>NC_069398.1:34600000-35305000 GCF_027475565.1 Acinonyx jubatus | reverse complement strand
CGGCGCCGGCAGGCTGGCTTGGCCCCTCATCCCTGGCCTTCTCGGCTCTCCTGGCGGTGCTGCACGGAAGACGCGCGGCAGGGCTCCCAGCTCCCAGGCCCAGACCCCGGACCCCCCCCCCCCCCCCCCCGCCCTGCTGCGCCGCCGCGCGCGCGGGTGGGCAGCCCCGTGGCTGGCGAGGGTGGGGACAGGCGCGGGGCGCATCCTGGGCGCTTGGCTCTCACCTCCCCTCACGGGGGGCTGAAGAGACCGCAGGGAAGGGGGCGCCCGAGGGGTGGCCCCGCTGGGGCTCCTTGGTTCCCTGGTGCGCTCTGGCGGGAGTTGGGACGCCCCGGCCTGTGGGTTGCCTGCACACTGCCGCCCTTCCTCGGGTCCCCCCATCTGCCCGGGACGCTCCCCCCTCCCCGCGCCCCCACCCCAGCCGGCGGTCCGGAAGGAGCTCCCCAGGCCGGGAACCACTAGGCCTTGCAGACTCTCGAAGTGAGTATGGAGGGGGGAAGGGCGCTGGTGGGGAGCCGGGCGCAGGGCCCCCAGGCCCCTCCTCTCTGCGTCCGCCCCCAGCTGCCCCAGGCGTTGGCCTCGCCTTCCCCGAGATGTCCCTGTGCCTGGTGTCCCTCACCACCCTCTGGCTCCCGTCTCTCCGGCCGCCGCGCACTCTGCGCTCCCCCTCCTCGGCTTTTCTGAGCCCGGATCGCCCTCCCCAGGAAGGGAGCGGGCCACTGCCGCGTGTGGGTGTTGCAGTAATGAAAAATCAGAGCAGTTAAATCGTAAAATTTGGATTAAGAAGCTTGAATTTAATACACACGCACCACATTTATTAAAGCATTAGAATAATTGAAATTTGCTGCTGCAGCCGTCCAATCTGTTTAAATAATTCTATGGGTGTCTTGTTGTGATAAAAGATTATCTAGAATTCTATTAAAGGCGCAGGAGCCTGCTTTGTAAATCCTATTTGGGGACTTTCAATAACTATCGATAATCTCATCTGCACAGAACCCCCGCCTCTCCGCGTTATCGGAAAGTTTGCAGCGTTCCCCGAACAGCGCCGGGAAGGCCAGACCGGCCGTGGACCCGGCACCTGCCGCTCCGCCCGGGATTAGGGCGCACCTGGGGTGCGGGGGGGCCCCCGGGCGGCCGCTGCTTAAGCCCGCCGGCTCTGGCGGACGCGCGGGGGGAGTGACCCCGAGGGCCGCGCTAGGCAGGGCCGGCGGGAGGCCTTTGTTCGCTGCCCCGGAGCCCCGGGGCTCCACACCACGCGCAGGGCGGCGGGGAGCGGGGAGCGAGCGCGGGCGCGCGGGCGCCGCCGCTAATTGCTGCTAATTTTGTTTCATTAACTTTATTTACTCTTGAACCCCTTAATTGTTTTCCATTTATTTTTAGTAATTTTAGAATGCACTAATAATCCCCCTCTGTCTGAGGACGCCTCTAACCCTCCCCTCCTCCTCCTCCTCCCCTCCCTCCCTTGCTCGCTCGCTCGCCCCCACCCCCACCCCCACCCCCAAACTCCCTCCCTTCGGCCTCCCAGGCTTCTCCGCCGCGGACCGGGCTCGGCTTGGCGCTGGTAGCGGGCAAAGAGGATCCGAGGGGTGAGCAGGAGTCTCCTGGAGGCCTGTGGACTCCCGCGGGTCCTTCTGCCGGTTTTGCGGGGAGGGTGGAGGGCCACGACAAAGGCCGGTCCCCGGGCCAGAGAGACTCTGATTTGAGCTGCTACTGCCGTAGGAGGGAGCGCCGAGGCCCTGAGAAGGGCAGGGACTTGGCTAAGGTCACGAGGCGTCCCAGAGGCCTCTCTGGGCCGGGGTGGGGTTGGCCGGGCCAGGTCCTCGCCGCCCTTGCTTCTCTGGTTCCTCTTGTGGCCTGCGAGGGTCTGCAGCGCGGCCTGAGCTCGGGGCTGGGCCGGGTGGGGACTCGGTTCACTGCTGCGCAGCCCCTTCGCTGGGGAACCGACGTCCCCGCGGCCCCCGCCCCCGGCCCCCAGGACCCAGCCCCGCGCCTTGCCGGTTATTAGACAGCTCGCGGGACTGTCTGCGGGCCGCCTCTTTCCTGCTAATTATCACCTTATGAAAAGTGTTTCATTAAGGAACTCTGCTTTTGATTAATTATCGACAGAATGCTGACCAGAAAGAAATGAAATTAATCTCTGACCCCGTCTGGGTAACACTGGAAATTCATCACATATCCTTTTAATATTGAAACACAGCGCAGAATTTTAATAGAAAATATTGTTTTTCCAAACCTCCAGTCTTTATTAATGCCCCTGGGCAGGGAATGATATTGCTGGCAATATAGCAGTCTTTGTTCATTTTAAATTTATTAAACATAATGCACTTCATTTTCAAACATTTTACTGTTTCTTTTTAATTTCACTCAGTGTAAGTACAGAATAAAACCTTTTTAAACATTTAAGATATTGAAAACCCATATATGAGTGTATAACGGGAGCGCTCCGGCCATCAAATAAATTTAAGTAGAAGCAATTGTAATTTTAAGCTCCCAAGTATTATCCCCTTCAGACATTAAGGCAGTATCCGTAACCAGCAAATGGAAGTGTGAGAAGGAGAGGCTTCAAGCCTCCCCCCCCCCCCCCACCCGCCGGAAGACCTCACCAGAGGGACTGGCCTAGCACAGCAGCCCCAGCAGACCCTCCAGGCCTAACTAACGGGTTGGCGGGGTGGGCACTTTCCCCTGCATTTCGTTGGTCCAAGCGCAATGATTCCTGGAGGCCTGAGTGCTTGCCTGAGAGGGGGCCCCCATCTACCCACTGTCCACTCCACCGAGGGCCCACCCTTCCTCCTGAAGGGACAGGGAGCTTCCCTGAACTGGGAGGTGATTGCTCCCTCTGAGAGTCACGCTGGGCCGCCCCCAACCCCAGTCAAGGCCTGCCCTGATCCCGAGCCCTGGGGTGGGGGCTCCCCTGAGATCACATCCCGCCCCTCCTTCCGGGCCACAGCTGCCGGAGGAGCTGTGCAGGGAGCACCCTTCCTTACCCCCACCCCCCAGCATAACTCCTGTACCTTCATCCCCTTTCCCGAGGAATCCAAGCTCCGAGTTTAATGAGTCGTGAAGTGTGAGAACTTCCTGAGACCCCAGCGCCCCTGATGCCAATTCCAGATGTGCGAGGTGGGAGGGGCTGAGCCTCCTGGCCAGTGAGCCACCCTGGTCGGACTGGAGCACCCTGGATCCAGGTCCCAGCCATCCGGGCCCTGAATTGGAAACAGGCACCTTCTCCACTGAGAAATTACTCTTTTTATTTCTTGTAGCGTTCCTGGTGCCCTATTTCACGGCACCAACAAACGGAATATTACTTCTAAAACACTATGAAATACCAGGTCCTGTCCTCAGTGCTATTTCGGGGGAATTAAACGTTCACTGATCGGTGAGAAGCTCCAGCGTTTCTTTTGGGGGCCGATCAGTGGGAGGAAGAGGAAGATTCTCAGGGATTGTCTTGGCGCCCCAGAGGGCCTCGTTGGTGTCGGGGTTCGCCCGCTCATACCCGGCAAGCGTGTCTTAGATGGGGTCAGACACTTTGTACTAGCCTGCTCCTGCATTCTTTATTACTTGCAGGGCTCTGAGCCTGGCCTAGGCTGTCTGTGATCTATGACTTACCTGCCAGACGTCTCTGCTGATCCCCCCACGTGTCCCCCCACCACTCCTGTTTGGTATCCTGATGTCATGGAGAAGTTCCTCTGGCCCGCTAGAAAAAAGTTCCTCCCCCGTGTTAGTAAGTGTTCCGAAGTCTTGGCCAGACCTCACAGCAGACAACTTTGTTCCCCGGTGTTTGTGGTCAAGGCTGGGAGAGGCGCCGGAAAAGAGGGCTTTTCTGGAAAAATTTCAGCCCTCAGTTTGAGTGGAGATGGCTGCCTCCTCTTGCTTCTAACCAGTGCAGCCGACCAGAACAGGCAGCTGGGGGCCAGGAGAGGGCCTTCTAGCTGCTTGGGCCTGGCCCCACCCTAGGCGGCCCCACCAGCACACCCACCCCATAGCGGCGGGAGGCTGGAGCTGCCTTCCCAGGGGCGAGGAGCTACCAGCAGTGAGGGCTGGGGGCCCAAAGTGAGTCCAGAGGGAAGTCTGTCAGGGTGTGCGTGGAGAGAGGTGAGGCCTCCCCCCACCGCATAAGTAAGAAGGAAGCTACGGGGGCGTAAGACAGGCAAATAACATCAGCGCCCACACTCCCATCACGTCCTCTCTTCTAAGACCTTTGCCCAAGGCCACTCTCCCAGTCCCTCAGAGAAGAAGGCAGGAGTGAGGACGGAAGGGCCAGCCTGGCTGTTCTGTCACTGGACCTCACCAGGGTAGGGCTGAAGAGGGTCCAGAAAAGAAAGCTAGCTTAGTGGCCTGTGAATTTCATCTCCCCCCCCCCATCTACTTAAACTGAAAACAAACAAGTGAAACAAAACACAGAGGCACCAGGGCCACGCCCCATGTGCCCCACAAACTGGGGGACCTGCCTGGCCTCTGCAGGCACCGGGTTCAACCATGGAGGAGGGTTCCCCGGGGCGGCCCACCCCTGGCATGTTTGTGGACTCGGGATCCACAACTGCCCTGCTTCTGGACCAGGAAAGCCCCTCCCCAGGGTCCCCACCCAGAGTCCTGGGCCCCGCTGTGCAAAACCCAGTCTCCTGAGTTTCCTATAAACAACTGCTCACTGGTGTTAAGACTCTCCCTCCCTCTCTCTCTCTCTCTCTCTTTCTCTCTCAAAAAAAAAAAAGCGATTTAAAGATAATTAATTGTATTAAACTATTGACTAACTACCTCACTCAATAGTAATTCATTTAGAGAATATTAAAATTGGAGGAACAATAATAAAATTGATGCCAATTCCCACGGGGAGGAAGATGGCCAGCAAATTGGATACTTTCCTTAATCTGGCGTAAATAATAACAGTCTGCTCCCCTTCTCTCTCAGGCCGATTCCCCTATCATTTATTCCAGACTCTAAAGCCGGGCTTCATAATTGATATCAGTTACTCAATGAGTGCTTTTTCATTTGTTCTTGTTATCCGTGATAATTGCGAAGTTCAGCCTCTCTCAGAGTTGAGATTCGGCGGCTCTACCGTGGAGGCCTGCCCGGTTCCTCCGGCGCCGTGCAGGGGCAAGGCTGGGAGGTGGGGGGCTCTGGCTGCCTCCTCCCCGGCTGGGTTTTACTCCTTGCGGCCAGCGGCACACTAGCCCGATCCTGGGGCCGAGCCGCAGGGACCCGACCGTGGGCGCAGAAAGTGCGCGGGGCCTTCGCTGGGGCCGTGACCGTCCATCCAGAGCCCCGCCATCCCCGACAGGGCACGTTTGGTGGCAAACCCAGGGTCCAGAGCTGCTCCAACAATCCGTATTTGTTTGAAAACCGGTGGGTGAAAGCGATGAATCCCAAACGACATCTGGGGACAAAATGCCACAGAGCCTGGAGGAAATTTTGGGAGATAGGGAAAGGGAGGGACACTTGACGGGGGCAGCTGGGCCAGGGGTCGGGCGCGGCGGGCCGGAAGGACACGTCCTGGCTGCCTGCTGCCCGCGCGCTGCCTCCCACGCCGCCCCGGGCGCAGGATGGTCGCAGACTGGCCGGCCGGAGCCCTGGCAGCTAGTCGGGTCCTCGAGATGACTATTTCGTTACTTATTCACTTATTTATTCATTTATAAAGTGTTTACTTAGCTCGGTGCAGATGTAACATCTCATTTACAGCGTGGCCTCGGGGCATAGAAACAATTGGCAACAAAAGCGTAACTCCGGAGAATTAGACACGCGCGCGCGCGCGAGCGCGCACACACACACACACGCACACACACGCACACACCCCCAGAGCTGGGGGGGGGGGGAGGGAGGGCGGACAGCGCGCGACCGAGCCAGGAGAGGGACGGAACCGGGAGGGCAGTGGGACCCCTGGCAGCGACCCCGCAGGAATTGGGTGGGGGCCGCGCGGGTGCGCACCTTAGGGGGCTCGGGCCGCCGTCCCTGGGGCGCCCTTGGAACGGGTCCGGGCCCGCCCGGGACCCCGAGGCGGCGGTGGCCAGGGCGGCCCCACGGAGGGCGCGCACCCCTGCTTCGCGGGCCCGGGAGGGGCGGCTCAGGCCGGGCCCCTCCCGGCCGGCTCCCGGGAGGGAGCCCCGTTCCCGTCCCCCGCGGAGGGCGCGCGGGCCTCGCAGAGGACCGCCCCCTCCCCTGCCCGCGTCGCGGCCGCCTGAGCCCCTGCCGCAGGTCCTCCCGGCCGCGTGACCACAGCCGCACAGCGGGGAAACTGAGGCCCCGCGGCGCCGTGGTGGGCGGAGGCCGAGAGGGGCCTGGGCGCTCGGGAAGGTGCCCGGGGCTGGGACACGAGGGGCAGAGGGGGCAGTGGGGGCGCATGGGCCGGACCCCGGGCTCTCCCCTCCCCTGCACCGCGTCCGGGGTTTCCGCAGTGGGTGTCAGGCGGCCGCGCACAGAAAGGGCTGCAGGGGGTCCCCGCCCCCCGCGGGCGCCGGGGCGCGGACGGGAGGCAGCTGGGACTGTTTAACTGGGAGCCGGTTGCTTGGCAACCCGCGGCGGCTCATTACCGCGGCCACAGTGATTAACCAAAAAAGAAAAAAAAAAAAAAAAGAAGAAGAAGAAGAAGAAGAAAGGGAAAGAGGAAAAGAAAAAAAGTAAGGAAGGAAAAACAGGGGGAAAGCGGGAAGATGAAAGTAAAGCGGATGATTTAATTAGCTAATTGATAATCAACTTCTTAATTATTCACTGAATGTAGAAAGTGTGGCCACAACTCTGCCCTCGTCAAGCGTGTTGATGCCCTGGCGGGATTCCTAGAGGTGCCCTCCTCCCCCTCCCCTGCAGCTCCAGCGCTCCGTCCCCCGGGAGAGGGCGACTGAGAGTGTTAGAATATTCTGTGACAGCCAGCCGCATCCCGTCCGCCAGCCAGCCAGCAGTCCGGTCCGATCGATCCGCGGGCTCTTCCAGGGGCGCCGGGCGGGGCGGGGGCGGGATGCGCTTCCTTCCCACCCCTTCTTTTTGCCTCACCCCCTGCCTCGACGTGTGTGTGCTCAGGCCGCATTCGAGGTGCGGGGCTGTAGGGACAGGCTGGCCCTGGCCTTCTCGAGCCCGGTGACTCGCGCCGGGGCAGGCGGTACGCGGGCACCTGCGGGCCGGCGCTGGGTCCAGCCGGTCGGGGACTTGGCTGGCAGCCTGGCTAGCACGTGCCAAAGAGCCTGTGGGCTAAGTGCTCCCGCTGTCGGGTTTGAGGACAGGAAGGTGAGGCCTACTCACACAGCAATTTTAGGCACAGCCAAGAGTTCAGGGAGAGCGAGCCAAGGGAGGTGGCCAGGAGGTGTAGTCCGAGGCAGGTCCCCCCGCCCACAGGGCCGGGAGGTCAGACACGGCAGGATGGGAGCTGGGAGGGTCACTGTCTCCCCTGAGTCTCAAAGGCTGTCTGAAGGGCCTGTAGAGGCTGCTGGGAGTGTCCCCTGGCTCCCTTCCACACGGGCGCCCTTCTCCCTAGCTGCGGGGACCCACAGCTGAGGCTCTCCCCGGCCTGAAGGGGCCCGTAGCCACATCTGAGGACTCCTTCGCTGTGGATACAAAGGCCAGCCGTGGACCTCCGCTTGGGACGGCTCGGAAGGACCCCGCCGTAGAGCCCCCACGGGGTGCAGTGAGCTTCTCCCTCTGTCCGGGCCCCCCGCCCCTGCCTTCCTCCCTGGAAGCCTCTAACGCAGCACACAGATTCCTCTCAGATCCCCTGATCTCCTGCAGCCACTGCCCAGGCCCAGGGGACCTGGGAGTGGAGAAGCGTGGGGCACACAGGGGTGCTCTCACTGGTCTTGGGAGCTGGACACTGAGAGCTGGGGCCCCCCATCTTTTCCCTTCCCCCTCCTTCCCTGGCCCTCCTCTTTCCTCCTGCTCAGATTCTAGCCCCTTCTGCTCCCGCCTCACCTCCTGTGAGGCCCTGACCCTCAGCCAAGCCCTCTCTGACCCGTGAGAAGCCCAAAGCAGCCGCTTGACGGGGGCTGGGGAGGAAGGGGAAGGCGGCACCCACCGCAGGGGACGCTGCTCTGGACCTTGCCCTGTGTCCACTGGGTGCCAGGGGTGGGTGATAGCACAGGGGCCACTGCTGGAGTTGGGGAGCACCAGCCGGGGCCTCGGGCGCCACGCCACCGTCACTGAGATCCACAGATGCTGGCGGGGTTGAGGCCAGGCCTGAGGTAGGAGGGAGGACAAGGCCACCTGCTCTGCCTCCGGCATGCCCTGCTTGGTCCGTCAGAGCAGAGGGTCGAGAGGAAACATCGAAAAGAGGACTGAGTCTAACGGTTCATTATGAGCCCTTGCAGGTTTGCTAGAGGGAGTGGGCACAAATTCCTGAACTAGAACTTGGTGGTGGGGGGCGAGGGAGGGCAGGGCAGACCCCCAACACTGGGGTCTCTCTTTGAGCCTTGGCCTGGATCAAGGGCCCTCAGCTTGCTGTCCTCACTTGAGTCGCACGAAGTGTGTGCCAGATGAGGCATGTCCCAGGGGCTCTGGGACAGCATGGCAGTCTCTGTGGGGGGAGGGGCTGGACTGGTTTTGCCTGTTTCTGCAAGTCAGTGTCACAGCCACCCAAAGCCTTTCATCTTTATAGCTGTGAGTCTGAGTTCTCTGTCTGGCCGTCCAGCCTTGCAGTCGCTGTCCCTTCGTGGATCCAGAATCTCGGGGGTAAATCCCTCCAACTTGGATCCATCCATCCCACCCCGCCCCCCAAGCTCGCGTGTTTCCAGCGACGTGCCTGGGGGCCCACACCCTAACCATCTTCAGGATGATGGGGAGGTCTTTGGGGCCCCAGGACCCTGTGAGAACTGTCATACGTGGGTGTTACAACGTACCCGGGATTTGTTTTAATCAGGAACGATGAGGCAGGCAGACACAGAAAGGTCCCTCAGGAAGGAAGACAGTTAACACGAACATTCCTAGAACCAGGAGACATGGCCCCCCACTGTTGGCCAGGTGAGGAAGCACCAGGAGGCAGAGGGAGTTGGGGGCGGGGATAGAGGGGGGAGAGGCACGGCCCAGGGCTTTTATTGTGTCCCAGGGAAGGGACGGTGGCGTGAGATCGGTACATTCGAGCAAGTGTAGGACTGGCCAGTTTGAATAACTTTGGCAGGCTGGGGCCTTTGGGTGTCCCTATTCGTTTGGCCCCGGCGACTGGGGGGGGGGGGCGGGGAATAGTACCTCCTGGAGCCTCGGTTCCAGTGAGGGCTCCCGATGCTTGGTTTGCATTTGAAAGGCGTGTTCCTGGGGCAAGGAATTTACTATCTGGGACGAGCAGTCTGTCCCCAGTCAGTAAGGCTGAGGATGCCCCAGCACCTGGAGGACAGAAAGTCGGCGGCAGCAGGCTGGCTCAGTCTGCGGAGCATGCGACTCTTGATCTCCGGGTCATGAGTTTGAGTCCCACGTTGGGTGCAGAGATCACTTAAGATAAATGCATAAATAATTTTTAAAAAATTTTAAAGGAGTACAGAAAGGAAACATGGTCAATATACCTGCTCTCTTCTCCCCACCCACACCCCGCCTTTGGTGGGGGGAGGGAGGCCCGAAGGTTCAAACCCATTACTAACCCCTGGGCCAAATACAGGGATTGAGGGGAGTCATGGCCCAGGACCAAGGGGGAGGGGCCGGGGCTGGAGAGCAGAGTTTATGTGGGTCCACTGTGGGAGGTGCACCTGGGCCCCCAGAGGGCACGGCTCCTGTGCAGACCCGTCGAAAAGCAAGGTGCCCCCAGCCCCCTGCCTGCTCCTGGTGGGGCTGGGGGCCCAAAGAGGGGCCCTGAGCTTTATCAAAGCATTCGGACTCGACCTATCTCGTGTGGGCTTCACCCTGGCTCAGCAGGCTGCTGAGGGCCAGAGTGGACAGCGGCAGCTCAGAATCAGGGCAGGGGGCCTTGGGACTGTCACTGGGCTGTGTGGCAGCTGCCCATGCAACAGTCTGGGCAAACAGCCTGGCAAGGCGGGAGTGGGGCTGTGGGCGAGAGCGTGAGGCGGCCGGCTCACCCTTCGTTACTGGGGGCCCTCTCCCCTCGTCTGCAGGGAGCGCCCTCGGCTCCCCACCAGTCCCCTGGGCGTCCCTGTCCTGTTTCCCCGACCTGCCCTGAGGGCTGAGTAGCAGCCACAGAAGGTGGGAGGATGGTCAGGTTGATTTCCCGCCACCTGATTTTGACTCCCTCCAAGCTGGTTTCCGGGGCGCTTCTCTCCTAAGGCTGAGAGGGGGCTGAGCAGGGGCCTGGCAGGGTCTCTGCAGCATGGGAAGGCCCTGAGGCCTGAGCCCCTTGGGTATATCCACCTCTCTGATTCCTCCCAGGTGGTGGGGAGGACTCGGGGGGTGGCATATGCTGTGTCCCTGATGTCACAATTCACACCCTAAAGCCCCAGCCCCCAGCACCTCGGCAGGTGACTCTGTCTGGAGCCTGGGTCTGTAAAGAGGGGATTACAGTAAAATGAAGTCACCAAAGTGGGCGACGAGGAGATGAGGGGAGAGGACGGTCTCTTCTAGGTGCCAAGAAGAGACCAGCCCTGCCCCACCTTCACCTCTGACTTCTGGTCTCTGGAACAGAGAGGTGACAGATGTCTGGGGTACGCCCCCCTGTCTGGGATATCTGTCCCAGCAGCCCTAGCTGGTGAGCACACCTCGTGTCCCGGGGAGGGCACAGGCCTGACGAGAAGGAGATGCCCCTGGCTGGACTGCACTCAGACTCACCTGGGCCCTGGGGTGACTTTGGGGGGCGGGCGCTCTGACACCAACAGGCCTCAGTGTCCTCGCTGTGGAAGTTGCTCCAAGGGTTGGGAACAGATCTGGTTCCCCCGGGACGTTAAGCCCAGGAACAGCACTTAACCTTCCCCCAGACCAAGCAGTCCAGGACAGAGGAGGGGACCCTCGTGTCCCTGTCCCCCTGCCCAGCTCCCTGGGGGAGGAGGCCAGTAGTTCCGGCCTCCTGTGTCCCAGGTCTTTGGACCGAGGCTTCGGGAGGCCGACAGATGTTTCTACGGGGTGGGGGCATGCTTCTGTCTCCGGAGCCTTCCTTACCGGCAGAGAGGGGAAGGCTGGCCTTGGCCGTGGTGGTTTCTGTGGAGGGAGCTGGCATGTGGGGTGGAGGGCTGTTCCCAGCTTTTAGCTGCAGATTTATGTAAATATGGATTATGGAATTTGGCCCCATTCTCCCTTCCCTTCCCTCCTCCCCTCCCCCAGAGCAGACTGGGCATTAGTGCCCGTTGGTGGGTGGATTTCTGCAGCCTGTCAATGGGCAGCCGTTAATTCTCAGGCAAATGTCTACTTATCTCACCGTGTGGTAGGCTTAGGCATTTGCAAAGGACCGCCTCGCTCAGCCTGGAAGGGGGTGGAAGGGAAGGGAGGGGTGCAGCTGGCCACAAGAAAGGGGAACTTTCCTGACCCTTGCTTCAGGGTGACAGTCACACAGCCACCAGGGGCATGGGTAGAAGGGGTACCCAGCAGCCAGACCCATCTGCTTCTGGCTTTGTGAGTCTGGGCGGGGGTGGGGGCGGATTCCTTCCTTCCTTCCTTCCTTCCTTCCTTCCTTCCTTCCTTCCTTCCTTCCTTCCTTCATTCTGTCCTTCCTTCCTTCCTTCCTGCCTTCTGTCCTTCGTTCTGTCCTTCCTTCCTTCCTTCCTTCCTTCCTTCCTTCCTTCCTTCCTTCCTTCCTTCATTCTGTCCTTCCTTCCTTCCTTCCTGCCTTCTGTCCTTCGTTCTGTCCTTCCTTCCTTCTTTCCTTCCTTCTGTCTTTCCTTCCTTCCTCCCTTCCCTCCTTGCTTCCTTCCTCCCACCCACCCCCTCTCTTCCTTTCTTAAGTAAACTCTACCCCCAATGTGGGGCTTGAACTCATGACCCAGAGACCAAGAGTAGCATGCTCCCTCAACTGAGGTCTGAGGAAACAAGGACAGTCACTTGCTCCGCAGGGCAGCTTGGGGACAAGGCTAGTTAGTCTGTCACCTGAAACCTGAGGGCACGATTCTGTCCTCTATCACCTCTGGTTTAGAAAGACACAGGAGATAGGCATGCGCTCAGCTAAAGCTGAAGCCATGAGTCTGGTCAGGCACGTCGAGCCAAGCCTCCTGCGCGCTCCGGGGCCAGCAAGCGGGGCGCTGGCCCTGCTGGGGGACAGGCTCTGGTTCCCGTGAGAGCTCCCCAAAAGACGCCCTGGGGTGGGAGCGGACCCCAGAGGCTTCCTCAGGCCTGCGCAGAAGAGCACGGTTGTCGCTCAGAGGAGGTTTGGCTTGCCGTGTGAGCGATACCGAGTCGGGCCGAGTCGGGCTGAGGCTCCGGCTTTGGAAGTCGGCCCTGCACACGGGTCCTGCGTGCTCTGGCCATGCGGGCTCACCTGGCTTGCTCAGCATGTGTGGGCCTCAAGCTCCCGGTCTGCCACCCAGGAGCGCTGAAGTCTCCCAAGGGCAGGTGACCACTGTCCCCCATCGACTCCCTTCTCCCTCTGGTTTCAGAGCCACAAGAACCACGAAATTAGTTCTAACAAAATTACCCCTTCACTTCACTGCTAATCCCCTAACTCCCTTAATTAAGTCAATGGTAGCCTAAATTGTTCTAAACATCTTTGGGGGGATTAGATATTTTAATCATCATTATCCAATGAATATTTGATTCTATAGTCATCGTATAATCAAGAGTAAAAATTATAATCCGAAAAAAGGCATTTCATAACACTTTAAAGGCCGGGGTATTTGATAAAGAGCGCTGGGGGATTAGGTGCCGTGCTGAGCTGGGAGGAGTGGTCGCTCTGTTCTGGGAAAGAAGACTGATCTAAGGAACAAGGAAGCCAGGCGCCGTGTGTCCTCCTCGTCATTCCCTGCCCCTCAAGCAACAAGGTGTCTTATTGGGACAGCTGTTTTGGAAGTGATTTTTATAAACATCACTAGGTTTGCGGTTTCCACGGAGTTCTGTGGGAGCCCCTGAGTTGGCTGGTGAGATTCAGAGCTTGTGAGGCCTTCCGGCCTGTGTGCGAAGATGTGATCCCAGCTTCCGCCTCGAGGCCGAGACTGTCCGCCTTGGCCCACCCCGCGCCCTGCAGCTCTCCGTGAACCTGGTGGTGGAGGGACAGAAGAGTGAGGAGTCCACACCCAGCCCCCGCCACCAGCCTGCTGTGTGACCTAAGGCAACTAGCTGAACTTCTCTGTGCCTGGGTTTCCGTATCGGTTAAGTGGAGATCATATAAGGTCCAGTGGGCTTGTGGGGAGCTCTGAGTGAGGTAACGCCGGGAGGTGCTTAGACAGCACCTGGCCCGTGGTTAGACTCTGTACGTAGGAGCTGTCACAAATAGCTCAAAGGGGGCGCGGGAGCCAGTCTGCCAGATAATCCAGAAGCCACACAGGTGCAACTTCCCAGGACATCCTGCAGAGCCTTCCCTGTCAGTCTGCCTTCCTGAGGGTCACAGGATCCCATGAGGGACTCTGCAGGAGGCCTTCCAGGGCCGCCAAGTCCAGCCTTCTCGGTTTAAAGAAAGGGAAACTGAGGCCAGAGAGGAATGGGGAGTGAGAGGGCCCAAGACCGGCTGTTCTCTTTCGCTGCGCCCCACTCCCTGCCCCCAGGAAGTTTGGTTCCCACCCCAGGGGCTGTTCTCCACGTGACATTTTGGGTGATATCGTTGGGGATGGGTAGGAAGGGGGAGGACCCCGGAGCTTGCCGCCTGCTCCAGGAATGCAGGCCATCCAGCTGGCCGCCCCGGGACCCCCGGGGAAGGGGGGCGGGGCAGGCACGACCTCCGACCTCTGGGTAGCTGGCGGTGCTCCGTCCCAGGGCCTGCATGGGGGTGGAGGGGGGTGGGGGGGCGAGGCAGGCACGACCTCTCCGGGTGGCTGCCGTGATCTGTCGAGGTGGCTCACGGAGAGAAACCGTGGCCCCTCCCCCCCGGTCCTTCTAGCATTTGCTGTTCTTCCTGTCAGTGGACTAGGCAGTCTGCGTGCGTCATAGGACATCTGGGAGGTGCAAACGCGAGCATCACGGAGAAAGAAAACCACCTTTAACTTTCTGATGTAGTACAAAAGTCCGCGGGTGGCTTGCTGGTCACCACGTAATGACGGCCCCTTTACACACTGTCCCCGGAGCCCCTTCTCCACCCTCCACAGCATCTGGCCACGTGGAGTCACGAGGCTCATGCTGCATTTGCTTGCTGCCTTGAGTGCTCTCGCTCCTCGCCCTGCCTTTCCTGGCAAACTCCTACTCATCCTCAAAGGCCCCCCTCAAATACCCTCTCCTCTGGGAGGCCCTTCTGGATTGCCTCCAGCAGGACCCCTGACTTCCTTGTCAGTTCTTGTCTCTACCAGAGTACCCGGCCTGGCATGTGGTCGGCGTCCCTCAGGGGAGGCCGCTGCTGCCCCCACCGTATGGATGAGGACACAGAGGTCCAGGGAGGGGCAGTGCTGGCCTTGTGCCTCGCTGGTCTGAGACACGGGCCTCCTGCTGCCCCAGGGTAGACACTTCCCCCCGTGTCTCGAGTTGTGAGACAGGCCTCCTTGGGCCACTGCTCAGGATGACCGCCTCCCGCTGGGCCGGGTCCCCTGCCTTCTGCCTGAACCCCATCCCTGGGCACCTGCTTCTCAGGCTATTCCCAGAGCCTTACAGGACATGGTGGGGGGGGGGGGGCTCTGCCCCCACCCACCGTGCCTCCCGTGGCCTCTGTGCCGGGCCAGTAGCTGATGAGACCATGCTGTGAGTCCCCCTCTATTGACGTCTGCTGAAATCATTTGAGACAAAGTTACTGCACAGACATTAGAGCCACTTTTCAGAGCGAAACATCTGTCATTTAGCACTATGACGCTACGGGGACGGCACTTTAGAACAATCTTGTTGCACTTAATTTATTTTCTTTCGAATACTACCGAGAAGGGTGAGTTCCTAGGTGCTCTGTATGGACAAATTTGACTCTTGTTGGGTGAGGATGCCCCTGCCCCCGCCAGGGGACACGCCCACCCTCCGGAGGAGACCTGCCCAGGGGCTCACATCAGCCAATTGATTTATCCCTTTTCAAACCTGCCAGGAGCCCTCCATGGGAACCACCTTCCCTCCCTCCCTCCCTCCCTCCCCAGCCCCTGCCCCCCCCCCCCCCCAGCACGCTGGGCTGAGCTGGAATCTTCCCATGGGTCCAGACACCTCCCGGCCTCCCCCCACCCCCAGGGAAGAGAGGGCTTGTCCGTCCCCCAGCCCGGCTCTGTTCACCCACATTCTCATCCCTTCCCTCCCCCAGCACCAGGGCCAGAGACCCCAAGCTGGTCCTCTTGGACCACACGTCCCTCCTCCAGGACAGGAAGCTGCAAACTGAACTCTCCTTCCCCGGGTGTTTCTCCCCCGCCCAAGGCCAGCAGTGAATCCCACCCTCAGGGGCCCCCTTTCCTTCCTCCTGTCCTGCCCCTGCTGTACTCCTGGGAGTCGACAGAGGAGGAAGCAGAGACTCAGAGGGGGTCAGACACTTGCTGGGGGGACGCAGTGGGGCAGGGGCAGAGCAGGGTTTTGGAGATGCCTTCCCCCGCTCTGCTTTCCCGGGAAGGGCTGACAGCAGGGAACAGAGGCTGGAATCGGCCATGTGAGGGCAGATTGGGGCTGGACGGGGCTGTGGGGCAGGGCAGTCCTTGAGCCAGACATCGGGCCCGAAGCAGCCCCTCACCATCATCTGTCTTGGCTCTAACGTGGGGTGATTATGCCCATCTGAAATAACCAGCCCCTGCCCTCCTGGCCACCGAGGGCAGCCTGCCAGCCCTGGGGACCCTTGTGGCAGAGAGAGAGAGAGAGAAAGACCAACCTTCCCCACCTGCCCCCGCCCTGTCCCACTGCCCCTGCCTCACAGGCAGGCTGCTTGGGCCCAGCCCGTGTGCCTGCGCCCCCGAGGACCATTTCTGGGGTGTCCTCCCCTTCCTCCCCCTGGCTCTGGTAGGGCTGAGACCACATGGGAATCTTCTGATAAATGTGCCTCACTTTAGGGGTGAGGACCTTGAGGCACGGGGCGTCTGGGGCAAGCTGCAGGCAGCTCCCTTCGGCTTGTGCGAGCTGTGTCACCTCCAGTAACCTCACGCAGCTGGCCTGAAACTGACCACAGTAGGGATATTTACGCCACAGAAGTTGACAAACGCTGCAAGTCAGGGCTCGTTGTTCAACACCACCCATCAGGGTGACCCCCGGTAGATGCACCGCTGGTAACTCCCGGCACCGAGCCCCTGCCCGTCCCTTCACGGCGCTCAGCGCCCCGGGCTCCCGCAGTCTCCAGGGCGAGTCTGTGAGGTCGACGCTGGCCCTCCCCCATCTCACAGATGATCGCGGAGGCTCCTGGGGTGTGGGGTGTGCTCCACGTGGCGAGTGTCAGACCTGAGGGCAGCCATGTCCCCGGCTCTCGCCTCTCCCGCTCACGTGACCCAGTGCGGGCAGCATCGACACCCCAGACTGCAGACTGGACATAGGCTCGAAGCAGCCCCAGGACTCACCTAAGACCGGAGACCGTGGGTCCTGGGGCAGCGGTGGCTGGGGTGGCGACCGAGAGCCCTTAGGGCAGTCTTGTCACAGGGGGTGGGTGCTAGAGGTGTTTGGGGGCATGGACATAGCAACTCCAGAGCACGGGATGGCCCAGGCTGGGGCAAGGACATAGGGACTCAGGAGCTCGGGATGGCCCAGGCTGGGGCAAGGAAACTTCTTTATCCCCATCCTTTCTGTCCTCCATGCCCTTCGTCACCACCTTCTCATGTGACCTAACCTGCCCTGAGCCTCAGTTTCCCCATCCTGTGTCTCCTCTGGGAACTCCCCCCATGGTACAAAGCCCTCCCACCCCAACTCCTGGGGCTTTTGGACACAGAACTGCGCTGGGCCAGCCAGGGAACATTCCTGTGGCCCAGGCACCATGTGCCACCAGGCCTGGGCCTGCCGGAGGGCAAGGCAGTGCCCTGCGCAGGAGATGAAGCCCCAGAAGCTGGAGACGGCGGTGTGGGGTGAAGCGCAGAGCGGGGCCGGCAAGGGGAGCTGTGCCTGCCGCACAAGTGTGTCCTCCGGAAGCCTTCTGGGCCCACGTGGGCCCACCCTAGTGCACCCACAGCCCCCTCTGCAGGCTCTGTCCCGGCCTCTCTCTTCTAGGAGCCCCTCCTGGGCAGGCAGGAGGTGGGGCAGGCCGGGTCACGTCCCGGCCCCATCCGCCCGGTGCTCAGTAAACGTTTGTTGCTTCAAACCAGAAGGGAGTCCTCAGGTGTGCAGCGGAGGAGGGGGGAGCCCTCAGGCAGGCCCCCCAGGTCCAGCCCAGAAGGCTGGACAATCGCCAGGATTGTCCCGGGCTAGGGTACCAGCCCGACCCCGAGCCCTGGGTGACTTCCGAGTGGGGCAGGGGCTCCGGGTCCTCCCTGCCCCCTGCCTGCTGGCTCTTTAGTCCCAGCCCACCCGCAGACAGGTGGGTGACGGATGTGGGGCACGCAGGGGCCACATGGGCAAGTCCTTTTTCCTCGCGGCCACTTAGGTTTGATTGGAAGGCCGATTTCAGTCTGGCTGAGCCCGCCCAGGGCCCGGGCGCCTCCCGAGCATCATCTCCCGTCAAACGGCATGAATAATTTAGTCTCTAATTAAAAGTGAGGTCAAGCCATGAAAAATGGCTGGATGTCCGGTGGCACCACGATGCATTAAATTACTGGTGGGTCTGAGGCCGGCGAACAGGAGGCGTCGGTGTCCACACCGAAGCTCCCGGGCCTCGGCTCGCTGTGGAGGCAGCAGGGTCCACCCTGGGGAGAGGGTGAGGTGGCCGCGCAGACCCAGAGGACCCCCCACCGTTGTCCCCCGAGGGGCTCCCTACCCTCCAGCCACCATCACCTTCCCCCCCCCCCCCCCGCCCCCGTCCCTGCCCCACATTCCCCCACACCACCTCCCTCCTGCTCTGGGTCTGTGCATGTTCTTTCTGGAACATTCTTCCCCCACATATCTGCTCGGCTTGTTTCCTTGCTTTATTCAGGTCTGTGCCCCGATGTCATCCTGGCTGTCCCCGTGGCCCCACTGGCCCATTCCCCGCCTGGCCTTCTGGGCAGCGTTTCCACTCCTGGGCATTTGAGTTTACACTGAGTTGTCTCTCTCCAACTGGAGTATCAGAGTGGGGCCTCAGCTTGGGTCCCCGCGTGTCCCCAGCACCAAGGACAGCACCCAGCAGCACACTGGGTGCAGTGGAGGCTGAGCACCAGAAGGGAGTCTCCTCAGCCCAGAGCCGCCTGGGGGCCGGGACAGGTGGGGGTCAGGAGCTGAGCTGCTGGCTTGCTCGCGGGCCTCTGCATTCGTGCCCTCTCTTCTCTTGATCGGCAGACACCCAGAAGACAGGCCCTGTGGCCCCTCACCCTGAAAGTCTTGTCTGATGCCGTGCACCGTCCCTTCTGTTCTGGGACAGCTGGAGGTGTCCTTTGCTGCCTAGCCTCAGACTGGCACCTGCTGTGACGGCTTCAGGAGTGCCCTGCTCTTTGCCCCATAGACGCCCACGTTCCTGATGGGCCAAGGCTGAGGATGGCTTAGCAGCCCTGCTCGGGAGACAGCCAACTGGGGGCCGGGGCAGAGAGGCAGGCGCTGGGGGAGGGGGTGGATCCCAACACCCCTTCCTGCCTGGGGAGGACAGGACCCTAGCAGTAGGTCCCCACCAGGTGCTGCCTGGACCGGAGTCCCACAGGGAAGCAGGCCTGGGTCTGGACACAGGAGAGGCTGTGTCTCCATGTCCCTACCAGACACTGGCCCGGGGGCGGGGCACCCCTCAGCAGCACTGGGGGTCCTCACAGAGGGGAGACTTGAGTTACGAAGCACTCGCCGGGCCCTGTGGGGTGGCGCCAGAATCATTCCGATTTCCAGGGGGGAACACTGAGCTCAGCTCAGCTCAGGGCGGCGGACTCTCTTGCCCAAGACCCCCGGTTGGTCAGCAGCCAGGAGCTGCCCACACCATGGCACGGGGAAGCTGCAGCCTGAGACCACCCATCCCTCCTGAGCTTTTGAGAAGTGAGGTCAGAGTCCAGGGCAGGGAAGCAGTTGGGACAGACCTGGCCACCGTAAGGCTGCTGCTCTTTGGGGCGGGACAAACCCATTCTAGGGTATGGGGCTTCGGACACAGGGCCTGGGACATCATCCCACCTCAGGGGCCAAAGGAAATCCCGTCTGGGGCACCAGCTGGAGCCCCATTTGCAGTGGGTGCCGCGGCGGCCGCCCTCCTGCCAGCCTCCCCCAGCCCCCTGCGGGATCCTGGTTTGCATCTTCCGACTGGAATCACAGAGGGGCGGGTGTCAGGGAGGGAGGGGGCCCCGGTGGCCCTTGGGTAGCAGATTAAAGACGGATATTTTGTTTGTTACAATCAAGACCTCTGGTTTCAGTTTTATAAATTTTTAAAATATTAATTATATTTTGGAAAGTGTTCCGAGGTGAATGCATTAGCCGCTGCTCCCTGCTTAGATGGCAACAATGCTGTTTGGCCCGGATTAGAGCAGAGGAGGAGGTGGGGCATTTAATCCACCTTGTTAAGTTATTAAATTTTCTTTATTTACACACGAACCCACTTTCATTAGCATTGTAACAGGTGCTCATTAACAATTTATCATTTGGGAGGCGAGCGAGACAACAGCGAGAGAGACATTGCTACAAAGTTTACTCTTAATTACAAGGAACCGGCTTTGAGGACAAAACAAGGCTGCACCCCTCCCCTGCCTCCCTGCCACCCCCCCCCCCCGCGTCCCCCCGCCCCCCCAGGTTCCAGGCCCCAGAGGCTTCCGGAAGCCTGCTGTCTGTTTGCTCTGGTCAACCCTGGGGGTGTCAGAGGGGTGCCAGCAGAGGGGGCACTTGGTCTGTGCCCTGGGGCAGGTGTGGACCCCTGGGCTGTGGCCTCCTGAGCCCCGAGGGGTGGAAGGAGCACGGGCACAGAGCCAGCAGGCCAGGACCCCGTTCCCAACCTGGGCGACCTGGGCAATGACTTCACCTCTAGAAGCCTCCTTGGCCTCTTCTCCAGAGCACATGGTGGCAGTGTTGGGGGATGGTTTTTAAATGCCCGCTTGAGGGGCGCCCTTGGGGCTCAGTCGGTTGAGCACCCGATTCTTGATTTTGGCTCAGGTTTTGTGAGTTCGAGGCCCGCGTTGGGCTCTGTGCTGAGAGCCTGGAGTCTGCTTGGGATCCTCTGTCTCCCTCGCTCTCTGCCCCTCCCCTGCTTGCACGCACTCTCTGTCAAAAATAAGTAAATGTTAACAATAATAAATAGATAAGTAAATGCCTGCTCAGCAGGGGCGGAGTGGGAGGGGCCCGGAGAGGAGCCTACAGGGGAGCCGTGGGTTGTAGGAGGGGCTCGGAGGTCAGGGCCCTCGGCAGAACTGGGAGGTGGTGGCTTGTCAGGGGGACTCTAAGGTCTTCTTGTCCTTCCACCTCCTCGAGGGGGTCCAGGGACACTGCACATGAGCAAGGAAGGGGTGGCCAGGCCTCCCCGGTGGGTGTGCCGTCAGCAGGCTGGTTTGGGGGGCCCTTGGAGTCCAACTGTCACAATCTTCCAAAGTTTTCTCATATCGTCAGTGCTCCTGCTACCCTCGGCCCCCACCAGGTGCCAGGGTGCTGAGTGAGGTGGTATGTGGGGGCCCCTCATCAGAAGGGACACAAGAAGGCCAGAGGGAGGATACTGTGTGGACACCAAGTGGTCAGCCCCGTCGGAGGCCAAGACTGGGCATGGGTGTAGGGGGAGACCCCCATCAGCAGGGCCATGGGGGCTCAGGATTGTGCCAGGCTGTGGGTGCCAGACGCAGGAGGAGGTGGGAGCTAGGAGGGTCCCACCTCCTCCTGGGAGGTCAGTCCCAGCACTGCCCCAGTTGGAGCCACTCACCCGGGGTCTGGGCGTTGGTGCATCATACCTGCCTTTCCCCATTCCCTCTTGGACCCCCCCCCCCCGGGTGGCCACGAGGGAGCCGATGGCCCATCCCGACCCCGGTCCGCCTCCCTCCCCGCAGAGGGGCAGGCGGAGATGAGCCCTCGGTCGGCACAATACTGCTGGGCCCCAAACCTGGATGAGCGTGTCGGCCACCCCACACGGTGGGTCCAGCCAGGGCCTCGTCCTTCACCTGCAGCCAGGTGAGCCGGGTCCCCAGCCGAGCACGGTGGGCGCCACCCACCTCCCTGCTTCCCAGGGTGGGCAGGCACCTCTGAGGGGCCGGCCAGCCTCCTCTTTAGCTGCCTAGATAATCGTCTGCCTTGCACTGCTCCTTTAAAACATATTTCCAGGGTGGTTTTCACGGATAGGGCTTTTAATATTCATCTCAGCACTGACGATTTTTCCTGCCTTGTTACGGAGAGCTGGTGTCGGTTTTTCATTGTATCTTTGGACAGTCGGTTTATTCGGAGCCACTTAAAGGCTCAAAAGTGATTCTCTTTTATAATTTGAGAAGTTTCATGGGCTGAACATCAAAGTGATGGCTGGGACTGTTCTCCATGGGTCTCCTGCTCCTTCCCCTCCACCCGCCCTGATGGGCCTCAGCTGCCAGCGTTGCTTGCGACATGCTCTCTGGCCGCCCCAGCCTCGCTGAACCCCAGGCCTTCAGGGGCAGGCGTGGCGGTTCTCACTGTCAGCTTTGTCCCAGTGTGGGGCCGCGCGTGTCCATCTAGAGTTTCCGAGGACGGTGAGGACGGGGGAGGGGACTCTCGGCTCAGAGGCTCGGTCCCCCAAGGCCCATCTAGGGCCTCAGTTTTCCCATCTGTAAGATGGGTGTATTGGCTCAGAGCAGCGCCGTAAGCCTGTGTACCCACTGGGATCAGGCAAGTCTCACAGGTGGTGGTGCCAGTTGGGTGTGTCAGCCAGAAAGGGAGCCGTCCATTCAACAACATCGATGGAGCACCTACTGGGTGCCAGACACCGTTCTAGGGGCTGGGGCACAGTGGCACAGACCGGCCAGAATCCTGGTCCTGGTGAGTTACGATCCCTCGGTGGCAGAGAAACAACAGGCGCTGGGGGTGGTCGGAAGGTGTCAGGAACGGAGGGCCGTTCCAAAGAGCACAGCAGACCTCGGAGGCCTCTTGTGTCCTTCTGGAAGGACACCTAGCATCACTCAGCCAGTCAGGCCTGGGACTGGGCTTGCCGCAGGGACAGCCAGGGTTCCCTCTGGGTCCCCAGGGGCTGGCACCCTGGTCACCTCCTCTCAGGCGAGACTGGGCTTGGGGAGAGGAGGCCGGGGCTCCAATTTGCCAGAGGTTCGGGTTTTGTAAGAGAAAACAGAAGTCTAGGTCGGTTTGTGAAATCCCGTGATTTTCAGATGTTGGCAACTATTTCAAAAATGTTAAAAAATACCACATCGGGGGCGCCCGGAATCGGCTCATCGGCTCGGTCAGTGGAGCCTCCGACGTCGGCTCAGGTCAGGATCTCACCGTTCGTGGGTTCGAGCCCCGCGTCGGGCTCTGTGCTGACCGTTCAGAGCCTGGAGTTGCTTCGGATTCTGTGTCTCCCTCTCTCTCTCTGCCCCTCCCCTGCTTGTGCTCTGTGTCTCTTTCTCAAAAATAAATAAATATTTTAAAAATAAAAAAAAAACCTGCATCGGCCAAATATTTGTTGGCCAGGTGCGTCCTCTATGCTCGGCATGCAGCCCGTGGTCTAAGTAAATTGCTGGGTGTTTTCACTCCACCGCGGCCAGGCCATCTTCCGGACGAACGCACCTACGGACGGTGTTTGTTCAGGCAGCTGCCCTCGATGTGACGCTGCAGGTACCAGGGCTGGGAGAGGCCCAGCCCCGAGCGAGCCCTCCCCAGCACCCGTCAGGCCCGTGGCTCCCTCTCATGCCCGCACAATTTATCTGCACCCCTGCCTCTCCCTGCACTGCCACCAGCACTGGTGTGATTCTATAATGTGTGCACTTTCAACTACAACAAGATAAATGGGCACAATTACCCAGTCCCCAGACTGGGAACATGTGGCCTGGCATATGTGGGGCCAACCTAAGCAGAAATCCAAAGGCGCCTCCCCAGAAAGCACCCTGTGCCCACCCGCCAGCCCGCCTGAGTTTCCCACACAGACAGCTGGCAGATCATCAGACACATTACAATATTTTTACTTATAATAGAGAAAGTAATAAAAATACACATTTAAATAGCATATTGCTCTTCTAAAGGGGCCAGGGAAACCTGGAGAGAACAGAGTTTTGCGGTAGATTCGGAGCATTGAGCCTGGGACAGGGCCGTGGCCGGGGGTTCGGCAGCCTGGCACGCAGGCACGAGGGGCCACAGCTGCCGCACCGGAGCCGCGTCTGGCCAGCAGGTTTGGGTCCCGGTCCTGGGTTTGACTTTCAGGTCTGCTCCTCAGTAAGTCTGACCCCATTTCCCCACGCGTCGGGTGTGATCACCCGCTTCCCCATCTTTAGGGGTGATCTGTGGAACGTGACCCTTTGGAGGCCAGAGACCCCTTAGAGATCCAGGCGAGAGCTGGGACCCTCGTCCCTGAAAAGTCAGGGTGCCGTCGAGGCCCCAGACTGGGGACGCCTGGGTTGGACACAATCACAGATAAGCTGTAAGACTGCCACACGAGCCACGGCTGCTACCTGGCTTCACCCCTTCTGTGCAGGAGCAGACTGAGGCTTCCCCAGGAGAGGGCCCTTGCCCGAAGCCCCACGAAGAGTCAGGGGCATGGCCAGGCTTTCTGCCTTCCCGAGTCCCAGAATCCCAGACCCCCAGGCCAGCCAGCCATGCCGTGTGCTGGCGGCCGCCTTTTCTGGGACCACTTTGGGGATCGTCTGAGGATTTGGATGAACCTCATGGTTTGACCAAATTCTCAGACTCTGCTCTCCCAGGTGGAAGGTGGGGGGGGCAAGAGTGATGCCAGGTCCCCAGCCCTGAGGTTCCCGCCCCTGGGATGTGGGGGCCCTCTGTGCCCAGGCTGGCCTGTGCACACCCGGAGAAGGAGGAGCCTCTGGGCAGCCCCTTCCACCCCCGAGGCCTTCTGTGGCCCCGAGGTCACTGTGGCGTGTGCGGGACCACCCGAGTGTAGGGTGTTTCCTGGGGGGTGGCCCGGCACCGGGGCACCCTTCTACCCCACATTTGGGGCCTCTGTCGTGTTCTTCCGCCAGGACGCAGACCTGGGGAAGCCCCATGTCACGTGGGTCCCGCCAGGGAGCTCCTCTGTTCTCACCCCTGAGTCCTGCTTCCAGAGGCTCCGGCATCCACAGCTCCCAGAGCTGGGCGGACAGGTGGGGCCTCACTCCTGTGTGGGGCTGCTCCTGCCATTGCCCCAGCTCTGTCCCCCAAGGTGGAAGTGCCCACACCACCCCCGTCACCTCCCCTGCCATCATCACAGCCAATAATACCACCACGCTTCCCAAGTCCCACTGGGGGTGGCACTGGGTGACGACCCCCCCCCCATCACAGTGACAGGCCACACCCGACCCACAGCCCCACCACAGGTCATATCTGGGCCCAGGCTCTGGACTTCCAGTGGCCTGAGGGCTCCCCTCTGCACTGCTTGAGGAGGGAGCTTCCGGCTGTGAAGTGTGGGTGTCCCCACAGCCCAGGAGCCCTGGCGCTCACCTGTGGGCACACTTACTCATTTGACAGAGGGCCACTGCTCTTGCCCTGGGGGCCCTCAGTCCCTCCACCAGCTCCTGCTTCAGCTCAGGGCCCCCAGCCTGAACCCTTCACGTCCCCCTCTCCCCTCACTTAGGCCCCCTCCCACCCTCCCTCCCTGCCACCGGTCCCACCTGCCGCCAGTGTCCCTGGAGCCCACTGACCGCTGTGCCCTCGGCCACCTGACCCTAGCCTCTCAGCACCCTGTCTGCTTCCTTGCTGCCCCCACCATCTGTTCTCCGCCCACAGCATCCAGAGGGGCCTTCTGGACCCAGATCTGGTCACCAGACCCCACTCAGCACCCTCGGCAGTCTTCCCCGCGCTGCTGAGCCCCCGGCCCCGGTCCTGCCGACTGCTCGGTCCCTGAGCTTCCCGCCGCGGCACGCTGGACCTGGCAGCTTGGTGCACCTGCTCCGTCTGGAAGCCCCCACCTCTCCTCCCCATCCGGTCGACTCACCTTGTGCAAGGGGGTCAGAGACCACTTGTCCCCTAAACACGTGTCCCCCACGGCCCTTCGTGTGCCCCTGAGGAGCATCCTCTGCGGAAGAGACGGATGAGGCCATCTTGTGAGCCAGGCGGAGGCCTGGCTGGTGGCCCAACCCCGTGCTGGCCAGGGCTGGCCAGGACGCTAGGCCTTCAGGTCACGAGCAGGACGGTGCAGGGGGTGGTGCTGACCTCCCTACATGGCCCTGTGCCTGCCGGGCTGGACTTCATCTGCCCATGCCTGCTGTCACCTCACCTGCTGTTCTGAGGAGCCGCCGTCCGTGTCCCCTCCTGGTGGTCCCTAGGGAAGGTCCGGCCGCACCTGGCCAGGGAAACATCACTGCCCAGCCCTAGGAGCCCCAGTCAAGGGAGGCTTTCCTGCCGCCACCCCTGTCTTCTCCCTGCTGCCCTGGAGGGGCCCCACCGTAGCAGGGGGGCGACCGGGAGAAAGTGGGCACGTAAATTCGGGAAGGCAGGAGCCAGCCCCATGCCGCAGGCTGAGCTAGAGGAGCCCCAGACCCGGTGCAGATCTTCAGTTGTGTGGGGTGTTTCTGTGTCTGCCAGGAGACGGGATTTGGGGGTTCACAGTGAGTTTTCCACCTGAGGCGGCTTCGAGAGGCCTGCAGTGGCCCGAGACACCCCCCCCAGAGGGCACAGAACAGAGCAGGGGGAGGGAAGAGCTGAGGGGTTCCCTGCACGCGCCCCTGCCGAGGGCCTCCTCCTAGCAGCCCCCTGATTGTCGGCAGGGGAGCTGATGTGGGCTGAGGCTCCACGGCCAAGACCAAGGGGTGATCAGGATCTCTCTCCTCCTCTGGACACGGGTTTGCCTTCCTGGGTGCTCTTCTCCGTGGCGGAGAGAGGGAGCGGCTGACGGTCCGGGGGCCAGGAGCGGCCGTGGCCTGGGGGTGACCGGGAGGCAGGCGGCAGCGGTGGGGGCCCGTCTCAGGAGCACTCTTGTCCTCTTGGGCGTGGGGCGGGCAGCAGGGAGCAGAGGACACGGTGGGGAGGAAGACAGACGGTTCTCACGGGGTAAGTGCTGAAGGCCAGGTGTGGGGCCCGGTGGTAGGTCTTAGAGAGGATGGCCCGGCCTCAAGTCCCCGGAGAACACACCTGGTGTCCGGAGGGACTGCCGGGGTCCAGCCATTCGGGCCACTCGCCGTCCCTCCGGCCTCCAGAGGGCCTCCCGCAGGTGCCGAGGGCGAGGGGGCGGGGCAGAGCCGCCTGACTGTGGATGGGAGGTGATTCTCAAGGTGAAATTTCCAGTTCAGTCGAGCCACTTTTGTTCAAGGCAGCGCACAAAATGTCATCCCCGCCCTGTTCCGCGTGCGATGTGCTGCTCTCCCGTCGCATTTAAATTTACTCCACTTTCCCTCCCTGACACCTGTTTAAATCAATATCTTCCTCTCCGGGTCGCGGGGAGAATGTGCCCGGCTCTCCACACAGCGCTTCTCAAATCCACTAAAATCAACACAATAATTGAAATATTTTCAAGCTGATTACACCGCAGCCCGAGGCTAGCCTGGTTGCTAAGGGTGAGCTCCGCGGTTGCTAGGGGGAGTAAATCATCTTGCATTATTTGATTTTTGTTATAGATATGAAACCGCTACTCCCGCGATTAAATGTCTCTCAGCCTAACACCTATGGGACCTGGGGAGAGAGAAGAGAAAGGCACCAACCTTGACCCTGTCAAATAAATATCTCTAACTTTTCCTGTCCTCGGGCTTCCCGGCCAAACCTGTCTGTGGGTTTTTTTTCCCTCCCTTAACCTGACTTTAAACAACAAAGCTTCAGGGACAGGGGGACGAAGAGAGGGAGGACGTCTGCTCTGTTAGCCGGCCGCGCCGACCTCGCCCTGCGTCTGTGCAGGACCCGCGTGGCTGCGCGGCCTTACCCACAGCCCTCCCGCGCAGGCCCAGGCGGGCGGCCCTGGTGGCCCCAAGGACGGGTCCCGGGACTCGTGTCCCCCATGCCCCCCACCCGCTTCTGGCCTCCTGCCCCTCGGTGGCCCAGAGACCACCAAGTCCCAGGGCCCCGGGGTGGATGGGCGCACAGTTCTTGCCGCGGAAACCGGCGGGGCCGTCTCACCCACGCCTGCCTCTGGCCCACCCTCCGCACCCCCCTCGTGAACCCCCCCAGCTGATAGCTAGGGGCCTTGGGCCGCAAGGCCGCGACCCCCCCCCCCAGCCTGCTCCAGCCAGCACCCTCGGAGAAGCCGGGGTGCCTGGCCGGTAGAGGCTGCGCCCGCTGTGCGGGGAGTACCTCTGCCCTGAGCCGGCCCCGTCTGGCGGCAGGTGGGCGGGGAGGCCGTCCTGCTGGGACCCAGCCAGCTGTTCCCATGAATGAATCTGAGTAAATTAACAAACAGCACGCAAACCTGTCAATTGAATCGTTCTTGAAGACTCTAAGTACCTCGCTGGCTGGGCGGGGCCTCACCCCTGCCCCCAGTGCCCCAGGACAGGGTCCTGCCCACATCCCTCAGCCTTGCCTTTGGGGCCAGATTTGGCTCCCGCAGCACTGCACTCACCGGGCTTGTCCCCTGTGCTGGAAACTTCCCCGGCCCCTGGCTCCACCGGGCAGAGCAGGCCGCAGGACTCGGCCCCCCACCGCCACCCTCCCTGGCACCCCAGACACCCAGAGCGCTGCCTGAGCCCTGCTCCCCACACCGAGCACCTGGCCCTTCAGGGGTCAGTCCCGGCCACTTCGTTCCTGGAAGTCCTCACTGACCGCTCCTGCCCCCATCAGGCTGCCCACCTTCTCGGCCCCCTGGGAGGTGGCCAGTGTGGGAGCTGTCGCCACCTCACAGGTTCCCCCTCTGGACAACTCCTGGACGGGGCGCCGGGAGGGACCACGGCACAAACCCAGAGCACTCCCCCCTGGCCACTGCACATCCTGTCTGGTCCCCAGATGCCCCTTCTCCAGCCTCGGGGCCACGCGTGCTGGGGCTCAGTCTCTGTGTCTCCACGGGACGGCCGGTGGTGGGAAAGGCCGGGGCCGGGGCCGGGGGATGCCTGCCAGGTGCAGGGGCTGTGGTGTGGGGATGGCCAGCGCAGGGGCCGTGGCGGGGCGGGGGGGGGGGGTGCCCTGAGCACGGTCTGTCTCGGGCGGGGCGGTGGGCAACCTTGAGACTGTCCTCTACGGAAACCCAGCCCGGCCAGGCCAGCGTGGGGCTGAGGGTGGGCACGGAGAAGCCGCGGGAAGCAGTGTGGACCCCCTTCGGGAGGGCCCGTTACTGCCAACACTTCACCTTCTCAGCTCCCCTTGGAGAACCAGGTGTCGGGTGGCCCCCGACTTCCAGAGGAGGAAGCGGAGGTCCAGTGGTTCAGCCACGTGCCTGGGGCGTTGAAGCCACGAACGGGGCCAAGCTCAGGGCAGGCGGGTGGGGTGGGCGGGCTCCTCGGCCTCCAAGCTGTGCGATTGTGCGCGTGCCCCAGAGTCCGGACGCCGGCCTCCCGCCTCGGGGCGGGGCAGCCTGGTTTCCAACGACTGAAGCATGTCCTAGAAGGTCTGAGGCCTGGGGGATGAGGCCTGGTGGGAAGATGTGGAGGCCTGCTGGAGGCCCAGATCCGGGGACTGCAGCCCCTCACCCACCTACCCTTCAGGCCGTGCTCAGAGGTGCCTGTCCTTGCCTCACTCAGAGCTACAGCCCGCCCATTCTACAGATGAGCAGCTGGGGCTGGGGAAGCAGCCTGCCCCAGGGTGGGCCGGGGGTGTGGAGCTGCAGTTTGAATCTGGCTACATAGCTCCAACATGTGGGTCTTCCCTCTCCCCGCCTGGCCCCGCTTCCTCCTCGTGAGAGGGGCGTGAGGCAGGTGCGTGTGGGTGAGAAGGAGGGAGGGCTGGGGACACTTTGCGTGGGCACACAGTAGGTGCTCCATACGTGTGCTGGTTCCTCTGGGGTGAGTCCCTTCTGCCCAAGGCCCTCACACCCCTCCCGGTGCTATGCAGGGTCCTCTGCTTGGGGGTGCCTTTCCTCCACCCACCTAGGACTCCTACGCGTCCTCCAAGACCTGTTCCGTCACCACCCCTGGAAAGCTTTCCTGCTGTCCTGGGGCCCCCAAAGCCCCCCAGGGCATGCTTCTGTGATGGCAGGCCGGACGGTGGGTCTGCCCACCGTTCTGGTGCTCCTGAGGGCAGGGGCCACATCTGATTCGGTGTGTCCCCAGTAGGGCCCAGCTCAGAGCCAGGCAGTTAGCTCTGGTGAATCCTTGCCAGGAGCACCCAGAAGCGAGAGCGGCACTCTCTGGGTCATTTGGCTCAGGCTTGGGCCCAAGGTGACCTCTCTGTCACCCGGTCTGGGTGGGGGTGGGCGGCCCAGGGGCCTGGATGGCCCTCGGGGCGGGGGCAGGGGCTCAGGGCAATTTCCCTCTGCTGCGCTTGTGGACTGAGTGGTCAGGCCCCGTTGAGGGCATCAGCTAGGGTTTCCTCAGCTCTGGGAGTGCCCAGGAGCTCTGCAGATACTAGCCACAACTGTCCAGCGGGAGCCTCTCGCGACCTGGCAGTGGGCCTAGATCAGAAGGAGCTGAGGGTGTCGGGACAGGGCTGGAGAGAGGGTCCCCATGGGGGTGGGAGAGGTCCCAGTGGGCCTTGTCTCCTCGGGGCCAGCCTGGGGCTCTGGCCCTGAGACCCAGTGTGTTGCCCATAGTGGGCATCCTGGGGCAGGTGGGGGACCTGGGGAGGGTGTCACCGCACAGGAGCCTCAGGGCTCATCTGGGGGCAGCTGGGGAGTTGCAGAGGCCCTACCCTCTCCCTGCCCCCCGACCCTAAGGGCTGCTTGGAGCCCACAGGATTCACCAGGAGGATCCTGCCCTTGCCCAGTGCCCTCACCCAGCACAGGGATCCACACGCCGACTTCAGACACTGTTTTCCAGAATCTTCCAGGAACCCTGGCTCTGGCCTCGGGCAGTGCTCTCCCACAACCCTGCAGAGAGAGCTATGTCCCATGCCCCAGGGAGGCTGGGCGGGGCGGGGCTCGAGCCCCTCCCGTTTACCAGGAGGCCACCCCCTGCCCCGCCAGGCTGCCGGGACCCTCCTCGGCCATTGAGCGAAGCCATCTGCCACCAGAGCCGCGAGTCTCCGGGCAGAAGCCACGGCGACAAGCTCGAGATGTGTCGGTGCAGTTATCAGCAGAAAGCAACATCTGCCCACCCGGCCGCCAACAATGGTAGGCCATTTAGTCTGTCCCCTCCTCCCTTTAGCTGCAGACAACAGCTCCCAGTATTATATTTTCCCACTCAATTAGCACCATCATCCTGCTGAAAGAGAGGCCAATTTACCTATAATGACATCATTGTTAGGGAAGTGGCGGCCGGGCTGTCACCAGGTTGTGGAGACAGGTCCGTCTCTCTCCACTAACCCTGACAGGGACGGGACGGGGAGCCGGGCGGGAAGGCAAGGGGCGCCCAGGCGGCCTATCGGCGGCCACCCCGTCACCTCCGACCACAGACATTGTTTCCGACAGTTCTCAGGAGCAGTGTGGCGGAAAATTGAGTCCAGATTCATTAGGTTTTTCAGTGTGCCGCTCAAGTCAGTTAAATTGATACATTTCCTAACGAAATTGAAGTGCTTTGTGCTGCCAGCGGAAAGCCGGGTGACCGGCCTCGGCCCGCTGAGCAGCAGAACGAGCTGACGGATCCATTAGGCCGCTCCCAGCGCCGGCCCCTCTCCCTCCATTCCTGGCCCACGCTGTAAATCTCCGCCAATTTCGGGCCTAATCATCATTATAAACCCTTCCTCTGCCCGCTCCCTCGCCTGCCTGTCCGCACCGCGCTCGCGAAACAGCCCCTGGCGCACTAATCGGCTGGCCTTGCAGGGTCAGCATCCCCGCCGGGGACCCCGAGGGGAGGGGCCCGAGGAGGGGGCTCTGGGCTCCAGACTGGAACATGTGCCCATTCAGCAGATGGGGAAGCTGAGGCAGGTGTTGGGGCTCAGATGCAAACACAGAATGTCGGAGCTGAAAGGGACCCTGGAGATCCCAGTTTCCGACTTGACCGTTGTTGCCTTTTACGTCGAGGTGCGCGTGTAGAAAGTCCTTAAGCATTGGGGCTCCTGGGGGGCTCAGTCTGTTGAGTGTCGGGCTTCGGCTCGGGTCATGATCTCGCGGTTCGTGGGTTCGAGCCCCGCGTCGGGCTCTGTGCTGACAGCTTGGAGCCTGGAGCTGCTTCGGATTCTGTGTCCCCCCTCGGTCTCTCTGCCCCTCCCCTGCTCTCTCTCTCTCTCTCTCTCTCTCTCTCTCTCTCTCTCTCTCTCAGAAATAAACATTAAAAAAAAGAAAAGAAAGAAAGTCCCTAGATGTCGAGAGAAGGGTATGGCTTGCTTTCACACATGTGGTCACCCATGGAGCCCCCAGGTGTACCCAGGGTCGCCTCTGGTCAGAGTGTGTGTTCCCCAAGGGGGTAGCCGCTCTCTGATTTCACGGCCTCCGGCCCGTTTTGCCTGTTCCTCAAGGTCCTGAGAATGGTGCAGTGTATCCTTCCGCATCTGGATGTTTTCCCTGAATTCGCACTGCTGCGTTCGTCGTCGTCACGTTCTCTTCATTGCTGCATAGTGTTCCGTACCTGCCCCACTATTGTCGCCAGCTCAGGGTCTTAAGTGCCCATCTCCGGAACCTTCTCTTGTCCCCCACCCATTGTGGACAGAGCTGCAAATGGGTCTTGGAAAGGCGAGCACAAGCCTCCCCTCCCTCCCGTTTCCCGTTGTCAAAGAGGGGTGGCCCGGAATGGACCCCGGAAAGCTGGTATGAGCTCGGCATAGGTGAGTTGGAATTGGCTGCCGTCCCATGAAGGTGGATAAGGACGTAATGCCATCAACATGACACCCGTGTGTGTGCAAGGTGTCCTCACTCTGCGTGTCACCCTGAGGGAGCCAGGGGACAGCAGCATCTCAGCAGCAGTGGGCACGCCTGGCGCCCACCACACTCTCCAGAAAGGACGCGGCTTGGCCGAGGTCCCAGGCTGGGGCAGGGAAAGAGGATCCGGAACGGCTCAAGGGGGTGTGCGCTGGTCCAACAGGGGCAGTTGGAACATGGGCTACATCATGGGGTAGTGACCCGTGGGAAGAATAGCCACCATGGGTCCGTGGCGATGCAGACAGATAACAAACGTGTAGGGAGGAAGGAAAGACAGGATTTTAAAGCCACCATTTGTGACATCACAGCAGTCATCGGTCCGGGCAAGAATCAGTGGGGGATGTTAGCAGCACGGTTTTACAAAGTATCTCCCCGTCGGGTCAGGGAGCACACAGGGAGAGTGGGTTCACACCCACGGGAAAGCGGCAGGAACCACGAGAGCCAAGCTGGCCATGGCGAGGCTCCGCCCTGACCCCACCTGTCCCGGGGGCAGAGCATCACCCCGCGATGTTCCTTCCCAAAACGCGCACCCACGGTGTAATCGTGAGGCCACGTCCGCCAAACCAAAGGGAGGGACGCCCTGCCAAATGACGGGCCTGTCACCTTCACAAGTGGCGAAGCGGTGGGAGTCGGGGGGACGCCCGGCGACGTCGCGCCCTGACGGCCAGATGTAGTCCGTGATCCTGTGTGACTGGGCCCTTCACCGTGAAGAGCGTCCTCGAGCCAATTGGTCACAGTTGGAAGGAGACTTCTAGTCCAGGGCACGTGGGGTTCCTTGTAGAATTCTTGTAATTTCCCTCTGAGTTCGAAATTCTTCCCAAATAAAAAGTTAAAAATGAGAAGCTACAGCAGCCAGGATGCTCACTGGAAGAGCCAGACACAAAAGGCCGCCTGTGGTAGGATTCTGTGTGTACGAAACGTCCAGCCCAGGCCAAGTGCACAGAGGCAGGAAGCAGGCTGGTGGCTGCGGGGGTGGTGGGGGGTGGGAAATGGGGAGCGACTGCCAGCGAGTGCTGGGCCTCCTTCTGGGGTGATTAAAAGGTTTTGAACTAGATGGTGGGGGTGGGTACACGACGCTGCGACTGTATAAAATGCCACCGCAGTGCTCACTTGAAAGTGGCGAGTCTTACGTTCCACGAATTAAACTCAGAGCCTACAGGACAGTAAGGATGTAGGCCTCATCCTGCTGCTCCCAGTTTAAAGTTTTCCGGACCCTCAGGGCTGCTCAGTCCCACCGACCCCTCCTCCTCCCACCTCTCCCCGCCAGCCTCTTGAGGACACCAAGCCATGTGTACCCCCGGGCCTTTGCACGTGCCCTACCCGGCATCCCCAGAGCTTCCAACCCCTTCAGATCTCAGCTTCGGTGCTTCTCCGCCAATGCCTCTCCCACTTCCCAGTCTGCCCCGACACAAGTAATTTGCCGTGGACCCTCGTTCAGTCTTTAGACCGCGTCATGCTCACATGGGACCCCAGACGGTAGAGGCGCTCCATGGATGTTACTGAGGTGACACCCGAGAGGAGAGGAAATGGTGGGTGGAAGGACAGGACTCTCACCCAAGCCTGGTCCCACCCCCACCCCTGGGAGAAGCCACAGGTGGGGACGACAGGAGCGCTGGGTCAGCAGGGTGTCCCTGATGCCTGGGGTCTGGGGCCACAGGGTTCCGGAGCCGTGGGGTCCGCTGGAAAGTGATGCTGCCTCCTGTGCTCTGGGCCGAGGGTGGCCCGAGCAGCCGCCCCTCCCAGGCCAGGGGGGACAGGTACTGCGGCCCCTGCTGGGGAAGGGGCAACACTCAGTGCCCACCGTGCTCCTTGGGGGCCCCCAGCCTCAGCCTGCTGACTCGGTCTGGGACCCTGGAGGAATGAACATCAAATTCCGGAATCTCCCAGAAGTCGGAGAAGGGAGGGGTGGTGGGGCTGCCCCGCCTGACGCTCACAGGGGTCAGAGGTGGAAATGGTACCAAGGGGACAGTCTAGAGCCGCCCGGTACGGCAGCCACTGGCCACCTGTGGTCCTGGTGCCCCAAAAGCATCAAGTGCTCCCACCACTTAGCGTGAGAAAGAGTGTACCTGATCATCAACATTTTTACATCCGTTACGTGCTTGGAATTATTGTATTTTTTGTGTATTAGGTTAAATAAGATATATTATTTAAACTGATTTCACTAGTCTCCCTACCTTTCTGTCATGACCGCTGGAAAGTCAGCAGTCCCTTCCGTGTCTGGGGGACACTGATCCAGAAGGTACAGAAGAGACTCGGGAACACAGCTTAGACCCCTGCCTCACACCCGCTTCAGAATAGTCTCCAACTGGATTGAAGTTGGGTGTTGTTTGTGTGTCTGTTTAAAGTTAAAAGTCACCGTTTCAGGGGGCACCCGGGGGGGCTCAGTCGGTTGAGCGTCCGACTTCGGCTCAGGTCATGATCTCACAGTCCGTGGGTTCGAGCCCCGCGTCAGGCTCTGTGCTGACGGCTCAGAGCCTGGAGCCTGCTTTGGATTCTGTGTCTCCCTCTCTCTCTGCCCCTCCCCCTCTCATGCGTGCTCACGCTCGCGCGCTCGCTCTCTCTCTGTGTCTCAAAAATAAACGTTAAAAAAAAAAGTCACCACTTAAACCATTTTCAAGTGTAGGATTCGGTGGAATTTAGTACATTCACAAAGTTGTACAAGCACGTGTGTCTGGTTCCAGGTTGTCTTCTCCCCCGGAAGGAAACCCTGTCCCCGTTAGCGCCCCTCCTGTACCCGCCGTCCACATCCCGCCCCCGCGGTCCGCCTGTGCCCGGCGCCCGCAGGCACCATACTCGCAGTCTTTCCTGGTTCGGTGTGATGCTTCTGGGCCTCGTCTAGGCCGCGTGATAGTCCACCGTGTGGACGGCCAGTGGTTCACCCGTCCAACACGGGCGTCCGGGCCGCACCCGCCAGACTCTGGCCGTTGTTCTTAGAGCTGCTGTGAACATCCATCTGGTGGGGTTTGGTCCGAATACCCGGTTTCAGTTATTGAACCCGAATTTTAAATATAAAAAGTATAATTATGAAACAGGAAACCGGGGTCCTGCCTGCAGCACGTCACATACTTGAGGCCTCGCCCGGCCACCTGCCCCTCGCCCGCGCCCTGACAAGCCGCCACACGTCCTACCCTCCCGGGGGCTGCCTCGGGCCGAGGGGCATAAGGAGGGATGGGTCGGGGCCACAGGGCCACGGGGCCACGTCACACAGGACTCCTCTGTCTGTGAGGGACTTGGGTCTTGCCCTGAATGCAGCGAGGGGCCTCCCGCGCAGGCTGGGCTCTGAGACCCCGGGCCTGGGAAATCTGGCACGTCGTCTGGGCTGGCCGTGGCACGGGGAGTGGGATGGGAGTACCCTGCGGCTCCCTCTGAGGGTCTGGAGCAGCAGCCTCTTGTCGGAGCTGATGCCGTCATCCAGAGCTCAGCCCGGCGGGGCAGGGCTGGGCGAGGTGTTGCCAGGGCTCGGCCTCGGAGCTCGGAGCCGTGGCTCATCTCCTCTGGGCAGCCTGGAGGCCGCCAGCGGTGGGGTGGGAGCCGGGGGCTGGCTCTGCTGCCCTCTGATCTCACCTGCACACCTGACGTTTGTGGGGGACCTGGGGGGTCCCACCACTGCAGTCTCAAGCAGCCTCGGGGTGGCGGGGAGGCTCTGCCAGGGTGTTAGGAGTGGAGCCGGCACCTGCATGGGCCTGGCAAGGTCCCCCTGCCTGCTGAGAGGGGCATCCATGCCTCAGGGCAGAGGGTCCCTGGGCTGAGGTGCAGGGCCTGGGGCCGGGCCCCTCCCTGCTTCAGGCCTCCATGCTTCTGGTCACCAAAGGACTGTGGCCGGGAAGGGTCCTGGGGCAGCCCCGGCTCCCTGCAGGCAGAGAACCAACGAGGACCCCTCTGATGAGCAAGAAAGCCGGTGGGTCTGGCCGTGCGTCCGCCAAGCCCCAAGCTAGCCTGGGGAGGGGGTTTCAGACGCCTCTCAGACTCTGTCCCCCCCCCGGCCCCCAGGAGCCTCTTCCTCTCTTGGCATCAGACCGCCAAGCAAGCTGAGACTGCGTGTCATGAGGATGTGGGGCAGGGGCACAGCCTGGGAGAGGCCTTGTGGGAGGGTCTCAACGATGGTGGTCCAGGTGAAATGTGGCGCAGAAGCTCCGAGGCCGGGGTGTCTGGGGGTGGTGTGACCTGGGATGGCGGTGCGTCTGACATGGCTGAGGAGCCGGGGGCCCTCCGTGGAGCTCTGGGGTCCCCCCCGGATGTGGCCGTAGCTCTGTGGGGTGGGGGAGGGCACTTGCTCTGGGGCCCTGGGGAGGTGCTGAAGGCCGGACCGGGAGGCCGTGGGGCGTGGGTGTGTCCGGGCGTGATCGCCTCCGTGGACCATCCAGCACGCCCCCCGCCCCCCGGGCCCCACGCTGGGGTGGACACTTGTTTACATGCTGCCGAGAGGCCCAGATGGAAATTTATGGTGTCGGGCGAGAGGCCCCCTTGCCCAGGGTTCCGGCCCATCAAGGGAAGCGCAGAAGCTCTTAACAAATCGATGAGCCGCATTTACTCCATAAACCACGAGCCCCGGCCCCCACCTGCCCCCCAGCGCCTCTCAGGCTTCGGGAGGGTGGGGTCCCGCAACAGCCTCCAGGGGAAGCGGGGGTGGGGGGGTGGAGGGGGTTGGGGAGCGTCCTGTGCCCCCCTCTGGAGAGGGACGGGGTGTCTGGGGTGGACATGGGGGCGGCCAGCCCGCGGCTTGAGGCTCACCTCTCCCCTTGCAGGTGGGGCATCTCTGGCGCCTCCACCCTCTCCGCCTCCCACCCCGATGCTACCCCACATCCCACGTCCCTCCCCAGACCCCTCTCTGACCCTAGCTCAGCTGACTGGCTTCCCCACAGCCAGACGCCAGCCTTCCCCGTCGCCCCCACCCGACCTCTGACCGCCGGAAAGGCCCCGGCGCATGTATGGGATGCCCAGGTGGGGGCGGGGGTGGGTTCCTACCATGGTCCTGGCACGGTCCCGAGCATCCAGTATCAGGGACGCAGCAGTGCACGGTCCCGACCCCATGGGGAGACACATGCATGGGGATTCGGTGTGTGGTGGGGGAGTGGTGCCAAGAGGTGGGGGCACATGATTGGGGGGGCGGTTCTCGGGAGATGAGCAGAGAGAGACAGCATCTGGGGAGGGTGGCTCAGGCAAAGAGAGCGGTATGTGCAAAGGCCCGGGTAAGGAGGAACTGGGTGTTCTCGGGATCAGAGAGGGGCTGGAGTGGAGTGGGACCTAGGGGGAGGGAGGTGGATGGAGGCAGACAGAGACAGAGAGAGGCACAGAGAGATGGAGAGAGACAGAGAGATGGAAAGAGACAGAGACAGAGATGGAGACAGAGATGGACAGAGACAGACAGATGGAGAGAGGCAGAGACAGAGAGAGAGACAGGGGTTATAGTGAGTGGCCACCTAGGCACCTGCGGGTAAAGAGGAAGAATTCTGTACGAGGTGCTGCCCCACGGCTGAGGGGAGACAGTGCTGCCTGGAAGCCGCGTTCGGGGCTGTTACCGTGCAAGAAACATGAAAGGAAGCAGGTGACATTAATTTCAGTGCTATATCCGATTTAACTCAGTGCATCAGCAGCATCAGTACGGAGCACAGGTGTGACCCTTGTATTCTGTCTGTGCTGGCCTGTGATGTCCACGCGTGCCCCTCCTGGGTGGCTGTCCCCCAGCAGCACGGCTGTGTGGCGGGAGACATTCTACTTTGCTTCAGGATTTAAATCTAAACTTCAAATGTGGAGCAGAATACTGGCCGGGGCACAGCTGGAAGTCCACGTGCGGACGGGCCACGTGTGGCTGGGGATGCTGGGGCAGCGTCCCCTGGGGAGGCCCTGAGCAGTGCGGGGGGCGGGGGCAGGGGTGGAGGAGGAGGGGCGGGCAGAGTCCCAGGCTACTGAGAGGAGCGGACCGGGGACTGATCATCTCGCCCAGCGGGTGGGGGAGCCACGGGCCGGCAGGCAGGACACAGCACGCATGGGAATCTGCAGCACAGAAGAGCTGAGAGATGACGGAGGGGCCGGTGTGGACCAGGGGCTCTCTCTGAGCAAAGCCCTTCCCCGGATCCGTCCTCTGGGTGGGGGCAGGGGGCCACCCTTGAGCAGGGGGCTTGGTGGCCAGGCCGTCTGAGCAACGGCCAGCCTTGTGATGCAGCCTCAGTTTCCTCATCTGCCTAATGGGCGGGAAGGCACATTGGACATCTTGTGAGAAGCCAGAGGACACAGGACGTGTTTGCAGACCGTACAGGGCTATGCACGTGCGTGGGGCAGAGCAGTGGGTCTGTCCAGAATGAGGCTTGCCCGGTCCGCTTGCTTCCCTTACTGGTGGCAGAGGCGAGGTGGGCTGCCTGCCCAGCTGGCCTCAGGGGATGCCACGTGGCTGGGACGTGGTGCTCAGACTCTGCTTCCCATCTGGTGTGACTTGTCTCTCTCTGGACACCCCCGTCTCCTGTGGTCCCCACCCCCTGCACGCGAGCGGCTTGCCCAATTTCCAGGCAACCGTGCAGTCAGCCCCGCTTGGACCACCTCGTGGGCCACCGGACCGGCCCCGCTTGGACCTCTGTGGCCATGCCTGCCACCCAGCGGCCCCAGAGGAACCACATAGGGGAGGGTCTCTGTGTACGGGCAGGGTCCCCACCACAGTGCCGGCCTCCCCGCTGCTGAGTGAGGCCTGGGCATCGAGCCTCTCAGACCCACACTGTCCACACAGAAAGGCAGGTCCGTGCCTTGGGGGTGGCCCCTAGGACAGTGACCCTCACTCTGCAGTGCTCCTGGGTTCCGTGAGCCTTGACATGGTGGCCACGCTGAGTTCTCTGTGCTCCCCCCCCAACCCCGAGGACCCTGAAAGGGGCTGTCTCTGGGGTGAAGCCATCTGATTCCCAGCAGCCCAAGCCCTGCACTCTTCTTTAGGCAGGTGGGGGCCTGTGCACAGAGACGGGAGGGCTCAGGGTCACCCAGCACGTTGGAGGCTCCTCTTCTCAGCACCGAGCATCCACCGGAGGCCGAGAGTTCCTTCGATGCTCAGTCAACCTGTGAACTAGGACATCTCATCCCCGTTCTACAGATAAGAAAATTGAGGGCCCCAAGGCCAGGCCCCTTTCCAGGCCCTGCGTTCCTCCCTCTCCAGTGCCCCCTGCCCTCCCCCCCCCGCCCCCCCCCCCCCGCCCCCGGCCCCAAATGCCCTGGAGCAGCTAGCGGTCTGGCAGCCTCTGCCTGCCCGCCAGGCTCTCAACAAGGAGCCTGGGTGCCTAGAAACCAGAGAAGCCAGACGGCTTGTCCACTGTTGCCCTGGAGATGCCAGGGGAAGCCTGGCTCCTTGTCTGCCTGCCAGGGACGCACAGCCAGCCTGTTGTGGCTCCACAAGTAAATAGGGCAGTTGTGGTGCCGGCTCCACGGACCCCATCCTGGACCATGGGGCCCGTGTGCATGGCCCCGAGACCGGGTGTCCTCCCGCCCTCCCTGCGCCTCTGTGCCCCTGAGCTGAGGCGAGACCCTCCTGCCCCTGCAGGCCTCAGAGGTGCAACAGGATGCCCACACCCACCTGGGCAGAGGGGGCAGAGAGGGCTCGTCTCTGGTGCGTCGGGGCAGGGCCTGTGGCAGCCCCAGCAGCTTCCTCCTCAGAGGTGCACCCTCTGCACCCAAGGATGCCGTTCTGGCCAGGTATGAGCCATGCCCACGCTCCTGAGACACTCTGCGTGCAGGCTGGCGGGGAGCAGGGTGAGGCCCAGGACACGGCTCCGTGAGCACCCGCCTCCATCTAATTAGCCCTCATGTTGCCTCACTTCTCCCTAAAGCTGCACAGTCCTCTGCCCGGGGTCGTCAGGCCCTTCCTGGCCCCGTCTCTGCCGGCTCCTTCCACCCTCCGAACGCAGAAATGACTTTCCCTATCAAAATGTGCAATAAAAGCAGCGAGGCCCATTTCTTTTTTCTATTTTGAATTCTGTTAACTGACAATTTAACCTAAAATCCTCTGTATTTCCAGCTTGTACAGCTGTAAATAGAGACTGACAGTTTATTTTCACGTCCCGGCTTGAGGGGGGTGGCGGGGGGGAACCCATTTGAAATAAATACTTGCGGGTCTCTGACAGACTCCAGACGGGCCGTCGACGCCGGCTGGCAATCTCTGGGACCTGTCACACTCTGTGATCCGTCTTTTTACAAACACAAACGCTGCTGATTTCTTATCAAATGTAAAACCAGCCCGGCTCTTTCTTAAATGGTTACCACGAGCATGAAATTGACATTGTGAATCACATGTGACACTGGCTTGTCTGCGCTGTAATTGATCGGTGCTTAGGAGCAGGCGCGGGGCTGCCCCGCGCCCCCTCCCACTGGCCGCGCCCCGGCCCCCGGCCCCAGCAGTCCTTGTCAATGGGAGAAAACTCTGAGAAAACGCTGGACTCCTGTACGTTGTGGCTCCCCCCTCCCCCCCCGCCCCCCGCCGCGATCCTCCGAGGTGTCAATTCCAATTTCCACGGCTTCATCATTACGCACATCAAACGGCTGTAATTGGCTGCTACAGAAATTTATCCTCCAAAAGGAGAGGGTGGGGGCGGCAGAGGAGGGAGCCACGGAGGACGAGAACGGTGGCGGTAATGAGATTTTGGAAGCCGCAGTGCCACCCCTGAGGTTGGCAGGAAGGAGAGCAGAGGCTGGCGCGTGTGGGAGCGCCTTCGCGCTGGCTAACAAAATGCCGTTTGAAAACAAGTCTGGCGGGGTGTGGGTGTCGCACAACAAGCCGCAAACACACAGCACAGGTCCAGGAACAGCCGGCAGCCTTTCACTGCCACGTCGTCGTCACGGTTACCGCGGGCGAGGCTGGCAGGCCCCCTCCCCCCACCTTACGGTTTGCACAGCTGGAGGTGCCTGTCCGCATCACACCAGCCAGACACTCGGGCGTGACTGCTGTTTAACAGGCGGGGAAACTGAGGCCACACGGAAAGCGGTGGGGGCTGCCCAGGGTCCCACAGCCAGAGTGCTGGGGCTCCTCCTTCAGGACTTTGCCTCCAAAGCGGAGGCCCCTTTGCCCTGCGTGGCCACCACCGTGCCTCGCCCTGCCTCCGCATCTCTGTGCCAGTCTCCCTCGCCCTGGGGGCTGCCCACCCCTTTGTCCGGCGGGGACCTCCTGCGCTTGGGCTGGCCCTGAAATCTGAATTGTTTTCTCAGACCATGGATTTTCCCTGGGCCACCTGGGGAGTGAGCAAGTCTGTGAAGACAGAGCAGAGGCCCCGCAGTGCCCCCCGCTGCCCCTCCAGGCTCCCTCCCGCGGGGCTGGCTGCTCAGAGTGGGGGGGGGCACCCCCTTCTCACCTGTCCCAGCCCCCGGGGCCGCCCAGCCCCGGCTCAGCCTGTGACCCCAGTGCCCTGCAATTCCCACCTCGGAGCGGTGCCCACACTCCCCTCCCCTGGGCCCACGTACCGTCCAGCGGCTCCCTGGGCGAGCATATTAATGTCTCTGTGTTTCCATTTGGATTTTGTGACTGATGAAACCATGATGCTGAATTACACGCGCAGCGATCATGCCTTGCGGCAGGCGGGCGGCAGGCTTCCCAGTGCTGGGCCGCACAGCCAGCCTCCTGCAGCTGGGGAAGCCGGCACCTCGCCAGGGCCTCCGGGCAACCTCCACACGGCAGGAGTCACCGCCCGCTTTCCAGATGGGGAAACTGAGACCACGGAGCAGATGTTCCCCGGTTGGACCTGTGACCTAGATGCTCGGGCTAGCGTCCCCTCCGCGCCATCGCGTGGCCTTCGGGGGCTGCCTGAAGCATCTCAGGAAATCCAATTCGTGGAGCAATGCCTGGAAGCTTCTCGGGCCTCCTGAATGTGAAAGCCATGATTCTCCTGAAAGCCTGGCTTATTTTTGTCTCACGAGTGCTACTGTGAATGCACCACAGTGGAGTGTGTTGCTTTTTTTTTTTTTTTTTTTAATTTTGCCTTGGCCCCTAGGAAGCTCAGAGCCCTATCGCAGCCTGTTTTCACTGTGGAAAGCTTCTCCACGCTGTCCATACCTCCAGCTTCCGTCCATATCCACTCACTTGAGTGTCCTGTCTCTCTTACCGAGTTTCACATCCTTTGGGGAGCGAGGGCCCAAAAGTGCAGTGAAGACCGGACCATCCCTGGGGCGCAGCTGTTGGGGAAGATCACGGGGTGTGTGCCCATCTGCCCCTTCCCACATGGCTGCGTGGGGCCCATCTGGGGGGTTGGCACCCAGGGTGCCACGAGGGACGTGTGGTGTTCCTGGTGAGGGGTGGTGCCGGGGACACTCTTGGAAAGAGCGGCCCAAATGGGGCAGCTCTGAAGGAGACCTCAGTAGAAACTGTGCAGTGAATGTTGAGTCCAGAGCCAGCAAAGACGTTTCGTTTCTTTTGCCATCTTTGATGGAAAACGGCTTCTTACGGCACTGTGTCAAGAAGGAGTCTGTGGTCCGGTCTGAGAACTTGTCTGCGACAGGAGGTTGCCCTTGATTGGCCATTTGGGGCTGTCGGGAAGCCCAGGCTTCACCGAAGCTGGGCTTGCTGGCCACCCGCCACCGCAGCCACCATTCTTTCCCTTGACATTTCGAGAATGGTCCTCGAGCACTGCCTGGGCGCCGCCCCAGCGCATCCTCCCAGGGCACACAGGAGATGCCTGGGGTGGCTGGACCCGGGGCCTCCCGGGTTTCTTGCGGCAGGTCTCAGAAGGGGGGACAGCTGGGGCCACCTGTGAGCCTGAGCAGGAGCCTGTCAGGGGCACACCAGAGCAGTGTGGGCTCTGAGCAGTGTGACCCCTGCGAGGTCTCTGGGAAAGAAGCGAGGCGGGGGATGGGCGGACGGGGAAGGGTGAGCTGTGGCACGATCCTGGTCAAGTGAGTGGGCCTCTCAGAACCTCAGGTATGAATCCTGAGGGCACCCAGGGTCCCAGCCTGCCTCCTTGCCTTCTGGAAAGCCACGTGGAGCCTGGGAGGTGGCTCCTGGGCTCAGGATCCACGGGTAGGGGTAGGGGAGGTCCCCTGCCACGGGTATTCCCTGCCGGGCAGCTAGGGCAGGGGGACACACATGTCCTCACCTTACCTGTGGCTCTTTGAACTGCAGCAGCCCCACGGGGAGATTGTCCCGTTCTAGCAGAGTGGAGATGAGGGAAACGCGGTGCTAGCCCGTGAACTTGTGCCACGGAGTTTTCCCTGTCTGCTCGGCTCGATGCTACAAGAGAGACCAAGGCCAGGCCAGCCCTGGGCAGAGAGGCTCTTGGGGTCTTAACCTCTTCCAGAAGAGTCCCCACCTGTCCCTAGGGACTCCGAATGGTGGGGAAGAGTGTGGGCCTCGGCAAAGCCATGCCGAAGAGGGTCGCATCCTTCCTCCGCTGGTGCAGGGACGGGGGTGCTCGCCGATGGGCAGCGGGCACTGGTGCCGGCACACTCGGGAGTGCCCCCTGGAGGTGCCGCTCCTGGGCGGCCATGCTCCTCTCTGGCCCCCTCTCTCCGCTTGCTTTCCCACCCCCAGCAGCATGCCTGAGACCACGAGACCTGGGGTTGGCAGGCACTGCAGGAACATCTCCTACAGCCCCTCCCTCCCCTCCACGGGTGTGGAAACAGAGTCACAGGGAGTCAGGGTCGAGCACGTGACCAGACCCATCTTCCTGGCTCCCTCCCTGCTCTCCCTGCTGTTCCCTCTGCCCGGACGCCCGGATGCCCCGGAGACGTCCAGATGCTCTGCCTGGGGGCGGCGTGCTGCCTCGTGGCCCAGGCCCTGGGACGGTGGGGTCCCCGGACAGGGTCGGGCCAGGCCTCTCCTTGCCCCAACAGAGAGCCACCTTAGGACGGGCAAGGCCAGGCTGGCATCTGTGAGCCAGCGGGGAAGGGAGGGGGGAAAAGCCAAAACTTTAAGGTATATGGACTGTGAAATTAAATCGAAATACTCAAATAAGGAATCGCATAACAACATAAGCAAAGATGTTTACCAGGGCTTGAAGTTAAATACAGATTTTTTCATAAACCCAAACACAAAATGCAATAAAGTTCTGTGGAATGTTAAATATAATTTACAGTGGAAAGAGCACCCCTTACCACCATAAACCGTGAGCGTAACGTCCCTGTCACCGTGCGGGACAGCCGAGTTCTGCTGGCCGCTCTGCTGGCCCCGGCAGGGTGGGTCAGGCGCCGTGGCCGGGCCGTGGTGCGTGTGTCCTGCGGGTGTGCCCACCGTGGAAAGTGTTGCCGGTGGGTCCAGTGGTCTGGAGCTGGCTGCGGGTGCCAAGTTGGTCCTGCACCCAGACACAGCCGTAAAGCTCAGATTAGGGAGGATCATCTCCAAAACACAGAAGCAGCCTTTGAGTAGCCGCCCCAGTGCTGACCAGTTCCTAGCCCCACCTGTCCTTGGCCTTGGGGACCTTCTCACCTAGTATGGCCGGGTGCAACGGTTCCCTACCTGGAGACACCAGCCATGGGCCGGGGGGTGGAGGCCAAGGGACCCAGTGCCCTGTTTCTGCCCCTTCTTCTCCCTCAACCACCCTCACAGGAGTGGGCCTTTGATAGTCATTTACACTGTAGAGAGAATGAGCTCCTTTATTGTGTTCCCTCCGTCTCTGGCCGTGGAATGTGGAGTTGGAATCTTTGTTGACCCTGGAAATCCACTGGCATAGAAAGGGTGGGAAGAGGGCTTCCCAGGAATCACCTGATTCCCGGTGAATTCTGGTTAGAGTCTGAGTTTCTGGCCTTCCAGGCCTGGGGAGAGCAGTTGATAGCAGTCAGAGTTCTTTTCTGGGGAAATGTTGCCAGTGCAGCAGGCTCACCAACCAGAGCCACACAGCCTGCACTTCAGGTGTGTGTGTGCGTATAGGTGTGTGTGTGTGTGTGTGTGTGTGTGTGTGTGTGCGCGCGTGCACAGGTGTGTGTGACACGTATCTGGCTGGTGGGCCGACTGTGTTCTAGAGTCTGTGTGAATGTAAGCACACCCGCGTGTTACTCGGGCGTGGCAGGGGTCGGCGTGCACCCAAGCACCTGTGGACCCCGCCTCCCTGAACTGAGAGGTGGTTCTGTGCAGGCAGGCAGTCCAGGAGGGTGTGGGCTGGAGGGGGACCCTTGCCCCTGGTGCCGTGTACCTGGGGCACTGCCCCGCCCAGGGCTGCCGCAGGCGGGACGGACGGCCTTGTCTCGGCCCCAGGGAGCTCAGCCTGGCCACGAGCCTGTGCGTCGGGTTTCCGGCCCACGGTGGGGGGGGAGGGGGGGAGAGGGAGGTCTCGTAGCACATCTCTCTCCTCTGTGGTGGCCCTGCCCCTGTGGTTCACCGGCCCACCCTGTCCACAGGCCAGCCTCGGCCGAGGACCGTGGGCACGACAGTTGAGGCTGGAGGAGCCGGACGTGCTGCCCTCACCTGCACGGCCAGGTGGGCCGGGCAGTGGGGAGGACCAGCAGAGCAGAGGCCCCCGGGGCGGGTCTGTCTGCCTGGGCTCAGGTCCAGCCGGGTGCCCGTTGGGTGGATTCTGAGGAGGCAGCCGGGTCACTGTCCACGGGGCGCTGGCAGAGGGGCACGGGGGTCCCAGGCACGACGGGCTGCCCGCCTCTGACCGGCGCCCTCCGCTCTAAGCACCCCCCCCAGCAGGAGCAAGCATGTAGGCTCCATCTGCCCAGCTTGTACTGAGTTCCCTGTCGCCTGCCAGGCCCCAATCTGGGAATCGGGGCCCCAGGACCAGATGTGGCCCCTGCCCTCCGGGGGCCCCCTTCCTGAGGGTGGAACAGAGGAGACAGTCATGGCCGTGTGGCCAATTGATTTCTGTCCTCATCAGCCCGGCCCTGGGGAGGGGCGGGGCCCAAGATGGGCCAGCTGGCTCCCCAGGCCTCAGGGTTCTCCAGGCAGCCCTGTCAGGGTGGACGGTGTCCAGCCCAGGGCAGTGGCCCCTGCAACGTCCTGCCTCCCACCGTCCCTCCCGGGGCCGTGCCCCTCTGTCTGCCCGCAAGCTGCCTGGTCATTCTTGAGTTTCCAGGAGGCCGGTGGCCCTTCCCCAGACTCCCAGCCCCCTGATTTACGTGCTGCTGCACGGACTGTTTTCTTTAAAAACAGGATGGATATGAGAAAAACAACAACACTCCAAAACCACACTTAACGTGTGGGTCGGGCTGGCTCGTTAGCACTGAATAATCGAGCCTCAACCACACCACGGGGAAACGAAAATAAACAACACACACCAAGCACTCAGGACCCTGGCTGCCATCCTTGGGGCGCCCACTCAGCACCGGGTACCAGGGCCCCGGGGACGGGGACCTCTGTCCTCCCGTCGGCCAGGGCAGGAGCGCGCCTCCGCGGGGCGTCTTCGCTGGGTGCCCACCCTGGGAAAGGTCACTTGGAGGTGGCACTCCCCAGGGGAACAGGCCTCCCGACCCCTCCCGGGGAGGAAGCTCTTTGTGTCGAACCCAAACCCTGCTGTAATTTAAGCTTGCTTCCTCCTGCTCCACCCTCGGTTAACATGGGGAACAGCTGGTCACCTCTCTTTCTCTAATAAATCCCGTCCGGCCACGCTGCCGGGAGCGCACCCGCTCCGGGCTCTGGGAGTCGGAAGGGGGGCCCCCGAGAGCGGACCTAAGCGGCCCGCCGTCCCCACTCGCCCACCGCCTTTGTGCGGGCGGTGGGGGTCCGCGGGCTGGCGGGAGGGTCGGGGTCCGGGGGGCGGCACTGTCTCCTTTGTGCAGCCAAGTTCCCGGCGCATTGTGTACGGGGCCGAACTTTAGCTCACAATTTGGGATTAGAGCAAATCCGAGTATTTTTCTGCATGCCTGCCCGCTCCCGGGCGCCCAGGGCCTGCTGGGTAACTGCCTATTATCCGCCGGTTCCACTCCAGTGCCCTCCCCAATAAAACTTTTCATATCCTTATAAACGAACTCGATTGCCGTGTTATAAACATTTACACTGTGCTAACAGATCATCTCCGCACATCAGAATTGGCTAAATTCCCTTTTCCAGATGAATATATTGAAGGAGATTAGAGATATGATAGCTTTTCAGATTGCTGAACCCAGAGAAATTAGTTTAGTGAGCATTTACAGAGGCTAAATTGGAACCATTAAATAGTGGATTAAATTGATGGCACTTTCATTGTCTGTCCTTCGGTACCGCTGTAAAATCAATTAGCCGTCACCAGCCCATTCTCCATATAGTGATATTGTCATCCTCCCTGGAAGCTGATGCAAAACCTACCAGAGGCAGGCGAGGGTGTGAAAACACACCTATTAGGTGGTGTGGCAGGAAACAGCGTCGGACCGGGGCTGCCCGGGGAGGACCCCGTCTGCTGCCCCAGCGTCACCGACTCCCCGGGGCCGCGTGCGCGTGCACGTGCACGTGCGTGTGCGTGTGTCAAGGGCTGCCCGTAGCTCTCCCACTGGAGGCCGCGGGGACAGGCGAGGGCGTGCCTGACCCCGTCCTCTGCCTCTGAGTGACCCCGTAAGTCGGGCCAAAGGTGGCACGTGTCTTCAGGGAAGCAGAGTCACGGAGGCAGCAGGTGCGGAGGATGCAGGAAGGTGGGCTGCCTGGCAGTGGTTTGCAGGTTGCACACGAGTGTGCAATTCTTGCCGCCACAGCCCGGGGCCGGTAGCCCTTACAGAGCCTGGGTCTGAACACAGTGTCAGGGCTTGGAGCAGGAGGTCCCCCTGAGCGCTCCCTGCAGCCCTGGGAGGCAATGTCTTGTTCCCATTCCACAGAGGAGGAAACTGAGCCTCAGGGGTCCACAAAATCCAGGGCTGGTGTGAGGCTGCTCTCCAGCCTCGAGTGGCCGCCTTGGGGGAGACCCTTGGGCCATGCTGACTTCTGGGGCTCGGGATCAGGTGAACCTCGGGGCAGAGAAGCCAGGTCCCAGGGACGAGCAGATGGCTTCACGGCCAGTCGGGGTGTGAGCGTCTTGGGGCGGGAGAGGCCAAGGTGGGGGCGCCCCGGGGTGAGGGCAGGGAACACCCTGTCTTGGGCCGGCGCCCCACTTGCCCCGAGGACTCTAATGGTCAGCACGAGAACTTGGGGTTGGGTGGTTCACCACTGCCTGTGCCGACAGGGAGACTGAGGTGCAAACACACGGCGGGTGGCGATGCCTGGCCCCGTCCTCTTTGATAGACCCGGTTTGTGATCAGTCTGATTGGTTTCAACCAGTGGACACGCACGCCTTCCAGAAGCCGGACGACAGGACCGTGTGCGGGCAGAATGGGGTGGGGTGGCTGGGTCCCTCTCTTCGTGGCACCCAGGATCTGAAGGTGGCCTTCAGTCCCCCTGAGCTCAGCTCAGAGGACACCTTCTCCGGGAAGGCTGCTGTGACTCCTCCGCCCCTCAGTCCGGGCTGCTGGGCCTCCCCCCGTCACGGTGGCCGTAACACTGGGTAGGAAATGCTCTGTGTGCCTCCCCAGTTTGCACCGGCGCCCAGCACAGGGCCAACCCCCTTGGAGGGTGGGAGTAGCAGTCAACTCTCGCCACCGGGCAGGTCGGCAGGAATAGGAAAGGGATGTAGGAGTCCAAGGCCAAGAGAGGGAAGGCCTGCCTGGGGGGCGGGGCCGCGGGAGCTGACCAGGACAGCCGTGGCCAGAAGGCACGTGGGGCCTTGGCGGCCACGCAGGAGATACGAGAGCCCCGTGTACACACGTCCTGCATGCTACAGTCTGTAAGTGTGACCTTTCTCGTCCCTCCTGTCAGTCTGGGAAGGTCGCCAGCTCCGTTGTGCAGATGAGGAAACAGGACAGTTTCTGGGTGGTCAGGGCCCAGCAGCAGGGCAGCGTGGGGCTGGACTTCCACCCAGGGGCCCAACTGCCCCTCCCGCCCGCCCCTACAGGTCCCCTCTGGGACCTGGCCTGAGCTCAGCCCTGGGGTGCACTGCCCCAATAGCACGGGACCCCTTGCTTCCCCTCCCTTCCTTGCTCACGTGGCCTGATGCCCTGGGAGGCTCTGTCCCCCTCACCTCTGCGGCCCAAGGCTGTCCCTCTGCTTCCCCGGGCCAGGAGGGCTGTCCAGCAGGGCCTCAGCAGGATGGAAGGAGGCTGGGGGGATACGCTCTCCTTGCGGCCGAGATCTGGGCAAATCCCGTAGATTCGGGCTGAGCTCCCGCAGGCAGTGCCGGGGCCTTGCACTCGGGTCTGCGGGTGTGTGTGTGTGGAGCCCACAGGGGCCCAGACAGAAAGTGGACAGAGGGGCCCATGGGCAGGGAGTGGGGGCCCTCCTGATGGTCTGCCCCTGGGCGAGGTGCCCCTTAGCTGGCCCCTTGGGAGGGTGCCGAGGACGAGCTGCTGGACAGGGTGCTGAGCTGCCCGTGCCGGGAGGAGTACAAGCTGTGTGGAGCAGACAGAGCTTAGCCCCAAGCCTGGAGGTGTTGAGGCCCCCCCACTGGGGAAACGGGGTGCCTGGCAGTGCCCTGCACAGTGCTGGGCACACACATGCAGAACCTCAGGGGTCGGTGGGGGGGGCCCCAGACCCCTGCTCCTGGCCCCCGCAGGGTCCCAGCACCCTCCCTGTCCTCACCTTCCTGACCCCTGACTCCGGCTGCTGTGAGAACCGGCAGCCCCCCAGGCTGGCTGAGAGGCCCCTGTTCCAGCAGATTAGCAACCCCCCCAAAAAAAAACACACTGTGGGTTTCATGTGAGCTCAGCAGGGGGGTGGGAGGCCTCAGAGCAGAGAAGGGGGCTGCTTCTCTGTGGGGAGGGGCTGTGGGCCTGTCAGGTCAGGTGACACGTTGGCATGGAGATAGGTGCTCTGGAGCCTGGTGGGAGGTCAGGTCGGGGCCCCGTGCACGGCCGGGGTTCTGCACCCAGCGCGGGCCATGGGCAGAGGCCAGGCGGGGAAGTTTGCAAACTGCTCCCTGTGTCTCTAGGCTCCACTGAGGCCCGGGAGAGGACTCCTTGTCCCATTTAATAGCTGGGGAAACTGAGGCTTGGGAAAAGGAGGGATTGGCCTGGGATCTCAGATCACGGGTGAGTGGCCCCTCTGGGACCCCAATTCCAGGCGGCTGGCAGGTGCCAGCCATGGGGCCACATCCTTATTTTTCAGATGGGAGAACCTGGCCCAGAGAGGGTCAGGGGCCTTTCAAGGCCACACAGGAAGCCAGTGGCAGTGGAGCCAAGTCACAGGCCAGCCTCCTGCCCCCAACCAGGGCCCCTCCAGTGGGGGCCCGTGCACCCCTCCCTGCCGCGAGCCCACCCCCCATCCCCTGGGCTGGGAGGAGGATAAGGTTTCTGGGCAGCTGTGGGGTGGGTGCAGTGGGGTCAGGTGCAGGGGTGGGGGGCGGGGGAGGGCGGCACGGGCAGGTGAGAAGACCAGCCATGGGAAGTTCTCACGAGCACACGGATGACCCGGCCCGCCCCCAGCCCGCCGGCCCTCTGGCCACTGACAACTGATACTTAGAGTGGCCGGGCCTTTCTGAGCACGTGTGGTCCAGCTGCAGTGGTGAGGCCCCGCCTGGGGGAGGGCGCTGGGGGCCCGTGTGCTCGGCCCTCTCCCGTCTGTGTGCATAGCGGGCGCCGTGTCTGGGTACTGACAGTGCTTTCGGGCCTGGGCTCCGGGGGGCTCCTCCGTGTGCTGCCCTGGGGACGCCCCCATGGCTGCAGCCCAGATCCAACTCACCGGGTGAGTGGCTTTGCCCCTATGGGCCTCAGTTTCTCCTCCAGGACCCTGGGCTGAGACGTCTCCCTCCTTGTCTGGGGGCTGTGGGGAGGTGGGTGAGCCCGGCCCCGAGGCGCGGCCGGACGCAGATGAGCAAACAAGGTGTGCTGTGCTTGTCAGGCTGGTCACAGATGGAGTGTCCCGCTCAGCCCCCAAGGGACGTCCGTGGCTCGTGGGGAGGGGCCTGGGTCTCGGAGCCTTTCGTCACCTGGCCACTGGCTCCGGATTCGGGACGGGCTTCATCTGGCCGTGATGGATGGCCACAGCGTTGGACTGAAAGTTTGGGAGAACCGAGGCAGAGCTCTGGAGAACCCAGTTAGGGGCTCGAAGACTCGGGATGCAAGAGAGGAGGGTGCCTGGCCTGTCTGTCCATCTGTCTGTCCAGGCTGTGTCCTGAATGCAGCGGGAGGGGCTGGAGGACACCGGAGGGGTCCTGAGAACATTTTCTGGAATGTTTGGATGAGTGGGAGGGCCTGGCCAGCCACCACGGACATGCCAGGTGAACAGGCCACCACCGTCGGTGTGCGTGGCCCTGCTGGGTCCCTGAGGATGTGGCCGTGTCCCGGGTGGAGCAGGGCCCAAGAGGCCACCATCCAGGGATCCCTCTGCATGTCCCCTTCCTTTCTCTTTCCGGCCAGAGGATATCGGTGGCTGCTTTGGGAAAGCTGGCCCCCCGGCCAAGGCCAGAACAGCCTGCCTACCAAGGACACAGGGGCCTGGCTTCCTTCGAACCCCTCCCCGTGGGGTGCGGTGTGATCCCGCAAGACAGAGGGAGCTCAGAGCCCGCTATCCATCTGCCAAGGGGTGGAGGGAAGCCGTGGTCTAGAGCGCCTGGCACCCCTAAGCCACAGCAGATTAACCACAGTTCTGCCTCCCACGTGGCCTTCAGGGTTCGTGTCTTCTCAGGTAGAGCCACCTGACTTCGAGTGTGGGGAGAGGGACTCGGGGTGTCACTGAGACGCCCTTGGAGGCAGGGCCTGCGTCAGAGCCAGCTATGGGTGCCAGCTCTGCAGGGTGCAGGTTTGAGACACAAGGAGCCGGTGTTTCCAAGTCTCCCCCACTGGGTATTCAATTTGTTTTTACTTATTTGGGGGGTAAAATACACATGACATAAATTGACCATTTGAACCACTTCTAAGTGAACAGGGGCACCGAGCAGATTCACGCTGCTGTGCGGCCGTCCCACCGTCCGGCTCCAGAACGTCCCATCTCCCCACACTGAGACTCTGTCCCCGTTACGCACGAACCCCCCCCGCTCCCCCCAGACCTGGGCCCAGTGTCTACTCTGTGTCCATGAGTCTGATGACCCCGGGACCTCGTGGGAGTGGGTCGCAGTGCGTGTCCTTCCTTGTCTGGCTTGTGTCACTTGGCATCACATCCTCCGTATTCATCCACGTGGTAGTAGGTGTCAGAACTTCCTTCCAATTTAAGGCTGAAGAAACTTTCATTACAAAGAGAAGAATCTGGAGAAAGCCAGAAGGCATCAGCATCACCCGTGACGGGGCAGACACCCCAGGTTCTCCTGACACGAAGTCCTGGGGACACACAGAGTCACTTCTGTGATGTCACTGGGGAAAACGCTCCTAGTCCTGAGGGGTCTTCTGCAAAGTAACCAGCAGCACTGGAGAAAACGTCAGTGTCTCGAAAGACAAAGACTGAGTTGTCCCAGAATGAGGGTGACTAGGGAAACATGGCTGCTAAGTGCAGCGTGAGGCCCGGGACAGGACGTGGACGTCGGGAGGACAGTGAAGGACATCGGGGCCACTGTTCTTCATGCTGTGCTGTGCCGGGGCCAACTCACACGGGCCTGCAGGAGTTGGTTGTTACATATTCAGGGATTTTGCAAGCCAGTTGTAAATTACTGAAATTGGCCGTGGTGTGAGAATTCACACCATGAAAATCAGCTGAAGGCACAAAGCGGAGCCGGCGTCCCCTCCCCTCCTCCCCCTCCCCTCCTCCTCCTTCTCCTTCTTTTTGAGAGATGGTGTGCCAGCACCCTACTGGTTCTGTGAGATGCGACATTAGGGGAAGCTGGCTGAGGGCAGACTGGAAGACTGGGCACTTTTCCGCAACATTCTGCAAGTCTGAAGTTATTTCAAAATAAACAGTTGAAAAATAAAATAACTCTAAAATCAGAGACTGAGCTCATCTCCTAGCACACCGATCCCTGTCTCTGTCTCCTTCAGAGGTGTCAGACACCAGCCAGGCCTGACCAAGCAGGCCTGGTACCCCACCCTCTTTCTTGGAACAAAATCTTCCCTCAGGCTCCAGGGTAATATACCCCCCTTGTTTTCTTCTCCTCCTTAGTTCCTTTCAGTCTTTTATACAAGCTCTAATTTCACTCATTCATTCATCCATCCATCCATCCCCACCCATCCATCCATCCACCCATCCACCCATCTACCCATCCATCCATCCATTTAACCATTCTATCCCCATCCATCCATCTACCCCCTCATCCATCCATCCATCCATCCACCTATGCACCTACTCACCCACCCATCCATCCATCTACCCATCTATCCATCCATCCATCCATCCATCCATTTAACAATTCTATCCCCATCCATCCATCCATCCATCCACCCATCCATCCGTCCATCTAACCATCCATCCATCCCACCCATTCATCCATCCACCCATCCGTCCATTCCTACCCACCCATCCATCCACCCATCTGCCCATCTATCCATCCATCCATTTAACCATTCTATCCCCATCCATCCATCCATCCATCCACTCATCCATCCATCTTTCCTTCCCTCCCTCCCTTGCTCTCTCTCCCTCTTCCCTCCTCTACCATTTATTGAGCAACTTAAATGCATGGCATTGTGCTAGTTCATTGTTCAGTAATGAGACAAAGGCCCTGACCTCATGGAGCTCATATGCCAATGGGCAGGGCGGGGGGAGCAAGCAAACAGGGAAAGAAATCTATGAATTATACATGAAGGAAGGGACTATGTATTAATGGGATATCAGGGGAAGAGGACATTTACTCAGGTGGTCAGGAAAGATTCCTCAGAGAGGTGTCATTTAAGCCGAGACATGAAGGATGAAGCAGAGACAGTCACGTGTGGTCTGGGGGAGGGTATCACAGGCAGAGAGAACAGTATGGATAAAGGCTGGGGGGCTGTGAGGAGCCATCATATTCAAAGAGCAGACAGAAGGCCAGGGTGGCTGCAGGTCCTGGGCAGAGGGGAGAGGGCAAGAGGTCAGGGGCCCGACCCACAGGGGCCAAGAGGCCTGGGGACAGGTGGGGGTTGTCTTCTGTGTTCAGTGGGAAATGTTGGGGGGTGTCCATCATAGGAGTGCCTCGATAAATGCTCACCAGGTTTGCTGCAAGGAGAAGGCTTACAGTAGCTGGGAGACCACGGGGAGGGTGCTGGAGGCGTCCGGTATGGGAGCTCAGCAGCTGAGGCCGGGCTGGTGGGAGAAGCACAGGGAGCCGGGCCTTGCTCAGCGGCAGTTCCCAGCGTCCTGGCTCGGCAGCCAGGTGGGTGGGGACACGGGTGCGAGAGCAAAGGCAGGGGGGCGGAGGCAGCGGCTGGTCCTCGCGAGCCCTGGATGCCCAACACACATCCAGGCAGAGATGCTGAGTCACCGGCTGTAGATGAGCTTTGGAGGGGCCGCAGGCATAAAGCCAGGAAGTGTCAGCACACAGACGCCCCCCGAGGCCCCCTCTCCTGGCACATCCCAGGGGCCCTGAGTGTTACTGCACCTTCCCAGCTCCACCATAAACTCCAGGCCTGTGACCACCTTGTTTACTGTCTGCTCCAGGGACATGGGAAGAGTCGAAGGGGGTTGGACCGTGTTGGGTTAGACCCTGACATCCGAGGGCTGCACCCGCTGCGTGGCAGACGAGTCCTTGAAACCACCAATCCCCAGAGGCACAGTGAGCTGGGGGGCCCATTGCCAGGGGGCGCTGGAAGCCAAGCCAGCCCTGGAAAGTAATTTGGCAGTGTGAAGTGAGCACTGTGGAAATGCTCGGCGCCTTTGACCCAGCAGTGCCACCTCTGGGATGCTCTTCTAAGGAAATTATCCAAAATATGGCAAGAGCGTCAGGCCCGAAGATATTCACTGCAACGTTATTTTTAACGACAACAAAAAAATTGGAAGCTGCTGAAATGTCCAACAATCAGGGAGCAGTTTAGTAAATTACAGTACACACACTCAATGGAATACTAGACAGTCATTAAAAGTGATAATTATGAAGACTGGGTGGTAACATGCAAATGCATCTACAATGTCACGTTGAGGGAAAGCAGCATATAGAATTATGTGTACATTAGGGTGTAATGATGTAAAAAACGTATGATCGGGAGAACGCCTGAAAGACGACGGAGAGGCCTGAGGCCGGGGTGGTGGTGAGGTGGGGACACAGACAATGACTACCTTTCCTGGGTTTTGACTTTTCTATAAAGTATGACATCACCGGGGTAACTAAAAATACATAGAGTTGATGCAGGCTGGTGTAATTATGGGGACATTTTATGACTTCTGTGTGCTTTTCTGGCTTTTCCAAACGTTTTCCTGGGAAGACGATCACTTGGCCCTGTGATGGGGAGAAGATGGAATGGGGCTAGAGAGGGTCAGGGTGGCTAGGGGAACACCACCCCAAGTGGGGGCATTGCCATTCCCACCTTCACAAGGTCTGTCTGGTGATGATGATGGTGGTGGTGATGGAGGTGATAATGGTGATCACAGTGACAAGGGCCATAATTTATTCAGCACTCCTTACGCACCAGGCCTGTGCTAAGTCTTCCAGATAAGCTACTTGGTGGTGGGTACTGCTTGATCATTCAGCAGGTAAAGGGGGGAGCTGTTATGTAACCCAAGTCCATCAGGTTCCCATCAGGTTCCAGGGCCTGAGCTGGACCAAGGCCGGTGGGAGGCTGTAGGGAGCTAGGGCTGGGGTCTGTGCGGTGGAGGTTGCTCACCCGCTGCCAGAGGGAAAGGAAACACGGGGGACAGTCCGGCTATGGCCCCTCCATCCAGAGGTGGGTTCAGGCCAGCAACACAGAGCACTGAAGGCACTGGGGCAGAAAGTCCTAGGGGTGCAGATGACTGGAGCTGAGTGGGGGGCACCCACCTGCTCAAAGTTCCTACTTTGCAGATGGAAGCTGAGACCTGGAGAGGGGCAGGTGGTGTATCAACCGTGTTTTTTTACTTTTTGTATTTTACGATGCTTTGATACGCCAGGGGCCTTGCTGGCCGGGGAGAAAATGCCCTCCCTGGGCTGGCCAAGCTTAGGGGTAGCAGACTGTCCCCTGAGGTTATGTCTGCTGCGTAGAAACCAGCCAGTCCAAGCCCACACCCCAACCCCTCTTCTGTCAGGTTCCCACACCCCAGCCCAATATTCCCCCGCCCTAGGTCACCTGGGGCCAGGTGCTGGGTAAGAACCAGTCACGCAGCAGCCCGGAGCCCGCCGAGGCTCTTCGAACCGCCCGACCCTAACCGTGCTCAGCTGCTGCCTTTGCCTTTCCCTGAAAACCACGATAATGCCGTGGGCCACGCTCCACCCACCGCTCCTTCTGCCTCCACCAGCCCAGCCGTGCTTCCCTGTGTGGCCCTGCAGGGCCTGCCCCCCTCCTCTGGGGAAATAAAAAATGGCACGCTCTTGTCAAAGCAGCGGTCTCAGCCTTACCATAACCGATGGAAACAGACCCGGTACCGATTTCAAGACGGCAGGGACGGCCCAGGGTCACGGGACAGGGCAGATGGGGCTGCGACGTGAGACCGCTCTCCGGCTCATCACGGAGGTGCTGTGATGGGGTGAGAGAGGGGTCTGCTGTGGTCCCGGCGCGAGGGGGTGGGCTGAGGGCAGAGGGAGGAGACACGTGCGTCTCAACCCTGCTCCTCTCTGGCTTCTGGGTGGAGCCAGGGGTGGGTCCTTGGCCGGCTCTGGGCCTCCTCTGTGGCCCTGGGGAAGGAGGGTGATGTCATGACACCCAGGCCTGGGGTGCTCCCGAGCTGAGGGCCGGGTCACACGCAGGCCCTTACTCATCCTTGTCCCTTTCCTAGGGCAGCCGCTGCCCTGCCCAGGCGACAGAGGGCAGGCAGGGTCAAATGCCGGGTGTCGGGTGTGTGGGCCGAGGACAGTAGCTGGAGCTGGGCCGTGGGGCAGTGGGGACCTTCCGTCCAGTCTGGTGGGGCTCCTGGCCACCGGGGTGCCATCTGCCCCCGCCCAGCCACCCTTCGTCTGGACACAGCGCTCCGTCCCCCGGCAGCCTCCCCGGTGGTGTCAGCTCCAGCACAGCCACAGCCAGCCCTGCCGCCCGACATTGAGGCCTCCCTCCTGTAATTGGCAATTTTGTCATATTTATTCACAACAGATCGGACTGTCGGGAGCTTGCTGGGCTCTCCGGAGGCCCGCCGTGAAATCGGTTTGAAATGGCGTGTTGGGTTGTTCTCTCCCTGCTGAAGCGACCATCTGGCGGACGGACCAGCGGCTGGGCTGATACACTGACCTCGGGAGCCTCGGCTGAGCCGCTCCCGGGGGCCCACACGCCGGCACGACCCCGCCTTGTGCCACTCCTGACCTCTCTCATGGGCTCCGGGAGCCAGGCTGCAAGGAGAGGCCTGGGCAAGGAGGGTCGTCAAGGTGGGCTTGAGGCCGGGAGCTCCCGGGCAGTGGGCTGGCCTTCCAGGCCCTGCCAGGGCTGGCATCTTCCTAACAGCCCCGGCCCTCCTCCGGCAGGCAGAGCAGAGTGTGGGGCTGGCCCAGAGAGGAGCTGTGCCTCCCCCACCCCACCCGGTCCTCGCCTGGGCACCGGCTTCCCCTGGGAGCCATGTGTGTTCCCCATGCACCGATGTGTGCTCGGCAGAGTCAGAGTGGTTTCTGGATCACTCACCGTTCTGTCTGAGGACAGAGCTCGGGGCCACACACAGTCTTTCAGGGCCTCTGACTCCTCCCCTCCAGCGGCCTGGCCACTGCAGTCTGCGGTGAGTGATATCCTGGTGTCCCTCGGCTGGGGGGGCAGGGGGAGGAGCCGGAGTCAGCCTGCAGGAAGGCCCCGGGGCCGGGACCGATCATGGGGACCCACCTGTTTGCAAGCAGGGAAACGTTTCTCCAGGAGCTGGGGAAGGAGTGGGGGCCCCGAGCAGACCAGACCAGACAGTGCGTTCAGTACCCTCCACACGGGGCACCGAGTTGTTTCCTCGAAGAAATATGTTACTTCAAAGATCCCATGGGACCACTTCACTCCTGTTAAGATACTTAATAGACACACATGCACACGCACCCCTAATATATATATGCACACGCACATACGTATACACACCTAATGTATGTAACACACATACGCACATCTAATATGTACATACGTGTACGTATATACACAGATAATACACACACACACACACACACACACACATATATACACACCTAATATATAGGCCCTGCTGTCTCTGCAGGGGAAAGTGATGAGGGAATGGGGGCCACGTGGGCATGGGCTGGGGAGACCTGACCTTGGGCAGAACGCACAGTGAGCCAGGACTTGGGGGCTGGGACAGGCCAGAGCAGAGATGGCCTGCCGGGTACACCTGGTCATTTTTAATGGCGACAGCCGCACCAGAAAAGCCTCTTAGGTAGCAGCGAGAAATTGACTGGGTTTGGAGCGAAATCAAAAGCCAGAGGTTGTATGGGGGCGGCAGGCTGGAAGCCGGGGTTGGCCTGTCCATCCACGTGCGTCTGTCCACTTGTCCCCTGGGGAGTGGGGTCCCGCAAGGTCTGGGGAGGTCTGGGGTCTGAGCGCTGGCCTAGGGCCTATCTCAGGACCCCCTGTGTGGGGGTCGAGGCACCTCCCCAAGAGGCTGGCCCTGAGCTCCCTGGCCCCGCCGTTCATCTCCTATCTGGGCCAGAGCAGGGCCCAGGCTGGACTGCTGCCCGAGGGTGGCTCCCCTCACCCACCCCAGGGGGGACTGAGTGATGTCATAAGCCACCCCTGGGCTCTGGTCTGAGCTGGCTGGCCAGGTGGTCCCGGACAGGACAGCTAAGTGCCCGTGTGGCCCTCAGTTTTTCCCTCTGTACGATGGGAGGAGAACGAATCTACGGAGTGGGGAGCATCTCCGCCCCCCCGGCCCTTCTGGAGCAAACGGGAAAGGTTGCTCCTGGTCCAGCGTGGCCCGGATGGGGGACGTTAGGTGCCCTCGGCCTGGCCCCATGGAGAGCCCCCTCCCCTGCCCGAGGGGAAGGGTGGGCGAGGGCTCTCTCCCCATCACCATGCTAAGTAGGTGTTTGCATGTTCGAAGCTCTGAGGCGGGCTGCTATTTTCCTAAGGATTAGGACCAGCCACAGCAATTTACACAGCGATGCCCTCCGGCTGAGGCGCCGCGGCCTTGCGGGGTGGGCAGAGGCCCTGGCACCGGATGGGGGCTGGGGGCTGACGCACACCACCTGCCCCTTCGGCCACCGTCCCTACCCTGCAGTGCCCCGAGCACGGGGAAGGCGCGTGGGATCCGGCTCATGCTGGCGCTCCGAGGGCACGCGGGGTCCCGCACACACGGGGGGAGACGGTCTGCTGGTGTTGACTGCCTGCGGAGATGTCACGTTTCGGATCTGTCGGGCTAAACAAAGTGCGTCACTGACGGTAATGTCTCCTGCTTCTTTGGCCTTTTCCACTCTGGCTCTTAGAAACAAGTGACGTACCGTGTGGCTCGTGTGACATTTCTCTGCACGTCAGCACGTCTGCTTTCAGTGACCGCAAACCAGTCACAGGGCGTCCCCGAGCCTCTGTGTTCTGCATCTGGACACCTGGAGGCTGAAGGGCAGGTTGGGAGTAGGGGCACCCGGGTCCCTAGGACCCATAGGAAACCCATGGGGTTTCCTACAAGGGCGCAGCCTGAGCAGAGGGGTGGAGGGTGGAGGGTGGCTGCAGGGGCAGGTGGGTGGGAGGCCTGTGTGGAGCGAGGGGTGCGGGCTGGCCACAGCTGCAAATGCCAAGCTCCAGAGGTGAGAGTTGGGATCGGGTCCCCTCCTCTTCAATCTGGTGACTTACTTGACCAATAGGATGTGGCGGGCACGCTGTCTGGACCCCCGAGCTGGGTCACGAGAAGGCCCACAGCTGGTCCTCTCCCACCTCTCAGGACCTTCTCTCTGGGAGCCTTGCTGCCACAGAAGAAATCGGAGCCCCCTGGGTACTCAGCCCAAATGTCTCATCTGAGCCCAGCTCTCCATCTGTCCCCACCTCAGCACCCGCAGATCAGGCCCACCCCAGGGTACCGCCCCTGGATCAGTCCCTGACTCAGGGCACCCGCCCCCTAGACCAGCCGTAGACCCAGGGCCCCAGCCCCAGCCCCAGGGCACCCTCCCCAGACCAGCCCCAGCTCCAGGGCACCCCCTCTGGATCATCCCTGACCTAGGGCACCCACCCCTACCAGCCCTAGACCCATCCTGGCACCCAGACCCAGAATTGCTGGGTGACCTCGGATGACAGAGAGAAACAGGAGTCACCTGGCTGATCCCTGTCTGAATTCCTGACCCCAAAGTAGGGAGAGATCACAAAACGGTTACTGTTTTAAGCTGCCAAGTTTGGGGGTGGTTTGCTACCCAGCAGCAGCCTGCGGGAGCACAGTGATCCATCACTCTGTGCCTCAGACTCCGTCCCAGCCCCAGCAGGGGTCCCGGTGCCGCCCTGCGGGGCGGAAGGGCCCGGTTCAGACTTGCAGGTTGCACGGAGCTGTCTTGGTCTGGTCGCTGTCCTTCAATCTGGCCTTCGTGACCCGGACACCTGAAGTTGGCAGACCGTTTCGTGGGGTTCCCCTGCCTCGATCTGCTGTCTCTTCCACGCGAGGTTCACGGTTAGGCAGTGGTAGCACGGGACGCTGCCCAGGGGCCAGCTCCTCTGCCGTGCATCCTGCGGAGGCCCTGGTTTCGTTTTGTCCCTTCTTCGCTTTGACCGCTGAGGGACGGCGTGCCTGCCAGGACGCTCCGCCATGAAGCTGTTTTCTCTGTAACTAGCGTGTTCTTGTGAGGCGGTGTTTTGGGACCGTGAACACCCTGGTTGTCATCAGAGTCCCCGTCTATTCACGTATGTGCTTTCTCCAGTTTGGACGTGGATGCCACTTTTGCTGGTCGAGATGAAACCCACTCACATCATTACCCACGTCGATGTTGGCGTCGCCCCAGGCTGGCCGGTTGGAGCTGGTGCCTGATGGCCCCATCCCTTCCTGGCAGAGGGCATTCTGGCCCCTCTCGTCCCCTCGATGCCCAGCCCCGGAACCGATATTTCTTCAAAGATCTCTGGTTCCTTTCGCAGGGGAAAGGGGGCTTCCAGACCAAGGATCGGGTTCCGAGTGGGCGCGTTGCTCCCCGGCGTTGCTGCCCCGGGAGGGTTGGCGGCTGCAAGTCAGTGTCACCCAGAGACGGCTGAGAGGACGCTGGCAGGACGGGGGCCGTGGGCCCCGCAGTAGACGTGGGCCACGTCGGCCTCTTCCTGTCCGCACTGGCCACGCCTGCTCCTGCTGCCCCCAGACGCGATTCACCAAGGGCCCAGACGGTGGCCCCGAGGCAGGTGGAGGTCCACCCACCTGAGCCACCAGCACATGCACCCAGCACGAGTCCAGGGCTCAGGGAGCAGGGAGGGTGCCCGAGTGTGCACAGGGGTGCGCTCGGGCACGTGCACGTGGACAGGCTTGTTCGCATGCACGCCTGGGAGTGGGCGTGCACAGTGAGCCCTCCCCGGGGCATGTGGGTGTTTGTGATGTGTGTGGTTTGGCGTACCTGTGGCATGTGACCACGTGCATGCCGTGGAGGGAGCCGGAGGGTCTGGGGGGGTGTGTGGGGAGGTGCCTGAAGGTGAAGGCTCGCACACGCATGCTTTGCGCAGACCCAGATGTCCACGCGTGCGTGTGTGCACAGGCCTGGGTGTGAGGTGCACCCGCCGGTTCCTAAGGTGGGAGGCGTTTGGTTTCTGTCGGAGCGCCCGTGTGCCTGGATGTGTGTGCTCACGTGTCGTGCTGTGGAAAGGAGGAGGCAGGGGGCCCTGGGGGCCCCGCGGAGCCACTCTGTCCCGACCCCACGAGACATTGACCCCACGCCCCAGCCCCTCCTCGATCTGCTGCCTGGGCTGGGGTTTGGCCTGGCCCCAGCACGGGCTTTGCTGGGAGTCGCTGGGCACCCTCCATGGTTGCCGGGGCCCTGTCTGCTGGGCTCAACCCCCTGGGATCGTGGCGGGGGGGGACGGAGCAGGAGGAAGCTGAGAGGCCCAGAGAGGGCGATAGGCTTGCATGCTGCCCTCGCGGGCTCCTGACCACTCTGGTGTCAGCAGTGGGGTCCTTCTGTCCCGACCACAGGAAAGATGTCTGCTCTGGTCTCTTGAGGGACCAGCTGCACAGCTGCTGGGGCGAGTCTCTGAATCTTGTTCTGTTTCTGCAAACCCGGGCCCTGGTGCAGTCTTACTGCTCAGGGCCTGTGGGGTCGGGGGACCCTGGAAGCAGGCCTGGGGGTTGGGAGGCTGCCTCCCTCTGGGCCGGAGCCTCGGGGAGCCTCTGCTCTCTCTCCTCAGCCCCGTGGAGCAAGGGGGAGGAGCATTGATCCTCAAGGCGGGGGGCCGTCCGTGCAGGCAGGCGACATGTCCCCCATCGACCGACCGCACCGCCTGCTCTCTCCCTCCGAGCTCCGCTAACGAGCAGATCTGATGGTGCCGCCGGGCCTAATTGGCAGGACGGGCACACGCATGCCTGTCTGGGAGCCCAGCTGCCGTGCCCAACCCAGTTCGAGCAGCGTGAGGGCCCGGCATCAGCGTCCCGCCCCTTGGGCTGCAGTCGGAGGCCAGCTGGTTTCCTGGAGGAAACACCCACAGCGGGGGTCGTCAGCAGAGATGTCAGTGGGGGGACGGGCCCAGTAGTGGGGTACCCCGAGGCAGCCTCTGGTCCCCCGCCCCGCATTAGGGATGGCTCCCATGAGCTCAGAGGCAGCCTGGAACGGTCCCACGGCCGGTGGGGAGTCAGTCAGGAGGGTGGGGGCACAGGGACGTGGTGAGGGACTTGGAACCCTGGCACGGGAATCACGGGAGGACGCGGGGAGGATGAGCTGCCACCTAAGTGGGTGCCTTGGGGCAACAGCTACGGGTGCCAACACGTGGTCACTTCCTCATCACCTTTGCTGCCCTGCCCTTATGGGGATGAGGTCTTGCCTGCTTCCCTTGGGAGCTGTTGCCAACGTGGGTAAGTGAGGGACGGTGGATAAAGTTGGTTGTAAGGTAGTGAGCTGCCCATCACTGGGGGTGTGCAAGTGGGAGGTCTGAGAGAGGACTCCTGCTCTGCGTGAGGCAAGAAGGCTCTAGAGTAGATGTGACAGACCTCAGAAATGTCCCTGGGGGTCAGCCGAGCATAGGGCTAGGACTGACGCAGGAAGCTGGGTCCTTGTCCCTGGAGACTTCTGAAAGGACGGCCTGCAAGTCGTAGGACCCAGCTGGGCTCCTCACCTGCTTGGCCTGGGGCTCTCCTCGTCCCAGTCCCAACCCCCAGAATCCAGCCCCCTCCGGGAGGCCGGCCACCACCCCGGCGCTGGGTCCAATTACAACCGACACCCACCAACCTGTTTCACAGGTGGGGACGTTCATGCCCAGAGGACGGCAGGACTGACGGCTCCCGGGCACCAGCCCGACCCTTCCTGCCCCGCTCCCCAGTGTTCGTGCCCCCCAATACTCCCTGCAGGAGTGCCCCACCTCCCACAGCCTGCCTGGCCCTCTGCGCCCCAGGCTCTTTCGCTACAGGCGAGCCAGGAGCTCTTGAGCGGAAGGAAGGGGGGGCAGCCCCCTCCGAGCACTGTGTGCCAGGGAGGCCCCACCTCGGACGTGGGCCGGCCCTGCGGCTGCACCCGCTCAGAGAGCTGATCGCTCCCCACCCCCCCACCCAGCCGAGGGCTCTGCCTCCCGTGACGCCGGCTGGCAGCCCGAGGCCTCACACGGAGGAAACCGGCGAACACCGCATCGTCCGTGGCTGTTCTGTTCCCATGTTCCGGAGGAGAACACTGAGGCCCAGAGAGAAGCGGCGTGCCCGGGACCCGCCGCCTGGCCAGGGAGGACCCAGGAGGACCCAGGAGCGTGGGCGCGGAGCCTGGGGCCGGCCGCGGGCACCCTGGGCGCCCACCAGCCCAGACAGGTGTGCGGCCGCCCCACCCACTCCCGGCCCGCTGGCCGTAAATCAGGCCGCTAATCTTTCACCATCCGCCGGCCTCTCGCGGGCGTGATGGATGGGCTCCCGGCCTCGCCGACTGCTGCGAAATCACTCAGCGGCCAGACAAGCCCTAAATCTGGCGCACCGAGTGTTGAAAGGAGGGATGTCTGTTTTCATAACCTACCTCAGTTACAATAAATATTTAAAATGCGCATTAACATGCTCTCGCTGCACAATCGGCCTCTGTGGCCCCGGCCGCGCAGATTTAATTAGCTCCGGGCTTCCCCCACCGGCCGCGCTCGCCCGTGGACGGAAGGGCCCTGTTTTCTTAAACTCCCGGCCGCCATAAATACCGGCCTGGCCTCAGCGCCACACAGAGCCTTTTGTCTGCCTCGGCTTCCCCGGCCCCAGCGCTGGGGCCGGGCCCGTCTCTGGGTGCTGGGGTGTGCCCTGCGGGTGCCCACGACAGGGGGGAGGGGACGTCCCAGGATGTCCCGGCTTTCCGGCCCGCAGCCCAGCCCTGACCAGAGCCCCCCATGCAGGGGCTCCCAGTCCCAGAGGGGAAGGAAGGTGAGGGCCACCTCAGAAACGAAGGCAGGGCCCACACCTCCTCTCTCGGGCAGCCGCGCCCCATCCCGGCAGGCAGGTGGCCAGTGTGAGGCCCTTCCTTCCAGCCTGGACCCTCCTGGGGCGACGGGGACACTCCCGCTCCCCACGCCCCCCGCCGGGCCCTGCGCACCCCTCCAGCCTCGGCTCACCAACTCGCGAAGACCCCTGAGGCGGGGACGCTGTGGCCCCCCACCTTAGAGATGGCGATACAGGCCCAGAGTGCCCAGACCCCAGCACTGCCTCTCCCTCCCTCCCACCTTCCCTTCCTCTGTTTCCTTACGGGCCTGGCGCCGGAGCATGGCCTCTGGCTCACAGAGGCACCTGGGCAGCTTGCCCGGCTGCTCAAAGGCCCAGAGGCAGGAAAGCTGGAGGACAAGGGTCCAGGGGGCTGGGGCCCTGGCTGTGGTTCTGGAGGCCCCGAACGCCAGAATCAGATGGCCAGAACTGCCTCCTGTGGGGAGGATGGAGATGGGATGGGGTCAGGGTGGTGTGGAGGAAAGCCGGGCATTCTCCCTGGAGAAGGTGGCCGTAGCGAGTCCCTGCTCAGCCAGCCCTCTGTCCCTTGGCTCCTTGGGAGACCTCCCCATGGCCTTCACCTCGCCCAGCCTGCAGAAGGTGCGGAACTGGTTGCTTCCCAAGCTGGATATGAGGCTGCCTCAGGGCTGGCATGCGTGGTGGGCGCCCGGATGAGGAGGTCCGAATCCAAGTGACGGGTGTTTTGAGGCAGGAGTAGCTGGTGAGGCTCCGGGCTGACTGTGAAATGAAGGCTGGGGTCAGAGTTCCTGGCATGCTCGGTAAAGGGGTCAGGCCCTGTGTCCCTCAGCCTTATGTGTGGGGAGACTGAGGTGCAGGGAGGACAGCCCTGGTTCAGACGGTGCCCGCACAGTGCAGTGGTGGCTCCTGGGGGTGAAACGCACCCCCAGAAGATATACCCAGGTCCCGACCCTGGCACCCGCGAACGTTCTGAGTCCTGACCCTGGGATCCATGAACATTCTGAGTCCTGACCCCAAAACCCGAAAGCCCCCCGTGTCCTGACCCTGGGACCCACAAACGTTCTGATCCCAAAACCCAGAAGCCTCCTACGTCCTGACCCTGGAGCCCATGAACGTTCTGAGTCCTGACCCTGGGACCCGCGAACCTGACCTTACTTGGAAGGAGGGACTCTGCAGACATGATGGTTAAGTTGAGGTCACACTGGGGCAGGGAGGGCCGCAGTCCAGGGACTAGTGTCCTCACAGAAGAGGGAACACGGACACACACGCAGGGAGGAGGCCACGTGGCCACGGAGGCAGAGGTTGGGGTGACGCGGCCACTGGCCCAGGACCGCCCAGGATTGCCGGCGGCCACCAGGAGCTGGACGAGGCGGGAAGGACCCTCCCCTGGAGCCCTGGGAGGGAGCGCGGCCCTGACACCTTGAGTTCGGACCTCTGGCCTTGGAACTGGCAGAGGGTCAGTCTCGCTTGTCTGAAGCGCCCAAGCTGGCGCTCTGTTCTGGAATCCTGGCCCCAGGGATGCGGGTCCCGGCTGCCTGTCCTCGCCCCTTCCTGTCCGCCCCATGGCGGCTCTGGGGTTGCTGAGAGTACCGGCTCTCTGGGGGCGGGCAGCATGTCCCTGCCGGGCCTGGGCTCAGCCCAGCTTCTGGGGCTTTCCGCCTCAGGGCTGTACATCAGGGCCAGGAGGCTGTGAGGTGCTGGACCTTTCCAGGAGGCACTGAGATCAGGAGGCGCTGGGATCCAGGAAGGGACAGCGTTCTGAGTCCTTCCCGAGTCCTGCCACACCTGGGACGTGGGCCCAGGAGGGACCAGGGAGGGTGGCAGTGCAGTCGTGCAGAGGAGGCCCTGGGGAATCACAGAGCAGGAGGCGAGGGGGCTCCTGGGAGCAGCGTTGGACCCGTCTTCTCCACACCCTCCTCTGGGCCAGGGGAGGGCTGTGGCAGCCACTGAACTGCCCCCCAGAGTGGACTGCGGGAGCATCCACACCTGTGCCCGGGAGTGGCCTTCTGACATCGGAAAGTCCCTGCTCCATACCTCCCCCCGCATCCTGGACACTCCTGTGGAAGGCAGGTGTGTGTGTGCACATGTGCACAGGCTGGAAGTGAGGTTCTGTCTCTGTGATGGCTTCAGTGAGTGCGAGACACGGTCCCCGACCTCTGGGACATCCACCTGGCCTTTCCTCTGCGTGCATCATTCTCTGAGCAGCGACCAGTGTCCAGCCTGGGGGGAGCGGGGTGCCACAGGGCCGTGCCTGGGGGAGCACACGAGCCAGGTGGGGAGACGGGCCATAACCAGATGGACGAGGTACACTGTGAGCAGAGCCACAGAGGAGGAGGGCCGTGTCCAGAGGTGCGGGCGTGTGCATGTGCGGATGTGTGTGCAGCACGGTGGGCGGGGGGTCTCGGGCCCAGGCCACCTGCCTCATCGAGCCAGCCCTGGGAGGCATCCGCTGCCTGAGACCAGCCCGGATTCGAGGGGAGCCGACGGACACCCCTCCACAAGAGGCGTATCAAAAGAGCTGGGGGGCCGTGTTTTAAAACCACCGTACCTGACACAGATTCTCCAGAAAAATCACTCTGGCTGGGAGGCCTGCTGGCTGTGCCCCTCCGAGCACACAGAAACAGCCGGAGCAGCACAGCGTGGTCTGGGGGAGAGGGAGGCGTCCTGCGGGCGGTGGTCAGCGCCAGGAGGCGGGACCGGGTCCCCAGAGGTCAGCCAGCAGAGGGCCTCCGGGCCGGGACGGGCACAGGGCTCCCTGCAGCGAGGGCAGTGGCAGAGCTGAGAAGGCCACACTCAGAAGGCCACACTGGACCTCACGCCCAGTCCCGCTTCCCGTCCGACCCCCGGGCGGCTGAGACCCTGGGGGCGCGCGCGTGGGGCTCCGACAGCCAGTATCCCGCGGGCGCCCGAGCCAGCGCCGCCTCCCACCCGCGCGCCTGTTTACGAAGCGAAGGGTAAGTGTTTAATTAGCCGCCTAATTGCCTGGGTAATTGGGAGGCGCACTCAGCTCTCCAAGTAATCAGTCGGAACAGGCCTCGAAAATATCTGGCCCAATATTCATTAGTGCGGTTCAATCGTTAAACAGCACCGTGTTTGGTTCATGACAAGGCCCGGCAAACAGCTGCGCGCCCTGCGGCCGCCCGCCAGCCCTGGCTGGGCAGGCCGCCCCGCGAAGACTGACGGACAGACAGACGGCCACTGCTGGGGCACAGACTCCCGCCCTTCGGGGCCTCTGCCCACCCCTCCTGCCCCCTGGAGCCAAAGGGGGTCCTTCGGTCAGCGAGGCCAGGCTCCTCCTGCCCTCCCTCAGCCCCAGAGAGCCCGGCGGCTGGGATTCCGGGGCAGGGGACAGGCAGAAAGGGCTCGGTGCTCAGGGTCGGCCGTGGGGCTGGGTCCCCGGCAGTGGAGGGGGTGCGGCTGGGGTGTGTACCCCTGCAGAACAGGGCTGTGGCCCATCAGCAGCAACTTCCACACGAGCAGCTCGGCAAGGGGAGGTTTGCACGCGTGCCCGTTTGACGGGCGGGGAAACGGAGGCCAGAAAGGCAAAGCAGGCTGGAGCGGAGGCCGACCCCCGCCATCGACAGCCCCTGGGGTCCTCGGGAGGCGGGCACAGCCCGTCTGGTCCCTTCCCAGAGCCTCGCCTACCCATCAGGAGGTCGGCCGTCAGTGGAAGAGGCTGCTGACGGGGCCCGGGAGTCAGCTGGAGCCAGTCCACGTGATGACGTCTGCTGCTGTGACTGGAGGCCCGCCTGCCTCCCCAATACTGTTCACACACAGTCACTCGCTCACTCACATCCTCGGCAACTGATCCCCAGGTGCCCTCCCCACGCCAGGCTCCTACCCCCCCCCCATGCGACTCCCTCAGGGCACATCGGGGTGCGGGGTGGGGGGCGTGCTCTGAGGGTCTTTACGGAGCAAGTGGAACCACGCAGGGGCCAGGACCTGAAGGAGGGGGCAGAGCCAACCAGGCGGAGAGGGCAGGGCAGAGCATTCCCAGTGAGTGGAAGAGCCAGTGCAAAGTCCCTGAGGCAGGAGAGAAGGCAGGAGAGCTTGGAGCCGCAGCGAGTGGGAGGGCGGGGTGTGGACACGAGTGAGGGGTGGGGTGGGGGCCCCACATGCAGGGTGTTGCAACAGAGGCTTCGTCCTCCGAGTTGTTGGGGTCACCGAGGAGGCTGAGAGGAGACAATGAGTGACACTATGTGGTGGACGTTTTAAAGGACCCTTCGTGAGGGGCTTGGGCAGCTGTCCGGGCGAGAGGCAGGGGCGCTGTGGACTGGGCGGGGGTGGGGGCACCGCGAACCCCTTCACCCCCAGGCTCCACCCTTCTCTGACTGCTCTGGGCCCCAGGAGGGGAGCTGGCTCCACTGCAGGCTCTTGCTCTCCGCTTTGGGGCCCGAGACGGAGGAGGGAGGGGAGGGGTGTGTTCCTCAGCTCAGGCTGCTCTTCCTCTGGAGGCCTCAGCCCTCCCCACTGCTCCAGGCCCAGGCACCTGCCTGCCAACCCCAGCAAGCCTCCAAGTGCCCAGTCATGCCCACACCTTTGAGAATAGACCTCTTTTTGTTGTTAATTTATTTTTGTAACATTTTTATTTAGTTTTGAGAGGCGGGGCGCAAGCAGGGGAGGGGCAGAGAGAGAGAGAGAGGGAGACACAGAATCCGAAGCAGCTCCAGGCTCCGAGCCGTCGGCACAGAGCCCCACGCAGGGCTCGAACCCATGAACCCATGAGATCACGACCTGAGCCAACGTCAGAGGCTCAACCGACCGAGCCGCCCAGGCGCCCCGACAACAGACCTCCTCTTGGTGTCCTTCCCCAGTGTCGTGCTGGCCCTTGGTGACGCGCACGCTCACCAGCATTGCCGCGCCTGAATCCGGCACGACTGGTCACTTGAGGCTCTTGAAGTGCAGACGGGAAGACTGCACTGACGGCAGGGAGCACCGAGGCGCGCACCGGAAACCAACGTAGCACCACGTGCTCGTAATGCTTCCCAAAGAGAGTACAGTCAGGTCGCCTCGTAGGCCTCGTAGAGGGTGTGCAGCAAGAGCTGGACGGGGACCGGTGAGCCCGGGCTGGGATCCCGGCCCCGCTGTGCAACCTCGGGCAGGCCACTCACCCTCTCTGAGCCTCGACTGCTCGTCTGGAGAACGGGAAATACGCCCACTGGCGGGACTGTCGTGGGGATTGCGAGCGGGGCACCGAATAACGGGAACGGACGGATTTGGGGGATGGTCATGTGAACAGCAGCGTGGGCGGTACCCCCATCTGCGCAGGCCTGGCCTTGGTCTTCACAAACGTCACCTTCTTTGACCCGAACCTCCAGCCATCCTTTTTTTTTTTTTAACGGAGGTAGAATGGATGTAACAAAACGAACCACTAACCATTTTAAAGCGGACAATTCAGTGGCATTTATATGTTTACAGCGTTGTACCAGCACCGCCAGCCCCCAGTTCCCACCCGCGAGGGAGGCCCCGTGCCCGTTCGCGGTCACTCCCCACTCTGCTCCCCCGGCCCCCGCGGCCCCCGGTCTGCATTCTGTCTCTGGATTTGCTCTGGCTGTGCCGTGTGAACGGCGCCACGCGGCCCCCGGCCTTCCTTCGCGTGGCAGCGCAGAGCTCCGCTGTGCACCATCAGCTGCTTTCGGAGGTGTTTTCGTGGCCGTCAGAAAGGGTTCTCTTGTCTCCTGAGCTCGCAGGGTCAGGACAGGAGGTCCTGGAAGGGCCCGGATTCGCCCTCTTCTCCCTCTACGCCTCCCCCTCCAGATCCTACCTTTACTTAACGCTTAGCTACTTTGCTCATCGTGGCTTTTTCCGTTCGTTTTTATTGACTTTTTAATTTAAAAAAATTTAAATTTGCAAAGTTTAATTAAACTTTTAATTTAGAGATAATTGTAGACTCACGTGCAGTTCGGGAAATGACAAGGTGTGCCCTCTGCCCGGTTCTCCTCGTGGCCCACATCCTGCCGTCGCCGCCACGTGGAACCCTGACGCCCTTCCCCTCTTCCGCATGAGAACCGTACCCTTGCTGTCCTAGTAAGAATACCCCGTGTTTACCCGCGTACTTTCTGGCCCCGGTGCCTGGTTCCGGTCCTCCTCTTGCTGGAAGCTCAGGCCTGTCTGTGACGAATTCTTCCAGCTTCTGTCTGAAAACATCTTTACTCCCCTTTGTTTGGAAGCCATCTCTGCTGGGTACAGAATTCCAGATTGGCGGCTGGCTCAGCGTCCGGGCGATGTTGCCGCACCGACCTCCTTGCTGTGCGATTCCCAGGTGAAGTCGGCTGACTCTTTGCTCCTTACGCCTCAGGATACCTGCCCTTCTTCTCCGCGACCTCAGGACTGACTCTGTCACAGCCTTTGAGCAGTTGGACCGTGACGTGCCTTGTGGTAGTTTCCCTCGTGTTTCATAAGCTCAGGGCATGTTGAACTTTTATCTCTGCGTTCATAACTTTCCTCAGATTTGGTAAGTTTTTAGCCAAAGTTCTTCAAATAGCTTTTCTTTTTTATTTCACTGTGTTTTATTTTATCTTATTTTTGTTTAGAGAGTGCAAACATGAGCAGGGGAGGGGGAGAAAGAGAGAGAGAGAGAGAGAGAGAGAAAGAGAGAGAGTCCCAAGCAGGCTCCAGGCTCAGCTCAGAGCCCAAGGCGGGGCTCCATCCCATGACCCTGGGATCATGGCCTGAGCCGAAATCAACAGTTGGATGCCCCTCAAACAGCTTTTCCGTGCTTCCTCTCTTCCTTCGGGGCCCCAGCTGCACATGCATTGGGTCGTCTGCAAGTCAGGCAACCACCATTTTCATTAAAAAAAAAAAAAATTGCTTGCTTTCCACTCTGGAGAGTTCTCACGACTGCACCTTCGAGGTCACTAATCTTTCCCTTTCCCGTGTCTGATCTGTTGGCGATGCCGTCGGTGAGTTTTCCATCTGAGACATGGTTTTCAAGACTGGTCCTTTGTTTCCATAGTTTCCGTGTCTCCGCTTCACTTTTCAGACACACGGAGAGCAGTTGTAACTGGTGTAACCTCCTTTTCTGTGCCTTCCAGCATCTGGGTCAGTTCTGGGTCGGTGTTAATTAATCGAGTATTATCCTCACAGTGGGTCCTGTTTTTCTGCTTCTTTTCATGCCTGATAATCTTTGATTGGATGCCAGACATTGTGAGTTTGGCTGTTTTGATTGCGAAACGTTTTTGTACCTCTGTAAATACACTTGACCTGCGTTTTGGGGATGCCGTTCTGTCCCGGGGAAACAGCCTTACTGTCATTGCTGACTGTGCGTCCAGAGTGTTCTCCGTCTGTCCTGCTGACTCCTCACTACCGAGGCAAGACCCTCCTGAACGTTCTTCCCAAGGCCCTGTGAATGATGGGTTTTTCTGTCGTGAGTCTGGCTGCTCAGAAGAGGCACTGGCATTGTTCTCTTGTTCCTTCAGATGGTTCTTTCCCAGGCCTGGGACACTGTCCTCGCCGTCACGCCGTAATCAGCACTCTTTCGGATACTCAAAGGGACCTTCCGCAGACGCCCAGGGTGCTCTCTCTCTGTGCGGGTCTCTCCTTCATGGCACGCTGCCCTGCGCATCCCTCCTCGGTCCCCCCAGACCCTGAGTTCTGTCTCTTCGGCTCGGGGAGTGGGTTCCCCCTTCCTGCCTCGTGGTCTAGAAATCCTCTCAATGGCAGGGCTGCCTCTGTTTCTTCTTCATCTCTCTGGAATCTCTGCCCTTCGCTGCCTGATGTCCGATGTCTTCACGGTTACCATTTCTCACATTTTTTCCGTTTTTTTTTTCCTCACGAATAGTTGTTTCAGATGGGAACATAAATCTAGTCCCTGTTACTGGGTCTTGGATGGAAGTGGAAATCCTCAGACAGTTTTTGGAGGCTGAGGGCAGAAAACTCAGAGCCCAGACATGAATCCTGGTGATGACATCTGAGCCCTGGATCAAACCATGCCTGAACCCGGAGATCTAGTCCAGACAGTTCAGCTCTAGGAGGCAACAAATTCTCTCTTCTGTTTCACGCACCTGGGCTGGGTTTTTCTGCCCCCGACTACCCCTGGCTCCCTGTCTGACTATTGCTCCCTGAAGGTGAGAGTCGTAGGGAGCACAAGACTAGCGCAGCCTGGGACACGTGTGGGGGACTGAGTGAGCTTGATGTGCTTCTTTAAGGTTTATTTCTGTATATTGAGAGGGAGACAGAGAGTGGAGACAGAGAATCCCAAGCAGGCTCCATGCTGTCAGTGCAGAGCCCGATACGTGAGATCATGACCTGAGCCAAAATCAAGAGTCGGACGCTTAGCCACCGAGCCACTCAGGCGTCTTGGGTTTTACACTTTTGAAAACCCACCCTGACCGGGTGAGGAACGTGGGCTGGAAATCCTGTCAATGGCAGGGCTGTCTTTGTTTCTTCCCCACGTTCCCCACTCTCAATCCTCCAAAAGTTTCTGAAAACACTTGAAATAAAGCCCAGAGTCCTTAGCATGGCCTGGCACCGCTAGGCCTCTGTCTGTCATTCCCCTCTTCGGCCTCATTCCCCTGCTCTGGCCCTGTAGTCGGCCAACCCACTCCCACCCCAGGGCCTTTGCACCTGCCGTGCCGGCTGCCTGGGCTGCTTTCTGGTGGGTATCTGCACGGTTCCACAATGCACCTCGTGTGCCCCAGGACCCCCAGTAAGCTAGTGCCTTGCCCTGGCTGGGGTGGCCCCTCAGGGGCTCCCGTGACCCCCAGAACTTCCTGCACAAGGCCCTCCTGTCAGCCCACCTCTCCCAGACAGAGTGGGGGTGGGGCCCAGTCCCAGACCTCCAAACTGCTCTCTCCTGCACAACATCTCCTTCCAGCAGAGAGGATGGGTGGGGGAGAGAGAAGAAAAATAATTACTTCTCAGCCTCTAACCTTTCCGGCAAGTGACTCGGTAATAAATAATCCCCACGTCCCTCCAGTGCGGTCCATCAGCAGGAGTTCCTAATTACTCCAGACTCACTTTGAAACCACTTCCAGTCCTGCTTTCAAATAAATAAAAAATTAGCGTGGACCGGAGCAGAGACCCAGAGGCAGGGCCCTCCACCACCTCCCGCGGGTGTGCCCGGAGCCGGGTTGGGGTGGCGCCACGGGGACGTCCCCGCCCCACGGCCGGCCCCGAGCCCACGGTCAGGGGAGCTGCTGGCTGCCCATCACATCTCTGACGCTGGGCCCGGGCCCTCCTGGGGGCCTGCGGCACTGCGGTCCTGGCCCTGGGCCCCCGGCCCGGCCCGGGGGCGGGCGTGCCAGCCACGGCCCCTCCACCCCGGTCCGCTTGGGCGAGCGCCCCCGCCTGGGCCTCCGGTGTGTCCTCCGTAAATAAGGCTTCTCCGACAGCGACCAGATGGTGGACAGAGAGGGAGACCAGGCCCTGCCTCGCCAGCCGCGCCTGGCCACCTCCACTCAGTCGCATCGCGGTCCGCTCCCCCTCGGCTCCCTGGTTGTCCTGAGCTGCGGGACAGGAGGGAGCCCCCGGCTGGCCCCACCTGCTGGACATGGGAGGGCCGACCGCCGCGGGGGCCGCCGACACGGACACTGGGAAGGCGCGTGGGGAGCAGAAAGTCCTGGGTGCTGGGCGGCGGGGGACAGCGGGGACAGGACCCACCGCCCACCTCCTCCAGGTGTTGTGAGCTGACGTGAGGGTCTGGAGAGGGTGCGGCCCGGACGCCGGGAGGGTGCGGAGGGCAGCTAGGGGTGTGCGGGGCCCCTCAGCCAGACCCTCCACGGGAGGATTAATTAAACCCTCTCACTCTGGCGAGCGATTTCTGCTGACCTCGCCAGGCCGATTCATATTTAATTAGCCTTTGGGAGGAAGGGAGGCACTCGTTAACCTACTCTGTCAATCTGTCCGCACCAGGTCTGGACAGACGGCATTCTAGGGAGCAGCTCCGGGGTCTCCTGGACCAGGGCGGGTCCCCCGGCCCCCAGAGCCAGGAATGGTGTGTCCCCACCTGCATTACGACTGGGTGTGGGGGCCGCCCTGGCCAAGGCCTCTTAGCCTGAGTTGGGGTGAACAGGGCGCGGAGGGCGGACGGCGCCCTTCACGAGGCGGGCCAGTGCCCTGAGCCCCATCACCGCATCTACTCCGGCAACCCTGCTACTCTGGGGCCCCCGAGGCCTGGTGCTGACTCGTGGGGGAGGAGCTTGGGGGACCCGGGATTTGGGGGCGGCTCCGTGAGTGGCTGGGGATTGGGCCGGGAGGGCCATGCTGCCACAGGAAGTGCTACCAGACCAAGTGCACAACCTGGGCCACCACACCTGGCAGCCACTCTCAGCCCCGGGCTGGTGGTACCCTCTGGGGGTCTGCCGGCCATCTACAAGGAGCCAGGAAAGTGAGTTTAGGTGAACTCTCCTGGTCTTCCAATTCGATAACAGACCCCACATTCTAGAAGGCTAAGCGAGGGCGCCTGGCTGGCTCAGTTGGCTAAGTGTCCCGGTTCTTGACTTTGGCTCAGGTCACGATCTTGATGACCGTGAGATCAAGCCCGGCATCGGGCTCAGCACAGAGCCTGCTTGGGACTCAATCTCTCTCTCTCTGTCCCTCCCCCGCTCATGCTCGCTCGCTCTCTCTCTCTCTCTCTGTCTCAAAATAAATAAATAAAAACTTAAAAAAAACACTTTAAAAAGTGCTTTAAAAAGACTTTAAAAATATTTAAAAATAGAAAAGTAAAACTAAGTAAGAAGCTAGATGAGCCTGGCAAGCCCGTCCGTGGAGCAAGCAATCCGTGCCAGCACCTGCGACAGCTCTAGAACATCGACCCTCAGTAAACTCTCGAGGGACGGAGACCTGGAAGGCTGACTCAGCCCACACCACCGCCTCACGCAGGGTCCCCCTCAGCCCGGCCCCTGCCCACCTTTAGGGCCAAACCCTGGCCACGCCCCCACCACCACTGAGCAGCCTGCCACCCACACCCAGAAAGCCCCTGGACCTTTGCATGTGCTGTGCCTCGACTGAGAAAGCGAGCAGACCCAAGAGTTTTCTAGTTTGACTCCCCCTATTTCCTGGAGGCAGGCCGGACTTGCTGGGTAGAGGAGGGAGAGACCTGAGACCCCCGGGGCACCTCCCTGGGGCAGATATTACCCAGTCGGGGTGACAGCCAGCTGGGGCAAGACACCTAAGGTGGGCTGGCATGGGGGCTGCCCCCCAAGCCCGCAGCCGGGCACACGGGCTGACTCTGTAAGGACCTCTCTCCCCCATGTTGGCAGGCGGTGATGAAATTTTTAAATAAGGCAAAAAAATTAAAACTCCCTCGAGTTTTATTAAGTAAGGATACAGCAAGGTAATTACAAACTGGCTTAATTAAAACCCACCCTTGGAAAGCACCGGCGGGTGGCCCTGGCAGGGAAGGAGGACGGGGGGGCGGGGAGTGGCTCCCTTGCACTGAGCCTCAGTTTCCCCAACCATAAAGTCGGCATGACGTTAACAGCTGGCCCAGGAGGGCTGTGGGGAGCAGGGAATGCAGTGCTCACGTGCTCAGAGAGGCCAAGAGCCTCCCTTGAGTCACACAGCAGGAACTAGCAGGGCTGGACTAGACTCTTGGGAAGACGGGGGCTTCCCTTGCAGGCCTGTGCTAGGAGCGGACAGGCAGGGAGGGTCACAGATCCCCTGCCCTGGGCTGCATCCAACAGCAGGGTCTGGTCCGCACGGGGAGCTTTCCAACTGTGTCTTCCCTCCGGAGAAGGTGATGGCAGGGCTGAGCCTGCAGGCCGTGATCGCCGACTGGACGGGGCACTTCTGGGACGGGGCACTTCTGGCACGGGGCTGGGGCGGGGGGGGGGGGGGGCAGGGGGTGGCGGGGGGGAGGCAAAGGCCTGCGGGTGGGGTGGGGCAGGGGAGGAGGCAGCGAGGGGTGGGGAGGGGAGGCAGAGGAGGGGGCTTGCTCTCCCCCTGCCTCTCCCTGACAGGGCCCCAGGAGGACGGATGGGGGCCAGGCAGCACGGCCTGGGTGGGGGTGGGCAGGGGGTCCTGGGGTAGGGCCTCAGGCGTCCGCGTACCCGTCACTCCCCGCGTTGGGGCTGGAGGGGACGGAGTCAGGACCTGGGAGGGGCCTGGCGCCCAGGGCCGAGAGCACACCTGGGGGGCCGGGGAGAAGCAAGACAGAGACAGAGGGGAGACGCTCACCCAGGCCCGGTACTACCCTGGCTCGACCCCTGGCCAGCTGTGCGGCCTTGGGAGTGTCGTCCGGACCCGAGCCTCAGTTTCCACATCTGTCAAGTGGGGAGAAAGCCCCCACCTCCTCGGCTGCTGTGAGGGTGTTAAGCACCCAGCACACGGTTGGGGCCCTGACCGGGGCCCTGCCTGCCCGCGCATCTCCGGGACCCTAGAGCCAGCCCTAAGCTCCACCCCCAGGACGTTCCCTCCACCACCCGCAAAGGCTCATAAACCCCTAGCTTTGATCTGTCCTCATTCTGTCCCGGCCCGCCGGAAGAGACGGGCTCCTCCCAGCCGGCCCCTCCACGTCTCGCCTCCCCACCCCGCTGCCTCCATTAACCTCTGCACCCCGGGCGGAAGGGACAGCCTCAGCCCCGGCCCGTTCCCAGGGTGGGGGCACCCCAAAGGTGGGGCTTCCGGGGGGGGGGGCACAGCCAGCCTGGGAGAGGATCCTGTTGTGTGATGTGGAGGGGCCAGGAGACAGCCTCAAGGGTCACCACCCACGGGCAGCCATCCTGAAGGGCCTGGGGCCTGGGGTCACCCGAGGCCAAAAAGACCCAGGCAGGCAGTCCTACCGCTGAGGGTGACGCCGACGGCCTCAGCCTGGGCCCCCAGGCCCGTGCCCTTGCCCAGAGCCAGAGCTGGCCTGTCACCACCACAGGGGCCAGTCGCCTGCCGCGTGAGGGCCGCACTTGCCGCAGGGGAGCCCCCGACCGGGAGAAAGCCTGCAGAGTGTGTGTTCTCGTCCGTACTGCCCTGGCCATCTCCGGTGGCCCCCCAGTATCTCCCTCCGCGGCTGGTGCTCGCGGGCTGGCACAGGCATCTGATGCCCCCACTGTGGGCTCACCGCCGGGCCTGCTGGAGACCTCCTCGTGCTGGCCTCCAGCCCGCCGCCCTGCCCCCACTGCGTGCCCTCCCTGCACTCTTCCCCAGCATGCTTCTCATGCGGGTCACGGTGGTGTTACCATCGCCCTCCAAGGGTGCGGGGCTCACGCCCCAGGACAGGTCAGTGGGCTCACCGCCTGGCCGCACCCGGGGGCTGTGCCCTGAGCACGCAGCATCCACAGAGCCCCGGACCCAGCCGGCTGAGTCTCACGCTAACACACTTGGGTCCCCTCCACTGGCCCGCCTCGGGGCAGCTGGTGGCTGGACCGAGCCCGCAGCTTCCCAGGGGCCTCTGCACTCCCGCTGTGGCGCCCTCGTCCAGGAGAGGCGTCTGTAAATGGGGGTGCACCCCTCCCTCTCGGGGAGGACAGAGGGATGCTCAGGGGTCTCTCCCCGTGGTCCAGGTGCTCAGGGTCTGGAAGCACAGAGACTAGAAAGCAGTGGGCATGCGCTGACATTGTAAGCAGGGTGTGGGCAGAGCTAGGAGGGAAGGGGCCTGACAGGTGCTGTCTGGGGAGGGACAGTCACGGGCCCCGGAAGCCCGTGTAGGCTCGGTGCTGGGGCAGGATTCCAGCCCGTGATGGGGGCGTAGGGGTGAGGCAGGAGGGACAGGAGGGAGGCTGCTTGGAGGAAGAGGAGCAGAAGGGACAGCAGGGCTGCCTGGCCCGGTGCCCTCATCGTGCTCTTGTGGGGCCCCACCAGCTCCATCCTGACCCCAGGGGAGCCTGGTTCTGGCTGGCTTCACCTCTGCTGTGTGACCGCGGACAAGGGCCTGCCCCCTCTGGGCCCCCCGTGGTCCTGAGTGTGAGCTCTGTGAAACTACAGCCCCTCTTCTCACGGAAGGGTGAGCACTGGGCCTGCGCACGGGTGTGCTCCCCAGGTGAGCCTCCCAGGTGAGGAGCCCCCCCCCCCCGCCTCCTTGCCCCCGCCGGTTCCCACACCCTCCGCTCCCCCCACACAGCTCCGTCTGGAATCGACACATTTCCTTCCGCGAAATGATGCATGTTCCCCCGTCGGGTTTACAAATAACTTCAAATTTTACTGTTTTCTTTCCCTAATGAATTCTCTGAAACGTGTTACAAGCTGCCCGGTAATGAATGTGGAGCCTCGGCCGGCTCGGCTCTGGTGCTCCGCCTGCCTCCACCAAGGTGCCGCAGAATTAGCCCTTGCCGCACGCGGCTCGCAGCCCTGATGCAACCTTGTTTAGTGCAATTGCTGGGAATCCATTATATTGACAATATCCATTTGTGTAATTCCTGCATTAGGATTTTGCGCTAAACTGTGTTTGAAAGCCACTGCTGACCCTGATTACCTCTTTAATTGTGCTTAAAAATCCAGATTAATTCAGAGGCGAAGTTGACCGTGCTGGGCAGGGGCCTTGCTGGGCCCGAGCAGTGGACGGTCCCCGGGCTCCCGGGGGTGGCCGGTTCTGGAGGCTGGGCTCTCGCCCTCAGAGCTGCAGGAAAACCCCGGAGGCTGGGTGGGCGGACAAGAATGACAGGGGCTCCCAAATGCTGGGGGGCGCTGGCCGTGTGAACCCCACCTCGCTCCTGGCGGTCACCGTGACTCCCGTGAGTTAGAGCGCATTCTTCCTAGGTGAGGAGCCGGGTCAGAGGCCGGGCAGGTCTGGGTGTCCCCTCCAGAGAGGTGGGGAGGGCTCTGCACGGCCATTCTTCCTGCCCCTCGACGGCCTGAAGGAGGCTCAGGGGCCCCGGCCTGCAGATTCTGGGTGCCCGCCCACACCGGGGACAGTCGCCAAGAGAGGGGGGGACATCCACCAGACGTGGACACCCATGGGATGAGCGAGGACCCTGGGGTCTGGCTGAGCCAGGTCACGTCTCAGCACCTCCCTGACTGGCTGAGACCCTTCCCCTCCCTGGAAGAGACCCTTCTGTCTCCCCATCTGGACAGCGGAGTCCTGCGCGGGCTGGGAGGCCCGTCGTACGTCATGAGATAATTCCCGTTGGTCCGTGCCCGGCCCTGGAGGACACACGGTGGGCGCTAAGCCAAGGCTTGTTGTTTCCGCGGTTACCTTCCCTGTTCCGTCCCCCTGCGCAGGTCTCCGGGCAGCGTGCGGTGAGGTGCTCACGTCCCTGGTTTCACACCGCGAGGCGTCTGTCCCTAGAGCACATCAAATTCCCTGGGGCAGGGTCAGAATTTCCAGGGTGGGCTCTGGGGGTTCAGAGGAAGGTGCGAGCACCCCAAAACCCTCAGGCAAACCTGCACAGGACCCCCATGTCAGGGTCCGGGGTCTCCAAGCAGCAGCCTCCAAATACGCCTGAGACCGGGGGTTCTGGTCCAGCCCAACGCCAGAGACAGGGGAGTGGGGAGTGCCCGCCCTTTGCCCTGTCTGAGCCCAGCGTCTGTGTGCACCAGATGGGGACGGTGAGGAAGGAGGTCACCTGAGGACGAGACGGAGGAAACGCTCTGGCCCCTGAATCCAGCGCGCACACACGACTGGGGTGACCTCCCCGGCCAGCTTTCCCCGGGAGGCCCCTGGGTGGTCCAGCTGAGGCTGACCCCCCCACCCCCGGGGCCGCAGAGTGGAAATGGCAGCCCAGAGGTAGCCCCACCTGGGGCCACACCACTCGGTCGCGGAGGCAGCCCGTCCCGCGGCAGGGCTCTGGTGTCCGGTTTGTGGGCCAGGCAGGGGCACCCCACAGCCGTCGGCGGCCCCTGCGCGGGGGGAAGCAGAGGCCGGCGCTCACCCACCCGCAGCTCTGGGATCAGGCCTGCGTCTCAGCCAGGCCAGGGGCCCGTCGCCCACAGGCTGCACGCACACACGTGCACCGTTGGAACCCCTCCGCCCAGACGGGATTCCCAGACCACACCCCCGCGCACGGCGCGCCGTCCCGAGGTTCCCGTGCCTTTGCAGGTGCACGCCGCCGGTTCCAGAACACCTCCGTCCGCCGACAACGGCCCCACCCTGCCGCGCCCGCTCCCCGTTCCCCTCAGAGCGCCCAGCTCCAAGCATCCCCCGACCTCCGCGAGTCTCTGTGGACTTGTCCTCGCCGGGCGCCGCCTGCCCGCCTGCGAACGGAGTCCGCGATCCCCGCTGCGACACGCCCCTGCGCCCTGCTCCTTTCTGCGGCTGAGAAGTGCTCCGTTGTGCGGGGTGGGGGGGGCATTCTGCGCTGGCCCGCTGGCCCGCTCGCCCGCTGGTGGGCACGTGGGCGGTCTCTGGTTCGGCTACTGCTCGGGGTGCTCCGTGTGCAGCTGGGTTCTCTCTCGGGCACACGCCCAGGGCTGGACCTGCTGGCTCACGCACGTGGCGGCTCTGGGTTTCACCGGCGGAGGAACCCTGCCGCGCTGCCACCGACGGCGCACGAGGGGGCCAGCGCGTCCGAGTGTGACGTCCTCTCCCGCTGGGGTTTTGATTTGCACTGGGCACCAGCTCGTGAGGCATCACTTCGTGGCTCACGGGCCAATTTTTTATCCTCTCTGAAGAAATGTCCTTTCAGAGCCTTTGCTCGTATTGAAAGTTGGGCCACTTGTCTTTTTGACTGTGTTTTCTAGGCACGGGTGCCGTATCAAATACGTGATTTGCAGACGTTGTCTGCCGTTCCGTGGGCTGTCCTGTCCCTTCCTCCGTGATGTCCTTTGAAACACAAAAGCTGTAAATTTCGATGACGTCCAGCTGATCCTTTTTTCTTTTGTCGCGGGTGCTGTGGGTGTCCCAGCCAAGAAGTCATTGTCTAAGCCAAGGTCGTGGACGCTGGCGCCCACGTTTTCTCCTGAGACTTTCGTAGCCTCGGCCGTCGCGTCGCGTGTGGGTCTCCATACAACGTTGAGGCCACCTTTCCCGTAGGTAGGGAGGGAAGCTTCCGTCTCGCAGCTGGACACCCAGTGTGCCTGCACCGTTGGCTCAAAAGGCTGTTCCCTCCCTACTGGACAGTGTCAGTGCCCTTGCCAGAGGCCAGTAGACAGCAAGTGGAGGGGACACTTCTGGAGCTCAGGTGCGAGCCCCATGGCTGTCCTTATGCTGGTACCACTGCCTCGTGATTGCTGTAACTTCGTAATAACTTCGATTTTTATTTATTTTTTTGAGAGAGAGGGAGAGAGCGAGCAGGGGAGGGGCAGACAGGGACAGAGAGAGAATTCCAATCAGGCTCCACACTGTCAGCGCAGCCCCCGACATGGGGCTCACGAGTGGTGAGATCATGACCTGAGCTGAAATCAAGGGTCAGACGCTCAACGACAAAGCCACCCAGACGCCCGTGTCATAACTTTTCAAATCTGGACGTACGAGTCCCCCTCACTGTTTCTTCTTTTGCAAGATTATTTTGGGTTTCTGGGCTCCTTGAATTTCCACACGAATTTTAAGATCCGCTTGTTAATTTATGCAAAAAATATGTATAAGTAAATAAAAACCAGGATTTTGATAAAGATTCGCTGAATCCGTGGAAATCACGGAGCGCTGACATCTTTTCCAATCCACGAACACGGAGTGTCTCTTACGTTGGCGTCTCCAGTGTCTCACAGCCTCAGACCACAAGGTTTACGCTTCTTTTGTTAAATTTGTCCCCAGGTATCATCATCACAAAAACCCTCTGGCGTTGGTGTCCGCGAGGGGGGTAAAGCCAGTGCCATGCGGCCGCGGTGCCGGCCAGAGAGAAGGGAGACACTCGCTGCGGCGGGGAAGCCCTAGGGAGCAGCTTAGCCGGGCGGTTCTGGCCTGGGTCCCTCACAAGGAGTAGGCCGCCTTCCAGGGCCACCCCGCCGTGTGCAGCAGGCCTGGGTCCTGATGCGGGAATGCTTCCGGAGCCACCTGGCTTCCCCCACGAGAGGCCCGCGGGGGAGAGGGAGCTGCGGCGCCCCCAGAACCTCGTCCCGGAACGCACGCGCCGTCTTTTTTCCCACATTCTCTTCCTTAGATGCAGGTCACCGAATGCAGCCCACTCCTGAGGGCAAGGGACCTCGTCCCCACCTTTGTGTGGACGTATTTAACACCACCACGGGCAGTGGCCTCCGGGCCTCTTGGCTCCAGACCTTGGGTCAAGAGCTCCGAGCCCCGCAGCGGGAGAGGCTGGAGGGAAGCGAGTCCCGGGGGTCTTGGGACAGGACCGGGACTTTCGGGGCCACCGGGCGCCCACCACCGCCCGCGCTGGCCCGGAGCAGAGAGTGGCTCCACCCCCAGGCTCGGGGGGCCGGGGGTCCACCCAGCATCACGAGGGCCGTAACCATTCTCCTTCGCACGTGCACAGCGCTTTACGGTTTGCAAAGCAGTTGTCCAGAACAGCGACAGAACCACCGAGCGCTGGGTCTGTCCAGTCGTCACCGTGGTGACACTTCACTGTTTACACACAAGCAAATGGCCCAGACGAGGAATGCGCACCCCTCCCCCCCACGGTCCCGCAGGCCGCACGGGCAGCCCCTGAGCCCAGGACACACCTGTCTCCCCGTAGCTCCCGTTCAGAGATGGGGCTTCGTCCACAGCCCCACAGGGCCCTCTAAGACAGACCTACGCGGCCCTCTTCCACCACCTGAAGAGCCCCGGGGTCAGGGACGAAGAGAGAGGGAGGAGCCCCTCTGGCCAGTGGTCCTAGTGCACTGGATTCTGCGTGCTCAGTGACCGCGCTGTCCCCGCCATGGAGAGCGGACCCCTCCCTGGGGTAAGCTTGCTCCCGCATCCAGAGGGACCCCGAGTTTGCCCTGACCCACACTTCTCTGCTCACCTTTACACATGGGTTTCCAGACAAGGCTCGGCCCGCCCCCTGCAGCCGCTACCGATTCTGCCGACCCCCCCCCCCCCAGCCTCGCCCAGGCCAGGAGGCCTGTGCCAAGAAGCACCCCCGCCCCCCAGAGTTATTTACTTTCCTTAATAACCTTTTATGAGGGGCCTGCGTGGCCTTCAGGAGCGCGGCGGAGCCCGCGCGGAGGTCATCCCTCGGATGTGATTTTATTAACTTAAAGTCCGCCCGAGGCAGGTGGGGCGGCGGCCCCTCCCCCGGGCCGCACGCTGGACGCCCGGCCGTCCTGCGGCAGGCGTGGTGCGGCCCGGCCCGCTTTAATTAAACCCTCGCTCTGCCCGCGTCTCCGACGGGCAGGCAGCCCCCGGCGGCTCAGGCACGCGGTGCCGCCACCTGTCCGCTCTCCGGCGCTCCCTGCCCACCTGCCTCTCGCCCGCACGCCTGATCTCTAAAATTGAATCAATTTCCTATTTAATCAAAATCAATCGATTTTATTTAATGCTACAGTTAATCGATTGTATTGAAGTATAATTTATACGCCGTACAACGCTCCCACTTTAAGCATACCGTTCGATGAGTTTTGACAACTGTATACACTTGTGAAGCACCGCCACAGTCCAGACGGGACGGCTCTGCCCGAGCCACACGGGGCCGCTGAGCGCTGGAGACGCGGCCGGTCCGAACGGAGGCGAGCGTGCATGTGAAACACACGCCAGGTTTCTTAGAGCGTCTGGGGAGAAAATACACTGTCTCACCAATGATTTCCATAGCGATCAGCTGTTAAACAGTAACGTTTCAAGCACACTGAGTTAATACAGTGTAGTATTGAAATTAACGTGCCTGTTTCTTTTTGCTTTTTGAGCGAGTCCGCTGGCTCCTGTGACGTTGCTATTGGCCAGCGTGGGTGCAGAGCACTCCCTTCACGCCGGAAAGTTCCGAGTGCCCTGCCCTCCCGCTCTGCTGCCCTCGGGCCCTGACCTGGGCACCGTCCCTCTGAGCCCGTGTCCCACCCGTGAGATGGGACGAGGGCATTGCCCCCCGGGCTTCTACGTGTCTGCAGGGCCCCAGCTCTGGGTGAGGGCACCTCACGTGGGCACCACTGTGCCTTACTGCCTCTGGCTCACTCTCCTGGTCAGTGCCAGAGGAGGGGGTGCTGGGATGCTGGGGACAGGGACACCCCTTGCTCTCAGATGCCCCAGAGAGAGGGAACTTGTTCACTGATAGCGGCCGCAGACAGCCCGGGAGCAAACTCCTACAAACCTCTCCTACGGCACCCACCTGGTATCCCTGGCCCACACCCGCCCCACTCCCACCTGTGACCTTTGGGGCCCGAGCTGAGGGCCCATGTGAGCCCCGAGTTTAGTCACACTGCACCTGTGAGGGCAGTTTCAGGAGGAGCATTGCCTCCTTCGAGGAGAGGCTCCCTAGGTCACGGCAACACGGGCACCGGGACCGAGGGTCATCGCAGACACGGGCACCGGGATGGGGGCTTCACCCAGAGGCTCTGCCCAGCAGGGACCCGTCTGGGGCTCCAGCATCAGGGCGCCCAGCCTCCCGTCACATGAACCTTACTGCGTGCCAGGCCCCCAGCCAGGCACAGGGGTGGGAGTGGGCACGAGGCCTCCCCAAACGGACCCTACTTTACAAAAGCTTCTCTACCTGGGGCCATAGGGCACCCGTCTGGGGCTCCACGGAGGTCAGGATGGAGGCCCCACGGGAAAAGGCCAGGCCTGTCCTCGGGCAGGAGCGTCTCCTGTGATGGCACTGTAGGGCACTGAGCAAAGCATGCGTCCTTCATCACTGGCAGAACAGGTGCACAAATACGGGGATGGGGTGGGGGAAGGGCCTTCCAGGAAGACACACGGAGAAAGAGCATGGGGTTCCAAATCACCTTGGGCCACCCCATAGAAACCACAGATTGGAGCGATAATCGCCGATGACGTAAGACATACGGGGGAGGGGGAAGGGTGTCCCCACTGTCTCTGGGCGTCTGCCCACAGTGACTCAAGCCCCCCGCCTGGATCACAGAGTCCCCACAGCACCTGGCCTATGTCAGGAGGAATCTTCACGCAGACCCACGTGGAGGGAGGGCCGTTCGACCAGTCACTTGCCTGGACTGTTTGAAATGTCGGCTTCTTGAAAGACAAAGGAAGCCTGACTCCCAGCCAAGGGAGGCCAGAGAGACAGGCGGAGATCCCACGAGTGTGGACTGGATGCAGGGTGGGCGGGTGTGCCAGCAAGGACGCCGGGCAGGGCGCGGAGCTCGAGTGGGGACCGTGCATGCATCGCTCACCCCTCAGGCTGGTCCTGGGGCCTGGGTGGAAACACAGTCTCGGGCCTCCCACGCTGGCCGGGCCCAAACCTGCATGCTTTTAGTTTTTAATCTTCTGGACAGTTTTATTGATGTGTAATTGACTTCACGTATTTAAAAGGTGTCTTGGTGGGGCGCACGGGGGCTCAGTCAGTTGAGCTTTCGACTTCGGCTCAGGTCATGACCTCACGGTTCGTGGGTTCGAGCCCCGCGTCGGGCTCTGTGCTGACAGCTCAGAGCCTGGAGCTCCTTCAGATTCTGTGTCTCCCTCTCTCTCTGCCCCTCCCCTGCTTGTGTGCTCTGTCTCTCTCTCTCTCTCTCTCTCTCTCAGAAATAAACGTTAACATTTTTTTAAACCTATTTTTCTTTAATTTTTTTAATGTTTATTTATTTTTGAGACAGAGAGAGACAGAGCATGAACAGGGGAGGGGCAGAGAGAGAGGGAGACACAGAATCGGAAACGGGCTCCGGGCTCCGAGCTGTCAGCACAGAGCCCGACGCGGGGCTCGCACGCACGGACCGCGAGATCGTGACCTGAGCCGAAGTCGGCCGCTCCACCGACTGAGCCGCCCGGGCGCCCCTAAACATTAACATTTTAAACACCGCCACACTGTTTTCCAAAGCAGTTGCGCCATTTTCCATTTCTGCCCACAGTGCCGCAAGTCCCTTCCATGTCGTGCCTGACCCTGGCTGTGGTCAGTCTTCTTTTTAGCCACTCTAGGACGTGTGTAGGGTGGGGTGTCTCAGTGTGGGCGTGGCGTTTCCCTGTGGACAAGGCTGTGAGCATCTTTCCGATGACTGAAATATGTTACGCATCTTTTACTGTTTTCACTGGTTTCCTCTTGTTGAGTTTTGAGTGCTCTTTATATATTCTGGTACAAAGTCTTCCATCAGGTGTACGATTTGCAAAGATTTTCTCCCCGTTTATGGCTTGTCACTTTGTTCTCTTAGTGTCTTTCAAAGAACAGAGGTTGTCGTTTTGATAAAGTCCAGTTTACGAATATTTTATTTTATGGATCATGCTTTTGGTGTCCTAAGAAATTTTTACCTACCCCACATTTACAAAGATTTTATCTTTGTAAACATCCAGAAGGTGTTTTCTTCTGCAAGTGTTACAGTTTGGGGGTTTACTTTGAGGTCTGTGATCCATCTGATTAAATTTTTATGTGTGGTGTGAGGCATGGGTCCTAGTTCTGTTTTTGGTTTTTGGTTTTGCACGTAGGCATCCAGTTACTCCAGCACCGTTTGTGGAAAAACCAGCTTTTCCGCACTGACTTCGCTCTTGCATTTTTGTCAAAAGCCGGTTGCCCACACACGCGTGTGTATTTCTGGGCTTTCTGTTCTGTTCCATTGATCAGTTTGTCTGTTCCTCGTACTGGCTTTGCACTTTCTTTATGACAGTAGTGTTACAAGAAGTCTGAAAATCAACAAGTGTTACTCCTCTAACTTTGTGCTTTTTTTTTCAAAGTTGCTTTTGTTTCTGTTTTTACTGTTCTCTAGGCTTTGCATTTCCACGTGAATTTTAGAATTAGCATGCCACTTTCTACAAAAAGCTGCCTGGGATTTTGTTTTAGGTTGCCCCGAACCCCCGCCCGGAAGCTTCAATGCGTTCACTGGCCCCTGGGCTTGGGGGCCCTTCCTAGGTGGGTCCAGGAGAGAGTGGTGGGGTGGGATGCGGTGGGGACCGGACAGGTCCAAACTCTGGCTGGTGCCCACCTCGTGTGGCAACCTGTCACTTCCTTTCTCCTCCTGTGACTTGGGGACAGTGGCACTCAAGGCTCCTGAACTGTTGGAGATAGAGGGGGAGGATGGTGTTGTTCGGCACAGCGGGCGTGTGTGATTCCCAGGTGGGGCTCTGGGAGCTGCACCCCCAGCTCGCTGCGAGGGCAGGCTCTCTGCAGCACCCCAACCACAGGCACCTCGCCAACCTCAAACCTCCGTGTAGTGGAGACGATGCTTGCAAAAGACAACTCGCTCAGGTACCTGAGCATTTTCCCAAACGCACCCTTCACCTGGGCCCTTTAGCAAAAATGAATAAAATGAAACAGAACATTTATTTCAAGGGACTGGGTAAGTGGGGTATGCTGATCTCAGTGCGAAACACATCGACACAGCCACACCCGTGCGCTGACCGACTCACTGTCCCTTGCTGGCACTCTGCACCAGGCCCTGCAGCCACCACGGGCACCCGTGCCAGGACGAGCCTCCCCCCGGCCCAGATAGCTCCTCTCTGAGCCCCCCAGCCGGGCCGCGAACACCCTTCTACCTTCCAGATGGGAAGCCTACCCTTGGGGTTCCCATCACACATTCCTGCTGGCTCCCTCCTCTCCCCTGTGCTCCTCGGAGCACGGCAGGATCGTCCCATCTTCCCAGAGGTCCAGAGAGGACAGGATTCTTTCCCGAGGCTGCTCAGCCTGCAGGGAATGGAGGCCCACTGGCCTCCTGGCTCCCAGCTGTCCCTATGGCACCTCGAGAGCACCTGCCCACCCACCCCTGACCCCCTCACCTGCCCTGCACCTGCCTTGCTCACCTGCCCTGCCCCTGTCCTGCTCACCTGCCCAGCTCAACTGCCCTGCACCTGCTGTCCGGCCACACTGCCTGGGGGCTGCTCCCTGCCCTGTCTGCAGCTTCCCACTCTCCAAAGAGCCACCCCAGCTATTTACCATGGACTCATTTAAGTTGGTTAATTTTTAATAATGTTGAAATTTCCATGTGCATAATTCAGGTAAATTATTTATTAAAGTGCAGGATAAAGGGATCAGGAGAATTACCAGTCAACAGTGTTACCTGGGGTGTGGGCAGGGCGGGCGAGGGGGCCGGTGCCAGGCGGGGAGAGGCGGTGGGGAGGGAAGGCCTGCCGACTGGGCGGCATCGTGGCCGGGGGGCTCCCCCTGGGCTGCTCGAGTGGCGTTGGCACGGATGCCGCCAAACCTGCTCCTCCACCCGCGGCCGCGCTGACCCCCACCTCCCAGTCCTGTAGCCTGGTGACCCCTGTTGCGCTCTTGAGCCCCCGTGTCCACTTGCGACGTCTTCCTCTGTGCCCCTGTTGGCATTCGGGCCCCTAAGGTCTGTCCCCAGCAGCCCAAGGAAACTTCCTGTGCAGAACCCTGATCACGTCCCCTCGTGAGGCTCCCACAGCAGGGGCCCCCATGAAGCCCCTCGAGGCCTGGCAGGATTTCGCTCCACACAGAGCTCACCGCAGGCCCTCCCTGCCTCTGCACCCTCATGCCCGTGCACCGTTCAGGGCAGGGAGGGACCCCCCTGGACCTGCCTGCGCCCCTCGCTGGGACCCTTCATGCCGAGGCTCCAGCCCTGACCCCCTGCTGCCCCCTGGGGCACCCCAGCCCCCTCACTGCCCCCCATTCCCCATCCACTTCCCCGGAGTGTCTCAAATGTGAGCACCATGAGTTTGTCTCCTGATTAGATCTCTCCCTTGGCCCCCCAGCACTCCTGGCGGTGCCCAGGACCCCTGCCCTGCCGCTACCTACCCCACTCCACTCGGAACAGAACTCGGCTGGTCCAGACACACTCAGATCCCAGACTCGGCTGGGGGCTCGGCCCCCCACCTCCACAGGCAGAGGCAGGAGCACCTCAGAGAGCCTCCTGAAGACCTCTGCGTGGTGGTGGGAGTGGCAGCTGAGGAAGGGGCCAGGACCACCTGACTCTGGCCAGCACGGGGGCCTCTTCCTAGTCCTGGCTTTGCAAGAGAGCCAAGAAGCCCAGAAAGAGACCCAACCCCTCCTGTGCCGGGTGGTGCCCTCGTGGCCCGTCCACCATCACTCAGCAGCCCATCGGGAACCCCGTCCCCACCAGCGGCCGCCCGGCTTTAATCACCAGCATCCCAGATACTTCACCATAATTAAAGTGGAGGGTCTTTACGGGGACAGTGGCCGCAGAGGCATCGCTTCCAAGTTACACGGCCCAGGGCAAGGAAGGTGACTGGGTGACAGGGGAGTGGACCCTGCTAACCACCTGTGCTCCTTCGGCACCTCCCCACCCCCCACTGTGCAGGTGGCAGCAAAGGCAAGGGGTGGGGAGGAGGGAGCAGGGGTCCTCAGAGGATGGGTCCCCTTCTGTGTCCTGGCCTGGCCCATCAGAGAGCCCACGTCGTGGACCCCGAGGCCCCCATTCCTGGCCTTGAGTGTGTCCCTGGCCTGTGAGGCTTACACATGGCCTCCCTGAGGAACCTCGCCCCCAGCCTCCAGCCCCATGTGGGCCGGCCTGGCTCCCATTCCCCCCCCCCAGCCTCAGGCTCCTGGTTCAGCGCATGCTGGGAAACTCATTTTACCATGGACTCATTTAAGTTGGTCCAGGTGAGCAAAGGGCCGGCCAAGGTGCCTGGGGGGCGGGAGGGGGAGGGCAGGGGGAGGGGCTAGGCTAGTCCACCATTTTCATGGCCCCCAGGTGCCAACGCCCAGGATGCTGGGGTGGGGATGGGGGTGGGAGCAGACCCTTCCTCAAATCCTGCCCCCCACAGAGATCCCAGAAGAGCTGCTGTCCTGAGTGTGACGGCCACCTTCAGAAGGAGGCAGGAGAGAGATGGGGTGGGAGCCAGCCCTGTGTCCTCAGGACCTTCACTCTCCTTGGGGCTCTCAGGACCGCCAGCTGCTTCTGCAAAGACAGGGTCCCTGGGGCCGGGCCTCCTGAGGGCGCCGAGCCCTTCGGCTGTCCTGCACACACCTGCAGCCTGGGGCTTAGACCCCAGGCTCATGCACCAAGAAGTTGGGAGCGGGTGCCCCGACGGGGGCTGTCCTGCACCTGAGCCGCTCGTCTGCGTCAGGAGGTCCGGTCTCGGGGGACAGGGAGGCACCTCTGCGTGTTGGCCAGGCGGGCACTCAGAGAGCAGCCCTGATGTGGTCACTCGGGGATCCGGGCCTCGGCGTGGCCGGGGCGTTCGGGGGAGACCACTGGCATCCCTGGGCATCTCCGAGCCTCAGCGACCACATCCGCGAAGTGGGGATAAGACTCCTGCCCCTCTGGGAGCGTCTCCGGGAACCAGGTGGAGGGGGTGGGCTGGAGCCAGACCCCGCCACCCGCTGACCTGGGGCTCCTCTGAGCCCCTCGGGGTCTCCATCTGTAACAGGGGCTGACACTGCCCTCCTGCCGAGTGGGGGTGAGGGTTACATGCGATAATGGTCGTAAAAGGCTGAAAATCGGAATTACTAATGAGGCGGCCACGAGAAGGAGCCACGAGGTGGCCGTTGCTGCCGCTGGCCGCCGGCCCTGGTCCACGCTGACTTCCGGTTGAGGGAGGCTGGCGCGCTGGCAAAGCCTCAGCCTCGGGCCGGCCGCGGGAGGGGCCGGCTTCTCGCTGCCCGGTGCGGGCACTGGAGGCCCTACTGCCTTCCTACCACCGACCGCCGGAGGGAGCCCCCCGAGACCCACCCCAGAGAAAATGGCTCCCCATGCAGGGCCCAGGTGACAATATCGTCCAACATGATCACTGGGACAGCCAGCAAAGCTGAATGCTTCATGCTCTGGGCGTTTTTCTCACCCACTTTGCAGCCCCCAAGGAGGGAGGTGCTGCTACTACCCCAGTGGACAGGCAGGGGGACCGAGGCCCAGCGGGTTAGGGGCCTACCCGGGCCAGAGGCCCCAGGAAGCTTCCAGGAAGGAGCCTGCGGCCTGCTGGGAGGGCTGGGCCGACAGCGGAGGACAGGGCCCCCTCCCACCCACCTCCCACCCTGCTTCCCGGAGGGCAGGGGCAGCGGGAGTCCACAGCAGGCCGTGTTGAAAGAAACATCCCTTTTAGAACTCATCTTACGTATTTGATTTAATCGTGGAGCGCTGATTTTTGCGAAGCAGGTCATGACCCTGGCCATTTTGTGAAAATGAATTGCCTGGGGAAATGGAAATTGTCACTTTATTGCAGGATTAAAAAATTCAATCCATTTGAAAAATAATGGGAAATAAGGCGAACCCGTGTTCTTCCTTCTCTTACTAATGAATTAGGGTCCCGGAGAGAAGCAGGTGGGCCCATGGGCCCTGTTGGATTTGATCCCCCTCCAGGGTCTTCTCGCGGAGTGGGCGTTTCCAGAGAGAGGGCAGGACTCCTCCGCCCCCTGTCCGGCTTTCCCCTCCTGGGGGCTCTGCAGGGTCCCCTCCCCACACTGACGCCTGCCTCCCGGCCCCCCAAGCCCTCCGGCGGGGCGTCTCCTGCCTGAGCATGTGGTCGGACCCGAGGGTACTGGGACACACACCAGCACCAGCACCGCTCCACGGGCCCCACAGGCACGTGCTCGAGAGACACCTACCGATACGTGTGCCAAACAATGAGAAGGGGCCACGATATCCGTGTGAACATATGTGCGTGCACGTGTTGTACTGCGATGAAAACCCACGACCTACAACTTACCATCTTCTCCGTTTCTAAGCGCACAGATGAGGGGCACCGAGCACATGGACGCTGTGGTGGGACCGTCCCACCGACCATGTCCGGAAACCTTCATCCTGCAACACTGAAGTTCTGTGCCCGTGAAACGACAGCCCTCCAGTCCCCCTGCCCTGTGTGATACCTTCTCTGTACGATGTGTGGGCGGGTCTGTACTGTTTATCATACATGTGCTCTGTCCTGTGATGCAGTGGGACAAGGTCCCGGGCCTGGAGTCCTGAGGAATCACCAGGCGGGGAGGGGTCCCAAGACCCCGACCTGCGCAAGCCTCTGAGAAAAGCAGGGGACCGTCAGCACCCAGGACCCAGACTCTGAGGGTTCAGGACAGGAGACCCCCGTGGGTACCCCGAGGTCACGGAGAGGAAGCACAGGTGCCCGCCGGGAGTCAGGGATGGGACAGGGTGGGTGTGGGGTTGGCCAGAGCTGAGTCTGCACCTAATACTCCCCACCAAGAAGCATGTGATCTGGACCACAGGCCACCCCCGGGGCTGGACGCCCAGTGGGGGGGGGGGGGGCTGCACTCATGCCAAGCACACTGTGGTGTGAACCTCGAAGGAGGCAGCCACGGAGGATGGGGGAGAGCCTGGTGGTGGGGACAGAGACATGAGGCTGGTCTGGGCTCTGTCCCCTGGCAGTGGAAGGTCGCAGGTGGCGAGGTTGTCCGGAAAGGACGGTGAGAGGCTTGGAGGTGACCTCGTGTGGCCCCAGTGAACTCCTTTCCTTCCCTTGGAGGGTCAGGCACGCTGGGGGGCGGGGGAGGGGGGGGCTCACGGGCGTGTCCCCAGGAAGAGAGAAAGGCCACAGAGCTCTTGGGCCCTGGGTTGAGCTCCACGGTTCATACTGGACCCCAGCCACCCCCTGGTGGGAGTGACTCAGGGGGCCTCAGTTTCTGCATCTGTAAGATGGTCCCCCGGGGATGTGGCCCGTCCCACCAGCTCAGCTGTGCCGGCCTCGGGGTCTCTGTGGCGGGGACACGGTTCTCACACTTATTGCCTTGCTGGACCGGCCGTCCGCAGGGGCCTGGGCAGCGCATACCAATGAGGGTGGCTGCGGGCAGGCGGGAGGCGGCAGCCTCCACGAGAACGAAATAATTAAAAGAGGATTCGGGGGATCAGGCTTGCTTACCGCCGGGGACAGTCCAGCACTTAACTCTTCCCAGGCCGGCCTGCTCGGGGCAAGCCTGTGGCCAGGCTGGGGTCAGGAGGACAGAGCCGGTGGCAAGGCCCAGGACCCCCAGGACGAGAAGCCTCGGAGGCCCAGCTGGTCCCCCAGGGAGGACCCACAGCTCCCCCCGGGGGCACCCCCGCTCCTGACTGTGTCCTGCTGGGCCTTGCGCTTGGTCCCGTCCTCGTGTCTCCCCGGGGAGCCCCGCCGACCACGCTGCCCGCGGCCCCTCCCGCCCGGGGCCTGAGAAAGCCCACCACGGCCTCTGATCAGCCCCGCAGGACGCCCAGGCTCCCGGCCCTTCCCCACAGCTCCTTGTCCCCAAGGGGCCCGGGGCCGGGCCTTTCCCACCCCGGCCACCGGCCACTGGCCTTCCCATCTTGAGCCAAGAGCAGGGCAACGGAGACGGCCCGGCCTCGTTCCGGAGCGCAAGCCTCTGCCAGGCTCCGGCGGCCGGCCTCGGGCTACGCGCTCCCGCTGCCCATGCCACAGTCTGCAGCCTGACATCCGCCCCTGAACCCCCCGCCCCGCCTCACGTCCGCCCCTGAACCCCCACCCCGCCTCATACCCTCTCAGAAATTACTTGTGGCTCTGATCAGCCAGAACCGGCCTTTGTGGTGACAGACCGACTCACGTACATCCTGCAGCTGGGCCACGGGCTACACTCATGTCAAAAGAATGTATCGAGCACCCACTGTATACCAGCACAGAGTATGTGCTGGGGAGACAGTGGAGCACGAGGCTGACAGGCCTTGTCCCCAGAGCGAGTGCTCTCCTGGGCAGATGGACAGGACACGCCAGCCATAAAGAATAAGAGGTCGTTTTTAAGGTTTTTAAGCAGAAATGAGGGAACGGAGTTTGGCAGGGGATGCGTCCGCTTATCTGTTGCCGCGAATCAAGCCGCCCCGAACCCAAAGCAACAACCATTTAGTTGTGCTCAGGAGCTCCGCGGCTCGGGGGCCTTTGGACAGAGTCCAGGCCTGGTTGGGCAGAGGTGAGGGGCCCCTAAGGCCCCCCGTGAGACTCGGTTTCCCCAGGTCGAGCCTCTCTGGCCCTGGCTGTAAGGACAAGACGCCTGACTCCTATAGGGCCTCAGGACACAGGGGTGTGGCCCTACTCGCTGCACGGGGATGAGCTTGACCAAGCCCCACTGCCCCGTGTCACACACACAGACACTGAGGCACAGCCGAGGGGCAGTGAGGGCCCTGCTCAGAGTGGAGTTTGAGCTGTGCCCATTCTGTGTGGGGGAGGGACGTGGGGTGGAAGACCTGGGCCGGGTGCCCCCAGCCGGGGGACAAGGGGAGGTGACACTTGCCGTACCCGCCATACTCCTGCTGGCCCGGGCAGGGGTGTCCCTGATCTCAGCGCTGCCAGCAGCCAGCTTAGAGAAGGGCCTCCCCCGGGGCCACAGGCACACAAACAAGCCTGGGCGGGTCCTGTGGGAGCCGAGCCGTCCCAGGGCATCCTGCCCGCCCTCCTGGCCACGGCCCAGCCCTTACTCACCCACTCAGTGGCCCTGGATGGCACCTGGGACACAAACCCTTCAGCTCCCCTTTGCCCCTTCTGTCCCCAGGCCTGGTGCGGCCCAGGGCAGCCTGGGGCGCCGTCCCTGCCGGCCAGGACCTTGCTCCTGGAGCCCTGCACCCCAGCTCCTTCCCGCCTCTGCAGTCGGGCCATCACCCCTTTGCCGCGGATCCCACCACGTGGGCTGTGTGGCAGCAAGGCGGACACCCGGGGGGCCGGGCTCAGGACTCCAGCCACGCCAGCTGCAGATTCTGCCCCCAGCCCCTGCCAAGGCCTGTGCAGACACCCTCCCAAACACACATGGTGGGTTTTTATTAAACTTCCTTGTTAATTGCACAAGTAATGCATGAATACATCTGGAGTGAGTTTTAAAACAAATCCCAGACACCATATCATTTCAGTCATAAATACTTCAGTATACAAATGGGGCTTTAAATAATTTGCTGTTGAAATGATGTTGGTTTCTCCTATGATCAACATGGCACATGCTAATAGAGCAAAGACGATGGGGAAGCGGGCCCCAGCCAGCCTCAGGGACAGCCAACAGCAGAGCCACACTTCCGGTCTCCCGCCTGGGCCTTTCCTGGCCACAGTGTGCACCTGCGGCCATCTGCGCGTGGGCTTTCCACGGAGCTGTGCCCCCTGCTCCTCTCCCTTAGTGATGCATTTGCATTTCCCCAGGGCCGTTACCCGCTCACGAAACGTCTATCCCAAAGGCCTCCTGTTGGGTGCGATTCTTTGCGGTTATAAACACTGCGCTGAACATCTTTGTGCTGGAAACGATGTATGGTTTTTGGATCATTCTCCAAGGAGAGGTTCCCAGACGCCGGATTCCACCATCAAAGCTCCCGTCCCCAAATTGCTTTCCAAGAAGACACAAACACTGTTGAAACCCTCATAAATCATGGCGGGGACGGGGGCGCCCTGGCGCAGCTAGGTCACTTGAGCAGCAGGGCCCTCCTGGCCCCTCGGTTGTGTGGGAAGGTGGCCTGGAGGGCCGGGGCCTGGTCCTCAGCTGCCCACCACCTTGCCCATGGTGGCAGCTGGGCATGCCTTTCTGGGCACACTGAGCCCAGGCTCGCAGGAGGCCTTGTCTGGTCCTTGCACTGCCCTCCCGGCCTCATGGACACCGAGTCCAGCTCCCAGAGGGACAGAGGACCCTGTCCCTTTTCACGGCTGCACCCACTCTGCAGGAATTCAGGAGGGGGAAGAGGCTGGGGAGGGAGAATTCACCTCTGGGTGTGGATTCAAGAGTGTTTGTTTTCATTCCCGCCTCTCCCCTGGGCCTCAGTCCTGCCCCCAGGGAAGGAAGGCAGCTTTTTGAGCCCAAGCAGGAGTGCTGGGGCCCCCAGACTCGTCTCTCTCCACCTGCTCCATCCCGGGGCCCAGAGAGGGTCTGCGACTTGCTCAGAACCACCCCCCTCCCCCTAGACCCCTGCTCTGACCCAGTGGCCAGAGGCCCAGCGAGGAGAACACAACAGCAGCCCCATTTCTGGGCGGGAGGGTGGCCCCCAGGTGCCAGGACCTGGCCAAGCCAGTACCTGCGTGTGAGCCTCCCCGAGGCAGGTAGCATCCCTGTTTCACCGACGAGGGAACTGAGGCCAAGCTTGGCAAGGCTCCAGCAAAGCACCCGGCCTGGGGGGGAGGGGGGGACTGCGCCCACCGCTACCCCCCCCCCCCCCCCGCACACTCCTCCAACCCTTTCTGTGCCCGCTCCCCTGCCCTGGTTTGAGCAGGATGCCTGCCCCGTGGGTTCCACAGGGGAGCTCCAGAAGGAATAAAATCAAGCTAGGTGAGACATCCAGGCAGAGGGGAATTGGGAGTGGGGTCACAGATGGAAGTGTACCCCTCCCGGGGCACCCAGGAGAGAGGAGGCCAGGTGGGCTGGGGGGAGGCCAGCCCAGGGCGCACCCCACCCACCCTCTGTCCCTGGGGCAAATCTCCCCAGCGCTCCCGGGCCAGAAGCACCTCCCACCCCCACCCGTGCCCGCAGCTCCCCTGCCCCACACAGGCCTTCCAGGCCCTCCTCCCCCAGCCCCTCGGATCTCCTCCCGCAGGCTCCCCGCGGGCCCCGCCCCCTCAGGTCCCGCCACCCCCCAACCCCCACCCCGCCGCCCCCCCCCCCCCCCCCCCCCCCGCCCTCCAGCGTAGCCCCAGCCCCAGGTGCTCGGCGGCCCGGCCGGAGGGGCGGCTCCAGCTGTCAGCCGGCGGCGCATCACACGCTGTAAGAAGGTGTTGACAGGAGCAGCTGGACGCGGGCGGGTGATGAAAAGAAGCAAATTCTCTGCGATTCCGCGCGCGGCCTCCTGGCGGCGGGGGGCGCCCCCTGCCGGCGGCGCGCGCCACGGCCCCCCCGCGCCCACTGTGCGCGCGGCCCCATTGCACAGGCCGGACACTGAGGCCGCTAGGGGCGCGCCGCCAGGTGCACGGCTCGGCCAGAGGTGCCACAGGACAGTGGGGGCCGGGCCCTCGCAGGCTTCCCGTCTCTGAGCTAAGGTCAGCTCACTTACTCGTCCACCAGCAGGGCTGGTGCAGGGATCACCCCAGGAGCAGGGTGGAGGGCACGGTGAGGAGAGCCGAAATGTGCGCGCAGCAGGGGCAGTGGGGAGGTGGAGGCGGATGGAGACCCCAAAGGGGCCTCATGAGCCCTCAGGTCAGGTGCCGACACTGCCTGACTCCCTGGACCCGCCGTGTTGCCCCTGCACCCCGATGGAGGAAGAGGGCTCCTGGGGGGCTCTGGACCACCCTCCTGGCCACAGCCCTGCCCACACAGACACCGATTGGGAGATGGAAGGTAGTGGACACCCTGGCTGTTAGCTCACTGCCCCCACATGCCCTTCTCTGCCCCTCCTCCCGGGAACAGAGACAGAGGGAGAGGTAAGAGACGCGGCAGGCAGGGTCTGGGAGACAGACCCAGAGACACGGGGACAGATGGGGTGGATGGACCAGGGAGGGGAGGAATCAGCAGACACAGGGTTTCCAGTCTCCCCTGAGGAATTGGCACAAAGGATTTCCACAGTCTTTGTGTGAAGCCACCCGGGGCTCTGCCCACGGCAGCCACCGGTGACCCCATGTGACCCAGGAGGGTCCCAGGCCCAGACTTGCCTCTCAGCTCGATATGGATGTGGGAGCACAGGTACAGATATTTCTGTCCTATGGGGGCTCACCCGGCTCCAGCCCAGTCTTGGGGGTCCAGCCAGCTACACCTGAGCCCACCCCGCACAGCTGTGGAGATGTAGAGAGGACCCTAGAGGGGAGATAGCCTCTGCTTGAATGCTCCCGCTGATGAGGAGCTCACTACCCCCTAGAAGCAGCCACTTTGTCTCTGGACCTCTCAAAGAGTTAGAAAATTCATATTCTGAGTGGGTCTTTTCTCCCGATGGCCCCGCCCCACAGTCTGTAGCGCCAACCTCTGGAAGCCCGTGCACCACAGACATTGACCCGACAAACGTGTGCCGAGTACCTTCCACGTGTTTGGGGCCTGCTGTTGGTGCTGGAGCCATTCTTTAGGACCTAGGAGGCACTGAGGGAGAGAAAGTGCACCCCAGGCCTGTGCCAGCCCCACAAGGCCAAGGTCGGGAACAAGCTGCGATTCAGCACCTCCTGTGTACCAGACCTCAGGCAGCCCCATTTCACAGATAAGGAAACTGAGGTTCAGAGGAAGATGAGGGCCCTGTGCTGGGCACCAGGCAGGTTGGGATGGGCCAGACTCTGCCTTGCCCCCTTAGGATGGCTCTAGGGTTGGGGTGACCCGAGGTCCCGAGGTCCCGGGGTCGTCAGACTCACAGACACGGAGTAGACAGTGGGGCCGGGGCTGGGGGAGCAGGTGGGGGTCCATGTGTAATGAATGGGGACAGAGTCGGTGTGGGGAGATGGAACGTTCTGGAGAAGGACAGTGGGGACGGCTGCACAGCAGCGTGAATGTGCTCGGTGCCCCCGAAGTACATAGCCTGACGTTGGTTAACATGGTAACTTTTATGTGTATTTTACCCCAAGAAAAAAAATTGGGGGTGAGGGAAACAGGTGCTCTTGCATAGCCTGCCTCCCGTCCTTGGGGTCTCCTGGCTGGACCCTCTTTGGGGAGGGGGCCGGCTGGGGGAGGCTGACGTGTGGGTCAGGAACAGCCGGACTTCTCCATCCCTGGGTGTGGGCCGTCACTGACCCTCTCTGGCCCACCTGGGGCTGGCTGTCTCCAGGCGACTTCGGGGACCAGCAGTTTAGGGTTTCCACTTGGGGCAGCGGTGCGGGCTTTCGGAGGTGTGATGACGAGCTGGGATGTTGCCTCCTCTCTGGGACAAACCCTTCCGGTGGGAGCAGGGGACTGAGCTCCCCTCTCGCTCTCCTGTTCCCAGACCCGAGCTGCTCACTGGGGGTCGTGGCCTGTCTGCTTGGCGCTCGTCGGCCCCGACTGAGCTGTGGGCTCCGTGAGCTGCACAGGCCTGGCGCACAGCGGGAACGCAGGAAACTGTTAGGAAACGGACGAATGTCACACGTTAGAGAAGAAGGGCCCTGGACTCGCGGACGCTGTGTGCAGAGGCGCCCCCTGTTCAGGCGTCACAGCGCTCGGCCCGCTCGGGCCGCCCGTCAGGGGCTGCGGGGTCTCCAGGAGACGCCTGCCCGGAGGGGCGGTGAGGCTGGTGTCTCCGAGCTGCTGTGCCAGGGACACGGGCTCTGAGCCCCGCTGCTGCTCCCCACCCCCGTGCCCCTGCCCCCCTCGGCCCGAGGTCGTCCAGGACATCTTTTGGGGCCTGTCTCTCCAGTTTTCCTGCGCCCCTGCCTCCTCACTCCTGTGCCCGGTCTCCTTACGCCTGCGCGCCCCCCATTCCTGCACCCCCCTCCTCACGCCTGCGCCCCCCTCCTCACGCCTGCGCCCCGCCTCCTCGCTCCTGCGTCCCCGCCTCCTGACTCTTCAGGGCCCTGATTTTGGAGTAAGAAACGTGCTCGGAAGCAGCAATCACACGCCAGTGTCGCCTGTCCATTTGGCAATGTTCTAAAACGACAGATTGCATGTCGGGGAGACGGCCACGCTCGCCGTTCGCGTGGCTGATGGGATGCCTACGGGCACAGCCTTCCTGGAGGGCAGGCGTTTGGTAGATGTTCACTGCAGGTTTAGGAATGCCCAGGCCTTGGGGCCCTAAGACAGTGGTCATGGGAGGCCTGGGGACGGGGGTTAGTGTCTGATGGGGACGGAGTCTCAGTGTGGGAACATGGAAAGTTGCGGAGATAGACGGTGGTGATGGCTGCACAGCCGGGTGAGCACGCGTAGTGCCCCTGTTCACCTAAAAACGTACCTCTGAACGGGTGATTGCAGTCGGAGAACTGGCACCCTTCCCTCCCGTGGCCGTGGCAGAAATTGCTCCCTGGCAGGGCTCGTGTGGCAGTCCCCCCTGCTGCTGTAACCAGTTACCCCAAACTTGGTTAACTCAGCACAACTATTTCCACACAGTTCTGGGGGTCAGAAGTCAAAAGTGAGTCGGCAGGGCCCAGTTCCTTCTGGAGGCCTTCCTGGCCTCTTCCTGGCCTCTGCTGGCCACCTATGCCCCCCGGCTTCAGGGCTCTCCCTCCATCTCCAGGGCCACCCCTGACCGCCTGTCTCCTCTCATAAGGACCCTTGGGACGCATCAGGCCCACCTGATGCCCCAACAGCCCTGACTCACAGCTGCGAAGTCCCCTTTGCCATGTAAGGAGCCCTATTCACGGGTTCCAGGGGTTACAACGTGGACACCTTTGGGGCCATTATTGAGCCGCCACGGCTGGGCCTCAGGGTCCTTCCTCCCTCGGTGGTCCGGAAAGCCGCGGGCGACCAGAGCTGGCCCTGTGCTGAGACAGCATTGCTGCACACATCCGTGACGTCCGGCCAGAGGTCACCAGGAGCTGTCCTCGGGACATGGGGCTGCAGGTGAAACTCTATTTTCTCCTGCGTACTTTGGGATTTTCTCACTGCTGCAATGAGCACGTACTACGCATACGATGAGCAAGGCAGAGGATAGACAACACGATGGCTCAGGGGACAGATGACAGACTGAACGACAAACCGCGGGAGACAGGCCGCAGGTGGCTTTCCTCCCGGCTGTGCTGACGCATCGGCCGTGGCACCAGGTCTTTGGGGTCTGGTGCCTGGAGCCAAGGGCAGAGCCAGGATAGTGAGCGTGGACTTAACACTTCTTCCCCCGCAGGTTCCAGGGCAGCAGCAGAGAGAAGGGGTGAGGTCCGTGTCTGAAAGCCCAGAGCCCAAGGAAGGACAGAGCCGGGCCAAGGCAGGGTCTGAGCGGGGCGCGGGCTCCGTTGTCCTGCCACCTGCTCTCCTAACTCCCGCAGCACCTGCGGGCGTCCTTCCCGAGAGGCCCAGAGCAGGGCCGAGACTTGCTCAGGCCCACACAGTCCGAAGGGGGCCCAGGGGCCCCTGGGGGACAGGTCACTCCCAAGAGGTGGCCCGGGGTGGAGGCAGACACCTTCCAAACAGGGCCAGAGGTCTATTCGGGGCAGCGGTGGGGGTGAGCTTCCCCTCCGTGCGGGGAGCTCGGGGGTCCAGGACCAGCCCCAGAATCCCAGAATGCCCCCAGCCAGCGGCCGCAGGATTCTCCATCTGTCAGGAATTCAATTAGGTGGGAGAGTCCTTATTAATTTTATAGGCTTTGCTGGTCCGGGAGGCTGTGCCAGGGGCGAAATCCGGGGGCCGCCTCTCCCGTCGGAGCCCGGGGTCAGCCCGCAGAGGCAGCGTGAAGGCACTGGTTGAGGCATTAATGAGAAGCCTCTAGGTGCGAATAATAGTTTAATAGGTGTGACTTAACGGGGGGCGCCCTCCCCGGGCTGCCACGCACCTCCCGCACACCCAGACAGCCCGCCGCGCTGGCCTCCCCACCTTGTTAGAATAAGTAATTAGAGTGTACGAACACTCACTTTGACACTTTAATAAAGTGTCAGCCATCACCAATTTGGTATTTAATAAAATAACATTAAATATTTATTACGTTTTTGTACGCATTGTATTTAAAACACATTCGACCCCCACTCACCACCCCTTCCCGGCCCCCCAAGGGCTTCATCCCAAGGACGCCCCCTTCCCACCTCTCGGGAGCCACCACGTGGCAGGACTCACGAGGCTGGTAATCCGAAGGGTGAGGTTGGGGGTGGGGGGTGCCTGGGGAGGGCGCGGAGGGAAGAGAGGAGCCCCCACAGGAGAGGGAAGCCAACGGGCGACCTCAGACACGCCTCGGGAGGTTTGAAGACCTCCGTGTTTCCCGCTCCGCCGTCGCTCGGGGCCAGGACCTGTTCCAAAGCGCGTCTCGCCTGCCTCGCCTCCCTTCCAGTCTGCAGATAGAGGCTCCTCCCCTACTGTCCCCTACTGGCCGGTGGTGCCCGTGCCCCAGCCAGGGCCGCGGACCGGGGCAAGGGGGGGCGGCACAGACTCCAGGCTCCGAGCATCCCGGAGACCCCCGACCCAGCTACCGCCCCCCACAGCGAGCCCCTCCTGAGGGTGCGGCGGGAGGCCTCGGGGTCCCAGTGCGTGTGGTGGCAAGGCCACTGCTCCCTCCTGAGCTGAAACCCGCTTTCCCCTCCTCCCGCCCCTGCACCCCCACCCCCACAGCCCCTGTAGAAGCAGCCTCTCTCATAAAGTAGTAACAGGTGGAAATGAGGCGGAGGGAGCGGAGACAGGTGGGAGCAGCATCAGGAAAGCCTCCGTGGCGACTTTCCCGGCAGACAAGACGGAATCCAAAGCCGCGAGAGTTCAACGGGAGCAGAGGCTGTGTGAGAACCGGACTAGCCTCCTGGCCGCCCCCCCCCGCCCCCCCACCGGGACCCGCTGCGGGGAGTCTGCGGTCCGGGCAGCAGCTGAGAAGCCGCAGACCACGGGGCCCCGCGCCCGACGGGACAACCACCGTTCTGGGAGTGCGCCTGAGACATGGCCAGGGGTGTGCCCGGCACCACACCCACGGTGGCCAGAAACTGGAAAGGACCTGATGTCGGGCACCGCGAGTGGGGTACAGGACAGCAAGGGAGCAGCCCCACCCCCACCCCACGGAGTGTGGAGAGAACGTAGGACCCCCCCCCCCCCCCCCCCGCCCCGCAAGGGTCCTACGTCAGGCCAGCGCCGCCCTGGGAAGGCAGGTGTGAGTCCTTCCAGGCCCTTCCCATGAGCTGACAGTAAAGGCTTGGCTTGAAGTCCCTCCTCACAGAGGCACCTCGGAGGCGTCCCCTGCAGGGTTGGCCTGGAGGGCAAGGGGCCCCGCCTCAGGACGCCCCTGCAGAGAAGGGTCCTTAGCTCTGTTCATGGCCCCACGCCTGCCCCACCCCCACCCCAAGCAGGACACTGTCCAGTCAGCCGCCCACCCCGAGGGCCGCCTCGCCGTCCCCTTCCCCGCTGGCTCGAGCCCACCGCTGACCCGGTGCCCCGCGGGACCTCTGCCGCGCCCCCACCCGCTGAGCTGCGGGCCCCTTGGTGCCTCCGGGGCCAGAGGCCGACCCAGCGCCCGCCGGCCACGCTACAGCCTGTGGCCCAGGGCAGAATTGGAACACGCCCCCTGCCGTATGTAGCCTCTTGTACGTCGTTCATCCTGGACTTCGTGTGTTAACCTGGAGTATTGAATACCGGGCCGAGCTCGCTGCGGGTGCGCGTCCCGACCGCCTCGCGGCTGTCCTGGCGCAGCTAACCCAGCGGCTTCCACGCCTGCCGGAGCCCCCGAGCGCCGTGCTGCGGACGGTGTCCGGGCCTGGCGAGGCCGGGCGTGTCAGGGCTGGTCGTGTGACAGACGCGGGGTTCCCAGGGACAGCTGAGCGGAGACCACGGGCACCCGGCGCCCAGCGGGAGAGCGGGAAACCGCCACTCCTTCTCCGTCTCTCTGTCTCTCCTCCCCACCTGGGCTGGTAGCTGAGCGCCTGTGGGTTAAATGCCCAGAAGATGGGGCGCCGCTGGGTTCGCGGACTCGCCCTACTGCGTCCAAAACCAGCACCCCCACCGCTCCCTTCTCTGCTGCCGAAGGCTCAGCCCCCTTTGCACGCAGGGAAACTGAGGCCCCCCAGGAGACTCCAGGTGCCGGCTCACCCAGGGACAGGTGACAGGCAGGTGACTCCCGCCCAGACCCACCTGTGGGGCCACAGTACCCCTGGTCTTGCTGCCCCCGCCCCGTGCGATCGCTCGTGGACCTTGCTAACGGGAGGTCAAGGTGGGGGTGGCTTGGGTGCAGCGAGGTCACGCCCAGGCAGGCGAAGCCACGGAGCCAGGGCGCGGACAGGACGCTGAGGGTGAGCAAGGGCGCGTTGCAGCCCTGTTTCCACGGCCACAGGGCGCACCCCCCACAGACGGGACAGCCCCGGGGGCCAGGCGATCCCAGCTGTCCCTCTGCCCACGCCCCGGGAGCCAGGCCGGGCCAGGGGGCTCCCTCCTGTCCCTCAGCCCCCAGACCCTGCGGGTGCACTGCCGGACTGAGCCGCGTGGTTGGTGTTCGAGGGTCCTCACCTCACAGACTCGTGGCAAACGTTTCCTTGACATGCAGCCCTGCGGCCTTGGCAGGCGTGCGTGGGCTCTTTCCCGGCCTGACGTGGCACCTGGAGGGTACAGCACCAGGGCCCGCGCAGACCCGTCCTCACAGGGGACGAGAACCCAGGTGCAGACTCCCCCCAAGGCCCCGTAGGCCCAGGCACCGGCCGGTGACCGCGCATTCCAGGATCTGCCCGCCACACCCCTCCTCCTGTCCCCGCTGTGCGGCCGAGACAGGGGTGAGGGTGCGACACCACCAAAGCTGTGGGACCCCCGTGACTCCCCACGCCCGGGAGGGACTGCCCGGGGGTCCAGCCCACGCCCGTCGCCTTGCCTTAATGACCCGGAAACCCCAGAATTCTATTTTCCACCTCCAGCTTCCTGCTCGAGACCCCGTCCCTGCAGCCTGCGCTCTGACCCTCTCTGGAGCCCCTCTCGCACCAGCTCCCTGGACACAGGGCGGGGGACACAGTGACGGCCCCCTCCGGGTGGACAGTGCCGTGCTGGTCAGCAGCTGGGAGGCCTGGGGGACCGGTGGCGGCACCAGGCACAGCCCCACTCTTTTGCCCTGCGGAACCTCCCCGCAGCCTCCAAGGTGTCCGCGGATAGTGCTTTGGCAGCGGGGGAGCCGGTCCCTGGAGCAGCCCTCTCGCCTCAGGCATGTCCCTGGGCCCCGTTGCTTGGCAACTGCCCGGCACAACCCTGGCAACCGCCGCCCGGTCTCCGCAAAGGCCTGCGTTTCCACTGCGTCAGCCCCTCGGCCCCGGGAGCCGGGGCGGAGCGGCCCTGGGCAGTGCCAGCCTCCAGCCTCGCCACCCGCTCCCCTCAGGCCGCCACGCGCATGTCCGGCCCCAGAGCACATGGGACCCCGGCCAGAAGGCCCTCCCGTTGGCCCTGCCAGCCGAGGGCAAGAGGGGAGACCACCCGGGTGCTCATGCCTCGGTGCTCATGCCCGGCTCTGCCACCATTGCTTTGGGCAGCGTGATGGGAGTTTGCAAACTGTAAAGTGCCCGTGTCCCTGTCCCCTTCCTGGCCACTGTGGAAGCCAGCGGTAAATCCCAATCTGCAGAACTGGACAAACAGCCGCAGCTGCATTCGCATCAAAATTGGATGCAGACAGCAATTAGCACTTCATTAATAATCAATGAGGTGCCAACTTACACATCGTCCAAGAACAAATTGCAGATTCCGCTTGGCCTGTGACAGGGAGGGCTGTGGTGCCAGCCCTGCCAGAGAGTTCCAGAAGTGACAGAGAGGGGCAGCTGGGGCCCTTTGCCACTCGCCTCCCCCCACCTCCCCCCCCCCCCGACAGAGGCGGGAGGGGAACGGATGAACGAGCTCCCACCTGAGCAGGTGCCCACAGCCGGCGGTGGGGGGGGGGGGAGGGGGAGGGGGCAACGTGGCTGCCGGTGGCCACCGCCCCAGTGACTCGCTCCTTCCAAGAGTTTCTGGAGGGTCTGTTCCACGTGGGCAGGTGGAGAAATGGGACCCGCTCTTTGTCCCGTGGCTCTCGTGGGGAAAGCGGCATCTTTACCGAGTATTTGCCGTATACGTGCCGTGCATCACATTTCAGTCCATTTTGTAGGCAAGGAAGCCAGACAGACAAACAGAGGGCAGCGGGCCCGAGCTTGGCCCCCTGGCTCCACACACAGAGACCCAGAGATCCCGCGTGCACCACGACAGCCCTCACTTTTTGTCCCCATTACCCTGTGAGCATCTCTGTTTAAAAAACCCCTTTCCCATGGTCTGGGTCAGTCAAGGAGGGCTCCCTGGAGGAAGAGGAGACCAATTCAAAGCACTGCTTTTACCTTTTTCCTCCCCCCAGACCAGGCCTTTGGCACTGCTGTCCCCTACTAGCCAGAGGCACCCCCAGCCCACCACCCCTTCGCCCATTGTCATTTGTCTGGGGCACAGAGTGCTTGCTCTGGTTGGCTGGAGGGCACCCCGGGGGCAGCCTCAGAACTGGCATGCAGCAGGTGCTCGGGAAGTGGGGAAAGACACTAGGTGGAGGACGGAGGCCAAGAACAGACCCGCAGGGGAATATCGGCAGAGGGAAGAGGCCGTGCAAAGGCCCTGAGGTGGGACTGGAGGAGACAGAAGGGCACTTTGGCTCGGGGATCAAAGTGGAGGGGCCCTTGTGGAGAGGGAAGGTGGAGACGGATGTCTGGATTTTACTCTGGGACAGAGGATGTGGCCCGGCATCCGCCGGCCGCCGTGTGGTTGCTTGGGAGGGGACGTGGGCAGTGGCCGTGGAGGGAGTCTGAGGGCCACAGGGGGTGGGGCTGAGGGCAGCTCCAGTGAAGGTAGGGCCGCGGGGGAGTGGCTGTGCCTGTCGCCGGACAGCATAAGGAGACTCCCAGCGGGGGCCACGCACAGCTTCTCCGATTCCACCCAGGGCCGGCCTCCTTGCCCGCCTCCCGCCTGCACCCGCCACCCTCACCATGAGATTGAATTTACAACGGACTCCAACACATTTAAATCCATTTATTGCAAAATTACTTTTCAATAATTACATCACCGTGCCGACTGTGTTGCATAATGAAATTAGCATGAGGGATATTAGAGAGAATATAAAATTATAAGAAATATTGAAATACCTCTTCCCCGTCTGTCTTCATGAGGCCCCATAGCTTAACTGGGGAGCGGGCGTGCCTCATGGATGGGATTGGGATGCACAGAGTGTAATTTTATAATGTCTTTTGTATAAATTAATTATAATAGTTATTGCAGGTTTTATTATTGGATTGAAATTTCCCTCGACTGAAGGCTGTCAGGGGAGAATGGGACCCCGGCTAGTGCCTCTGAGTCCCCTGGGGCCACAGAATGCGGGGGGGGGGGGGGTGGGCAAAGGGCAGGCCTAGGCTTTAGGGTCACGCAGAAAAGAGTTCACATTTGGCCGTGCTGTGTGTCTTCAGTCAAGCAAGCTAGCTTCTCTGGGCCTAGGCTCCCCTCAGCCATCAAGGAAAACCCTGCCGTGAACGCAGGTGCATTGCTGGAGGCCGGAGTGAGCACGTGCCAACTGCTGGGTGCATGTTGGTGTGGCAGGTATCTGTCACCGCATGGCAGACAGATCCCAAACGTGGTGGCTTAACACAGCCGTAATGTCGCTTGTCACTGGCAATGTCCGGGGTAAGGAACTTGGGGGAGGCTTGGTTAGAGGTGCCGGCTCAGGGCCTCGCAGGAGAGTCGTCTGAAGGCTCGACTGGGGTGGGAGACACCCCCGCCCCCCCGCCCCTGCCTGACGGTGGCCCGCAGGTCAGTCCTCACCGGCCAGCCCTAATCCGTCCTGGGAGGGGCTTCACCAAGGTATAAAGACGTGGAGGCCGGGGTCACTGGAGCCGCCTTCTCCCCCCACCCCGAGATTTCGTGGGGCGGGTGCCACACAGGCCAGGGTGTGTGACCCCAAGAAGACCTGCGTTCTTGTCCCGCTGCCAGGTGGGGAGCCTGGGGCGGCTTTCTCGTGCCCACAGCCCTGTCTGCAGAACCCAGCGTCAGTGAGCCCTGGAGGGGCCTGGGCAGAACCGGGGCGTTGCTTCGGCTCCCGTGTTGCCAGAGCCACTGGCCGAGTGCATCCCTCCTGGCCACGGCCGTGGTGACCGGGCCCTCACACACTCCTCGCATGCACGCGCGCACGCCTGCCACCCCGCGAAGACCAAGTATGCCTTCTGGGCGGGAACGGGGTCAGGCTGCCCTCTGCCAGCCAGGACCTGGGGTCAGGCAGCTGGGCTGGCTGAGGCCTGGGCCCCAGAGGAAGCCACCCGGGGAGCCATGTGCCCACCGGCCGCTCCAGAACAGGTGTGGGTGCCCGGCGGTCCCAGGGTCCTCTCTGGGGGCCTCTGTGACTTCCCAAGATCACGAGGAGTCGAGGGGACACAGGGAATCGTGAAAGGAACTTGGGGGCCACGCGTGCCCAGCGCCCCTCCTGAGTCTCGGTCAGCTGGACTTACGATGTTCTTGCTGACGGAGGCACGTGAGCAAGACAGTCTGGGGCGAGGCGGGTGTGCCCTGTGCCCGGGGCAGGTGCGAGTGGCTTGCTTCCAGACCGCCGGGGTGCCTGGGGCTCCGTGGTTGAGCGTGGGCCTGGCTATGCTTGCAGCCACGTGAACGCCCCCAGCCGTCCTTTCCAACCTGCAGATGCCACATTTCCCCAGGGCACACGTGCACCTGTGGCGTGGAGGAGAACTCGGCCATTTCCACAGGACTCGGTCGAGTGAAGGAAAGCGAGGGGGCCTGGCGGTGAGGAAGGAGAAGACCCCCGTCCTGTGGCATCAAAGCCAATTTCTCTGAGCTTTAGGCGCTGCTGGACCAGGATGGGGCAGGGGAGGAAACTGGTCACCCTCTCACGGGCCCTGAATTCAGCGTAGGGGTCCGGGGTGACCATCGTGGGGGGAGGGTCCCTGCAGCGTGGTGGCAGCGGAGGGGCCGAGGAGAAGCTGTCCGAGGTGGGCGGGGGAGGGGCTGGCCCTGCCGCCTGTGGGAACAGACCCCTGGAGCCCAGAGCGAGCTCTCAACGTGACGACGGTTCCCTCCTGGCCTCCTGTGCCGAGCACCCCAGCCGGGCCGGGGTTTGGGGTCTTCCAGGAGGGGCCGGCCTCCATCTGGGCAAAGGGTTCTGGTGGGGCCCGCGTCAGGGGAGGGAGGAGCGGACCAGGAGCCCCCCAGCACCGGAGGGGGCAGAGGCATCAGGCAACTGGACTGCAGCCACCTCAACCTTCCCCGTGGCTCGAAGGGGAAGGGGGGAGGTGGGCAGGCTGCGGGCAGGGCCTGCAGGGAGCCCCAAGCTGGCCCCACACCGCTCTCCCCACTGCCGGCCTGCCAGCCCGGAGCCAACCTCCCTCCCTGCCAGCCTCCCAACTTCCGTTCCCCAAACCCACTGTGTGCCAAGTGCTGGTCTCCAGGCCTGGCCCTGCCCTCACGGAGCCCCGGCTGTCCCTAAGGCAGGGGCAACACAGGAAGACTTCCTGTAGGAGGTGACGTTCCAGCTGGCCCTGGGGAGAGCCGACCAATAACAGGTGCAGGCGTTGCCCCTTCCAGCATTTTCCAGAGAAACCAGGGGTGGGCGCTCCTTCTGCCTCTGCACAGCGTGTGACCTGAGAGACTCAACAGACACCCACGTGTGATCTCAGGTCCCCGTGGGCCAGGGGCAGGCACGGCTCACCTGGGTGCTGCTCGGGGTCACGGAGGCCCCATCGCCATGGACTGTTTCTGGCCCACTCGGGTTGTGGGGCGCACGTATTGTGTCACAGGTGAGGGGCTGAGGGCCCCGCGGCTTTACTGAGGCTGCGCTCAGGTCCAGGGTGGGGGGAAGCGACGCCCATGGTTCCCTGCCCCGTGGCCTCCTCGTAGCACGGCAGTTTCTTCACAGCCAGCAGGACAAGCAGTCGTGCAGCCACACAAGACAGGACCTAACCTGGGGGTGGTACCCTCACCCTGGCCATTCAGGATCAAGTCACAGCCCCACCCACACTCAGCAGGGGGGATGGGGGGGCCTGGCCCAGGTCACAGGGCGAGGGAGGGGTGGAGCCCTCCCGTTGCCTCTCCGGGTGGGAGTAGGGCAGGCGCAAGAACAGGGGTGCTCAAAGGGTAGAAACTGCGTGAAGGGAGAGGCCGGGCAGGGACTGACCACAGTCCAGAGGAATGGGGGTGGCTGGGCCCTCAGGGGCTCCCCGGCCCAGGGACAGACACACAGAGCGGGAGGGATCATGACACCAGCCCCCGCGTCCGGCAGGGACGGGTCCGCCTCGGCGCCGTGGTTCTTCGCACGTCCTCGCGAGAGCCGCTCTGAGCGCGGCCCAATTTATTAATGAGGACGGGATGGCGGCTCGTGGCAGCCAGCGCCGGCCGGTCCCCATCGATGGGGGCTCCGGTAACCGGGTGGTCAGCCTTGCTGTGTCTGGAGCCTGATTGCAGGACGTGCACTTGCGAGGGGCCCTCGCTCCCAAGTGCACCCCGGGAGCCAGGGTCAATTGATGCAGCTGTTTGCTCCCCGCCCACGCGGCTTCTGGGAGTCCCCTGAGGTTGTTACTCACGTAAAGTGTTTAACGAAGTGCTAAGGAGACCCTTCGCCAAGATTGCTCCCAGAATCCGACGAATGCAACAGACGATTCCTCTCCAAGCCGCGGGACCGCCCCCCACGCCCCGGGAGGACGGTGGAGGAGCCCGGAGCTCGGCCTGTCACCCCTGCCCACCGGCCCCTGCCCGCGGGCCTGCCCGGCCTCCCCTCCCCAGGTCCAGGCCCCAGACGTGGTTCTGCGCGTGGGCGCCGAGGACCCTGCCCTGGGTGGGTGCGGGCAATCGCGCTTCTGCGCTCGGCCGCTTCTGGCCCCCGTCCGCAGCTGCCCTCCCCGGGCGGGCCTCCAGCACTGGCTCCCCGGACTGATCGCACAGAAGCCCACTCCAGGGTCCACCCCCAGACCCGGCGGTCTGAGCCTGCAGGCCCAGGGGCCCGGCCCTCCGCGCTCCCCTTTCTCTGCTGATCTGTCTGTTGCGTGGCTGACGCGTTCACAAAGCTTACGACTTTTAGAGCAGAGAAGGGTCTGCGCCTCACTTATGAGTCCACCCAGAAGAGGCAAATGGCTTTTTATAAGGTTTTCGCCGTGACCAGGGGCTGGAAACCACCAAGCATCCACCACAGGAGAATGGATAAGTACACTGAGGTGCGTTCACACCGTGGAATACTACACAGCAATGAAAAGCAGCTGGGGCAGCGGACGGGCTGCTGAGTCACGGGGAGAGAGCACGGCATGTGGTCCTGTGCCGGAAGTCATCGTAGCCCCACAGCGGAACCTGCAGCCACGCGAGCCCGGCCAGCCCAGGGCCCCCGCCCCCGCCCCGCAGCCCCGCTGCCTGTCCCAAGATGGCCAGACCCGAGCATGTGCCAGGATGAGCCCATGACATGTGCTCACTCGCAGCTCTCACACAAGAGGGAGCCAGATGGTAAACTGAGTCAAGGAACAAAGGCACAAAGATTCACAAGTGAGGCAGGACCAAAGGGAGGAAATCCTACAGGCCGTCTGGGAACAGTACGTTTCCCACTGTCCAGCAGCAGGAGGCTCACGGGAGGTCGGTTGCGGCCGGCCAGCGAAAACTCATTTCGCATCACTCGTGGGTTTTCCAGAAAACCTTGAAAGTTCCACTGCGGATCATACACAGCAGACATCTCCAGCCACGACTGCCAGGATCCAGTCCCGGCCGCGAGACCTGCGAGGCCCAGAGCAAAATGAAAACGCAAGACCCTTGGTCACAAGGCAGTAGAAGCTGCCGTTGGAGGCCCTGATATAGACTCTGCGCCCTTTCCACGGCCTCTCTGTCCCCTGGCCGGAGACCCTCGCCACACCAACACATGATTTTAAATACATTTTTATTGTGGAAAAATATACGTAACACACAAGTTATCGTTTTGACCATTTCTAAGTGAGCAGCTCAGGGGCACCGAGCACATTCACGCTGCTGTGCGGCCGCCCCACCGTCTGGCTCCAGAACGTCCCACCTCCCCACACTGAGACTCGGTCCTGTTACACACAGACCCCCACTTGCTCCCCCAGCCCTGGCCCCGCCGTCTACCCCGTGTCCCTGAGTCTGATGACCCGGGGCCTCGTGGGAGTGGGTCCCGGTGCGCATCCTCCCGTGTCCGTGAGTCTGACGACCCGGGGCCTCGTGGGGGTGGGTCCCAGTGCGCGTCCTCCCGTGTCCGCGAGTCTGACGACCCCGGGACCTCGTGGGAGTGGGTCCCAGTGTGTGTCCTCCCGTGTCCGTGAGTGTGACGACCCCGGGACCTCGTGGGAGTGGGTCCCAGTGTGCGTCCTCCCGTGTCCGTGAGTCTGACGACCCCGGGGCCTCGTGGGAGTGGGTCCCAGGGCGCGTCCTCCCGTGTCCGCGAGTCTGACGACCCTGGGGCCTCGTGGGAGTGGGATCCTACAGTGTCCGTCCTTCCATGTGTGGTTTGTGTCACTCAGCCTCCCGCCCTCCGCGTTCATGCAGGTGGCGGCTGGTGCCCGGATTTCCTTGCTTGTTAAGGCTGAGTGATAGTCCGTCGTGTGGCCGGACCACACTGTGGTCGTCTGTCGGTGGACGCGTGGGTCGCTTCCACCTCTCGGCCTCCGGGAATCCTGCCGCCGCGAACGTGGGCGAGCGGGTGTCTCTTCGGGTCCTGCTTCCGGTTCTTCTGGGGATAGACCGGAAGCGGGATCGCTGGTCACGTGTGCTTCTATGCTTCGCTTTCTGAGGACCAACCGTGCTGCTTTCCAGAGTGTCTGCACCAGCTGGCATTTTCACGGGCAAGTGCCCCAGTTGCTCCACGTCCTTGCCGACACTTGTTTTGTTGGGTTTTGCTTGCTACGAGAACCATCCTGACGGGGTGAGGCGGCAGGAACCCCGTGTGGCAGTGACCCGCGTTTCCCAAAGAATCAGTGATGTTGAGCGTCTTCCCGTGCTCGCTGGACATTCGGTTTCCCCCCTCGAGAAACGTCTGGTCGAGTCCTCGCTCAGTTTTGAACTGGGCTGGTGTCTGTTGGTGAGTTGCAGGCCCTGATGTGTCCTGGATGTTAGCTTCTCCTCAGATGTCCCTCCCGCCCGCCCCCCACCCCGGGCTGCTGTTCCACTCTGCTGATCGTGTCCTTTGTGCACAGGAGTTTTTAATTTTCTTCAAGTGCAATTTATCTCCTTTGCTCCTTCGTTGACCATGTTGGCGTCGCGGCCAAGAAATCGTCACCAAATCCAATGTCACGAGTTTTGCCTGTGTGTTTCTCTAAGGGTTTTATAGTTTCACTCTTCTGTGTACGTCTGTGATCCATTTTGAGTTAGTTTTCATATGTGGTGTGAGGTGTGGACGTCCAGGGGTCCCAGCATCACTGTTGGAAAGGCTGTCCTTTCCCTGGGGAGTGGTCTTGGCACCACAATGGTCTTTGTTTGCTATTTAGGATCATTCTCAGTAGAAAAGACTTTTAAGTTCAAATTATCGGCACGAATTTTACCGTTCACCTTTATATCGTGCAGAGTCAGCAAACGCCAGCGTAGGGGCGCTTGGCTCACCCCCAGAACCACCAAACTACAGACACAATTCATATTTCCTTGCTCGCACATCACGTGTGTTTCCTCCCAATGGACTGCATTTCACAGGGACGGTTGCCATCCCGCATGATCTTCCGGAACCTTCCTCGTCAAGGAGTAGTTTCCGTGTCCCCTCCCCTTGAACCTGGGCAGACTTCAGTGACGCCCTTGACTGGTGGCAGAGACAGCTTCCAAGGGTAGGTGATAAAAATGCCAGACACGGGGCACCTGGGTGGCTCTGTCGGTTGAGCATCCGACTCTTGATCTCGGCTTAGGTCATGATCCTGAGGTCATGGGCTCGAGCCCCATGTCGGGAGCTAATGCTCCCCCAGCCCTCCCCCTACACAGACACATTCCATTGCACCCCTGTCTTAAACTCCTCACATCAAGATTAGCCCAAAGTATGTTCAAGAGTCCCAGAAGCCCAGGAGCCCACGGTCCAACTGGACTTCCAGCCACAGCCGTGTGGATAAGCTGACCTGAAAGTGGGCGGTCCTCCAGAGCTCCGCCCACATTGCACATTCAAGGGCAGAATAAGTATCAGTTACTGTCAGAAGCCAGTATTTGGAGGGGGGGGGTGGTTATTACGCAGCAGTTGATGACTGATACACCGAAGCCTGGACGCTGGTACACTCTAGCCCTACAGCCATAGCTGTGGCCGCTGTCCACACACAGACGGTGGGGCCAGGGACTGGTGGGCAGACTTGGGACTTAGGGCACCCTTAGCGGTGGGGTTTCCAGAATGCATGGGATTGGACACGAGGAGGTCTTCTGTGGTGGGGACGGCGGGGCTGTTGGCTGGGCTGTGGCACGCCGGGAGAGGACCAGGCCAGGTCGGGGACATCTGGGATTCACTTTGGGACACCCCAGGGAGCAACAGGTTGGGGTCTGGTTTGTGGTCAGGACATAAAGGCACAAGTAGGGAAACCAGCCACGTGTGTGGACAAGACCCTTCCCTCCCAGGCACTTATAGGCTGAACTGTGTCCCCTGCATTGAAGTCCTGACCCAGAGCCCCAGCACCTGGCCCCAGCCTCATCGCAGTTGTAAGTAGCGATGACAGGGTCGTCCTGCAGTGGGGTGGACTCCCAATGCAATGTGACCTGATAAAAAGGGGACATTTGGACACAGACACACAGGGGGACGCCGCGGAAGGATGATGGCAGAGGTTGGGGGACGCATCTACCTGCCGAGGAACGCCAGAGGCGGCCAGCAAACCACCTGCAGCTGGGCCCTCCCCCGAGTCTCGGGGCAGGGGGCGGGGGCACGGGAACCAGCCCCGCCACACCTCGATCTTGGAGCTCAGCCTCCAGAGACGGGTGACAGTGAACTTCAGGTGTGGAAGCTGCCCGGTCTGTGGCTCTTGTTAAGGAGCCCCTGGAAAGTAACACAGGCCTGCATCTGCCAGTTGGGGGCAGGGAGCCGAAGCTGCGGGCCGAGTTCTGCCCCCGGGGGAGGCAGGTGCGTGGGGAGGCCTGCCTCCATGCTGTGTGCCAGAACAGGATCCTCACCCCCCCACCCAGTGGGTGGCCTATCGGCCAGCGTACGTGTCTGCGCCGCTGAGAGCCAACAGTTTCCAGGGGCGGGCAAACATCGATTGAGCACCGGCTGTGTGCTTCACACACGGTTCAAACATGACAACAGACAAACTCCTATCTGTCCTTCAAAACCCAGCTCAGGGGTCACCTCCTTCTTGAAGGCTTCCCTTTAGTAACTTCCAAAGAGAAAGGGAACAGCCACAGTCTGTGCAACCTCGGTCCCTTAGCGTCCCCTTATTTGCCACCGCGGACCCCTAAACAAAAGGCACGGAGCCGTGAGCACCCGCCAATCTTTTTCATCCCTGTGCCCTAGCGCTCAACACAAGGCCTAGTGAGCAGTAGCCTCTAAGGAATGCTTGTGAAGTAAGTCAACAGCCAAATGTTTGGTCTGGTGGACTTGGTCCAGTGGAACTGAGCTGAGTCTCTGGGTTGGCTCTTAAGGAGACCAGCAAGGCCTCACGTTGCTAACTACAAGGAGAACGTGGCCTGTTGGTGCCCTGCCGTGGACACCTGTTGCACACCAGAATCTAAGGGGAAATCCAGGAGATCTTCATGGAGGAGGAGACATCTGAGAATACTCTTTTTTTTTTTTTAATGTTTATTTATTTTTGAGAGACAGAGAGAGACAGAGTGCAAGCAGGAGAGGGGCAGAGAGAGAGGGAGACACAGAATCCGAAGTAGGCTCCAGGCTCCGAGCTGTCAGCCCAGAGCCCAACGCAGGGCTCGAACCCACAGACCGTGAGATCCCGACCTGAGCCAAAGTCGGATGGTCAACCAACTGAGCCCCCCAGACGCCCCTGAGAATACTCTTTGAAGCACAAACAGGTTCACCCTGGCAATGAGGGAAGGGAGGACCTTCTGGAAGCGAGTGAGGCAGTGGGGTACAAGACCGGAAGGGAGAAGAGAGGGGCTGCTCGGGGCCCCCAGGACGCTCCACCCCAGCAGATGTCAAGCTCAGAACCCACTCGCGGCCCCCCACATTGCACCCCCATCCCGGCTGCCTTGGAAGGTTAACGGGCCACTGCTCTCGTGTGCACCTAGTGCGGGGGCCTCTGGGAAACAGAAGGGGTGAGTGTGGGCGGTGGGGACCCTGTAGGCCACCCGCCACTCACCCTGGATGTGGCTGCTCCCCAGCACGCACCTGGGCTCTCCCCGTTTTCAACTGGACGTCCCCAAACTCCTCTGTGACCTTGGGCGACCCTGCACCTTGCCCCGGGCCTCAGCTCCCCATCTGTTCAATAAGGGGTCACTCCTGTGCCCTCAACTCCCCTCCAGTTCAAGGTCTGCCCTTCACTGGGCTCCCCGCCCCTCAGTCGAGCTGACTGGCACTGGCCTGGCCAGCGCCGTCCGGGGTGCGCGTCCGGGGTGCGCGTCCGGGCGCCCGGGAACGGAGGCAGCAAAACTCCTCAGTGCGCATTCCTGCTCCGTGGTGAGTTGTTTGTTTTCATAACCAATTCAGTATTTAAGACGCGGCCAGCCGCCGCGGAGCTCTCGGGCTCCCCCTTCCTTTGTCTCCACCGCTCCCCTCCGCCCGCCCCTCGCACCTCCTCCAACAAACCCTGCGATTCTGATGGAAAATTCATTAGTCTCTCCCTCCCCTGCCCGCGTTCCCAGGCAGCTCCTCGCCTGATGTGTCCTCTCCATCCTGATTATCTGGAGACGCCAATTTCAAAGAGACATCTTAATAGTGATGTCAACGAATTAATTAGATGTGTTAATGAGCTAAAAGCAACCCAAATTAAATTAATGCGGCAATAAGCACAGACAGCAAAATTAGCTCCAATTTCTCTGAATGACTCTGAACTGTACACAACACCTCATCTCGCAAGAACACCACCATCCCCCAAAGCTAATCAAGAACCCGGCGCAATTAACTGCTTAATTACAAACAGGCACACGTGCACACGCGTGCACACACGCAAACACGCCTGCAAGAAATTCAGCAGGCGGGGAGGGGCTGGCCCGGGCCGGCCTGGGCCAGCCTGGGGGGTGGGAAGCACGAATCCCCCCGAAAGAGTGCCCACCGCCGTCATACGGCCACCCCTCAGTGATCTGACCCCGGCACAGGGCTTGGCACCGAGGCGCGGGCATTCCAGTGCCTGGTCTGTGTTCTGCGGCCAATGTCAGGTGGCTGGACCCCGCCAGGGGGAGAAGGGCGGCTGGGGTGCTCCTGCAGGGCCCCTGGGCCCCTACCTGGGGGCGTGGGGTGGCTGGGGAGGGGCGCAGGATGAGGGAGAAGGGAGAAGGGGGGCGGGAGGGAGGGAGCCCAGCTCTGAGTTGTTTACTGCTTGCATCAGAATCTGAGTCGCAACTCAAAAGCTAATTGTCCAGCCAGCTGATTTCCCACCGGGCAGGGGAAGCTGCTAATAGCTTCGCAAGCGGCTCAGGTATCTGATTAGCTGTGATTGCAGCTAGAGACAGGAGAGGGGTGAGGGCAGAAGTGGGGAGGAAGGAGGGCGTGGCGAGGAAGGGGGAGGTGGGCCAGATGGATGGCGGGCCCAAGGCTCGGAGGGCGCTGGGCAGGTGCAGGGGAGGAGGTGACGGAGGAAACAGAGGTGATCTGGGAGGGGCTGGCCCCCCCCATGTGTGGAGCTGGGATCCGGGATCCAGGATCCCCACGGTGGCTCTGCTGCCCAGGCCATGCCGTCTCCAGGGAGGCCTGTGCCCCTGCAGGCCCATCTAGAACACGGGGTACTGGCTGGGCCTGGCATGACGGCAGGATGCGTGACCCAGAGCCCAGGAGCAAGGGGCAGGCCCAGAGTGTGCCCAGTTGGTGCCAACAGTCAGGGGCTGGAGTAGCTGCCCCTGTGGGCACACACGGGGCCAGCAGGCAGTGAGGCCCAGACCCCCGGCTGTCTCCCACCCTCCCACCTTTGAGGTCAATGAGTTTAGTCTCCTAAGTCAAGGATGCTTTTTGTTCATTTCAGATCCGGGTGATTGATTCGGGGAGAGAAGGAAGGAGCTGGTCGATTTGGTCCCTCCAGGCCAGCCTCCCGGGGCGCCCAGGCTCCGTGGAGAATGGCTCTCCCCAGAGCAGGGCAGGGGGTGGGGGTCCCTGGGAGGATCACGGATGGGGGCTGGGGGCGGGCGGCACAGGCCTCGTCTCCCTCTGCGTCCTTCCCTCTTCGTTGGTCCACTTGTGTGTTTTTCAGCGTATTGATTCATTTTAAGTATATCCGTTTCCATCCTGCTGCACGCTGGAAGCTGGACAATACGGCCTCATGAACCGTGGCCATAGGCTGCACCCCTTGTGGTGAGCACCCAGCCCCCAGGACGGACATCCCTGTGCGCTGGGCACTACTGGTGTGAGCACAGGGCTCCGGGGCTCCGAGCACCCCACAGGGGCACCGAGAGACCCAGGGAGGCGGTGGCCTGTTGATCAGACCTCCAGCCTGGGGTCACGGAGAACCCTCCCCCAAGGCCACCCCCGAATGGGCCTCCGACTTCAAAGCCCAGAATGGGGAATCACAAGCATGAGTTTAAGGGAGGAAGAGGCTCGGCGTCTTCAAGGCCCACGGATGTGGCATCCTGAGGCTGTCGGGACAGGCCCGGATTCCCAGGCTGGATGCTTGCTTCCTTTTATAGGTGGGGAGACAGGCTGAGGGTCTGGGGGACGGGGTGGGGGGGGGGGTTGCTCAGGTCACACAGGCCCTCTGCTTGCTCTGCTCTGATGCTGGGCCGTCACCTCGGAGGCTGTTACAGGGCTTTATCTCCCAGCAGGATAAAAGGATTGTTTTGCTCAGGAAAGTGTTCCAAAGAGGTTTCCAGTCCCCAGGCAGGGGCGAGTCCCCAGGGCCTTTGGGGGCGGGGACAGCAGGGTGGGAGGGGCGTCCCCTACCGGCTCTCCCTTAGGTGGCCACCCCTCGGTCTCCGTCCTGTCCTCTGACTCGGGGAGGGCCCGGGGCACACACACAGGTGCGCGCACGGCTCGGGGAAGCAGGCTGGTGCTGTGTCAGGCACACACCTGGAGGTTGCCCAGGCCCCGCAGCCCACACCAATTAGGAACTCACTTTACATTATTTTAATTTGTCTCTGGGGCCCTGGAAGCAAAGTCATGCGATTATTATTATTATTTTTTTGGCTGGAAACTCCAGCAGCCATTGTATAAATTACGTATAATTGAATCCATCAGACGTCGTTTCTCTTAAACAATCATGTTTTCCTTTTCCCAGCAACTGGGCCACCCGCTCCGAACTCGCTCCCGTGCCCCTGGGAAGAGGGGGGAGGCTCTGAGCCACCCAGGCCACCTCACCTGTAGGGGACAGGGGCTCTCTACTCTGTCCCTCATGGGCTCCACCTGCCACCGCACCACTGGCTGCTGTGTGGCCTGAGCGAGTGGTGTCACCTCTCTGAACTCCCGTCTTCCCCCTGTCAAAGGGCTGGTGTGAGGGTCAGAGACAGACAATGCCCGGAGGATTCTCGGCGTGCTGCCCGCATGGAGCGTCCCACTCAGAGAGCTCGGTGTGCAGCCACACCAGAGCATCCTCTCCCCCCAAAGCATGGGCCCCTGGTACGCAGGGGTTTGTATTTAATCAGCATGGACAGGGAAACAAGTGTCATGAAGGAAGAGTCTGTGTCACTCCCACAATCCCCTGGAAACACGCAGGGCCTCACGGGAAGCACCAGGTAGGGCAGGAGGCGGGGGTGCGAAACTCCGGGCAGGACGGGCAGGCCTAGGACTGGCCACTGTGGATGGCCTCAGCGGGTCCTGGGGCGCAGGGGCCGTCCCTGGGGCCTGGGGTGATTGGGGCAGGAGGACGGAGCCTGGGGTATGAGGGCTCCACAGGGGAGGGCTGGGGCGGGGGCTCTGTGTTGGCTGGGCTGCGTTTGGAGAGTGTGCTCTCGTCTCCGGGGCCTGCAGGTTGTCAGAGCTTCAAACACGCAGGCAATGGGAAAACACAGTTAATACAGAGGGATCAAACAGACGTCAGCAGCGCATGGGAGGCCGTGTCCCGTCTGATGGTGCTCAGCCCTCTCCGCCGGCTTTGTGGACCCCACAGTCGGAGCCGGGATGGGAGTGCTGACCCCGGCCTAGAGCTGAGGACACTGAGGCCCAGCGAGGGAAGCCGCTTGCTTGAGGTCACCCGGGGAATTGGGCCGGGCCAGGGAATTGTGACCTCAGCCTCCTCGGGGCCGGCAGAGAGAGGAAGGAGCTTCCCTGTGGCCCGGCGTGGGGGGTGGACGCCAGGCTCCTGGGCTGTGTCGGGGTCCAGCGAGGCCCTGTCTGTGATGCATCGGCGCCTAGGGGGTGCCCGGTAAGCACTCACTCCCTGGGCGAGTGTGGACAAGACTGTGCCCCGCCCCAGGCCTCAGTTTCCCTATCTGTACCTCGAGGGATGCAGTGGCCAGGCCAGGGGCTCGGGTTGTAAGACGGCCCGCACCGTTCGCCCTGGCACCCTCGCTCTGGGAACCTGCCCCGTCCACACTCTCCTGCAAGAGAGCTGGGTGGCCCAGGCTGCTCCCTGAGGCAGACACCCGGCAAGGGCGGGCGGATGACTCCGTGGTCACACCCTGCGCCGGTACAGCCGGCAGCCGGCCAAAGGGACGGTGCAGCTCCACACGGAAGTGGGCGAGGCGGCTCAGGCCGGAAAGATGCAGGACGCCGCATGCACGCTGTCGCCGTGGGGAAGGCAGGAGGTTTTGTGGGGCGCTTCTGGATACTCCGGACACTGTGAAGAGCAGAGCAGGAAGCCCGGGTCTGCGGTGGAAGGGAAGCATCATCACCTCTTCCCCTTTGTGCCTGTTACTTTGTCTTTAAAGAAGTTCTAAGTGCTTTTAGGTATAAACACCACAAATGTACATCCACGCAAAAACGTGTACCTAAATGTTCGTGGCGGCGTCGCTCACGATGGCTGAGAGGGAAATCACCCAGACGTCGTCATCTGATGGGTGGATCCACACGGTGGGGTGCATGCAAACGGCTGAGGTTACTCGGCCACGGAAGGATTCCACGTGGATGAAGCTTGAAGACATCTGCTCGGAGAAAGAGGCCACTCACAGAGAACATGCCGGAGACGTACAGAGCAGGCACAGCTGTGGGGACAGGGCAGTGGTTTGGGAGCAAATGGGGACTGGCTGCTAATGCGTAGGGTCGGGGTTTCTTTTGAGGTGACGACAGCATTCTCAAATGAGACACTGGGGTGCTTGCACAGCTCTGCAAACGCACGAAAGACACACGAGTGTTAGGAAGGAGAAGCGGACAGGGTGCTGAGGGTCCTCGGCTGTGAGGACACAGCACACCAACTCAGGGATCTGAAACCACAGAAAGCCCCGGGCCCCAAGTCCAAGATCAAGGTGGCCCAGGGTGAGCTCCCTCCAAACGCTGTAGGGGAGTAGCCCTCCGGATCCTCTGCAGGATGCGGGGCGGTCCTGTGGCTGCACACCCCCCCCCCCCCCCCCGCCTCCACCTGTTAGTCCGCGGCCCTCTCTGCTTCTTATGGGACCAGACACCCTGGATTTAGGGCCCATCCCAGCGACCTCATCTTCATGTGGTGACCTCTGTGCAGACCCTATACAGGTAAGCGTCTGACTCTTGATCTCAGCTCAGGTCTCGATCTCAGGGTCATGAGTTCAATGCCTGCATCCGGCTTCACACCCCGCATGGAGCCTCCTTTAAAAAAAAATTACAAAGAGAGAGAGAAGGAACACAGCCATCGTCCCGAGCATGAGCCTGATGCTCTCTGGGGTGACTCACGAGCTCGGAGCAGCAGTAGTCGTAGTAAAAATGTCCCTGGCTGGGAACCTGGCCAGTTCTGCCCAGAAGGCCCGCCCCTGGCCTGGCCCCTGCCCTACTCTCCCCTGGGTCCTCACCCCTGCAGGCCTGTCACGTGCCCACATCCCACCGTCTGAGGTAACAACCTGCCACACGCACAACCTCTTTGCACCCAAAACGTTCTCTGATCTGTGTAAGCTACAATTGAGTCTGCGCCGCTTGATATTAATATCTTTTGTTTGTGTGTCAGGGTTCTGCGGAATCTAATTAAGGCGTGTTCTCGGTGTATCCGGGGTGTTCAAACAACTCCGCGGAGCAGACAATGCAAGCTGTTGACCTGCACAGATAAACTGCTTACGGAGGACTGGGGGGCGGCGCACGGCTGTTCTTTTCTGCCAGGGTGCCGGCAGCTCACCCTTGTGCGCGGGCGGCCCCAGCGTCCTTGGAGGGGCGTGCCGACCCCAGCGGCAGTTTCTGTATGCCCTTCTGTGTGTGCAGACACATGCACAAATGTGCACCACACCCAAGTTAGGCCTCCCTGGACAAGCAGCCAGTAGGGTCGTGTCTCCCCCGTCATCGCCCCATGCACAGATGGGGACGCTGAGGCCCTGGTGCGCCTCACGCACGCGGGTGTTAAGGTGACCTCAGGGCTGCCTTCAAGTAGCTGACAGGTAGCTGCGAAACCCACATCGGGGAGGCTGGCCCCGGGGTAATACTCGGGCCTGCGGTGCAGACTCCAGGGCAGGCCCAGGTAAAAACTGTCATCCCCCCCGCAGAGAGGTCTGGCTTGGACCCACACAGTGGGCTGCTGGCAGTGCTGGACCTTCCTGACCCTGGAGGCCACGGCGGGGCTCCCTTTTAAGGAATTCGCGCGCCCACGAAGTACCTGCCCCGCGCAGCTTAGCAGACGCCGCAGCGCCACCTGCCGACCGCGCTCGGGGCTGCAGGGAGGGCGTGAAGCTGGATTGGAGGCCCCGCCCCTCCGCCAGCCCCGCCCATCTGCCCCAGGCCCTCCCGCCACCCGGCCTACCCGTTTGCCCCATTCCCCGCCCACTCTGGAGCCCGAGCCCCGCTCGGGGCCCCGCCCCACCTGCCCGGTTCGGCTCCAGGCCCCGCCCACTGCCCCGAGGCCCCGCCCCGCCCTCCACCAGGCCCGCCCACCTGTCCCAAGCCCCGCCTCTCCGCCAGGCCCGCCCATCTGCCCGGGGTCTCGCCTCGAGAAAGCCAGGCTCAGGGAACCCGGACGCTATAGTTCCCCGGAGAGGTGGGCAGCTTGGTCACGGCTTTCGGGTCCAGCTTGAAGCCGGCGCAAACGCCTGCCAGGAGTACAGGAGGCGCGTTCACTGTGCCATGATCCTGCCATTATGTGGGCCCATCTTTCAGGTGAGGAAACCGAGTGGAGAGAAGTTGTCACCCGCCTGGGTCCCACGAGGAGGAGTGACCCAGTGGGCTGTGAGCCCCGCAGCCGCTGCAGAGCGGGCACTGACGACGACCAGTAAACCAAAGTGTATCTGTTACCTGTTAATTGAGTCGTTCACACTGCAAACCGGTGGGACCCTCTCGCCACTGAGCGGTAGGGGTGCTGACACCGTTTCACAGGTGAGGCACACAGAGGCGCCTGCATCGGGAAGTGTCGGGGCAGGCCACACCCCCCTTCTGTGCTGGCGCCAGGACCCGACGTGAGCAGGAATCTGGGGCAGAGGCCGAGGACCCTCAGGAGTGGGCTGGGCTGAGGGTCACATCCTGGGCAGGACTGGGAGGCGGGGCCCCTCCCGGAGTGACCTCAGTCTCCGCATCCAGACGTGTGGCGGGGGAGCTGGAGCGAATCACTCGGGTTCTGCCCCTGCCCTCCAAACGCCGCGAGTCCGGGATCCACCAAGGACTGTACCGGCACAGGGACCCGGGCTTCACCTGCTCTCGCACCCGGCCAGCCCCCCACAGGGCCCCTCCCGGCGCCTGTGGCTTCACCACCGGGAATTTGAGCGCCTCTGGCCACCACATGCCCCCCGCCCCGGGAGGAGGCGTCTGTGGGGATTAGGGGCTGCCAGGGGCAGAGGGAGCCCCTGGGGCTGGGGGACCCTGAGAAGCATGACCTTACCCAAGTCCCACCGCCCGGCCTCCTCCCGCAGCCTCCAGGCCCCCGCTGTCCCACCTGTCCCATCCACTGGCTTACCACGCCATCGGGGGCCCAGTCGCACACAGCTACGTGCACACCCCAGCTGTACCGCTGCCAAGCCGTGTGGCCTTGAGTGAGTCGCTTCACTTCTCTGAGCCTTCGTATCCTCATCGGGAAAGTGGGCTGACGTCCTGGGCTGGTTCTGGCCCAGGCGTGGGCCTACCAGAGCCCGGAGCAGAAGAGGGCAGGTCTGTGGCCCCCGCCGGACGACAGGTCTCGGGAGGCCCTACTGTGTGCTGGTGCAGCATCAGACTCGATGTCGCTGCTGTCCCTGGCGTCCCACCACCAGCCTGAGAGCCAGGCCAGAGTGCCTTCCTCAGCCCCATTTTACAGGTGGGAACACGGAGGCTCAGAGAGGCAGTGGGATTTGCCCAAGAAGTGAGGAGAACAGGTTTCCAGCCCACGACTCGGCTGTAACCAGAGTGAACCGTGGGCCAGGGGTCCCTAACCTCAGGCCCAGGGGTCCCCCGGGCTCCAGCTGGCCTGGCGCAGGTTGGGCTCCGGGACCCTTGGAGGAAGGACGCGCAGCTACTTTATAAAGGCTGGGAATTGGCTCCTTCTCCCAGAGAGGGGCACAGCCGGGCCCTTCAGCATCTGTTGTGCGGACAGGCAGCCTGGGGCTGGGGCGGAGCCCCGGGGAGCCAAAGTGCGTGTGTCTCAAAGCCCGGCCGCGGGCCACACCGTGGGCGAGAATGGCCCCTTGGGCCGTCCCCACCCGGCAGGGGCGCACGCGGCCCCACGCCCGCACTGATGCACACGCGCACCCCTCTGCGGTCCCAGGTAACAGCAAAAGCCGTGCTCAGGGACCGGTTTCCTCTAGCCCCGGGTAGGGAGGAGTGTCAGAGCCCCCACAGGTTAGTCCCCCGGCCTCTCGGGGCAAGAGGCCTGAGACCAAGGCTTCAGAACTGACCGTGACGTCCCTCCAGGCTGTAAGTGCGTGCCGGTTCCCTCCCGCCCCACGCGCACGCACACAGGTGCGTGCCGGGCAGCCAGCACAACCCTGCACATGCCCCCTGCGGCCGCTGGATGGGTGGAGGGACGGTCGGAGCGGGGGGCGGAGGGTGTCCACAGCGCTCTCGGCGAAGCGCGGGACCTGTCCTCACAGAGACACCTGCCTGGCGCGGGAGGCACAGACCTCGCGGGCCCTCACAGACCCCCAGATGGGCACCCGCCCCTCCACCTCCTGCCGTTGTCCAGGGGCATCCGCCTCCTCCCCTGGGCCTGCGTGGGGACCCCCTGCTCCACCGGCTCTCCAGAGACCCCTCGCAACCAGGGCTGGACACGAGGCACTCGGAAGCGGGGCGTGGCGGGATGGGCCCAGGAAGTCCCCCCTCCCGTGGCAATTCAAGTGCATTGTTGCACACGAGTTTGGCATTAAACACTGGAGCGCCTTCGGACTTCCGAGCACGGTGGCCGATGAGTTAATTACCAGAACACCAGACCCCTGGGTCTGTGTCCTCGCTCCTGAGTGCGGAGTGGTGGCCTTGAGCCTTCGTGTCGGGGAGATGTTGGGGGCCAGGGTGTGACCCCAGCAGACCAGCTCTCACCCTGCGGCCCTCTGCAGGGCCCCCTCCAGCTCTGTCGGCAGCCCCCCTCCCTCCTGAGCACGCGGAACAGAAGGGGGGGTCCTCCTGGCCCACTCCTCCCCACCCCCACCTCCCCAGCTGCTTCAGACCCACCTCCGTGAGCTCCGAACGTGAACCCCCACCTGGCCTCTCGCACCCCAACCCCTCTGCCCCCGGGGCCTGCCCATCCCACCCTAAAGTGCCCAGATGCAGCCACGTGGGTCTCCTGCTGCACCCTCCCTGCCCCCCGCTCCCCTGAAGCCAGACTCCTGGTCTCAGGACCCAGATCTGTTGGTGGGAATCTTGTTCCCCAAACCCAGGACCACGAGACAAACCCCAGGCAAACCCAAACCGAGGGGCGTTCTGCAAAACCCCTGACTAGTACTCCTCAAAACCGCCAAGGTCATCAAAGCAAGGGAGGTCACGAAACAGAGGAACCCAGGAAGCCAAGATGCAATGTCACATGGGTCCCGCGTGGGGCTCTTGAACAGGAACAGGGGCGAGGGAAACAGGAAATCTAAGTACCACGCGTGCGCTCCTAGGAGCGCACCTGCCTTGGTGTCGCGGCTGTGACCCACGTCCCCGAGGGAGGTGGGATGCTGACGGCCGGGGACGGTGTGCGGGGATGCACGGGAACCCTGTTCCGTAAACCTACACTTTCCAAAAATAAAAGGTGTGTTTTAAACAGAGAGAGCACACACAGGAGATCTGCCTGAATGCGGAGAAACTCACATCTGTTTCATCTTGGTGGTGGGTTCGTGGGTGTCTGTGACGTTGTTCTCTGCACGCCTCTGTGCTCGGAAACGTCTCATAATTAAACACGTAAGAGAAAACAGACCCAGATCTGACGCGCCGCCCTGGCCCGACGCCCGCCAGAGTCTCCTGGAGCCCTTAGCATCAGGTCCTCAGGTCTTAAGCCGGCCCACGAGATGGACGGGGACCGCCTGCCCGCCCGCCCGCACGCACTCCTGACACCACACGGGGACCGGCGTCTGCCTGTTGCCTTCCTGTCGCCCCCTCTGGCCCCTGGACCGGTTCCCAGTCTGCACCTCTCACGCTGGGAGGGAGGGTCCCGGGTCCCAGCCCCCGTGGGGTCACCTCAACGGGCATCGCTGTTTGTGGTTCACAAAGCCCGCCCCCACCCCCGGGCCAGGGTCCGGGACCCCTGTGAGGCAGGTGTCATGCACCCACTTTCCAGACGGGAAGACAAGGCTACCCAGGAGCTGCAGGGGTGTGGCCTGGAGACCAGCGTTCTCTACCACACGCACCCCCAGCCTGGCGTCCCACCTGGAAAGTACTGCGGGGACCAAGAATCCAGCCTCCGGGCCCGGACCGCGCGGAATGAACGTCAGACCCTTGTGTTCTGGGCCCTGTGACTCTGCACACTGTCTCCGTCCAGCCACGCTGGCGCCTCCCTGTGTCTCCGCCACGCCGACCTGCCCCAGGGCCTTAGTACCTGCTGGCCCTGCCCAACACGCTCCACCCTGGAGAGGCATTCCCGGCCGGGGCACGATGCTGCGCCGTCCCCGCCCGGCTGTCAGGGCTCCCTCCCACCCAAGCAGGGAAACCGAGGCCCGGAGGATGGAAGGAGCCTCTCACAGGGAGTCAGGGACAACTCACTGTTGTCTTCCCTCAGCTCGTCTCGTGAAACTCACATATGCACATGTGTTCACATTCACAAAAACACCCACACGTGTGAACACGCGTGTGTGCGTGCACACAGCAGGGCTGGGGGTCTGTGCTGGGCGGCGGGCCAGGTCTGCAGTTCTTACGATGCGCACGTGACGTGGCTGGCGTATGACGTGTCCCGTGGGTGTCCCGTGCCAGGAGCACACGTATGTGACACACTCCCTGCCGTGCGGCACGCGGATGAGCGGAGCATTTTATCCCCATGTGCGTGCACATGCGTGTGCAAAGGCGGGCTGGCTGCAGTGGGCGTGTCGCAGTGGGTGTGGCGGGTGTGGCCAGAATCGGTGACAGCACGTGGGCTGTGGGTGCGACGGCCAGCCACGTACCAGGCTCTCTCTGTGTCTAAATGCCCCTGATGGGATCATACGTCACGGCAAGCACACCATTTCAATCAGTCAGTCGATGGGTCAGTCGGTTGATTAATTCAGCAAAGCCGTGTCAAAGACCGCTACGTGCCAGGCCCCGGGGATTCAGCAGCGAACAGATCCCGTCCCTGCCGTCACGAGACCTTCACTCCGGGGGTGCAGAGCTGTCCGTGAACAAGTAGACATAGGATGCCCTGACGGGAGCTGGTCAGTGTGAGTAGGCGTGCAGGAGGGAGAGGGATGGCAAGTCTGGGAGGCCCCCTGAAAATCCAAGACCTCAAGTAGATGAGGGCACCAGGCAACTACGCCAGGAGGGAAACGTTCCGGGCAAGGGATAGCAAGTGCAAAGGCCCTGAGGCAGGGGCACGTCTGCCTGATTTGAAAACAGCAGAGAGGCTGGCGTTGCTGGAGCAGAGCGAGGGGGCGTCAGGCCAGCTGCATCAGGCTGTCCACCATCTTCAGAGACTGTTTTGGTGACCTTCTTCCCCCTCCCTGTCACCAGGGGACCGGCAGGGAAATGGGCAGGCAATAGTCTCAACTCCCATTGTGCCAAAGGGAAACTGAGGCCCAGAGAGCACAAGGACCCTCCAGACCCTCCAGAACCTCGGGATGAGCTGTTGGGATCACCTTAGACCCCTGCCTCCCTGACCACGTGCGTACAGGTAGAGTAGGTGGGCGTGGGGACCACCTGGCGGGCAGGTGTCCCAGGGCACAGCAGTGAATTTCCGTGGGAAAACTTGGCATCAGGCTGGGCTTCCAGAAGGGGAAACTGGGGCCCCGAGAGGGCCTGCCCCCCTCCCTTAAGAAACTGTAGTGCACCTGGGCCGGACTGGGTCCCCACCTCTTCCCGTCCTGTCCCCCCAGTCCCGTGACAAATAGAAACCTGGGCCGGGGACCGTATCCCACCCTGGACTCCCCCTGCCCCAGCCCCCAAGGAACAATTTACCTTTCAGAGCCGGTCCAAGATATTAATTAAGATAAATCTACCTCAATTTTGAGATTCTCTTATCATGTAATTTATCAAAATTATGTTAATTATTTCTGTAGGGCAGCAAAATTATTACCTCTTTTGTGTCTGATTTGTATTAATATTCATAATTTAATAATTCAGCATCCTGGCCATCTGGTCCGGGATCAGGTTCCCTTCCCTCCTTCGGTCCCAGCCAAAGCGTCCCCACCACCCTGCCGGGTGTCCCCAGGGCCCGGCCCACCCTGTCCCCACGCCTTCCCCGCCGTCCACCCGGGCGGACTCCGCTGCTGCCCCGGGCCTGCCCGCCCCGGTGGCCCCACGCCGCCCGCGGCGCCCGAAGGCCCGAGCGCAGGTAGGCGCACCGTCGCCACCCTCGCTTGGCAGGTGAGCCAAGCTGAATTGACATTTTCCACACTTTGTGAGTTTTACACTGTAATTTGACATAATTAATGCCTACATTACTGCTGATAATTTAGCTAGTTAATTAAACTCGGAGGAGATAATTAAGGAAAGGCTACTGCTTGGATTGCTAATTGTTTTTGTCATTATTTCAGGGGGCCGACAGCTGCCGGCTGAGTCATCCTGTTTTGTCAGCTGACGGGTCATGTGACACGGGGGTCCTCTGGGGTCCCCCACTTCCAGGGAGGGAGGCGTGCAGCCGGCTACCTGGCTGCTGCCTGGAACCCCGCCAAGAGCAGGGCGCTACTGGCTGGCCCAGCCCCTCCTCCCCCTCCTCCTCCTCCCCCTCCTCCCCCTCCACCCCCTCCTCCTCCTCCTCCCCCTCCTCCTCCTCCCCCTCCTCTCCCTCCTCCTCCCTCCTCCTCCCTCCTCCTCCTTTCTCCACCCCTTCCTCCCCCACATCCTCCTTGTCCTCTCTCCCCCTCCTCCCCTCCTTCCCCCCCTCTCCTCCCCTCCTCCCCCCCTTCCTCCTGCTTCTCCTTTCTCCTCCCCATCCCCTTCCTCCCCCTCCTCCCTCCCCCTCCTCCCCTTCCTTCATCCCCTCCTCCTGAGAGCTCTGGCCTGGGTCACACAAAGGTCAGCCTAAGCAAACGGAAGGAGGAGAGAGCCCTCCCAGCCCCACATCTGACCAGGGGGTGAGGTGACCCTGGCCACACCCCAGCCTCCCACAGTGGTCGGGTGGGCGGTAGGACTTCCCGGGCCACTAGGTTATCCCTCATCACCGAGAAGGCCAGGGAGGTCGGGGAGAAGGCGGGGTGGGGCAGGGACCGTGCTCCTCCAGACCTTGGATGCCTCCTGGTGGTAGGCAGACCTGAACAGGCGGATGGGGAGCTGCCGAGCCCCCCACGCCTGCCGAGGGGCCGCCGACCCCGGCACCAGCCATCAGCTGCCACCAGCAGCACCCCGCACCCACAAAGCCAGCCCCGCAGGCCGCACGGTATGGGGGTGTGCCGTTATCATCGCGTCCTCACTTTCGCTGGCGAGAACACCACGTGACAGAGCCGATGCAGGCCCCGTGGGGGGCGGGGGAGCATCAGGACGGTGGCCGAGCCCAGGGGCCACGCTGTCCTGACAGGCTGGGAAGTGGGTCGGGGCAGCTCCTTGCCTCCAATGAGCTCCAGGTCCCACGCGGGACTCGGGACTCACGGTGCCACAGCAGCCAGCTTGGGGCCATGAGGGGAGATGAAGCCACCGTGCAGACAGTGGCGGGGCAGATGCAGGGAAGGCGCCCGGGACTTTGCTGATGTCCTGTTGGGGTCAGTGAGCGCTGAATTAGCCAGTCTAGACCCTTCTTTCACGTAGAAAGACCCTTCTTTCACGTTCTGGCGGCTAACGAACCAGAATTGTTTGGGTTTCCCTGACCTGAATGTTCTGAAAGCCCAGCCGAGCCCCCTACTGGATGCCCATCCCGCAGTGCCCCCGGCAAAGACGGGGTGGGCGTCTTTCAGTAATCGTATCATTGTCTCATGGTAGGCTCACGGGGGGGGGGGGGGGGGCCTGGAAACCCACTTTCTCCTGCTGAGCCTGTCCCTCTTCTCACCCCTGGCAAGAGCTGCCGCTTCCCCGGGAGGGCTGGCCTTCCTCCCGCGGCGGGCTCCAGCCCGTGGGACACTCGATCGGCTTAGGTTTATGGCCTCGGACGGAAGCGCCCGCTTCGCAGATCCCGGAGCTCCTTCCCGCAGCTTTCGCACGGGCCACCTTCCACCAGACCTTCCTCTCTTGCACGACACCGAGAGCCACAAAAAGCAGTCCACGCTTCCTGATACTCTGTTTTCCTGCCGCATTCCCAGCCCTGATGAAGTCTGGTCTGGGACCCAGGTCCCGCGGGGTCGACTGGGTGTCGTTTGCTGTGGGTGCCTCCCAATGACTGACTTCCCAGCCCGGAGGGCTGGTTCCCACTGTGGACCCGGCCGCAGTTCCGTGACCTATAACGCCACCAGTCCTGGCACGAAATTTCACATCACCTAGGACACTTTCATCCACAGACACCAGAAAGCCTGAGAAAAAGTTTACGCACAGAGGGGATTTTTACCCCAGAGGTAGCGCCCCCCAAAAGTTCGCGTCCATCCAGAACCTCAGAGGGCACAGACCACAGGGTCTTTGCAGACGATCACGGTGAGACGAGGTCATTAAGGTGGGTCCTGACCCGGTGTCCCTGGTGTCCTTATAAAACGGGGTCATTTAGACACAGACATGCACGCGGAGGAGAGGCCACATGCCCATGGAGGCAGAGGCAGGAGTGACACGGCCACCAGAAGCCGGGAGTGAGGCCTGACACACTCACCCCCACAGCCTCAGAAGCAAACAGCCTTGCTGACACCTTGATTTCAGATTTCTAGCCTCTGGAACTGGGGGGAAATAAATTGCTGTTGTGTTAAGACACCACCAAGTTTGTGACACTTTGTTATGACAGCCCTAGGGGCACATATATCTTAAGAAATCCAGAGGATAAAGAGGTTTTAGGACTGAATAATCCAGTGGGTCACTCACTGATGTCATCAAAGACCCATGTGTCTTCATCAGTTCCACTCTGCAATCTTCAGTACGTCAGCCATATTCCCTCTCGTGGTCACAAAGTGGCTGCTGTAGCACCATGCATCCCAAGTAGGTATGATGTCCCACAGAGAAGAAGGTATACCTTCCTGGTGCCTCCAATATCAGGGATGTGTGTGGATGGCCCTGACTGGCTTGCAGTAAGGATGGTTCATTTCCTAGGCTTGGGAGGCAGACACATCTGAACAAAACGGGGAAAAGCAGCAGCGTCTGCCTGGATGCACATCCGGGGCCCTAGGAGAGAGTGGCAGACGGGATCGCAACGAAAGCAAGTGGCAGGGTATGTTGTGGGGGCTGGGAGTGGAGCATGGAGAAGGCCAGGTTCTGTGGGGTGGCCCAGCCACTGACCCTCAGCTCTGCGTGTGGCTGCCCCCACCCCTGGACAGCTGGCCGCTGGGCTCCCAGCACCACCCACAGCTTCCCCGAGGGAATTACCTACCCAGTCACACTTGTGTGTCTTTGACTCCCCCTTTAGGACCCACAGTCCAGGTGGGGACACACCTGACAGAGGGGTGTTTGGCCTCAGGGAGCCTGCTGACTATGCTGTGCATTATGGGGTGAGCCATGTCTCCCGAAACGATACATCCACATCCTAACCCTGAAAGCTGTGAACTCTCCCAGTCCTGACCCTGGGACCCTTGAACCTCCCGCGTCCTGGCCCTGGGACCCGCGAACTTCCCGTGTCCTGACCTTGGGACCCACGAACATACTAGTCCTGACCCTGGGACCCGTGAAACTCTCGCATCCTGGCCCTGGATGAGCGTTTTGCATCCCGAACTTGGGACCCGCGAACATACTAGTTCTGGTCCTGGGACCCGCGAACCTCCCTCATCCTGACCCTGGGACCCACGAACATACTAGTCCTGACCCTGGGACCCGCGAACCTCCCACGTCCTGACCCTGGGACCCGGGAACCTCCCACATCCTGGCCCTGGGACCCGCGAGCTTCCCACGTCCTGACCTTGGGACCCACGAACATTCTGAGTCCTGACCCTGGGACCCGCGAAACTCTTGCATCCTGGCCCTGGGACCCGCAAACTTCCCGCGTATTGACCTTGGGACCCGCGAACATACTAGTCCTGACCCTGGGACCCGCGAACATACTAGTCCTGACCCTGGGACCCGCGAACCTCCCTCATCCTGACCCTGGGACCCGCAAACATACTAGTCCTGGCCCTGGGACCCGCGAACCTCCTGCGTCCTGGCCCTGGGACCCGCAAACTTCCCGCGTATTGACCTTGGGACCCGCGAACATACTAGTCCTGACTCTGGGACCCGCGAACCTCCTGCGTCCTGGCCCTGTGACCGCGAACGTTCTGAGTCCTGAGTGTAGGACCTATAAACGTACTAGTCCTGGCCCTGGGACCCTCGAACCTCCCACGTCCTGACCCTGGGACCCGGGAACCTCCCGCATCCTGACCCTGGGACCCATGAACCTCCTGCATCCTGGCCCTGGGACCCGCGAACGTTCTGAATCCTGACCTTGGGATCCAGGAACATACTAGTCCTGGCCCTGGGACCTGCGAGCCTCCCACGTTCTGGCCCTGGGACCCGCGAACGTTCTGAGTCCTGACCTTGGGACCTGCCAATATACTAGTCCTGACCCTGGGACCCGCGAACCTCCCTCATCCTGACCCTGGGACCTGTGAACGTTCTGAGTCCTGACCTCGGGACCCTCAAACATACTAGTCCTGACCCTGGGACCCGCGAACCTCCCTCATCCTGACCCTGCGACCCACGAACATACTAGTCCTGGCCCTGGGACCCGCAAACCTCCCACGTCCTGGCCCTGGGACCCATGAACCTCCCTTGTCCTGGCCCTGGGACCCAAGAACCTCTTACATCCTGACCTTGGGACCCACGAAGGTAATAGTCTTGGCCCTGGGATCTGCAAACCTTCTGTGTCCTGACCCTGGGACCCATAAATGTTCTGAGTCCTGACACTGGGACCTGCGAACCTCGCGTGTCCTGACCCTGGGACCCACAAATGTTCTGAGTCCTGATCCCAAAACCCACAAGCCTCCTGTGTCCTGACCCTGGAGCCCAGGAACGTTCTGAGTCCTGACCCTGGGACCCGTGAACCTGACCTTACTGGAAGGAGGGACTCTGCAGACATGATGGTTAAGTTGAGGTCACGCTGGGGCAGGGAGGGCCACAGTCCAGGGACTAGTGTCCTCACAGAAGAGGGAACACGGACACACACGCAGGGAGGAGGCCACGTGGCCACGGAGGCAGAGGTTGGGGTGACGCGGCCACTGGCCCAGGATCGCCCAGGATTGCCGGCGGCCACCAGGAGCTGGACGAGGCGGGAAGGACCCTCCCCTGGAGCCCTGGGAGGGAGCGCGGCCCTGACACCTTGAGTTCGGACCTCTGGCCTTGGAACTGGCAGAGGGTCAGTCTCGCTTGTCTGAAGCGCCCAAGCTGGCGCTCTGTTCCACAGCCCCAGGACACTCGGAACCCCAAACCCATCGTCCCTGTCTCCTGTGACACAAACGCAAAGGCCGGCCCTGTCCCTCCGGAGCCTCACCCCTGACCCCAGCCACCACGCCAGGCACCAGCCCCCACCCACTGATGCAATCACCCCTTTCTAGAAAGTTCTCCCTCATAAAGAAATGAGAATAGAAATGGCCCATATGGAAATATAATGTTGTTAAAACCACTGATTAAGTTTTACACAACCGTGTGAGAACAAACGGAAAGGTTTTAGCTTTTTAATTTAAGGAAAGAGGAATATGATATAATTTCAATTTGTGATAAGATAAGATGTTCTCGATATTGCGGCTTCAATTGGATTACATCCTAATGTACTTTGTAAAGTGTCAGGCCGGCTGCAGATTAAGGTGTGTGTGTGATATTCTTTATTAACAACGTAATGGGCCACATTCGCGCCATCCGTCTTCATCAGCGTTTCCGGCCCACCTGGGAGACCTCGTGAGTGCAGACTCTGAAACCCCGGCCTTGGGGTGGGAGGGCTAGGAGGAGACCCCCAGGTGGACCAGCACAATGGCAGGGCCCCAGGGGGGGCAGGGGAGGGGGGCCCAGGGCAGGAGGGCCCCAACAGCCGAAGCTCTAGAGGCTTGGGGGGCGAATGGGAGCCAAAGCAGCCTCAGAGGGAGGGAGGTCCCAGCCTGCACGAGGCAGGGTGCGAGGTCTATGGCACGGTGGTTGGGGGGAGGGGCTGAGACCCCAGTCCTCCAGCCGCAGCCCTGCCCATGGGTTACGAGCTGCTGGGCCCTGGGGACATGACCCAAGTTTACAAGTATGGCCCACAAAGTGTTCTGGGCACCCCGGGCTCCAGGATGCCCTGAAACCCGTTTTGGGGGCTTGATGAGCCCCCACCCCGACCGGCAGTATGCACAGTCCCGGGCAGGAAGCGAGGCACATGCGGGAGGCCTTCCCAGGGCAGGACCAAGGCGCAGGGGGAGGGAGGGAGCTATGGGCTCTGTTCTTGCCTCTGGGCCCAGAGGCTCCAGCGAGGCCGGCTGCTGGGTCAGCAGGACCTTCTCTGCGGACACACGGAAGGGCAGCTGGCCCTGGGGTTGGGGGGCCAGGAGGGATGTGAGTGGGTGGGGAGGACCCGGCTCAGACCCAGGAGGCAGCACATGGGCTGCCCTTTCTTCCCGGGACCCCAGAGACACGGGGTGGACATGAAGTCCACACAGAGATGTCATTTGCGAGGTGATAGCAGCTCCTGCCCAGGCCCCGCCGGACAGGGTCGCTGCACCTGCAACCTCCCAGATCAAGGCCAAGGGCACCAAAATCCAGGGCCCGCCACGCCTGACACGTGACCCTGGGCACTCCTCCGTGACTCGGTTTCCCCTCTTGTCAAAGTGACGGAGTGCCGCCTAACACTCCCCCATTTCTGTGGAGGTCTGCTCCCCAGGTGGCCCCAATGACCCCACCCCGCTAGCCCTGCCCCCACAAGGACAGCCCTGCTGCCCCATCTCCCTCCAGCCTCTGTCCCTGCCGTGTGACCTGAGAAGGCCCTTCCCCTCTCTGGGCCTTGATCCCCTTCTCCAGAATGGGAGGGGGTCACAGGGGCTGAGATACCGTCCACGGGAAGGGCCAAGGCAGCCTCACCCATCACAGACGGAGACCCCCAACCAGGGGGGGCCACCCAGGGCAGGGGCTGGGGGAGGAGGGTTGGGTCTAGTCAGTGGAGATTACAGGGGTGAGGCGTGGCCTCCGCCGTTATTTAGAGCTGTATATGAAGCCTCCATTCCTGGCAGGGGGCTGTGTGGGACGGGGTCGCCGCAGTGAGCCCCTCTCTGGCATCCCTGGGCCTCCGGTCCCCTGAGTGCTGTGCAGACCCCTACGTGGGGAGGGGGCCGAGGCCGGGGGTGGGTCCGGGCTCCCTCTCTGGGTCTGGGAGACTAGGCCTTCAGCTCTGCGACGCCCCAGAAAATCCCCCCAGAGACCTTGCACCCCCAGATTCCTGCACCCCTCCATTTCCCTGGGGACCCCTGGTGGGCACTCTGCCCGGGGAAGCACAGGTTCCCCCAGGCCCAGGTGGGGCGTCTGTGACCGCGCCCCGGGCTCAGGCAGGGCCTCCCTCCTGGGCCGGTACCATTGCTACCCATGTGCGCAGGAGAGAAAACCGAGGCCTGGAAAGGCTCCTGGCTGGTCCAATGTCCCCTCTTGGGACACGGGTTTCACTCAACAAACATTTGCTACACTCCTGCCATGTTCTGGGTGCTGGGGACACAGCAGTGCCAGGGACAGACGAGCTCCCTGACTCGGGGAATGTCCGTCTTAGAGAACACAAAACCAATACCTAAGTCCAAAAGGTGACCTCCAAGTGAGAAAACCTGCTGGGGTGGCCGGCAGAGAGCCAGGGGGCTCGGGAGACCTCTCTGAGGAGGGCACGGCTAAGCAGACACCTGAAAAATAAGGAGCCAGCCTTGTGGGGGATGGGGTTCCAGACAGAGGCACCAGCCAGTGCAAAGGCCCTGTGCTGTGTCTGCTTGGAGCCCTGTGAACAGAGCCAGCAGGGGAGGGAAAGTGGGAGGCCAGCCCAAGCCCCGCCTTCCCGGGTGAGCGGGGCATGCAGGAGCCCCGCCCCGCCCCCCACACCGGCCCTCTCCCCTCCCTGAGATCCCCTAGATTTGTACTCTGCCAGCCCTCAGTCCATGGGTTTCTGCCCTGAACGTCCTTCAGTTGGGGCCACGAGCCTTAGACCCACGAGGCCTCAGAGGCTTTGACGATGTGTGTGCGCTGTCAGGAGCCCGGGAACGGCCCACCCTTAAGAGCCCCCCCACGAAGACATCCCCCTCCCCAGGTCTACTGATGGGAACACTGGTCTTTCTGGGTCCCGTGTGGGGAGAGAAAGGCCCAGACACGTATTGAGCGCCTTCTGTATGCAGACAGCGCAGCCTTGGAACCACACAGCAGACGTGGGCTTGCGTCTGGCTCATTAGCTGTGCCTTCCGGAAACTTCTAGGCAGGGGGTCCCTGGGGGTGGGATCTGGGCGGGTCCCCCAAGTTAGGGCGGGGCCTGGTGAAGCCAGGCCCGGTGGCCGTCCCAGGGGCTCCCCTCCTGCTCTGCCCGCTGGCTGAATGGACACTGCAGGACCTGGTAGCCCTGTGTCCCCAAGGTCACGTGCATGCGTGTCCTGCCACCAGAGTGTCCACGGGGTCTGCAGGCATCGGGCCCCCTGGCAGGGAGCACGAGGCCCCACCACCAGCAGGGCTCTGTTGCTGAGCACCAGCCTGTGCCCAGCCGGCACCCCAGGGAGCAGCCGTGGGGAGGGGCACACCCTCACCCTGCGGGGACGCCTGAGGCGCGTGTCCCCAGCTGTCCCCCCCGCCCCCCCCCCCCCGGGCTGTCCTGGCTGGGGAAGGCATGCCGTCCTTGGAATCCTTGCCCACCCCCGTCCCGTCTCAAAGACTCCACACGCACCCCAGCCCGCCAGGGGCTCCCTGAGCCTCGGGGGAGGGTCCCAGGCTCCAGGCCCAGGCCCCACCTAACGCTGTGTAGCTTCAGGGGGGTCGCATGGCCTCTCTGAGCCTGTTTCCTTGTCTGTAAAACACAGCTTCCCCGCGTCTCCGCTGCCCCGTCCCTGCTGGCTGGCCCTCTGTCTCCCCCTGGTGGTGAAGAGGCCACACTGCCGCCGGCCCCGGTGTCCAGAAGCACCCCCATGACCCTGTCGGGCCTCACAGCCCGCGTGCAGCCCAGCTGTAGGTCGTCAGAGGCTCAGAGGGGGCGGGGCTCTGGTCCACGGCCACAGAGCTGAGCGTCTCTGCATCGTGTCTGTACCAGGCAGCCACCCTCCCTGTCCCATGTCACAGCCTGACCTCAGGTCCCAAGAGTCCCCGGCTGAGACCCTCCAGCACCCCCCCCCCCCCCCGTAAAGGCAACAGGATGCAGTGGGAGCCCCGTGGGGCCCTGGCCTACTCAGCAGGGTCTCCCTGCTCTGTCCTGCCTGGGACGCTTGGGGTCTCGACCCCGTCTGCCACCAGGCTGGGGAGTGTTGGTGCTGTGGCACTGCTGAGGGTCCACGAGGACCACCGCAGCGGGCTCCCACCGTGGCTGGGGACAGCACAGACACACGCCAGCCCCCCACACAAAAGGGGACACTGAGGCCTGGGTCCCCCGAGTGCGGGCAGTGCTGGGCAGGAGCTCTGGGTGAGCTGCCGGGAACCCGCGCCCCTTCGGCCTTCTCTGCCTTGACCGCGCCCTCTCTCCACCAGAGGTCGGCAAAGGCGGTGAGCCCCACTGCCTGCTGGATACCAGGGCCTGGGGCAATGATGCTTCCAGCCCAGGGCATAGCTCACCTCCGCCCTAAAGGCCAAGGTCACAGATCTCAAGCTTTGGAGATCATGCGTGGGGCCCGCGCCTGAGTGAACCTGGCACAGACCCGCTCTGTGCCCGGCTCCTGTCCCTAGAGCCGGGCCAGGAAGCAGCTTAAATGCCCATCTCTGAGGGTCCAGGCCAGCCCAGGGAGGGTCAGCGCCTGCTCAAGGCCACAGACACGTCCACGCTGGCGCAGAACTGGATGCCGGCCACGACCTCCAGGCCGCCCGGGAGCGCGTGGCGCACAGGAGAGGGAGCCAGGCCACGTGGTCAGTTTCTTTATTGAGACGGCTCAGACCCCACAGACAGGGTGGTCCAGGTCCCCACCCCCCGGTGCCGGCCCTGTCCGGGTCAAGGGCGAGGGTCCTGCGTCCCCACCAGGCAGCTCACTCAGGGGTTTTGCTTCTGCCCTTCAGGGACCAGATCCTGGACAAGCGGAACTTGGGGTTCTTCTTCTGGTCCCCGCTGCTTCTGTGGAGGTCTGGGGGGGGGGGGGACGGACACTGAGGACACTGCCCCTGCCGAGAACGCCCTTCCCTCCCACCCACCAGGGCCCTCCCCGGGCCCCCAGAGCCTGTAGGAAGCCAGGCCCTCCGCCCTCCCTCGTGGGAACCACCTACGCGCCGCCAGCCTTTAGAGCCCCCGCTGGCACCGGCCACGCCCCTCGCCCCCGACCACAGGATCAGGAGCTGCCGGTTGGGGCTCCTCCGCGCGATGGGAAGCTTGCTCCCTTGGGGTGAGCCTTTCTGTCCTCAGGCCGCATCTGCCAGATGGGGCCTGGCACCCACCCCACGGGAGGCCCGGCCCCGACCGCTCCCACAGTTACCCAGATTCTGGATCATGTTCTGAAGCACCTCGTCCTCCTCTCGCTCTCTGAAACGGGGGCGGTGTGGCAGTGAGGGCGGCGGGCCTCTGTCGGACTCACGCCCGAGCCTTGAGCCCACCTGACACCTGCATCAGCTGCTCTCCCCGCCCCCTTGGCCGCCCCTGTCTGGGTCCAGACCCTCGTCCGTGCCATGGGGACAGAAGGGCCCTAGGAGGACCTGGGGGCAAGCTCACAGAGGGACGCGTCTAAGAACCTTGGCCACTGACTCTGCGTGGCCTCGGCAGGCCCCTCATTTACACATGGGGACAGAAACGCCCCGTCGGGGTGGTCACGACGCTGGCGGCCCAGTGCAGCACCAGGAGATACAGGTGGCTGTGTGTATTTAGTAAAAAAAAAAGTGTAAATTTCTCTCCTCTGTTGCACGGGTCACACTGCAAGTGCCCAGTAGCCACCTGTGGCTGCCACGGTGAGCCAGTCGCGGTATAGAGTGTTTCCGTCCTTGCGCAACTCCGTCAGCAGGCGCTGACCCCCGAGGGTCAGGGAACACGGGGCTCGAGGGCTTTGTCGGGGAGAACCTCTGGGTCAGGCTGCCTAGGCTGGGTCTGCCTTTGGGCGCAGTGCCCCCGCCTGCAGGACGCACACGGCGGGGGTCTTGTACCTCCCTGCCGATGGGGCGGGGGAGAGGTTCTGAGCATGAGGTGGCCAGTCCAGACCTGGCACGGAGGAGCCAGGGTTCTAGCGCCCCATCACCTGGGCCCCAAGACCCCGCCCTCACCTGAGCCGGTCCTCCTCCAGGACGTCCACAATGCTGCTGCGGTCATCCACCGTATTCACGTACTGGTTTAGCAGATCCTGCTCCCGCTGCCGGTCCTGGGATGACTTCAGACTCTCTGCAGGGACAGCCTGCCTTCAGCGGCAGCCCTGCTGTCCCAACCTGCTCAGGGACACACTGTCCCCACTCCTCAGGGTCAGGCTCCTCCACTGGAGGTGGGGGGAGGGTCTTGGGAGCAACTGGACAGAGCCTGCCCTTCTGCAGTGAACTCCTGGCAATGCTGGATGGATGGATGGACGGATGGGTGGATGGATGGGTGGACGAGTGGAGGGATGAGTGGAAGAACGACCAGATCAGAGACCTGGCGCTGCTTGCCCCATCCCACGGCAAGGAAAGGCAGAGTCGGGACCGCCAGGACCCGAGCCCCTGCCCCAGGCCCTCAGCCACGCCATCCACAAAACCGACAGGCCACGCTAGTCTGGGCTGTGTGCGCCTACATATTAGCTCACTTAGTCGCTGCGGCTGAGGAAGGTGGAGGCTAGTGTCCCCACTTTGCAAGCACAGAGGGGTCGAGTGCCCCGGCCAAGGACACACAGCCAGGCGTGGGGGAGCACAGACTCGACCCTGGGCTCCAGAATGTGTGCCACAACCACAACCCACGAGCCTCCCCAAGGGGTGGCCACCCAGGCAGCCCGCTGGAGGGGCCTGGGAATGCCACATCCGTGCCCGCGGCCAGGACTGAGCGCCACCCCTGGCGGGCCGGGCTCCCGGTGGTGGGCGGGACGCACCGGGCTTGGCCATCAGCCGACGGAGCTCCCCCTCCAGGTCCAGCTGCTGCTCTGCCAGGCGCTGGTCCTTGGCCCTGCCGAGGGGACACAGGCGTGAGGCCCGCCCCGCCTGGCCGGCCGCCCCCTGGCCTGAGCCCAGCCTGCACCCAGAGGCGGCGGCCGCGTCGGGGAGGGCCCTTCGGGCAAAGACCCCTCACTTGTACATCAGCTCCGACTCCTGCCTCAGCAGCAGCTGCTTCTTGTGAATGAGCTGGAACCAGTCGACCATGAGCGCGTCCTCCGAGGCATCTGGGGAGGGGGGCCGGGACGGGTCAGGCCGGGCACGCAGGAGGGGGCTGGCCCGGCCCGGGGCGGCGTGCACGTGGCTCACCCCCCTCGGCCGCGCGCAGACGCTTCTCCAGCTCCACGCCCCTGAGCTCCAGGGCGTCCAGCTGCCTGGCGATGTTCTGCATCTGTCTCTGGATCTCCTCGGGCACGTGGTCAGGGCGCAGCTGGGGACAGAGGGGTGCTGAGGGGCGGTCGGGGAGGCCGGGCCGTGCACCTTGCCCACCTACACCCCGGCCCACTCACCTTGCTCGCGCTGCTCACTGCCTTGCCAGGTAGGGTGGGGGCACCGGCCGAGCTCACGGGCCTCCCTGGAGATGGCAAGACAAGACAAGTCTCCCTCCTGGACCTGGGGGCGCCGGGCCCAACGCGACCCGGATCCCGCCTGCCCGGGGTGCCCCCGCCCCACCCAGCAGGCCGTGAGAAGTGCACCGCGCCTGACCCCGGCCCCCACCCGCCCCCGGGTCAGCAGCCGGACACCCCATCCGGCGAGCTGCCGAGAGCGAACGCCCCATCATCGCCAGGCCAGTCGGGTGCCGGGAGGAGCCGGGGCCTCTGTCCGGTGGGCGCTGGCAGGGAAGCACTGGGGGCTGGGTCCCGGGTCCCGTAGGCTCCCGCCCGCATTGCTCAGAGCTGCAGGCATGCCCCAGGCTGCTGCCTTCCCTCCGTCCTGGGCCCTGCGGGCTCGTCACCCTGCAAACCCCACCAGACGCTCCCTCCTCAGATGAGCCCCTTCCTCTGCATCCCAGACAGCTTGGGGGCCGGTGTCTCAGGGCTGACCTGGTGCGTCCTGAGCAGGGGGCTTCTCTTTCTCCTTCTTCCAGCTCCCGGCTGCAGCTTCCTGCTCCCGGGGCTCGGGACAAAGCCAGTCTCCAGAAACGTCCAGACTGGCAGGGACAGCCAGCTTCCTGCGGGGGGTTGGGGTCGGGGCCGGGGACAGGGAGGGGGATGCGGCTGCCCGAGGGCAGGGCACAGGGTCACTTGTCGAGCCAGCAGGTTCGTTGCCCTCCCCCCTACCGCTTCCCCAACCCGGGGCCCCATAGGCCGACATGGGGTCAGTCCTCACAGCCCCGTGCCCACGTCCACACGGGGAGGGAGGTCTGTACCCTCGACCGCACAGGGGCAGATGAGCCCAGGGGGCTGGAGACCCGCTCAGGGTCACGCAGGAAGAGGTGTGGGGGCTGGATGTGGATCCAGGGGCAGCGGAGCGTGCGGGAACAGCCACGCTTACACGTGTGCAAGCGTAAAGGCATGCATAGGCCGCCACCCCCACACCAGCTCCTCGGGCACCCCGGGGCCGGGTTCCCTCCCAGTATTACCTGAGAGGCCGGGCCCAGGGCTCGCTGTGCCCCGTGTCCTCTCAGGCCCAAGAGGGGCCAGGGGGGTGTGGACGTGCCCCGCAGAGCTCCCAGGGACCTTCCCGGGTGCCTCGCCCGCCCTAGGCTCTCCCAGGATCCGTGGCTCCTTCGACTCTGGACCCCTAGACAGAGGGCAGGGGGTCAGCCAAGGGGGGCACGGGCCATCCCCCAAACCCCCACACTGGAGGCCAGGATGGAGCCCACGGCGCAGCTCCGGGCACCCGCACCCGACCGGCTGTGAACCCCCAGAACACAGGGGCGTGTTCACACACGCACCCAGCTCTGTGGGTGGGAACACGTGCTCAGCTGATGCGCCCCGGGACCCAGACACCCGCCCTGGGGCAGGTCCCCAAGTGTGCTGTCTGCCCTTGGGCATCGTACTACGCGGGGGGCGACCACCCTGCACGGTGAGCCTGGACCAGCGCGTCCAGCCCCCCGGGGTGGGCGCGTGTGACGGTCTGGCCAGGGTACCTGTGGCCTCATTCAAGGAAGGCTGTGGCAGCCTCTCCCTTCCCCGTCCTAACCGAGCCCCTTCCCCGCTCCGGGCTCAGGCCTGGTGGGCACCCACCAGCCCATGGCTGTCATCCCCCTGCCCACCCTCCCAACCTTCCAGCTACATGAAGGGAATGCAGGCCGGTGTGACGGCCCCCTCCTGGCTCGGGCTGCTGTGAACTGGCTTCTGCTACGGGAGAGAGGTCCGGGCGGCTGTGCACAGACCCCTCCCACGGGTGCCTCGGTCGGTCCATGTGCCGTCATTTACCTGCAGGCGTCTGCTGACGTGTGCCAGGCCCGGTGCTAGCCCTGGGCCACAGGCCGCCGCTCAGGCCCCACCCACCCCTCACCTCTCAGCAGGGTTTTTCTTCTCCACAGGCTTCAGGCGGGCCCTCCATCCTGCTGGCCCGTCCTCCTGGCCTTCCTGGGGGCTGGCACTGGGGCCTAGGTGAGGGCAGGGACACAGGTCATGGGCGGGGGGGTGGGGGGGGGAGGGGTGTTCCGGGCAAGGGGGTTCTGCTGGGAAAGGCTGGATCTCCCCGCCTCCACCTGCCTGCAGCCGTCCCCTCTCAGGTGGACACAGAGCAGCCCGGCCCACGGGAAGGAGTCCGGCTGGGAGTCGGGCTCAGGACTTGAAGCCTGACCACCTGTGCTGTGTGTGCTCAGGGGAATCGCTCCCCTCTCTGAGCCTCAGCTTCCCCTGCTTCCAAATGGGTGAGGGTGTGGCCAGGTGAAGCCCGCGGATGCCGAGTGAGCTGTGCGTCTGCGGGACGTGTGGCTAAGCCGTGATAGCCCGTCGGCAGGCCCCCTTGGCTCAGAACGGAGTGGCTTTCATGACGGGGGCTCAGCCAAAGGAGCGAGCTCGGCAAAACCCTCTGCACGGGGTGCTCTCTGAGCCCGGCTCACTGCTCAGCACTAAGAGACGTCCAGGCGCCCGGAAGAGAGCCAGCTCCGTAGTTCCGCAGAAAAGCGTGAGGAGCAGCCCAGGCAAGTGAGGCCATGAAACGAGATGCGGTCCGAGGGGGCTCCGGGCTCCAGGCGGGGCCCCGTGTCCAGGGGGCTTTGGGACCCTCAGAGCACAGGGCACCATCATCGGAACAGTGCAGGAAGGACAGACATGCTCGGGAACCGTGGATGTAGAGCCTGGTGGGAGGCGGTGACCCCGTGGCCGGGGCAGAGCAGGAGCACGGTAGCTGCCTGCCCGCCTACACCGTCACTGGGGACACGGCGCTGACGGGCTGGGACGGCGGGGCGGGTGAGCGGTGGCCGTCTGGCCGCGCCACGCCGAGGGGCGTCTGCCACCGCTAACTTGGAGTGAGGCGGACCCGGGAGAGAGCGAGGGCCGGCGGGTGCTGTGGAGCAGGGTGAGTGACGGGGACGCGGAGCGGGAGCCTGGGAGCCAGGCCGGAAGCCGGCAGATGTCCGGGGAGCGCAGAGGCAGACCCGGGCTCCCCCACCCCACCCCGCATCGGGGGAGCTCTTACCCTTTGCCAGTGGGACCTCCGGCTTCAGCCTGGAGCCAGCACCCACCTTGCCAGCCCCCGAGGATACGGGCGAGCTCTGGGGTGGCGGGGAAGCCTGCGAGGTGGTGCCTCTGCTTAGGGGGGCTGGTGGCTCAGTCCTCGCAGGGGGATTAAGGGCTTGGGGAGATGCCAGCGGTGACAGCTTGGCCGCTGGACTTGCTCGTGGCCCTTCCGTTCTGGTGTAGGATTTCAGAGCAGGGGAGGTGACTGGGGAGGGCCTACAGGTGAGAGGGAGGCATCAGGCACAGGTGGATCCAGGAGCCCTTCCAACCATGCCCCCCAGGCAGAAGCCCCTCAGCCTCCCCTGGCAGCTGGTGGTTCCTAATGCCCACCCTCCTGAGGGAGATAGGCCCTCCGAGGGACAGGCCAAGAGCACCCACTTCTGACACAGCTATATAGCGGCACCTGATTTTACCTTCCTGCTTAATTTCGGCATCAGCTGAGATTAAAATACCCCAAAACACACTCCTCATGGGGCGTGGGATAGCCCCCCCAGCCCCCCCCCTTACCTCCACCTGCCTAGAGGCACCTGGGACTCACTGTGGGTGCCCTGCCCAGAGCCGTGGACCAGCCGGGCCTGCCTGGCCCCACCCTCAGCAACACGCTCGAGGCCTCCACGGACGGGGCTGCCTGTCACTGGGCCACCCTGCATCCCCTGGGGCACACCTGCGTGCAGGGCGGCAAGCTGGGCACCTCCTCCGGCCAGGGCAGCTGCTCTGTGCCCTGTTCTCCCTCTGAAGCCACTTTCTCTCCCCCCTGCTCTCTGGGCCCAGGGCAGCCAGGAGGAGCAGACACTCAGCCAGGGGTCCCCCACGCAGAGCCCTCACACGGCCAAGCAGCCTGGGCCCCCAGGTGCCCGGATATCCCCCGGCCTGCAGCAGGGGGGCAGGCTCACCCTCCCTGGGCACCCCCAGCTGATCCAGAGGGGCCAGAATGCTCCCCCCAAAACAAGGGTCAGCACAAGGCGGCGGGCACAGCGGCAGCAGCCAGCCTGGCACGCGATCCCCTCACTCACTAGGCCACTGTCATGTGGTGAGTGGCATCCCCCCCAAATTCAGGTCTACTCGGAAGGCCAGAGTGTGGCCTCATTTGGAACTAGAACCTTTGCAGATGGAATCAAGTTTAGATGAGGTCATCCTGGATTAGAGCGGGGGTGTCCTCATAAGAGACAGAGAAGTAGAAGACAGACACAGAGGGAAGAAGGCCAGGTGACCCTGGAGGCCAGGAGGGAGCGTGTGGCCACAGGCCGGGAACTGGGGCCACCGGGAGCTGGAAGAGGCGGCAGGACCCCACCCCCCCCCACCCCCCCCCCGGCGGGCCCTCGCGGGGAACGCCCACCTGGAGTTCAGCCTTCGGGCCTCAAGAACTGGGAGAGAACGGTTTTGTGTTGCTTTAGCCCCCAGCGTGTGGTGTGTGTCCCAGCAGCCTCAGGAAACTACCACAGGGACCATCTGACCCGTCAGAGCCTGCTGTGTCCGGTGTGCGACACGGGCGGGGGGGCTGAGCTCCGCCAAGGCCAGACTCGACACTGGGACCACTCACGGCCTCTGGCTCCCCATCAGGGGTCCTCAGGTGGGGCTCAGGATGTGCCAGGTGGCGGCCCCCAAGAGTGTGTCTGGCACGCCCCCCTCCTGCCGACCACCAGGCACTTTGGGCCCCATCTCATTTTCCCCATTTCCCAGCTGAGGAAACTGAGGCTGGGGAACACAGCCCCACAGTCAGTCCTACAGCCAGGCCAGGCCTGGAACCCTCCTTGGCTGCCCCCGCCCCTGCCCCCACCCACCTGCCAGGCTCCTGAGCGCCGGTGTCCCTGAGCCCCGGCAGGGTCTTCTGCAGGAAGCTCAGTGCCTGTTCCCTGCCGCCGTCCCCAGAAGGCACATCCGCGGGAGCTGGGGCCCTGCCAGCTGGGCTGGGGGCAGCTGCGGGCGTCTGGAAGAAACTCTCCCGGGCCTGCTGTGTCCTGGAGGCCGATGGGGTCCAGTCTGGGGTGTCTGCCGGGACCGGAGACACTGGGCCCAACCTGAGCTTGGTCTGGGGGGCTGCCCCTTGGGGGGTCACCCGGCCTTGTGGCGTGGCTGGGCGAGAGTCTGGGGCACTTGGGGTCGCGGCAGGGTGGGGGCCGACTGCTGCCCTGTCCTGTCCCAGCGACGACCACCCTCTCGGGGAACTGTTGGCCACGGGCACGTTGGCTTTGCCACCCGGCGGGCCTGCCGAGGACCCGGCTGGGCTCCCCGCGTGGACGTGGGAGGAGGCGGTGGCCCGAGGCTCAGTCGTAGTGGGGGCAACACCTTTGGGAGTTGAGTTGCCCACCACAGGCTCCCAGGCCGCTGGCCTGGCCTTTGTCCCCGTGTCTCTGTGCCCATTTGCTTCTTGGGCCTTCCATGGGGCTCTGGGCGGCTTGGAGTCCGAGGGGACAGCCCTGGGCTGTCGGGGGGCCAAGCGCGGCAACGTGGGGCTTGCAGAGGTGGCTTCGGGGTGGTGGCTGGAACACACGAAGACGCCGGGCTCGGCGGTGGCCCTGTAGGCCCCCGAGTGCAGCGTGTTGGAACACTGCTTACACCTGGTGCAGGGCAGAGGAGGACCTGTGAGCAGGCTCCGGGCCGGCGTGCACCTCTCCATCACACGCTCTGCCGGGCTCGCGGAGCCCGGCGTCTGCTCCTCCAGCAGACAGCCCTCCTCACGCACAGTGGCCATTCTGAGTCACAGACCCCGCGAGGATCCTGCTGGGGGCTCAGATACCCATGAAGCATCTGTGCCTGTCAGCACACACGCACACAGGGGCTCACAAACGTGCGCGTGTACACACGTGCACGTGCACAGGCCCTACCTGAAGCAGTTCCGGTGGTAGAGCCTCCCGTCAGCCAGGTGTCGTTGCACGAGGTGCACGTGTTTGCCACAGACCCCACAGGTGCTGCTGATGGAGCTGCCCGCTGAGGCCTGGCCCTTGGGGGGGGGGGAGGGGGGCAGCTGACACGTCTGAGCCCCCAGCCCAGGCCAGCGTGGGTCGCGTGCCCCGGCCCTCCCTCCCGACAGCTGCCTCATCCGCAGCAAGAAGATCCCGCTGCTTGGACCAGAGGGCTGAGGCCCCGAGGATAGCTGCCTGCCAGGCGCAGCCAGGATGGCCCATGCCCAGGCCGGCTGGACTCCCAAGTGCAGGGTCTGCAGCCGGCCCAAGGAGAAGGGCTATAGGGACCTGACCTCGAGGGACTGGGGGAACAGGAGACAGATTCGGGCCCTCCTGCTGCTCCGTCCCCCCCCCCCCCCCCCCAGCAATCTTAAGGCTGGGGCCGCCGGCCGCTCCAGTCCCTGGGACAGCAGGGGGCGCCCAACCACAGCATGTCACTCGTCCTCTGTCCCCATCTCTGAAAGTGGGGGCACCCTAAAGCGCTGGACAGGCAGGAAGGACACACCCAGGGCTCTTTCCTGACCCACCCGGGAGGCCAGAAACGGCTTAGGAACCAGAAAGTTCTGGGTTCAAGGTTCTAGCCCTGCTCAGAGCAGACCTAGACCTTCCTGGGCCTCAGTTTACCTATCTGTACAACGGGGATCATATCCCGACCACACAGGGTTGAAGGAGCTCGTGGAGTCACTCCCGGTGGGTTCCTGATAAACAGCAGTTAAGGCCGTGCCAGGGACCCAAGGGTCCCCCATCCCAGGTGCCCAGGGTGTAGAGGCCACACTCAGTCCCAAGAGCCAGAAGGAAGGCAGGGCCGGGTGCTTACAGTCTTCCGCAGGGGGCCCTCTGAGCTCCCATCCTTCCACTGGGCGGCGGGCTTTGTGCTGGCTGGAGACAGTGGCCGGCCCTGGGCTGGGGTGGGTGAGGGTCTGGCCAGCTGGGGCAGGGCCTTCTTCCCAGACGGTTCCTCGTCGGAGCCCGATGGGGGCCGCTTGATACCGGCCATGCCCCCAACTGGCACCAGACACAGAGGGTCAGGCTCTGAAGTCATCTGGGCCCACCCCTGCTCTGGGTGCCCTGCAGATGCCAGTGCCCAACACAGGGCCCGGAGCCGGGGGTGTCGGGAGGGGCAGCTCCTGCTGTTCTGGGGGCCTGGGAGGGGCAGCCCCAGCAACCCCAAGTGCACATTCCCAGCAGGGGCCTGGCCTCACCCGTGCCCCTCCCTCTGGCTCTGAGAGCCCTGATCTGGGTCGGGAGAAATGGGACTTTTCTGTTTCTCCACAAAGTGGAAATATCAAGGCGGGGCTGGTCCTGTGCCCAGAGTTGTTCCGGGGATTTCTAAGGCTGGATGAGGAATGTGGGGGGAGGGGAGGGGCTGAGCTTCAGGGTGCATAAAGCAGCCAGAATCAAGTCCCTTGGGCCCGGCCCCGACCCTGCCCGGAGGACCCACCCGGCCAGGGTTAGCTTGGTGTCTGTAAGGCCAAATGTGGGGGGTTGGGGGGGGGCAGTGAGGGCCTCTGGAGTCAGGCCTGGGAGCCCACCCTGGGGTCCGCCAAGCCGCCTGAGGCAAGATTTGTGGGCATAGGCTCCAGGGGTGCAGATGGGCAAACCGAGGCCCAGAGGGGAAGGACAGGCAGGATCTGGGTTCATGCGTTCAGTGGGCAAGTGGGTGTGGGGCCGGGGACACGTGGACCCTTGCACAACCCTTGCAGCAGCACAATGGGGGGCCGTGCTCCCCTGAGGGGAAGCATGGGGATCATGGGGGGCTCCACATGTGCGGCACCAGAGGGGTGCCAGAACAGATTGGCTTCCCGCTTCCCGCCCCCGCCGGGCAATGCTGGGGGCCGGTGCTGAGCTGGCAGAGGAGGCCTCCAGCCCCGACTCACTAGGGGAGCGTCCATGGAAGTAGTTGTAGTACTGTGACACGTAGGTCAGGATGCTCAGCCGGTCGGGCACCTTCAGGGCCACCATGTCCTCAGCGTCCAGCAGGGCCGGGATGCCCAACTGCTCCTCGGCCACACGGAAGGCCTTGGGTGGGAGTGGGAGTAGTCAGCATGGGTGGGCTGGGAGACATCCCTCCCTCTCAGCCAGGCCACCAAGCTCCTCCCGGAAGGAGACCAGAAACCCCGTCAGGCCCAGAAAGCTCTGGGTTCAAAGTTCAAGGTCTGCTCAGACATGACCTCCCTGAGCCTTAGTTTACCAGTCTGTACAATGGGGATCACAGTGCGACCACACAGGACTGAAGCTGCTGGGGAGTGGGTCTCAGCCTTGGCCAGCCTGGCATCTCCTGCCTGTAGACGCCCATCCCTCACCTGACAACCCTCAAGTCCCCATCTGGACCCTTCCCCTAAACTGCTGTGATGCCCTTGCAAAGTCTGAGGGTGACACCTGGGTCTTTAGGTGTCCGAAACGGGGCTCCTGAGCCCTCCCAGACCTAAGCCCGCCCAGCGGTGATGTCCCTCCACACTCGGGTCAAAGACCTCCAATCTCCTTGGACTCCCCTTCAAAATACACCCCAAATCTGACTCCTCCTGCTGCCACTATAGTCTTCTCACCACCCACCTCACTGTCAACATAGACCCTGCAGACCCCGAGCGCAGCCAGCACAGCAGCCCCCAGGGAGGAAGCCAAGTGCTTCCCTTGCCCTGCTCCGGCCATACCCCCACTCTGTTCGGGCAACACCCCGGCTCGGTTCGGGCCACGCCCTCAGTCTTCCAGCCACACCCCCACTCTTCCCACCACACCCCCCCCCCCCCCCCCCCCGCCCTGCTCTGGCCTCACCCCCTCCTCCCGCTCCGGTTACGCCCTCACCGTCCTGGGCACGCCCTCACTCCATTCCAGCCACACACCCCACTATGTTCCGGTCACGCCCCCATTCCGTTCTGGCCACACCCCTCTGCTCTGGCCACGCCCCACACTGTTCTGGTCACGCCCCCTCCGTTCCAGCCACACCCCCATCTGTTCCGGTCACGCCCCCATTCTGGCCGCGCCCCCAGGCCCCCCTCCTTACTCCTAGCCAGGTGCCCTCCTGCCTAGAGCCCTGGCCCCTGGCAGTACCCCCACCAGGCCGCCCCTCCTCCAAGAGTCCACAGGGCCCCACTGTCACTGCAGAGGCCTGCCCTGCCCCGCTCATGAAGACCACCGCGGCATACACCTCCACTCCGTTGTCCCCACGTGTTCACTCCCCCAGACGCGCGCTAGTGCCCCAGCACAACTTTCTGTGAGGATGGACCAGCTCTATTTCAAGCTGTCCAATGGGAGGGAATGTTTGAAGTGTGGACAGTGCTGCCGAGAAATTAAAGTTGTCATCTTATTTCTTCTTAATTAAGTTACACTTAAATTGAAATCGTCCACCAGCGAGCAGGGACCTCATGGGACACGCAGCTTTGACCTGCAGAGCTCCGTCCGTCCCCCCTGCTGGAAAGTCAGCTCTGGACCCGCGGCCGCAGGGCGTGCGTCTGCCTGCCCCTCTGGGCGTCAGCCCATTGAGATAATGGGGCTAATTCTGCAGCAAAGAAACTGAGGCGAGGACAGGGCAGGGCCTGGCCAGCCAGCAGAGAGCGGCCACAGGCAGTGTGCTTGAGACCCTGGCGGCCAGTCTGACAGTCCAGCTCAGGGCGGTTGGTCCCCCCAGGGTAGGGAAGGGCCAAGCCAAGGGCCCCATCCTCCCAGAGCCACATCTGGACCCCGCTCAGCTACTCGCAACCCCTTCCTTCCCTGGCAGGAAAAAGGGGGCCGGGAGGGCCTGGGCATCAGACTGGAGGCTATTTCTGAGGTTGGGGTCACCCGGCTCAGGACCGGCTGCGGAACTCGGCAGCGCGCCTCCGGTCTCCATGTGCTCATCTGCCCTGGCAGCAACTACCACAGCTGCTCCCAGAGGTGCCCGAGGGTGGTCCACGGGACCTGGGTGCCGGCACAGGGCAGGCCCACCAAGCCAGCTTTGAGTCAGGAACAGGGGGCACTCACCAGTTTGTTGTTCTCATAAATGTTTTCCTTCCTGAGAGCATCAAAGTTTCTGGAAGACAAAAATATAGGTGTCCAAAGCAGTTCAGAGGTGATCCTGCTGAAATAGGGAAACCGAGGCCAGGCGTGGCAGCTGGGAAGGAGTGAGGTCACACAGCAGCCACGAATGGGCTCACTGGCCCAGCCTGGATAGTGGGCCTTCCTGGAGAGGCCAAGAGCAAAGGCAACATTCAGACACTCAGGCAAGCCCTGCACCAGGGCCAGGCTGGCCTGGGACTCGGTGCCCACACCCACACGGGCACATCTCAGCCCACTGCACCCCTGCAGGGTCGCTCAGAGCAGAAAACACAGCCAGGCCCAGCAGGGGCTCAGCCAGATGCAGGCTGACGTTTCCGGGAGGGCCGTTCAAATACCCATCTGTCTGTCCTCTCTGCCGTCTGTGGGGTCCTCAATGGCAGTTCTGCCCCTTCAGTGTGCACTGGATTGTTCGGGAAGCCCTGTAGTGTGGGGAAGGGCTCGGGCTGAATCTGCGTCCCAACTCAGCCAGGCTGCACTGTCGGACCCTGGGGGAGCCCTCTCCTCTCTCTGGCCACGGTGCCCATCTGAGAGGGGGACAGCAGCTTCTGACCGCAGGCTGGGGGGGCCCGGCTGCAGCGGGTCCCAACAGAGCAGGGCCAGGGCCCCGGGCCACGTGGCAGGGACGGGACGGGGCTGCCGTTGGCCCACCTCCCTCCTAGGAGGACCCCCCCCGCCGGCCTCCAGCCCCACGTCCATCACCCTGGCTGGCTTTGGGGAAACCTCACTGTTTCCGCTTGGACCACCTCCCAGGTAACGTGTTCCAGATGCTAAGACCACCCCGTGAGCACAGAAGGTGCTTTTGTGCAAGGACAAGATGGCGGGCATCTCTATCTCCAGATAGACATGGCCAGAGGGGGCGGGCATGGCAGCCTCCTGCTTCATCATCGAGGCCACATGACCACTTCACCCTGGGTCTGTCCCACCAGTGTCCATGGCGCGTGGAGTAGCCCGTCTCCATGCATCGCCCCAAGGGGTTCTTGGCAGGCCCCGGCCTCCGATCTCAGTAGCTTCCCTCCCTCCCCCACCCCATCCCTTTGAAAGCTCAATCTCTTTTCCAGACCTGCCCCGGGTCACTGACCCAAACGGCCATGTCTCAGCAAGATGCCCCTGTGGCAGGAGAGCAGGGTCACAAGCTCTGTTTTGTCTCCAAACATGCAGGAGAAGGAGGTCCCCTGCCCCCTGCATCTGCCTTGGGGAGGGGGCTGCAGTGGCTGCATCCGGCAGATGTCGTGGGGGCCCTCTGTTTCCCCGGACCCTGAGTGAGCATCTCAGCGCTCCAGGCAGGTCCCGGTGCCCACAATAGTGGTGCCAGCCCCCGCTGAGCAGGTCAAGGGGGTGCGGGTCTGAAGCTGCAGAAAGAATTGCCTTCCCACTCAAGTTCAAGGGCCACCACCCTCAGGACCCTGTCCCAGCCGCTTCCCTGGGCCCTCAAGGCCTCCACAGTGGGGCTGGACCACCCTGGCCAGTCTCATGGCTTTCACACCCCTCCTGAACCAAGCTCTCTACGGAGGGTCCTGCCCTCCCAGCCCCCCAAGCTTGGCTCACACTGTTCCGGGCGGCTGGAACACAGTTTCCCTGCCTGACACACCCCACCGGGGTCCCTCCCTGCGGGCACCCTGCAGGTCCCTGAGTGGACACTTCTCTGCCTCTGGCTGGCGGCCCCATGAGCTCACATCCCCCGCAGCATGGGGTTCAGCCGGCATCGCCTTTGTCCCTGAGGCTGCCTGGCCAGGAGCTCTGGGGCCGGCGCACTGGCAGAAATCTCTGGACTGAGCTGCCTTGCAAACCCCTTCAGAGAGAGCCAAGTAGAGACCACACCCATCCCTCTCAGGAAGCCCGGTGTGACCAGCTTTCCGCCATGGGGGGTGGGGGGGAGGACTCTTCTTGAGAAGGGCTGAACCGTGCCCCCCACCCAAAATGATCTGTTGGAGTCTTAATCTCCAGAACCTCAAAATGTGACCTTCTTTGGAAGCAGGGTCTTCTTTATAGACAGAATCCAGTTAAAATGAGGTCAGGAGGGTGGGCCCTATCCAAAATGGCTGGCGTCGTTATAAAAAGGGAAATCAGGACACAGACACGCACAAAGGGGAGACAATGGCCGTCCACAGCCAAGGGGGAGAGACCTGGAGCCTCAGGAGGAGGCTGCCCTCGGGCACCTGACTCAGCCTCCTAGGGCAGGCCTGACAGACGGACAGCCCAGCTTTGGCCAACCCTCCGGAAGGTGGCCAATCTGTGTGCAAGGCCTTGTTGGACCAGCATGCACGAGCTTCGCCCTCGCTGGCCCTCGGCGAGGCAGCTGCGGCCCAGGGCACTCCCCAAGTTAGATCATGTTTTAGTCAAACTCCTGTAATTTGAATTCAGGTTCTTTCTGGTAAAACTCCAAGGTACCTGCATACAGCTGGTGCACTATAAATGCTCTCTGATGAATGAGTTCTTCCAATGCTTGCCAAGCGAGGGGACTTTTGAGGCGTCTGTTCTTTCAACGTGAGCCAGTGAACGCACCCATTGGGTCTATGTGGGCGTCGTGTAAACGCTGACCTGTCGGCCGTGTGCCAGGTGCCAGCATGCGTCCAGCCCTGGCCTGGCCTGGCGTGGCCCAGAGAGCCTGCGGCACGGGCCCTCCTCTGGCCACGGCTGACCAACACTGTTGACCTCCCACTGCTGAGACAGCCAGCCTCCTGCCTCCAGGCTTTTGGGGCTCTTGGGAATGTGTACCCCCTTCCAAATTCCTGGAGAGCTGACCTCACGCTGTTTATTTCCTGGAACAAAACGCAACCACGTGGGGGGTGGGCGCTGGGCTGGGAAGGTGCCTTTTCCAGGTACCCTCAGCACATCTGGAATTAATCCCAGTGGGAAGGGGAGCGGACAGGAAGAGGGGAGACACATCTCAGAGATGTGTCTGTCTCCACAGAGATGGAGAGGGACAGAGACAAGACAGAAGCCACACGGCAGTGGGGAGGGAGACGCTGGGCAGATGCTAGCACAGACCTTGTGATAGAGTGCACAGCCCGGGGAGACATGGGACATGACGAGGTACCAAGGCCCCAGGGAGAAGGTCTGGGGTGGGTGCAGGGCCCAGGCCCCACCCTCCTTGCACCTAGTGGGCAAGTCAGACACCTCAGCCTCACTGCCAGGCCGGAGCAAACCCTGACCCCCAACCTTGGCCCATCCGAGAGAGTCAGCCCTGGGGCTTCTGCGGTGGCCTGAGTGGGGCGTCACAGGGTGCCCGCAGCCCCTGCTGTGTCCATTCTGGAGAGTCTGGCCGGAAGGCGGTGGCGGGGGCCCGGGAAGCAGGCCCTCAGGCTGGGGAACAGAAGGCCTCTGTCCCCAGGAGGCTTCCTGCTGGCCAAGAGGCCGGCGTGGGAGGAGAGGCCAGCTCGGCCGCCTGGGCCCAGCCCACCCTCCACTCCGGGCCAGGAAGAGAAACAGTGGTGTCTCCGAGCGTCTGCGTGGGGGGCCTCTCCTGTCTCCGGGCTGCATGCGGTTCTCAGGGAGCCCTGCCATGGCCAAGGGGGGAGCCCCCAGCCCCTGCTGTGCCCCAGCCCTGACACCTGACATCGGCCTCCCAGGCTGGAGGGACCTGGAGAAAGACCAGGTGCCCCTCCCCATGGGCCTGAGGGTCTGGGAGGCCCAGCGAGTGTGCAGCAGGAACCCCCCCCCCACCGCCCCCACCGGCCTTGTTGACACACCGGCCTGGTCTGTCCGCTCCCCCTACAGACAGCCCAGGAGGAGGAGCCCATGGAAGCCCTGTGCCTGCTGCCCGGAAGGGCTCCTGCCCCTCCTCCCTGGCGGGAGCTGCCACCCCTGCCTCCTGCCTGTCCCCTGAAGCCCTCAGCCCCCTCTGGTCAGCCCAGAAGGGGCAGGAGCCCAGCCCTTACAGGTTTTCTGCCCCGAGGTGGGAAGGGGGCTGTTTGTCCTGGGCAGCTCCTGCGCTCACCTGCCTGCTGGGCAGAGGTCGGCATAGCCAGGGAAACAGACCCGAGGGCAGAGCAGCGGGCTCCCTTGAGGCCGATATGAGAGACCCCAGGGGCCCAGGCTGGTGCTGCCCGGCTAACTCCCAGTGGGGCCTCGCTGGGTGGGGTGGGCCCACCCCCCAACCCATGCTCGCCTCCTGGTGTCCCCGCGGGGCTAGCACAGGTCACATGTGCCTCCCGGACCAGGGCCGCATGATCTCATGGGCGGAGGCAGAAGCAGAAGCGGACTTAGTGTCAGGGCAGCACAATCGCCACCTGTCTGGCTGGGCGCCCGGCTCCTTCACAGATGCTCCCGAGGAGGCTGCAGGGAGGAAGCAGCTTCTGTGCAGCAGGAAGGCTGGACATGAGGCGCAGGGAAGGACTTCCTGGTGGCAAAGTCAGCTGCCGCCAGAGGGTCTCCGAAGGATGGGGAGCATGGGGGTGGGGGGGTCGCCCTCAGTCCGGCCTTGGAGGCGACCCTAGGAGGGCGGCACCGGCACCTCTTCTTTACTGCTACCCCCCTGCCTGCACCCCCAGCCTCCTCCCCTCCCTCCTGCACACAGGGACCTGCAGGGCCCCCACCTTGCCAGGACACCTGCCAAATTCTTACTGTATCTACAGAGTCCCAAGTGCAAGCCCTCAACCGTAATAGCTCGGTCTGTGCTCATACCCACCACACACCTGTCGTGCCAGGTACAGTTCCAGGCACTGAAGATAAGCAGTGAACAAAAAAGACATCCCACCCTTCTGGAACTAAAAGCCCGGTGGGGACAGATGGACATTAACCAAGGCAGCAGTAACTGAGATTACCCGACACCCTCAATGCCACTCCCTGAGGCAGGGGCCAAGTCCACTGTATTCAGTCTGCAGTGCAGGGTACAGAGCAGAAACTCATTAACGGTTAAATGAACAGTTATATGACTCCTGCCTGTGCCAGCGTGGTACACACCCACGTGCACGAGCCTGTGCTCATGCTCAGGCAGTGCATGCTGGGACAGGCTCAAGTGCCCCGCGCGCACACACACACACACACACACACACACACACACACGGGCGTCCGAACCAGCACTGCTAGAAGCAGACAGAAGCTCCAGGGGCTCCGAAAAGCCCCAACTCTCCAGCTATACCCGTGATGTGGTCCCAAGGCTCCCGGCCAGCAGACGGGCGTACCTTACTTCCCTACAATTGCAGACTTGTGCGGACCTCCAGGCTGCCTGGGCTCAGTCCCCAGCCAGCCTCACCAGGGACCTGCCCGCACCCGGGTCGGGGGGTGGGGGGGGGGGCTCGGCCTGTCCACCTCCTCTCCTGGTCCCATCCCCAGCCCACCTCCCCATCAAAGCTCAGCTTAGGGTGTTCACTGCCCAACGTCTTCTGCCTCCAGGCACATCCCTGGGCAGGGGGCACACACTGCTGCCCAAGTACCACATGGGGCGACTCCCCATGAAGCTCCACAAATGTCTTTCACAACCTTGGGCAGGAGGAGGAAATACGTGCAGGCCTCTTTCTCAAGACTAGCTTCCCGGTAGAGTGCCTGGGACTACAGGTTACAGCTGGGTGAGGGGGAGGAGCCCCAAGTGCCAGCCCTGGCTCTGCAGATGTGCTCTGAGACCTGAACAAGGGTGCCTCGTCTCTGGGCCTCAGTCTCCCTATCTGTACAGAGAGAGGCCTCACTGAGGAGCTGCCTCTGGCCCCTCGCAACCCTGAGACCTCCCTGGCAAACGCGCACCCCAAGCCACCCCTGGAACGAGCCACCACTTCTCAGAATGCTTTTAAACATTTGTTTCCAGGAGGCAGGTGGCTTTCTGAGGACAGCTCTGTCCCAGCAAGCCAGGTCCCAGCCGCCCAGCCGGAGCGTTTGCTGAGTGAATAACTGGTGGAATGGGTCCCAGGTGGGGACAAGGTCCAGCAACAAGTGCCAGCCACCACTCCAAGACCCTCCCTGGGGAGTCGCCTTAGTCCTCTCCCCTGCCCACGTGCCTTGGTTCCGGGGGATGGGAGCTCAGCCCCCATCTCATACCCTGTCACCCTGGGGTGCCCCGGCAGGCCTGCGGGCAAGACCCGGGGAAGTCTGGGGCTTCCAGCTCTGCGTCGGCCCCTCCCCCACGGCGCCCCTGGGCTGCATTCCCAAAGGTGCCTGGACCTGCTGGGGCAGGGTCAAGGGCATAGCGCCCTTGAAGCTCTGACTAACCCACCCCCTGATGTGGTGAGTGGTCCCTGGGGCCGCGGGGCTCTCAGGCGGCGCAGAAGGGTAGCCCCGCCGGCCCTTTCCCAGGGAGACGCGCGGGGAGGAGTGGCTGTGGCCGGAGCCCGGACGCCGGCCTGACTCACGGACTGACTAAGTCAGCGGGGGCGGCCGGCAGGGCTGGCTCCGGCCCAGCTCCGCTTGGTGGACGGGCGAACTGAGGCCACCGGGCGGGTCATGCCCGCAGGACCCCGCTCCGCGCGCCCTCCCCCACCCGCGCTCCCCGGCGCCAGCAGCCTGGGGCTCAGCTTCCCCGCCCGAGGTGCACTCACAGGAGGTCGGGCCGGTGGCGGTGCAGGATGGCGCAGAAGGCCAGGCCGTCGCGGAACGACGTGGTCATGTTGGTGATGCTCACGTCGCGGTAGCCCTCGCACTGCTGCCGGCACCACTGCTGCAGCGCCTTGATGGCGGCCATGCGGGCAGCGCGCGCGCCCCGGCGGCCGCGGGGCTCCAACCGCGCCTCCCGGAGCCGCGGACCGACGCCCGCGCCGACCGGCCGGACCGCCGACCTCGCCGCCGACCCCCGGCTCCGACCCGCCGCCCAAGACCGGCCCCGGCCCCGGCCCCGGCCCCGAGCCTGGAGACGAAGAGGAGCCGCGGCCGCGCGGCCGGCGGGAGTGCAGCCCGAGCCAGCCCCCGGCAGGCCCCGCCCCCCGCCGGCCCCGCCCCCAGCCCCCTGCCCCGGCGAGACCCCGCCCCCGAGGCCCGCCTCCAAGGGCCACGGCCCCGCCCCCTTCAGGCCGCGCCCCACCCAGTCCCGAGCGCAGACAACGGCCTCGAGCCGGCCACGCCCCCCTCCAGGGCCCGCCCCGCGAGGTCCCGCCCCCCGCCCGGAGCCACGCCCACCCGCCTTCCCGCTCCTGTCCCGGGGTGCTGGCCTCCAGGGCTCCCGGGCGGCGTCGGACTTTCTTTTCAACCCCACACACCCCCACCCCCCGCCGCCCGCCCTCGTGGGGAAGTGCAGGACAAAGCCCCTCTACAGACGGGGAAACTGAGGCTAATAAACGGTGGGGCGGTCGGGCCAGTCTTCGGCCCTGGGCACCCCCGGCCTCCCGGGAGGGCGCCCCCACCCCAGCGCGGGAGCTCCCCGCGCGTTTCTGGGCTTTCAGAGGACTTTTCCTCCTGGGTGCCCCTGCCGGCTGGGGTCCAGGCGACGCCCGGCCTCTCGGTTTACAGAGCGCAGCTGAGGCTGAGAAAGGGGCGCGTGCCTGCGAGGCCAGCTGGCGGGGGCGGGGCGGGGCGGTCCGTCCCCAAGTCTGCCCCCTCGGGCCTGTCCACCGGGCTGTTCCGGGGCTCCACGCCCCTCGGAGGTCATGCTGGCCTGATGTTTCTGACTTTCCACTGGGTACCTCCTGTGGGGGGCCCAGTCACCTGGGCACATTCTCTGTGGAGCCCTGGCTGTGGAGCCCGCAGATGGACAGCCGGAAACAGTGGGCAGCAGAAATGTGAGATGACCTCAGCCACCAGGCCCCAAGGCTTGTCCAGACAAGGCCTGCGGGAAGGAAGGTGTTTCCTCATGATTGGCCCCTGGCAGGGCTGCAGGGAGGCCGCTCTGTGCCCACTAGAAGGAGCAGAAACGGCTTCGGGGCCCGAGCCAGCACGTGGCGTCCCAGCTCTTTCCTGTGGCCCAGCCCGGAGGCGTGGACACCCAGCTGCCTAACAGTGTGAGTGAGACCTGTGGGGAGGGGGTGTGCAAGCAGGTGCTAGACAGGGAGCTCCTGGCCCTGGGCTCAAGGAGGACAGGACCCTGCCCTGCCCTGCCCCGCTGGGGCTTTCCCAGCAGGAGGACAAAGGACGATGTCCTGCTGGTTCAGCCAGGCGGGTGGCTGGTCCTGGAACCTAGAACGAACAGGGTTTTCCTGAGTCCGAGGGCAGCAGTTGGGAGAACTGGAAAAACCAGTGAGGAAGGGAAGGGCGGCGGCAGGGGTCCGCGGGTGTAGGAGGGGCAGACAGGCCTGAGGCCCACCTCTCTCAGAAGGAAGGGGGGGGGGGGCGGGCAGAGGTCTGGTCTTCAGGAGTTTAAGCTGCACTCTTGCCTTGCCGGTCACCACGCAGCCTCCTTTGGGGACAGTGACTTGGGGAGCAGCACTTGTAGTGTCCCCATGAGCACATCATGTCCTTCCATTAGCCCTGCTCCCCTCCGGGACCCCCAAACCAGCACACCCCTTAGCCCACCCATTTCCTGCTGCCCCCCTCTGGCCACCATAGTCCACCCTTCCCCAGCAGCTGAGGGATCTTTCTAGAGAGCCAGTTGGCCACGCGCTTTCCTGCTTGACCTGTGCAACACTTGGAATAAAGTCCAGGCCCCTTGTCACGCCTCCTGGCCCTTATCACCGCTGCCACTCCCTGACCTCACCCTCCCCATGCACCCCCCCTTCCCCTTCTGGCCTCAGAGCCTCTGACCTACTGGTCCCCTGAACTCAGCCACTCCTCCAGGACCCCAGTCAGGCCCCACCCATGGCCAGCCACGCAGTCGCTGATGGCTCCTTCCTGCCGGTTCCTCAGGCCACAAGCCCGGGGTGCCCCTGTCAGCCTGTCCTCTCGATGCCCACAAGCAGTCCAGCAGAAAACCGGCCAGAGCCACCACCTGGTATGAGCCAGGATTTCTACAGAAACCCTCTAACAGCGCCTCCGCGGCCGCTTTGCCACCTACAATCCATTCTCAACACAAAATCTGTAACAGCGGGGGTGAGGGTGTGCCACACCTGCCCAAAGCCCTCCTCTGCACCCCCACCTGACGCATGAGGAAAGCACGGTCCTTATGACGGGCCATCCACCCCTCCCTCCAGTCGGTGTCTTTCCTACCTGTCCTCCTCCTACAACCACCCCTCAGACAGGCTCATGTTCCTGCCTCAGGACCTTTGCATTCACTCTTTTCTCTGCCTGGGCCGATTTTCTAGCCTCCCTTGCAGGCGCGGAGGGAGGGGGGCGTGTGACTGAGTTCTGGCTGATGGAGGTGGTATGTATCTAACCATCTTCCCTGCCTGCTGGCCGCACACACGGGACACTGCAGGCCTAGGCTGACCAGGAACGGCTGTGTTGGTCTCTGGACGAGGGGGAGGTTAACGTGCACTGGGCTCAGTTGCTGGGACTTGGGGATGTTTGTCACAGCAGCTAGCTGGCGTTCCTCTTCCGTTGCATGTAGGCAAGCAGAGGCAAAATTGCACCTGTGACGGCAGTCCAAGGGGACACGCAGTGCCACTCATTCGGTGGTAAAAGAAGGGCCCTGTCTTGGTTCAGAAGGCAGGAGGGGCCGTCCCTGAGGAGGGAGCGTGACAGCTGAGACCTGAAGGATAAGCACAGCTGATGTGGTCGGAGGGCAGGAAAGAATTTCCCAGGCACAGAGAATGGTGCGTGCAAAGGCCCTGAGGCGGGAATGAAGGTCTAAGGACTACAGAAAGGTGAGTATAACTCCCACAGAGGAACTGGGGAGGGAGCAGGGCCGGCCAGGCTCCCTCCTCCAGCCCATCAATTTTCACAACCACTTTACCTTTGAATAGAACCACTCTTTATTTTTTATTTAAAAGAACTCTTTTGAGTTTATTTATTTTGAGAGAGCAGGGGAGGGGCAGAGGGCGGGAGGGAGAGAATCCCAAGCAGGCTCCAGGATGTCAGCACAGAGCCGGATGCGGGGCTCGAACTCATCAACTGTGAGATCATGACCTGAGCTGAAGTCGGACACTTATCTGAACCACCAGGTGTCCCTACAGCACCCTTTAAAAGCGGTCCGGGGGCACCTGGGTGGCTCAGTTGGTTGAGCATCGCACTTCGGCTCAGGTCACGATCTCGAGGTTCGTGAGTTCCAGCCCCACACTGGGATGGCTGCCATCAGCACAGAGCCCACTTTGGATCCTCTGTTCCCCTCTCTCTGCCCCTCCCCAGCGTGTGCTGTCTCTCTCTCTCTCTCTCAAAAATAAAGATTAAAAAAAAAAACAGATAAAGTAGGCTGAGCATATCTATCCTGCAGCCCAAGAAACTGAGGTTCCACAAGAGAAGGAACCCCCTGTTCAGCCGGGAAGACCAGGCCCCGACATGGGGTGAGGACCCGAGGAGTCTGGGTCAGCACAGGCCGGCGTCCCACCCGAGTGGCCGCCCTGGTCGGGGGCAGGACTTCCGGGCCAGTCGGTCTTGATTCCCCCACCTCCTGCTTCCAGCACATTCTGCTTCTCTCAGTGATGGTGGGGGACCCACCCTGGGAGGACGAGGAGGGACAGGGCCAGAGGCATCACTAATCTCAATCCAGAAGCCAACTCTAGCTTGTGTGTCCACTTAGCTTCTGGAGAACGTGTGGGCCACAGGGCCCTGGGGAGGGTCGCAGCAGCGGGGCGCTCTAGACCCGTCACCTGGATTCAGCCCCCAAGAAACCGATTTGACCAGGACTGATGGGCCAAGCCGGAACAGAGTCGGGGTCACTCGCCCAAACACAGCAGGCCTGAGCCTCTGAGGCAGAGGGGGAGAAGCCGGGCAAGAGGGAATGGGGGTGGGAGGCAAGAGAACAAAGGGAGGCCCTGGCCCTGCGGCTTTCCCTGCAGGACTTCTCAGAGCCTTTATGTCCTGCAGTACCCCAGGACTCCCAAGGGAGCGGCCACGCTGCACAGGGGTTCCCAAGCCGACCTGCCCACAGAACCCCTGCTGCAGGAACGTCTCACAGAAGCGGGCGCCCCGACTTCCTCAGGAAACACGGAGTGAGATGGGCGGGCCGAGGCCGGGCTGGAGTTCTCGCTCAGACACTGGTTTGCTCTGGGACCCTATGGAATCTCTTCAGGGTCACACAGGGCCTCTCATCCCTGGGTGTTTAGGGAGGAAGGGGCCAGGGGTGCCCCGTGGAAATAGGGCTCCCTGCCTGGGGCCACGCAATCATGGCAGTAGGAGACGCACCCTCGTGGGGGAGAGGTGGCCAGAGCGCCCCCCCCCCCGGAGTGGACGGAAGCCCCCTCACGTACGACCTGCACAGAGAGGACAGCTGGGGGGGTCATACTGGCTTCGCAGAACAGCCAAGGTTGTCCCTCCCCCCACTTCCCAAGGCCACGGTCAGGTCGGCCAGGGGCTCGCTCAGGCGCTGTGGAGGCCAACGCCATGCCCGTGGCTCCCGGCGGGAGAGGGGGCTAGAAGCTGTGACACCTCATTTTAAGGGGCCACCCATTAATTAATTAGGCCCAATGAATAATTCATGCTGCCTTGGGTATATTAATAGCATATTTATATGGCGTGCTATGGATAGTATACATTCTCGTCTGAACACTTCACAAATAATTCATGACTCCGCTCCTTTCCTGGGCTCTGGGAGAACCTGGCCAGTGCTGAGGCTAGGGCTCGTGGGTTGCTTCCAACAGCCAAATTTTACATTTCATTATAAATGGCTTTGCTGGGCATGTCGGTAACTTTTACATTTCCATCCACTTTATTATTAATGGCTTTCCTGAACTGTAGCAGCCAGGCATCGCGCACAATGCGTTATAAATATTTGATCCAGCATCTATAGCCCGCCATTTATCATTTATAACGGGTTACAAAAACATTATAAAACATTTACCGCACATTTATAGATCATTTTCGGCTACCACGATGATGTGTTATAAATACATTATTAATCCTCCTCACGCCATTTATAGGAGCCTCTTGTAATGAGGCCCGGCCCGCCCGGCCCCTGGTAAACAGAGCACACGCAGGGGCTGGTGGGGGCGGCCAGGCAGCAGCACCCGGCCGGCCGGCGACGGAAGCCTGGCCCCGCCTCTGATGGCTGTGCGTCCTTGGCCGGATCACGGCACGTCTCTGTTCACGGAACAGGTCATTTATTGAGCACTTTCCGGGTAGGACGCTGCTCGAGGGCCCCCCTGAGCCCTGGGCGTTACCGGCAGGCCCATTTCAGAGATGTGGAGCCGGGCGGGGGTGGGGGGATTTGCCCAAGGCCACAGCCCAAGGGCTGAGCTGGCGTCAGACCCCGGGACGCTCTGTGCCACAGGTGTTGCCCATCCCCGGGCTGGGGCCTCCAGGGAGCAGGATTGGCGAGCTCCAGGCGGGGGAACTCAGATCTGGGGTGAGGAGCTCCTGGGGCCGGGCGTCCCCCGGGGCTGGCCTCTGACCTGGCAGCCCGTCGGCTCCCGCGGCCACACGCTTTGCCATCGCAAAGGCCCTCGGGGCTGCGATCCGACTGTAACGCTGCCCCGGGGAGCAGAGGGTCTCGGACCCCGCGGCCCCTCCACAGAACCCCAGCTCCAGCTCCGAATCCTCGGGAGGCCAGCAGGAGGCTGAGGACAGTGGCAGCGGCCCAGGTGTGCAGAGCAGGTGGCTGTCGGCCATCAGACGGTCAGAGGGACCCTGGGCCGTGTAGCGGGAAGTCCTGCGCCAACCCAGGTCCCCTCTCTGCGTGTGGCCCTGTGACCTTGGGGTGTGCGGCTCCCCCTGACTGCTCCTCCTAGGGCCTGAGCTCCGTCTGGAACAGTTGGGGCCAGGCCACTTCCTGCACAAATGTCCCCCCAGCCCCACCATGTGCAGGCCCCGTCCTTGTTCCACACCAAGAAGCCCCACAGTCCCCTCCAGGCCAGGAGGGCACTGGCAGAAAACCAGGGCTGTGGGCTCATCACTCACACTTGAAAAAGGAGGAGAACCCTGTGGCCCCAACTGCAGGATGGTAAGTTGAGTCCTCACCTCAAAAACTCCTATTCATCCTTCAAGACCCACGTGACATTCTACCTTCTCCGAGGAACCCTTCCAGACTCCCCCTGGCATAGGCCTTGTGGGATCCAACCTCTGGTCTCTGGGGGCCCAGCCTGGGCCGGGCACGGGACCGGGGTCTGGTTGGTGAGGGAACTGGACAGGCCTCCCCCAGAGTGTTCCCAACAGGTCCCGGGGGAACAGGTCCCCCCTCCGACACCTGAAATAACCCTCCCTCTGCCCGGCTGGACCTATCCGGGTCAGTTCTGGGGTGCCCTGAAGAAGGAAATAGGAGAGATGATTCTGACCCTCGACAGGAGCGGATCTGCCCTGTGTGGGCCTCATGGCCCTCATCTGCGAAATGGGGGCATAAGCCAGCCCTCCCAGGGTAAACACAGGGGCACGGGCCCCGGGGAGCCTCGTGGGGAGAGATCTGGGCTGCCCGCGCCTCTCTGCCCTTGGCCTGCAGGACCAGGGCGTGTTTGTGGGTCAGGGCCCGCCCCTTCCCGGGACTGAAAATGAAACCAGGTGTTTTGTTTGGAAGCTGTTGGGGAAGCACCTGAAACCATCACCATGGCAACGCCTCACCCGGCCCCACCCCTTCCCACCTGCCTTAGGAAGCCCAGTGACCAGCAGCCCTTGCAGCCAGCCTGGCCTTTGCACAGCATCCTCTGTCCTAGACTGAAGGGGGCCGAGAGTCTGGGGCTGGACTCCTGTGGAGTCCCAGAGCTGTCCGGGCCACACTGGCCCCCGCCACGGGGAGCTCACTACCGGGCTCAGCGCTGGCCCTCACTGATCCCAGAACAGACGGGCAGGGACCACAGGCCCCGCCCCCACTTCCCGCCCCCTTGCGTGGATTCCACACCTGTACCTGCCGGACCTCGGCTCGGGTGTCCCAAGTCTGCAGTGCGGCCACTGGAGATAGTGCCGTGAACACAGGCTCAGGCCCACACAGTGGACGCCAGGCCCCCACGCCGCCTCTGTGGCTGGCACCGTCCCCAGGGGACGTGGAAAAGCCTGGCGTGTGCAAGGGCCCGGACCGTCCGCCCCACAGGCGCCCCCACTGGAGTCACCCAGTCACGGTGCCTGGTACCAGCCCCCTGGACGCTGGCCAGCAGTCACAGGGACGCCGGGAGGATCCCCTCATCGGGGAGCGGATGCCCTGTCGCCTGTGCTCGCCACCACGTGTTTCACGTGGGACACCTCCGCTCAGGTAGCCTCCATTTTCTTGCTGGGTTTCTGCAGCCCGTCAGCTAGAGACAAACTGAGGCCCAGAGAGGCCCAGGACTGTCCCCCCCGCCACCTCCCTGACACCCAAGGATCCCCTTCCCCAAACCCGGTCCAGCCTTCGGGGGCCTCTGGCTACTGAGCACGCGCGAGGGGACCCCCGCGGGGAGCCCGGGTTTGCGGGCTGGGGAGGAGCACACAGGCGGCCCGTGGGCCTTTGCCACAGCCCTGTCATCATGGAGGGACAGGCGGCAAGCAGGCCCTGAGCCCAGCGGTGCTGACCCGGGGTAGGGGGCACAGGACCCGGAGGTCCTACCTGGGCTGAGCTCAGGGGTCTCACTAAGCCTGTGCTGACAAAGCCCCGCCCACTTGGGCCCGGAGCTTGGGGGTGGAGCCCAGCAGGCAGGTGACCCGGTCCCCACACCTCCACTCCCTCGAGCACTTGCCCCGCACAGCACAGCCGTGGGCTGGGGGACACCCCAACCCCCGCACCGGGGCTCAGGCCTGGCCTCCGTCCGCCTTCACACTCCAGGGGCTCCACGGGCGGTGCGGCCAGGGTCAGGGGCACCGACTCCGCCCTTGAGCCCCCAGCACTCCCTCAGCCCAGCCAGGGCTCCACCAGAGACCTGGCCTGTCACCCACCCCAGTGCCTCAGTTTCCTGGCGCGTGAGGGGAGACCGGGGCAGAAGGCAACAGCCAGCATCTCAGCAGCACCTTCCATGTGATGGCAGAAACTGCACACCTGATTCGAAGCCTGCTGTCCCCTATGGGCCCCGCACGCGTGCCCAGGCCCCCGGCAGCCCCACCTCCACGGCCACTGCGCACGCCCGGCCTGCCCGCCTGCTCCCTCGCGGGGACCCTTGGTCTTTGCCACGCTGGAGGACAAGGGCGGGATCTCGCGGCTGCTGGAGCCCCTGCCTCCCGTGCTTCTCCACCGGGAGGTTCCAGAACCCGCCGACGCTGCTGTTCCGTTGAGAGAACCAGGAGGGGAGGCAGCCCAGGCGGACAGGGGCCCAGGCTGCGCCCGGACCTGATCTCCCTCGGGGGCCTTGACCTTAGGCCCTGAGGTTGGTGAGACTGGGCATGGGGAGGGGGCCCAGAGACTGCCCCCGAGAGCCTCCTCTGCCTCCTGGGATCCCTCGCACACCCTGGTGCCGCGGTTCTGACAGGGGAGAGTCCCACCCTCCTGCGGGGGCTCCGGGTCACATGCTGTTGATGGGGCTTTCTGGCCATGAGGGTCCCAGCAGCCGGAACGGGCGCCCTCTCCGGTCGGGGTGGGGGGAGGGGTGCCGCCTCGGAGGCCGCCCTTCTGGGGTCTCAGGGCTGCACTGGGTGGGGGCTGGGATGCTAACTTCCGGGAGCTTGGGACCAGGGAGGCTGGGTGCTGGGAGCAGGGTTCCGGGAAGGGGCTCGGGAGAAGGGGCGGGACGCCAGCCTTCTCCACACCGGGAGGGGCACTAACGCTGTCCGCTGGGTGAAGTGGGGCCAGGCTGGGGCACAGGGGCTGCCGGGGCAAGGAGGTGACTCTCACACTCCCCAGGGCTAGTCTCCCTCCAGGGGCGGAAGTTCAGCCTGGACGTCTGCCTCCTGCCTCCTTCACCCCAGCCCAGCAGCTTTGGGGTCAGTTTGTTGGCCACGGCGCCCCCTGGTGGCCCCAGTGGAGCACAAGCGGGCAGGGGAGCCTGCTAGGGGGTGAGGGGTGGGGAGTCGGAGCGTGTAGGGGTAAGGCGGGGCGGTATCTGTGCTGCTGATAAGCATGAAGGGGGTGGGGCCGACTTTATGGGGCGCTGCCCCTGCCCCTCAGCGCCCCTGGGGCCACGTTCTCGGGCAGGGCGCCCAGCCTAGCACCTGCAGCTCCCCGGTGGGGACACTCGCGGGTGGGGACGCTCTGGGCGGCTCGGCCCGGCACCGGCTACCAGCACTGGTGCCCTCAGCCAAGGGTCCTGGGCCTGTGGCCCCTCTGGGGAGCGAGGGGACCAGCCTCAGCCCAGGGGCTCCTACCCGACAGAAGTGCTCAGGGCCGGACAGGTGGAGCAGGACAGCAGGGAGCAGGGGCTGTGGCGGGCGGGCTCCCCCTCCCCGCCCCGCTCAACCCGCAGGCATCTCAAGGGAAGCGAGCACCAGGCAGCCGACACTCAGGTAATTCACAACGTTTTATTTAAATCCAGCCCCTCTCCGAGGCTCGCCGGGGCGGCGGCATCCTCCTGCGCAGGGTCGTGGGCCCTGGACGCTGCCCCTGCCGGGCCCGACGCTGGCTCAGCGCCCTCCCTGACCTGGAACCACCAGGCGGCCAGCAGACGGGCCCCCGCGCGGGCTCACATCACTGCCTCCATGTGCAGGATCCTTAGGGCCTCGGAGATCTGGACGCTGGTGTCCATCTGACCATACATGCCCACCAGGAAGGCCCGGTGCAGCAACACGGCCGCGTGCTCTGTGGGCGACACGGGACGGACGTCAGGGTCCCGATGGGCAGCGGGCTGTGGGAAGCAGAGCGCCCGCTTCCCCGTGGGCCAGGTTGGGACTCACCCTGGCAGAGGAGGGTGTATTCTGGCAGGTTCCTGAGGGCCGTCTGCACCACCTCAAAGTCCCGGCTGCCCAGGCAGTACATGAACGTGGGCAAGAAGTCCGCCGCGATGCTGCAAAGACACGCGCTCAGACAGACGCCTCCCCCCTGCGCCCAAGACCACCCTGGAGCCCGCGGCCGGGCCCCGGAGGGGTTAACTGACCCCTGAGAGTCTGGTCGGGGGCTCCCTCGGCCAGCAGGGTCAGGGCAGGCCCGGGGCTCACCTGGGGTTGTTCTGGATGGAGCGCAGGGCCAGGCCAAAGGCCAGGTGGCGACACGGTTCCTCGGCAGAGCTCATCAGCCGCTGTAGACTGGTCTGCAGGGGTGGGGGCGTGACGGGAGCTCAGACCGCCAGTCCCCAGGCTCTCGGCCATCGTCCTCAGGACAGCGACAGCAGCCAGGGTCGGCAGGGGACCCTGCTCCCCAAGCCCCCACCCCCACGGCCTCGTAACACGAGGTGGGAGGCGTCGGCCGGCCGGCCATCGGTTCCCAGAGCGAGGCTGGGCTCCCCGCTCCCTGGGAGCACCTGGGGCAGGGCCAGGCTCACACCTAGGCTGCCCCCGTCCCCGCAGCGGCCCGATTCTGACAGAAGGCTGACCGGGCCCTCAGCTCCCTTACCGAGAAAAAGCCCAGAATCTCAGGTCTCCGCCGAGACATCTCATCTATGTCGCTCAGAACTTCCAACAGATCTAAGTGGGCAGAGGGAGCACGTGAGGGCCAGGCCTTGGCTGCTGGACCCAGGCCGGGACCTCTGTGTGCCCACGCAGCCCAGAGGCAGGAGCCCCAGCCCGCACCGTCCCCCATCCCGCCTGCCGGGCAGGGGCCGAGCAAGGACACCACCAGGACCCTGGCTGGTCCCCGGTCTGGTCTCTGCACAGGTTCCAACAGAGAGAGCTGTGGTGTTCCAGACGCGGTGCAGCCTATCAGAACGCTAGCACCAGTGCCCTCTGGAACCTTCCACACCACCCTTGGTGCCTGGTGAGCTTGAGAGGCCCCCAGCGCCTCAGGGTGAAGAGCACCCGGCGCCCAGTTCCATCAGGCCAACGACCCCACGCTGTAGGCACCGTTGACAAGGAAGCATCCAGAAGTACCGCGCCCCCGCCACCCCCGACCCTCGACCGGCAGAGGGAGGAGGCCAGGGATCTGCACTGGGACCGCCGTCCCCACTGCCCGTCGCCAGCCGTCCCGAGACACTCCTGCTGCCAGGTGGCGGCCAGCCCCTCACACCCCGCTCTGCTCCGGTCAGCTGATGCCCAGACACACACCTGGCCCACAGTGTGCCCGGGAGCCCGAGCCAGTGTGGCCACCCAGCCCCTCTGCTCCCTGCCTGCCCTCCGTGTGTGCTGCTCGGCTCCGGGGTCCCCGCTCTCCACCGTAGCCGCAGCCTGTGAGGCTGCCGGCAGGGTGGCCCGTCCCCGCCTCAAGCCCCTGAGGAAAGAGCCCGGCTCCCCCCGCACCGCCCCCCGCCCCCGGCAAGGACCCCACGCCTCTGGAGGGCAGGGTGTCCCGTCAGACCCAGGGCGCCACGGGGCCATGACGGGTGCCCCCTGCCCGCCACAGGGCCGCCACAGGGCTGCAGGAGCCAGGCTCCCAAACTCACCCTCCACGGCCTGGCCCCGGGAGAGCCTCTTCATGTAGGGGGCCATCTCCGCTGCGGTCAGAGGGGTGGAGAGCGACACGCTGACCAGGGGCAGGGAGCCGGCCGAGCTCTCATCTGGAAGCCGGGAAGTCGGTGCCTTCAGGCCGGAAACAGAGCCACCCGGGCCGGGAGCACCCACCCGCCCGGAGGCGAGGCCTGCCAGCGCTCACCGCCATGGCTCCGGACCCTGTGCGTAAGTGGGGCCGTCCCTGCCAAGCACCCGCGGAATCCCATGGGAGGGTGGAGGCTGCAGCCACTGCCCCGGGGTGAGCACGCTGCCTGGGACACAGCGGGCACCCACTGAACGGGGGGAGGCGAGCCCGCTGGGAGCTGCCCGGGAGATGGCACTTTCCGGCCCGAACCTGCCACCTGCCACACCCAGTGCGGGTTTTCTCTGAACCTGAGCGTGACCTCGAGGCTGGAGTGGCGACCCGCCCCGCCGCAGCCCTGGCACCCAGCGGGCGCCCAATAAAGGTACGCGCGGGCCCCACGGCAGACGTTTCGACAAACTCTACCAAATGATTCGGCGAAACTGGGGGCAGCACGAGCGCTCAGAGCCCAGCGACGGACTCTGCCCGGGGCACGGGGCCCGCCCGCTCCCCCAAAGCTGCCCCTGTACGCCCCGCAGCCCCAGCCCCTTCCCGGCAGAGCCCTTGCGGGGCCCACTCACCCTCGCCCTCCTCGTCCAGGCCCCGGTCGGCTCTGCCGTCCCTACTGGGCAGGCTCAGCCCTGCGAGGAGGGACTTGAGAGTCACCAGATCGCTGCTGTCGAAGGACAGGTCGCTGGGGAGGACACAGGTTCTCCGTGAGGAAGACACCACAGGGGCGGGAGGGGCGGGTGTGGGAGGAGGCAAGGAGCTTCCAGGAGCGGGTTCAGAACAGAAGTGGGACTCGGCCAGAGCCCCCACCCCCCACCCCCGACCCGTCCCCACACCGGGCTCCAACCCTCAAGCAGCGTCCGTTCCCAGCCACCACCCTGCCTCGAGGACCCCCCCCCCCGCCCCCCGTCCCCCTCCCCTCCCCGACCCGAGCACTGACTGCCCTCCCACAGCCTTCCCTCCGGCTGGGCTGGACCCTCGCCTGCCGGAGCCTGTGCAGGCCGGACACACACACACACACACACACACACACACTCACTGCAACGCGTCCGCGTGTTTCTGCAGGAAGGACACGGCCGCCGGGGCATTGCAGGTCACGTACTTGTGGGTGAAGTGCACGAACTTGTGGATGAAGGGCGCCAGGTGGCGGGACGACTTTCTGTAGCTCTGCAAAGCGGAAGCCGGGTGCTCACAGCTGCGGCGCCCCCGCCCTGCCCGCCACACCTGCCCTGGAGGCCTCAGGACGGACCCCCAGACGCCAGCAACGCCACCGCCTGCCGGCCGCCATGCTAAAGTCTCCAAAACGGCCTTGCCGTTCGTGAACTGCCAGCGTAGACAGGCAGACGTCTAGCTGGAGCGTGAAAGCAGATGGACGACAGACCCCAGGAAGGCAGGAAGGCCGCAGAGAGGGCTGTGCTGAGCCCCGGCTGCAGAACACGAGCTGTGTCCCCAGGCGCACGAGAAGCAGGGAGCTGGTGCCCAGGGTGGGGGGCAGAAGCCACCGGGTAGGGGGCCTGGCCCTGCCCTTGCTGCGGTGACGCGGGCCGGCCCTGCCCTCCCACGGGTCCCAGGAGCCCTCACCCGACAGCCTCAGGCGGAAGGGGACGGAGGCAGGTCAGGCCTGGCCAGGCTGTGAGGGCAGAAGCGGGCGGAGGGTGGTGGGAGCCATGGGGGTGCCAGTGGGCAGAGGAGGAACAAGGACACACGGGCCTGGCCCGGGGGTAGCCCCACCAACCCGGCGGTGAAAGGCAGGCAGCCCAAGCTGGCGGCAGACCCACCAGAAGCAGGCGGACGAAGGAGCGCAGACAGTCCCACAGCGCCCCCTGGTGCTCGCTCTGGAACACCTGTGGCTGCAGCAGCTCCAGGACCCCCAGCACGTGCAGGAAGAAGGTCAGGTGGTTCTGCTGCCGGAACTCCTGGAAGTTGAGGTGGGTGCGGCCGTGCAGGAGCGCAGCGATCATGGGCAGGTGCCTGGGGGCGACGAAGGGTGCTCGTGGGTGGTGGGTGGCCGAAACCCGCCCGTCCGGTCGGTGGCCTGGGCCACACCCGGGCCCACCCCTAACAAGCTCCGGGGCACGCCCTGAGGGGCCGAACTGGCCACCCTGACCGTCCCACCGGGTTCCAGGTCTACGAGGTGCCGTGTGTCCTGACCCGGCCTCCGGGGCTGTGCCCGGGCCCTCCCAGCTCAGACTCGGCTCAGCCAGGAAGAAGCCAACAGCCACCACTGGGCCACGAGGGCCGGCAGCTTCCAGATGCAGAGCCCACTCTTAAACCACCCGAGCGCAGGCAGGACACGAGGAGCCACCAGACGCCCTGCTGGGGCCCCCAGAGCACAGCCGGGCGCCCGCACCTGAGCAGCAGGATGGGGTGGGCCACGGCCAGCTTCCGGCAGGCCATGTTAGCGTCGGCCACCCTGTTCTCTGACGACCTTGAGTCGCTGGTGTCTGCCAGGAGGGTGATGACGCGGTGGATGAGGCCGTCCAGCTGAGGAGATGGCAGGGTGAGGGTCAGGGGCCACCCGCAGAAGGGCCACACCCGGCCCCGGCCACACAGGGGACCCGGGAAAGCTGTCCCCCTGTGCTTTCTGGGGCCACGTCAAACAGGCCGGAGCCAAAGCTTCCAGACAGCCTTGCACACGGAATTCAGTCACCCTCCACGTACGACAGACACCCTCGGCTAAACGCCAAAGTGGTACGTTGAGATAAAAAAAGCAACACGGTGCGTAAAACACGATCTCAACTCTGCAAAGTGACACAGACGAAAAAGCGAACAAAACGGGGTTAGAAAGAACCAATTTCCCTACATCGTGCTGAAAACACGGAAGGTGACAGATCCTGCCACGGAGGCAGGGGCAGGAGGCCTCCTGGATGCCTGGGCCCCCGCCGAGTATCTGCCCAAGGCAGCGGAGGCAAGCACCGCACACAGGCCGTGCAGCGTGACGGTCCCGGGGCCCACGGTGGGTGGGGGGCATGAGCGGGCGGGTCCGGCCACGCGGCGGACGACCCCACGGCCCAGGAAGGAGCGAGCCATCCGCGCACGCCAAGCACACCCGCTTCCCGGGACCACGCGGAGTGCAAGGTGGCCCACGAGCAGCGTGCATCGCCGCTCCATGGACAGAGGCTCCGGGGAGCGCACAGGCCCGGGCGCTCACCGGGGAGGGTCTCGGGGGCTCGAAGGAGCGTCCCGCTCGCTCGAGGCAGGGTTTCAGCACTCGCCCCCGCCCCCCGCGCCGCTCACCTTGCAGGTGCTGCTGCCCGTGGCGCCTCCACTGTGCAGCAGGGCCTCCGGCACGGGCGCCCGCAGCTCCGGCCACTGCAGGTACAGCTGCACCAGCAGGTCCCGGCAGCGCCTGCCCGGCACGCTGTAAGAGACCGAGGCGCGGCTGCCGGGCGCACGGGGCTCCGTGGGCGGCAGCCTCGGGGCCCGCAGCCGGGGAGGGGGCCCCGCTCACCTGTCGCCCCACTGCTGGATACAGCCCGTCAGGTGCGCCGTCACCGTCCTGATGCTCGCGTCGTCCCCGCGACAGCAGCGGAGCAGCAGGGGCAGCCGGGCCTGGAGCAGACTGCAGGCAGCGGCGTCCCCGTCCTGGCTTCTGGCCTCCGCCTCCGCCAGGATCAGCTCCGCCAGGCCGACGAGTTCCGGCGCCCGGACCCGCAGCGCCAGCTCCTCCCGCCGCTTCTGCAACCGGCGACCGCCCGTCAGCGCCAGGCCGGAGCGGAGGCGCTGGCGCGGGCCTCGCCCCACCCGACACCTGCCTGAGGGGTGCGCTGGTCCCTTCCCTGCCAGATCCGCGGCACGTGGATGCAGGCCCACAGGAAGTCCAGCGACGCCGAAGGGTCGAACCTGCAAGGGCGCAGCAACTCTGGCTCGGTTTCCAGGCGCAGAATGCAAACCACCGTCACGACGAGAGAACGAAGGGCAGGACGCGACCAGCGGTGGAAGGTGTGCACCACGGACGTCTTTCCCGATGAGCTCTCTAGGTAAGGGCCACCCCGCCTCACCTGACCTCCCCGCATCTCACACCAGCGAAACGAACGGCCCTGCCCACCCCCGGCACCTGGAACGCCTGCACGTGGCGTGGACGGCAGCCACAGACACCCTCCGAGGAGAGGACGTTCTGTCTGTTGACCGTCTGCCCCGGTGGACGCCCGGGGCGGGGAAACTTGGGACGGCGGGGGGAGGGTGTCTGTATCCCCAGGGTGGTGAGACCCACCGCAGGGCCCCCTTCCGGGTAAGAGCCCCAGGCACCCAAAGAAGCCAGGCGCGGTGGGGAGCATGGGATCAGATGTCCAGAGGCCCCTCAATGCCGCCCCGACGCTGCCTGGCCCTCAGGGAAGGGCGGGGGGGGGGGGGAGGGCACACACACCTCTGCTCCCGGTTTTTGCCCAGCAGGATACGGATACACTGGTGCAACGTGGACCAGCTGGACTGGTGAGTGAGGAGGGCGAGCAGGTAGGGTCGGAAAGATGGCACCTGGGGGCCCGGATGACCTTTGCCCTGCAGAGGAAGGACACCTGGGCTGACCGGCCAGCCGTCCTCTGCCGAGTAGGGTCAGCAGACGACGCCCCACTCGAGCCACCGGGAAGCAGAGGGAGGAGGCCGTTCCCAGCGAGACCCGGAGCCCCCGCCTGGGAGGCAGTCCCGGCCACGTGGGGTCCAGCCGGAGTCGCCACAGCCAGAACACGTGCTGGCCCGGACCAGCTTCTTGGGGACGGTGAGCACGAACAGAACGACAAAGCCCAAATCCCCATCTCCTGCTCCAGAACCTCAGAAGCTGGTCCAAAAACCGCCACGGGCCGCAGGAGCACCTCGGGAGGCTCGGGGACGGACGAGGGTGATCACCGCTGAGACTCTCCCCCCTCCCCCCCCCCTGCAAGGCCCCACAGCCTCCTTGGGGACCCATCCCGGGCGGGGGGCCGGGCTCCGCTCTCCATGAGGCTCGCCAGCGGTGCCTCCCGTCCCTGCACGAGGCCCTGGGCCACGCACTGCCGGTCACCCGCCCCAGCAGCCCGACCTGACCGTTGCAGTCACTGCTCACAGGGGATGGGGCAACCCCCCCCCCGGGCCGACGAGGGTCAGGCCTGGGCTTCCGCTGGGACCGAGGGAAAGCCGGTCCGTGCACAGCCCACCTTGCTCCGGGAGAAGAGCAGCCTCTGCTGTAGGTCGGGACAACTGCTGATCACCTCGGGGTCCAGCAGCTCCAGCCAGTCGACCAGGAGCCCCGAGCAGGGTCCCAGCTGCACGGTCTCTGGGCTGAAGGGAATGCAGGGCCGGGTCAGAAACGGCTGGCCTGGGGCGGGGAGAGGTGGGGGGTGGCGTGGGCAGGCCACAGCCCCCCCAGCCCCCCCAGCCCACCTGCAGCCGTCGGCCTCGGGCTCCCCCGGGGCCGGGGGCTCCTTCTCCTGCAGCAGCAGGGAGCTCAGCACGGCCACGGGCCTCCAGGTCGGGGACGCGGTGGCAAAGAGAGCAGCCAGCAGCTCCTCCAGGTGGGGCGACCCCGCCTCAATCAGGCCTCGGAGGACTGCGGGGGAAAAAGAACGTGTTCCGCGTCACTCCAGCTCCGGGGACGGGCACGGGCGGGCCCCGGGCCACCTGACTCTGGCACAGACAGGCCAGGGCTATTCGGCCAGGGGAGGAGCCTTCCGGCGGACCGCCGTTCCTGGCCACAGGCCCCATTTTGGGGGCACCTAGGAGAGGGACCTCTGGGCTCGGCAGCCAGGCTGGGGGTTCTCACGGTGCCCGGCCCTGAGTTACCTTTGCCGACGAGCTCAGGCTCCACGCCACACTTCTCCCCCGACCTGAGGGTGGCGACCACGGCCCGGACAGTCGAGTTGACCACCTCCGAGTCCCCGCGGAACGCCAAGGCCTCGGCGAGGCGCAGGAGCCCACTCCGTGCTGCAGGGAGGCGTGCGTGTGACCCGGGGTCTGGCGCAGGCCCCCGTCCCCGCCCCCCAGCCTGCCCGGCTCCCCGGCCCCGCCTCCCCCCACTTCCCGCTAAGGCTCCCGCTTTGTTCCCCACAGGCCCAGTTTTCCAATCCCTGGGCCACGTCCACGCTGACGCCCACGCAGAGCCCACACAGCCCAACGGCTGACACCCCCAAACGGACTGGGCCCTCCCCACTGCCCCCGGGGGAGGGGCAGCAAGCCCAAGGCCCTCACCATCGCTGATCCTGCGGCGTGCCGAGTACTGGGCGGCGAACAGCTTGAGCTGGGCCTGCAGGGGTCCGCCCTCCCCGGCGGGGCCGTCCAGCCACTGCAGCATCTGCACGAGCACTTTGAGGAAAAGCGACGAGAAGCCGGTGTCCTGTGGCACACAGCGCTGTGGGGGGGGGACCCGCAGCTCAGAGCCGCGACCTCCGACCCTTCCAAGCCGCACAGCCGGCGAGCCATTCTCCCGTCTGCAACCGGCCCGGCTGCGGCTCGGGGAGGAAGAGGAGACGCCCCACGGGCGCACACACGAGGGACAGCACGCGTGGACGCGGGCAGATGAGCAAGTTCGGCAGGGTCACCGAGTCGGGGTGACAGACGCGGACCGGGAACCCCCGCCCCCGGCTTACTGGGGCGTCTCCCCGAACAGAGGTGGGGCTCTACGCCCGGCTCTGCAGCCGCCAGCTCCCTCCCTGCCCTGCGAAGCCGAGGACGAAGGCCCGCACAGGGACGGCGTGAGGGCAGCCGGTGGGCAGGGCCGGGGCCAGCTCTGCGGAAGGCCCGGGACTCAGGGTGGACTCAAGGCCGAGGCCCCGGGCCCTGGAACGCACGCAGCAACCCTCGCGCGTGACTCCCCGCGGGTCAGGGCTCTGCCGCACACGCGCCCACCTGGTACTGGGAGATCTGGCGCAGCAGAGGGCAGGCGAGGAAGTGGTTCCGGTGCATGGACATCACCAGGGCCCCGCCGTGAGGGGAGCCGAGCAGGGTGGCGACGGCCTGCAGGAGGCGCACCGTGACGCCGGACAGCTCGGGGCTCCCCTGGCGGAGTTGCGCCAGCTCCTGGCCCAGGGCCTGCTGCAGCGCGAGGGCGACGGGGCGGGCGCTGGAGCTCTGCCACCGTGGGCCCGGGCTCAGCGGGAAGATCTGGAGCAGAGGGAAGAGGGGGGCGTCAGGGCAGGCCGGTGGGGGAGAGCGGAAGCAGCCGGCTCGAGAGAGAGAGAGAGAGAGAGAGAGAGAGAGAGCGAGAGCGAGAGAGAGAGCGCGCGCATGTGCCTGGGCATGCAGGAAGACGCGAGCCTTCCCCAGGAACGTCGCCATTCGGGGAGGCGAGAACACGGCACGGAGGCCCTGGGCTTGCGGGGCTCGCCGTGCACACACGTGTCCGCAACGGGGAAAGCCCTGGGGGCAGGAAGCACGGCGGCGGCGGCCAGGGTGCGAACGCTCCCAGGACCGTTCCCAGCGCGGACGACGGTGCACGGCCCTGGACAGGCATCCGCTCCGGCGGGCGAAATCGCACAGCACGAGCGATGCCCACGCACAGCACGGCAAGGCGGCCCTCAGAGCTCGGGCCCCCGGAGCAAGTCTCAAGTGAAACACGCCAGACAACCCGCCTGAGGTGGGTTTTCCAGCTCCGTTCCAGCCGGGAAGCCAAGTGGCCGGGCCAGGGCCGTCCAGCGCCGGGGAGGGAGGTGCGGTTCTGACCCGGGCGGCTGGCTCCGGGGAGCCCTCCCCATCTGGATGTGGGCTCTGGGGTGGCAGCCCTCTCTCCGGGCGGGAGGAAGGACCGGGCAGCCCGGGGCGCCCCGCTTCTGGAGAGACCGTCCCAGGCGGTGGTGGTACCTGCAGGACTGTGCTGGCCAAGTCGTCCTCGGGGCCGAGCACCCGCACCTGGGTCACAGCCCGGGTCCGCCCCTGGCCCGAAGGCTGCTCCGGGCTGCTTTTGGGTTTCGGCGCCTCGGCGCTGTCTGCGCGGAAAGGGGAACGGGCTTCAGCGGGTGACTCTTCCCAGCTGGCGCCCAGCGCGGGCCCGGCACCCGAGAGCAGGCCCTGCAGAGGGGCCCTCGCCCCCCACGCCCCCCGCTGCACTCAGGCCTGCGGAGGCCCGGGAGGAGCAGGGCCTTCAGGCGGGATGTCGGATACCCGCCCGGGACAAGCGTGCCCCCGGTCCGCGTGCTGAGGTGTGGGTCGGGGTCGGGCAGTACCTCGTCGGGGAGGCAGGGAGGCCGTGAGCAGGGAATGGAAGGTCTGGCCTCCGGACGCTCCTCTCTCGTGCTGAACCTCCACCAGGTGAGCCATGTAATCTGGGAGCCAGCAGCCAGGTTACGTCCCCGCGCCCGCGGGAGCAAGCGCCTCCCCCCGCCCAACGCCCGGGCTTCCCGAGGCCCGAGCTTCCCGGAGGTTTCCGGAGCTGAGCTGCAGGACGTTTCACGAAGGGCCTGCTAGGGGCCGAGTGCACGCCGCAGTGTCTCCCGCCGCCTGCAACCCCGGCAGGCGCGGACACCCGGGCGGTGCTGGGACAGGGCTGCGGCGGGGCTCCAGGCCGGACCTCCTGCCGGGAGGGCCGCCCCGCCCTGGAGCCGCCCCCTAACGCTTAGGCCGGGGTGTGTCGCACCCCGGTGGTCACCGCGGGCGGGGTGGGGGCGGGGCGGGCCCCTGGCTCTCACTCTTGTCCATGATGTTCTGCTCCAGCGTCTGGGGGTCGTGGGCCACCGCCTGGTCCAGGTACTGGAGCAGCTTGCTCATGCTGGACACAGGGATGCCGAAGGACTGTACGAACAGCAGCAGCTGCTGGGGCTCCAGGTCCTGCAAGGCTGAGACGGACGCTCGCTCGGTGCCCCTCCTGCTCGGCACCCCGGCCCGCGGGGTCCTTCCTGAAGCCCCAGCCTCTCCCCACGAGGCTCACCACCGGCCTCCGCAGCTCGCTACCCGGGTGGGCACTGTGCCGGCCCTGTGCCCCCCTCCCCCCACCCCTGAGCCCCCCAGAACCATCCCTGGCTCCCTGCGGCTCCTTACAGCGTGTCCTTCCCTGCGCGTCACAGACTCGCCCCGCCACGCACTGAACCGCCTCCCGGGCTGCCCTCCACCTGCCCGGCGCTCCCTGCCAGACGCCGCGCTGGCCTCGTCTGGGAACAGCCTCCGGCAGGCCGCCCAGCCCCCACCGCATCCTTCCAGAGCCAGCGCAGAGGACCCAGCCCTTCCCGCTCCCCTCGAAACCCCCGGGCCGCTTTCCCTCTGTCCTCTGGCACCGCCTGCTTCCAGAGAGGGCCTTGGCCTCCCCGCCCGACTGTGAGGGGCTGGCGGCCAGGGGCAGTGTGGCGCCCGCCCCAAAGCCCAGCACAGCTCCAGGCACACCGGGAGCCCCGTGGGCACCTGCTGAGTGACGAACACCCTGAGCCTCGGAGGCCAAGTCCCTCTCCCTGGTGTGCCACAGTGGGGGGCCGGGCTCACTGAGGCGGCAGGTGGCCGGGCCACCCCGGCGACAGACCCCCGGGCCCGGCCGGCCCGGCCGGCCCGCCCGTACCCGCGTCCACCAGGCGAGGAACCTCGGAGCGGATCATGCGCAGCTTGAGCCAGTCGGGCAGCAACAGCGCCTCCTCCGACGTGTCCACCAGGAAGGCCGTGGGCAGAGGCTGCTTCTCCGGGAACCAGATGTCCAGCAGCGCCTGGAACTCGCCGTCCCCGGCTTCGGGAGAGATGACGTGGTGAGCAGCGTTGACGGTTCGGCAGGGCCACCCCGAGCTCCACGGTGAGACCCCTCCCTCCCCCCCCCCCGCCAGGGAGGAGGCCAGGGCCGGAAGAGCCCCAAGTGGGAACAGAGGCTGCGGAGGGACGGGAGGGGCGGCCTGCACGCCGTGCCCACCCCTCCTTGGTCTAACCCCACGATCTCCGCGACCCCGTTCCAGCTGAGGGCGCAGACTGTACCACGAGGCCACCCGGTCTGCCGCAGGGGCCTGTGTGAGACTCGGCCGGCGCTGTCCCTGGGCTCCCGCCCCCTTACCGCCCCCAGGCCCCACAGACGCCCCTGGGCTGACACAGAGCCTGCCTCCCTTCCCTGCCCAAGGCTCACACACTCCTGCCCTCCTGACAGGGGCCGCCTTCCCAGCAGAGCCCACACGGCACTGACCCCAGCAAGGGGCCCCATCCCTGCCCTGCACGCCCACACGCGATGACGCGGCACAACAGTCCGTGGCAGTTGGCCGGAAAGGTGCGAAGAGGAGGTCCCCGGGCCCTGGACACAGCACGCGGCCAGCACGGTGAGCGTCTGCTCAACAGGCAGCCCTGGGTTTACGCTCCCCGTTCCAGGAACCGCGGGCTTCCCTGGCTGAGCCGCGAAGGCCTGGACACACAGACGGGCATCACGTCCTGATGACGCGAGGCCACGGGCTGGGGTGGCGAGGACGCGCCAGGGATCCGGGCTTCTTAATCCGAGGCGCTCGACGGCTCAGGAGACCTCCCGCCACGCGGGGGCTCCGGAGCGCTCTCCCCGAAACTCTGGGTCAGCGAGACGGTCCCGTCTTCACCCTGCGGGGACCCCTGCCCAGAGCCCCCGGCGGGGGCCGCGGTGTTTCCCCCCACCTCTGCGCGACCCTGCCCGGCGGGGCTGGGGCTCAGGGGCACGAGGAAGAAGGCAGGGAGGCCGGGAGCCGCCCCCCGCCCTCCCCCCCCCCCCCCCCCCCGCAGGCCACTCACCGCGGGGCGGCCCCAGCGTCAGGAGTATGACCATGGCGTGGACCACCAGGATGTGCATCGTGGCCGTCTCCCCGCCGGTCCAGCGCAGGAAGACCTGGTCCTGTGACTCCGACTGCCGGAGAGGAGGCGGCTGGCTGGGCGGTGGGGGGCCGCGGCGGGGGGGGGGGGGGGGGGGGGGCCGGGCCCGGGGAGGGGGCCGCCAGCCTTACCCAGCTGTACACCTCCTCCCCCTCCTTGCTTTTGCGCATGCGCCGCACGTAGCGGGAGAAGATGGAGAGCAGGGCCACCAGCACGGCGTCCGACTCGGCGCTGCAGGAGCGCTTAGAGAACAGGTGGGACATGATGGTGGAGCGTTCCACGACCAGCCGCGCCACATCCTGGGGGCGGGGAGCACGGCCGTCAGAGAGCCTCCCCGGCTGGCCCCACCGTCTCTCGTCTCCCGTCGCCGCCACGCCAGCCCACCGCAAGGCCGCCCGCCGGGGCCGCATCACGTGAGCCCTCGCAGCCACGTGCTGGCCGGGGCCGGGGTCGCCGGGACCAGCAGAGGGAGGGGCCCACGTGCACACACAGGGACGAAACCTCCAGGCGGGGCCGGGGACGGCAGGGCGGGACAGAAGCGAGGCAGACGCCCACCGGCCCGGACAGCGACCCAGATGTCACGGACGTCACCACCCGCCCTGCTCCTGCTCCGAGCGGGGGTGGGGGGAAGGGAAAGAGGGGGAAACGCTGACACCAGCCCTGGGCGGGAGCGTGAACTTCCTGCAGTACACAGGCCACGAGCGGTCCCCAGGCTGGCCCCTCGACGACGAACCCACACGTGGGGAGAACCCCACCTCCAGGGACCCCTAGCTGCCCGCCCGTGCCCTTGCTCCCTGCCCCCATTCATCCCACAGAGCACCGGGCCCACGGGAGCCGCCTGAGGTCAGAGCCAGAGTGGGCGGACGGGACAGAAAGGTCAGGGGAAGGCCCGCCAGAAAGGGCAGGGGAGGAGGAAACGCCCGCCCGTGCCCTGGGCCACCACCCTCCCTGCAGGGAATAAGAACACAGAAGAACACAGATGGGCTGGCCCAGCACCCTGTCCTCCCTCCCTGAGCAAGTGCTCCCTGGGGGGTGGTTGGAGGGGGGTGGGCAGGCAGACCCCACCTGCACGGCCCGGGCATCATCGGCCTGGGGACAAAGGGACACAGCCAGGCCTCGACGAGCACCACAGCCGCTCTGGCCACAAACACACCTGAACCCTCACACCCTTGACACCTGCTCTGGGCAGAAGAGCCCTGGGAAGCAGGCTGGGCTCCTGCAGCGCCCCTCACCCCCCACCCCGGCCCAGGTGGCTGTGCCGGCCCCCACCCCCGCGACCTCCAGGTGCAGGGCCCCGCCCCACCCCCTCACCAGGGCCAGGTCGCTGTGCTGGCCCTGCTCCTCCACAGGCGTGTGTTGGGACAGGTAGACCAGGTAGGCGCTGATGGTCTGCGGGTCGGTCTCCATGTGGATGGCCTGGGGGAGGGGGGGTCGCGTGAGCTCGTTCGCGGGGCAGCCCCCCGCTCCCGCTCGTGCCACTGCCGCCCCTCAGCCGCCCGGCAGCGTCCCGGCACCCGTACCTGCTGAAGCGCCAGGGCGGTGGAGGTCCGGACGCTGTCGAACAGGGGCAGCCTGGGCAGGTCCCGGAGCAGCCATTGGTAGCCCTGCAGCGTCTCTGTGTCCCCTGAGTCCTCCTCCATCGGGGGCTCCTTCTCCTCCCCGTCCCGCAGACTGCCCTCCGACAGTACCAGGGACAAGCCCTGCGAACAGACGCGTGCGTGGGCCGGACATGCTCCCTCAAAGCCCCCGGGGGCGGGACTGGCCTGGCTGGCAAAGACGCCGCGTCCCCTCAGAGACGCCTGAACCGACGAGAAGGCCGCAGCTGGAGCCCCATCTCTGGAAAGTTGTGCGACACCTCGAAAGAGGCGGCGAGACCGCTACTCCGTCACTAAGTCTCTCCCGGGAGCTCACATCGGCGCCCGGGGAGGGATCACGGGCCAGCGGGACACAGGGTCTGCCTCTCCCGACCTCACCACCGCCACCCTTTCGATGCGAAACCGGCTAAGCAGCAGCCTAGGTGAGTGAGACACCTGCCGGGGGCGCCAGGGAGCGGGGGCGGAGCAGAGCGGCCCCTCCCCGTGCCGCACCTTCATGGCCAGCACCCTGGAGGCCACCTGGGGAGAGCCGAGGCGCCGCAGGAAGTAGTCCAGCACCTCGCACGTGGTCTGCTCGTCGGCCTTGGGGCCCAGGAGTAGGTCCTGCAGGCGGCCCAGCAGCTGCCGCTGCTTCTGCTGCCTCTGCGGGGGCGAGGGGGGCTGCTCAGGGGTCCACGCGGCCGGGCGCGGGGCCGCGGTGGGCCTGGGGGCGCTCGGGGGCACCGACCTGACGCTTCCTGGCCTTCTGCTCCTTGCTCTCGCCCTCCTCCTCCTCCTCCCCGGACGTGGCGTCGTCGGCAGCATCGTGCAGCAGGAACTCACACAGGCACTGCACCGGCAGCACGTCCAGGGAGCCCTCGCTCGACTGCACCAGGTCGGCCAGCCAGGGCATGGACTGTGACGAGGCCTGGCCGGGGCCGCGGACACACTCAGCGGCGCCCCCGGCGGCCCGTCCGCCTGCCCCCACCCTCCCGAGGCCGTGGTTCCCGGCGGGTGTGCGGGCAGCCGCCTCGCGCGGAGGGGACCCGTCCCCGGGCAGCCCCCGTGTCCCGGGGCGCTCCCTTCCGGCTCTGGCCTCACTTAGCCCGGAGCCGCAGTCCCGGCCCCCTCCCCCTTCCCCCCACCCCCACCCCCACCCCTCACCCCAGGGCCGTGGGGAACTTGCCTGCCTCTGGATGATGTTGAGAAGAAAGTCTGGGCTTCGGCTCCGACACAGCAGGTGCCCGAGGCGCAGGGACTGGTTGAGGCCTTTCACTTGATCCAGGATGTGGGGGGGAGGCCTCCGAGGGGGTCCCCTGAAGGTCCCCGAGGACGCGAGCGTGTTAGGGAGCCACTGGCGCAGCACCCAGGAGCAAGGGTGGCAACCTCCCTCCCCGCCCGACAGCAGCCTCCCCGCGAGGGCCAGACAGCCCCTCCGCCCCGCCCCCAGCCGCTGAGCGCGGTCAGCGTGTTCAGCGTTTCCAGGGCGTTTCCAGGGCCCGGCGCCACGCAGAGGCCCAGGAGCTGCTCCACCGGCCTTGCCCCCACCCCGGGGACCTGGGCGCGACGTACTGAGGGTCCAGGCTGGTGAGCTGAGACAGGAGAAGGCTGCTGTTCTCGGTGATGGTCTGCTTGGTGGACGCGGCTGCCAGATGGCCCTCGAACGCCAGGATCTCCTGCTTCTCCCGCTGGGAGGTCTGCAGCTCCCGATTGATCATCTCCGTCCGCGTCTCCTCATCCGTCAGCGTACACGGCGGGTAGGAGTAGTTACTGGGGACCAGACAGGAAGAATCCAGAGCCCTGCCCATCTGAGGCTCGCGGCCACCAGTCAGCGCACAGAGAAGGTCACGGGTGCTCACGAGGCCCCCGCCCTGTGCACGACCTCGGCCACCAAGCGCGTCAGAGAGCCTGTCCGGGCCATCGGCAACGCCGCCAGGTCTGGCCTCTGGGAGGGAGCCCCCACGCCGGCCACCCGCTCTCCTTCCACGGGACAGCACACCGGCCACCTCCAGAATCAGGCCCAACGGGTGTCAGAATCCTGGACACCCGCTCACCCTGCGCCAGATCCCCTCCCCACGGGCAGGCGTCTCCAGCCCACAGGTGTCGCAGGTGGACCGGCTGCTCCCACAGGCACCTGCGGCTTTTCTGAGATACACGAGCTGCCTGCTGTCACACGTGCTGAGCTCAGACCCACCACCTGTGATGGCCGTTCACGGCAGATCTGTCCCTGGGGCCCCCGCACCGGCCACAGGACAACCCCTCAGAATGGGCCACACACACCTTGTCACTGCGTACCACGGTGCGTACACGGTGGTCACCCAAGCTGACCCTAGGCCGTGTTCACGTCTGCAACCGTTAAACCACCTGGCCCACCGCGTCCCTGGTCTCCACACACCCCCACCGGCTCCTGGTGTGCCACCAGCCGTCAGCTGGCCTGCCCCCACTGCCGTCACATGAGAACCTCGGCCACCAAGGCCCCGCCTCAATCCTACTCCCTCCTCAGCCCACGGCAGGGAGGGGAAGCTGACGCTTGTGGGCCCAGACTCGGAAACTCAAGCCCGCAAGAAAAGGAAACCCGAGTGGCCATGCAACAGAGGACATGCTTCGGAGCGAGTCGGGGTTCCGGGATCGGCTCCGCTTCCCAGCATCCCGCAGACGGGGCCCTGGCCCCAGCGGCGCGCGAGCCCACTTACTTGGTCATCACCATTTCCATGAGCATCTTCAGCGTGGGGTACTCCTCCCAGGCGGCCAGGCCTAGGGAGCAAGAGGAGAGCAGGTGGCGGCCAGCCCACGGCCCCGCTGCCCCGCCTGGGTCCCGGCCTGGCTCTGCTGCAGGTCCCCAGCACGACGCCCCGACAGGAACAAAGAGCAACAGCCAGCTGGGACGACCGCGAGCCCGCCAGGGAGGAGAGGCTCACCGATGTTCTCTGGGTTGAAGGCCGCGACAACCAGCAGGAGGGGCCACGCCTTCCAGTAGAGGGTCGAGATGGCCAGGTTCGGAGGCTGGTACCTGAAACGCAAGGACACCCACGGCTCGCTCTCGGCCGTGCAAGGCAGTGACGGGAATGGGTCCTGCCCAGGGTGGAACGGCCCGGAGGCGACCTCCTGACCGACCAGCGAGGAAACGAAAGATCGCAAACCCCCGGGCCTGGTCCTCCCGCCACACCGGCATCCCCGGGAAGGGCACCGTGACCACCACCACGCTGCCCGGAGCCCCGCGCCGGGGCCGAGCCCCTGGACGGGTCCCGCGCATCGCCGAGTCCCGGCGTCCCGTCTATAATGTGGGGACGAGGGCAGTCGCGACGGCAAAGCTCAGTGTTAGTTAGCATTCGTCTTGTGTCCACCAGAGGGCCAGAAACAAGCCTGGTCTCCAACTGTACAAACCGTGAAGTCGTCGTTGTGACTGAAACGTCATGCTGACGACACGCTTACGACTAAACTACGGTTCTTTCAGGTAACAGGACAGAACGTTCCAGGTGACGCAACAGCACAACTGTCGTTAAGAAAGAAGCAGATCCGAGAAGCCGACTCAGGGAGATGGACAGCAGGCTGCCGTGTGAGGGCGATCAGGTCGGGAAGCAGGGCGCACCAGCACCCCAAGACACAAAGAAGCGAATCCCACGTGCGACCGATAACATCGGCAACAGAAAGATACGAAAGATGTCCCACGTCTGTGGACCAGACGCTGTCAGCGTGGCCATGCTCCCCGACGTCATCTCCCTGTTCAAAGCAACACCCATCAAAATCCCGGATGGCTCTTCTCTGACAACGGACAAGCTGACCTGGAAATTCACACGGAAATACGAGGGCCCAGAACAGCCACGAGTCTTGAGGAAGAACAGCGGGAAGAGTCCTACTTCCCAATGTCAAGCCTCAGCACAACCCACGGGAACGATGACAGGGTGCTGCCGACACGGGCAGACACACAGACTGCCTGAACGCGTGGGAGAGCCCACACATCTGTGGTCACCCGATCGCCGACAAGGGCGACCAAACCTTCAATGGGAGAACGGACAGTCTTTTCGAGAAACGGCGCTGGGACCGCTGGCCGTCCTCGTGAAAGAGCGGGGAGCCGGACCCGTCGCTGACACCACACTGCCGTCAGCTCAGGACGGTCGCAGACCCGAGCGTTACGAGCTAAAACCTGGAAGTTCTTAGGAGAACACACAGGAAAGGCCTGTGACCCCGGGTGGGGCAACGGTTTCCTGGGAAGGGCTCCAAGCCCACGCGGCAGCAGAGCGACACGCGGGGCCACGTCATCGGGGCATCCCTGTGCGGGACAGAGCTGAGGCCCCAGGCCCACCACGCGTGCACATCCACCCACAGCGGAACGGAGTTCGACCCTGCCTCCCTCCACGCACAAAACCAACTCGGAGGATCCAAGGCCTACATTCAAGACCTGAAACCGGAAAACAGAGCAAATCCTCCCGATCCTGGATGAGGAATGACACGTAAGGGGCGCCTGGGTGGCTCAGTCGGTTAAGCCTCCGGCTCTTGACTTGGGTTCATGTCACGATCTCACGGTTCGTGAGTTCGAGCCCCGCTCCGGGCTCTGTGCTGACCGTGTGGAGCCTACTCGGGGTTCTCTGTCTCCCTTTCTGCTCCTCCTCCCCACCCCCCACAGTCTCTTACTCTCTGTCTCAAAATAAACTTACCAACAAAAAGAAATGACACAATGGTACAAAAAGCCGAACAAAAACAGACGAGCTAGACCTTCCCCAAATTAAAAGCCACTGTCTCCTAGTGCCACCAAGGACACTGCTGACGGCGTGAACAGGAAAAACCACCTGCAGGTCACCTGTTCAGGGTCTAGGTCCACGACATATAAAGAACTCCCAAAACCCAACAACATAAATTCAAACACCCAATAACCGACAAAGAACCTGAGTAACCTCTCTCCAGAGAAGACGTGCAAACAGCCAACGAGCGCACAAAGAGGCTCGGCGCCCCGGGTGGTCAGGGAAGCGCGGATCTATACCACCTCCCGGTGCCACCGTGCGCCAGCTGACAGCTCGGTGAGGACACGGCGGGACCACAGCCCGCGGGCACGGCTGCTGGCAACGGAGATCCGCGAGGCCTGGCAACTCCCCAGAGAGGTAAGCCAGCCCCCACGAAGACAACCGGAAACACGCATGTGCACAAACACTCGGGTAGGAACGTGGCTGGCACGTTCGCGGCGGTCAGGGAGCAGCCGCAAGCCCACCGCCCGACGGTGGTGAACACCACGCGGCGTCCACCCGAAGCAGCGCCTCCCAGGTTAAGCGTCACGACGCGGGTGAACCTCAAAAACGGGCTGCCCGGTAACAGAGGCGGGACGCACAAGGTCACGACGTGTGCGTCTGTTTATGTGACGTGTCCCCAGAGTCACAGCCACGGGGACAGACGGCAGATCAGTGCCTGCCTAAGGCAGCGTGGGGGTGGGGCAGGGACGGCTCCCGGGTACAGGCTTTTAGGGGCCAAAGCTGTTCTTCGCCTGGCCTGTGGCGATGGCGGCCCATCCCGGGAATTTACTAAAACCAACACGTCAGCAACATGAAGCGGGTGAAACACACGCGGACGATGCCTTGAGAAGACACGTGAGAAAACGCGGAAGAGCAGGCGCGTCAGCAAACAGGGCGGGAGCGTCCGCGCTGAGCACAGAGCAACGCGGACAGAGCAGGGGAGCGCGTCCCCGGGGCGTAGGCGCGGGCAGCGAGGCAGGGGCCGCTCGGGGCAGTGCAGCCTCACGGGCGTCTGCAGGCCGGACGGGCCGGCGCAGGGAGGCGGCGGACGGGAGCCTGGCTGGGGGGAGGCGCCGTACCCAGGGGGCAGCTGAATGTTCTCGGGGTGGTGGTACGTGCACAGGTTCAGGACCGCGTCGATCAGCTGGATCCTCTCCACCTTCAGCACCTCCACATCTGAAACGCGAGAGCCACGCACAGGTTCAGGAGCCCGTCCGCGTGCCGGGGGCGGTGGGGGGATGTGGTGGTGCGCCACTGAGGCACGGGGTTTGGGCCACGGACAGACAGCCCGCAGACGGGGGCTAGCTCTCCAGAAGCCGAGGGCGGGCGGGGGCTGATGCAGGCGCCCTGGGCACCGTGGGCCTGCCCGCCACACCGAGGGTCAGACGCCGGCCCCGGACAACGTGTGCAGGTCCCAGGGCAGCTCCAGAAGCAGCACGCGGTATGTTGCCACGGAAGGCGCAAACCTTCTGCCCGATCCCCGACTCCAGAGACCAGTGGGGTCCAGCGAGCCCAGGGCCACGGGGAGGAGCGGACGGACGCCTGGCTGCAACCGTGGAGGCAGGCCCACCCGAGCGGGGCGGTGGAGGCCGCCACCGAGGGGGGGCCCGGACAGAGTTTGCGGGGACCCTCACCGTCGGCCTGCACGGCTGCGGCCCGCCTCACCAGGTGGTCGGCAAGCTCCATGGCGTCCGCAGGCCCGAGCGGGAGGTCCCGGGACAGCCCGATGACCAGGATCCGCATCAGTGTGTCCTCCAAGATGGGCACCTCCGAGCAGAGGCGGAGGAAAAAGCTGCGGGCAGAGCAGGCAGGGGTGGGCTCGGCGGGGGCTGGACATGCCCACAGGAAGGAAAAGCCCCAGCTCCGAGGCTCGGCTGGACAGGGAAGAGGGCAGCCACCCCCTCCCCTGTCCCCTCGCTCTGGAGGCCCCTGTGGGCGAGGCCCGGCCGCGCCAGGGAAGAATGGGAGAAGGCGCCTCGCCCCCAGTGGCACAAACACACAGGGCACTGCCCACCACCTGCTGAAGTGCGGCCCAAGGAGAGCACAGGGCACGGGAGGTAGGGAACAAGCAAGCCGACAGGGCAGCGGGGGCCCAGTGGTGAAGACAGCTGGGGCACGAGGGACACACAGGGCAGAGTGGCCCTGGACCCGGGGAGACGAGGCTGTGACACTGACCCGGGGAGTGTGGCCGGCTGACCCCCTGGGAGTGGACAGCACGCCGGGGCTGGGGATCCGGAAGGAGACGAGGCACAGGGTGTGCTCGAGGGGGGCCCACCTTCGTGGTCCTCCTGGGGCTGACCGCCCCGCCCCCAGCCCCCCCTGCACACACAGCAGGTATGCTCACTTGCGGTCGCTCTCGGGTGGCCAGTTGTCCCACTTGTAGTAGGTCTCTGGCTGCTCCGTGAAGAGCACCTTGTGCAGGCTGCAGGGGACAGACGAGCTGTCGGGCCGCGGGGACCTGGCGAGCTCCCCCCACCCCACCAGGCCCCAGAAAGACACATCCCCCACAGGTGCGGAAGCTGCCCACTCGAGGCGGATGCTCCCATGGGGTCTTCCAGAGCCTCCCGTGGCCCCCCACACCCCCCAGCGAGGCTGGCCAGACAGGACCCCGCCTCTGCCCTCATGGCGGCAGGCTCCGCCTGAGCCCTGACACCGCCAGGCGAGCCCGTGTCCCCCGCTCAAGGGACAGCTGCCTCCTGTTGGCTGAGCCCAGGGAAGGGGCTGCGGGGCTTTCCGGAGCGTCGTCCAAGCGGAGCGAGCCGGGACCGTACCAGTGCACGTAGTCCTTGGGGGCAAGCTTGCTGATGGACGGGACGACGGTGTGCAGCCACCACACGGCGTCCCGCTGGATCGCAGCGATCTGGTTCTGGAAGGAGCGCAGCACCTCGAGGTCTGAAAAGGACACGCGGGATTACGGCCCGCCTGCACGGCGGCTGGAGGGGCCGGGTTCAAGGCGGGCCAGGGGGACACTCGGAGCATCCCAGCCGCACCCACCCAAGGATTACGGAGAGGGACACAGAGGTGGATGGGACACCCCAATGCGGCTGGAAGAACCCGCAGGGGGCACCGGACAAGCCTCCAGCGCGTGGAAGAAAACTTCAACGAGATCTCAAATTCCAAATGATTTCACCCCTCGAGTTCTTCACAACCTCACTAAGGTAATCACCGGAAAGGTGTCTGAGACCAGGCAGGCGCAGCTTCCGGGAGCCGCCCCCAGGAAGCCCCCGGGTCCCCAGGGCAGGTCTGCTGGGCCTCGGGGGACAGCCTGCAGCCGCGGAAACGCCTGCTGCCACCCTGCTGTCCCCACCCGTGACCCGAGCGGAGTCGGGCCTGTTTCGGGTCCTTACTCTTCTTCTCCCCTTTGTCCCAGGCGACACCAGCCTCCTTCACCTGGGCCGTGATGCCCAGCATCATGGACACTGCCAGCACGTCTGTGATGTGCACCACAAAGCGCTCCTGCAAGCACAGGGCAAGGTCTGTGTTCTGGAAGGGCCTGTGCCCGGGGGGCCTCGCTCAGGCCCCCCGCACACAGGCGGCCAGGACAGGAGGACGCCCCGGGACCCTGTGCCCTGCGAGGGCCAGCGGGAGGAGGTCTGGGGGCCAGGGCCTGGTCACACGTGGGAAGGTTCAGCCAACAAAGCTGCCAACTTGCCACGTGGCCCTCGAGGCCCTCCGCCACCTGCCCCCATCCTCCTCTTCCCCATCATCCCCCTCCACCCCCCAAAGTCTAAAATCTCCCTGGAGCAGACCACCCGCCCCCTCACAAACACGTCACCGCGGCCCCGGCTTCCTGGGCACACTGCCCCTCGGCTCCCCCCCACCCGCCCGCACGCCGAGCCGGGAGGTCGCCCACATGCGGCCAGGCACAGAACGTGACCCGTGCTGCCCTCTGGGGCCGGCCACTGGGCACACGGGGCGCCAACCACAGACGGCCCAAGAGGTGGCCGCGCGCGGGAGCCGAGGGGACAGCGGCGGCACCTTGAACTCCATTTCCAGGTACGGGGCCTCCTTGCGCTCCTGCATGAGCCCCAGGCAGAAGGCCTGGAAGTTGACCTCGTGCTTGGTCTGTTTGACGATCTCACGGAGCAGGGCCCGCGAGGCCCGCAGGTAGTCGTCCTTGTTGGTCAGCAGGTCCTGGAACACCATGGCCAGGAACTGTGCAGAGAGAGGGGCACGTGGGGTCACTCCCCACCGCCGTCAGCTTCCTTCCGCCCCAGGCCTGCTCTCAGGGCTCCCTCCGTCCTGCAGGAAGCTTCCCAGAACCCTTCCGAGAAAACATCCCGCCCGATTCCCTGGAGAGCACGGAGGGGGGGATGGACCAAGACACGGTCCCCACCGCGGCAGCCGAGCTTCAGGGATGAACGCACTGGCTCAGTCGGCCCAGCCCCCCTCATGCCGCACCGCAGGCCACGAGGACGAAGGAGCGGCCGTGACTACAGGGGCCTCGCCTACCGGCCACCCTGCGCACAGCTGTTTCCAAGCCTAGCCCATTCCCATAACAACAGCACTGCTCTCGCTCTCCCAAAGCACCCTGGGATCCCAGGGACTCACAGAGCTGTGCAGCGCCACAGACGCCTGCCCCACTGGGAGAGACCACCCCTCGGGCAGCCGGACGGGCCTTGGCTTGCAAACGGCTGTGTTTGTTAGGCCTCGGTGCCGCCCCCTCCGGAACGAATCCGGTTTTAGCTTCTAAGGAAGAGTCCCGTGACACGGCCGCACCTGCTCCGGAACTGACCCAAGATCGGGAGCGACCGTGGCTCACTGGGCCCTCTGTCCCCTTCCAGGGCTTTCTCCCACGCGGCTCTGCACCACACCGCCGGCTCCGCCCAGATGCCCGGTCGTGCAGCCCGGAGCCCCCAAGTCCGGCGTGGGGCTCCCGGGCCGAGGCAGCCCCCACGCCAGGGGCCGCTCTCCTGCCCGCGAGCGCCAGGCCGCCCCACGCACAGCGCCCTACCTTCGGCGCCAGCTCCGAGCTGTGCTGCAGCACCGTGTACAAGATCTGCATGTTGTTGGGGTTCCGCGCGTTGGAGAGCTCGTTGAAGACCACGAACTTGATGGTGGTGCCCAAGTTGTCCTTGTGCGCGCTCAGCAGCTCCCTGGACACGAGCCGAGCCAAGGGGCCCTGACGCGGACTGCGGCCGCCCGCCCGCCACCCTGCCCTCCCGCCGCCCTCCTCGCTCCCACTAGGGCCGCACCTGATGCACAGCATGTAGTGGTTGAGGAGAACCTTGGGCTTGAGACGGATCTTGATCAGGTGGGAGATGACGTCCATGTCCTCGACGCCATGCGTGTTGCAGTTCATGCACACGGACATCAGCAGGTCCTGGGCTGGCCTGGTCAGCTGCGGGGACGTGCGGGGGTCCCCGTCAGCCTCGCACACAGCTCGGCACCCACAGGACCCAGGAGGGGGGCTCCCCGCCCTCACCTTGGGGTTCTGGAGCCACATCTCCAGCCTCTGCACGGCCATCAGCCGCACCTCCTTGTACCCGCAGGTGGAGGTGAGCAGCCGCAGGAGGTTCCGCGAGACGTTGTCAATGGGCTGGCGCCGGTTGAGCTGGTCGCGGAGCATGTCGAGGACGTACTCCTCCACGCTCTCTGTGAGGTCGTCGTACCTAGGCCAGAGCGGGGAGGAAGGAAGGAGGGCCGGCTCTCCTCACGGGCCCACCCCGTCTGCCTCCCGGCCGCCCGCGGGCCCTGCCGACGGGGGCCGCACGGGTCGCCTACCTGGGCATGAGCTGGCCCTCCTGCTCGGGGCTGAGCTTCTCCTCGGCGATCAGGAGCTCCGTCTGGCTGTCCTCCTCCTCCGTGAGCGAGGGGTGAGGGCTGCCGCCTGCACACAGAGGCACTCGTGGACACCCCCCCCCCCCCCCAGCCGTCCCACGAGCACCCACCCCTGCCCACACCGGGTTCTGCGGAGGGAGGCGACCCCAGCCCTTCCCTCACGGAAACTCCGTCCTCTCCCCAGCCCGGCCACCGGTGTCTCTCACCAGCACTGAGATCCCCGCCGCTGCGCCCCACCTCCCCCTGCAAAAGCATGCTCTTGGGGGGCATCTTGGTGTTAAACGCTGTCTGGACGTTGTCCACAAATGTCTTGCAGTGCGGGCTGTCCACCCAGATCCGCTCCCCCAGGGAATCCTCGATGTACACCTGCACGCGACACACGTGCCCCAGCGGGCAGCTCGCTTCTGCCTGCCCTCCACCGCTTCCCCGATGTCCCAGCTCCCTGGGGGGGGGGGGGGGGGGGGGGGCTCCCAGGGCAAACCCCCCACCCCCACCCCGCGGCGGCCCGCACAGGGGAGACAACCCAGGCCGTTAGATATCCAGCCTCCGGCAAGCACGCACTCAGTGTTGCCCCTTCCTGCTCCCAGAGCCGCGCTGAGCTCCCAGAAGAGGCGGCCTCACCTTAACAAAGATCTCAGGCCAGTTCTCGTCCTCCTCGTATGCAGCCATGAGCAGGCTGCAGGCCAGCACGGACACCAGGCTGTTCCCCTTGGCCTTGAAGTTGATGGAGGCGTCGCGCCGCAGAAGGCTGCACAGAGCCTGCAGGAGGCGGTGCGTCGTCAGGGGAGGGGGACAGGGGGGCAGGAGGGCGCCGGGGCCCGTCCCCTCCCACCCACAGCCCTCACCTCGATGACACCCTCTGTGGCAAAGATGTTGGGCTTGATCTTGGCCAGGTACATGAGGCTCAGGTACAGCGCGCTGTCTGGCTTGGCCCGGGTGGCCTTGAGCTGCTTGACGGCCCCACAAAGCACCCCCTCGATGCGGCCATCGTTGCCCTCCAGCTCAGCGGCCTCGATCTCGTCCAGCAGCACCGAGGGTGGGACTGGCAGGCACAGGAAGGGCCCTGTCAGGGCGGTCGGCCACAAGCAGAACCCACCTTTGGGTTCCCCACCCCCAAGACACGGGACGACAGGGCAAACCACCAGAAACCCAGCAAGTGGGGTCTCAGGGCTGTGTTGTGGCTGCCCCTTCTCCAAGAAGGACAACACTAACCGCCAGGACGGGAGCAGGGCAGGAGCCGCTGGGCTCACGGGGCCGACCCAGCCAGCGACGGCCCGCAGCAGGGGCAGTGCCCCACAGCCTCAGAGCGCCGGCCCCGTCACCTCCAGGTGACTGGCTACCACGTCCCGCACGGCTACCCTGGAATTACCCGCTCCCAGAATACGTTTTTCTAGAAACGAGCCAACTTTTTCTAAGTCTTCCAATCGACTGAGCCAATGCAGTTCGCACTGTCGACTTTCCTAACTGCGGCTGCTTCTCTGGGGGTCTCCTCCCACCGCCACTGACCACGCCTCTGCCTTCTCCCCAGACCTGGCCTGCAGGGGAGTTTCTGCCTTAACAGTCTCCGCAGAGCACCCTTTCTGGGTTTTGACCTTGTCCCCCGTGTTCACGTCCACCATCTCTTCAGTCCTTCCCTCTTTCCGAACACCAACCTCCCCACACAGTCAGCGGCGGCCTCGCTAAGCGTGCCTCCCAAAAGCATGTTGGGGCCACCACGCCTTCTCCTGGTGCCACCCGCTATCGCTCGGATCCAGGTGTCTCCCACTCCCCCTTGCCGTCTGCTTTGACCAGAGAGATCCTTCCGGTTGTCTTTAAATACGCAAGCACAGAGAGGGAGGCGCTGCTGTCGACTGCTAAGCTCACCAAACAAAGACGGAGTCAGTGATATTCACTGAAGGCTTTCCGCGGGCCAAGGACAGCAGACGAGCAGGCAGGGCAGGTGGGCCAGACTTGCTGAAGACCTTGACGTCCCCCACGCCCGAGGCTACGCACAGCTACGTGCGGCCTCCTGTTTGCAAAGTGCCTCATCGCTCAGGATATGCTTTCCACACCGCATTCCACCTGCTCTCCAGAACCACCGTTTACGGGAGACGCACGGCTACTAACTGGGAGAGCCGTGGCCCGGGCAGGAGCCTCAGCCCTGTGTGTGCTTTTAGTGTCCGCCTGCCCTCGCTGCCAGGGGAGGGCGCCTTGGGGCGGGGGCTGCCACCCCGCGAGGCTCGGGCCTGGACTGGAGGCCTGACTCGTCTCCCAAAGCGCAGCTGGCCCCAGCTGTGCCTTCTGCTCCCCATGCCCCAGGGCTCCCTACTGCCAACCGAATCAGCCACAAGCATCTCTCCAACAGCCAGCCTCGATTCTCGCCCCGTGCGCCGCCGGGACCTAGCCCGTTCCCGGCACGCTTTCCTCTCCGGAATGCAGGCCTCTGCCTGGCGGTTTACTCCCCAACATCCTCGAGCACCTGTCAAGATCCTAGCCAGCCTTTAAGGCTCACCTGCACCTTACAGTTCCCTCGTGAGGCTTCTCTCTGCCAACACTGTCACGTGAGTACCTGTGTGTTCCAAACCTGGGGCTGGCTGGGTATTTGACGGATCTGATCTACGTGGCCTCGTGGAGCAGCTAAAGTTAATCACTGGGAATATGGCACAGAAAAGCAGGAGCGATCTCAGATGCACGCAGCTCAAAGCCTTTCTGTAAATAACAGAACTAACGTACTTTCTCTTGATGTTCACGTCGTAGCGTTTCCTGCCCCGTTGGCGAGGATCACTGAAGCGCGGGCAGAGGGGGACTCCCCAGAACACAGGGCCCCCTCTGGTCTGCCTCGGTGACCGCTGACCCCCAGTGCCCAGAGCGGAGGCGAGCCAAGGACAGAAGCTGCTCACGGAGGATAGTGGCTGGCAGTGCGGCCAGTCATACTCCAAGCCAGCCCCCGCAGAGGGGCTGAAGAGCAGAGAGAGCGAAGCCCATCCGCTTCCCAGCAGACGGCGCACGGGCACAAGCTGGGCGCGCTTCACGGGTAAGGATCCCGAACCGTGGGTCACCCTAACCTCAGAGAAGGCCGCTGAGGCTCACTGCAGCGACGTGCCCGCTGTGGACACCTGCTCCTGCAGCACGCCGGGGCCCGAGACCCCCCTGTGCCAAGCCCTAGCCCGCATTAACACTTCCCAGTCTCCATCCCCGTCACGAGCTGGCCGGCTCGAGGCGGGTGGAGGCGCCTGCGTGAGAAGCGCTTTGGGGAACAAACTCGCAGAGGACTCCTCTCCACCCTTCCGCCTGTGCCACACCCACACTAAGCCTGCAAGTGGCCTCTCCTGAGCCCCCGGCAGACGAGCTGTGGGGCCTGCTCTCCGCCAAGTCCGGACACCGGCTTTACCTTCGATCGGGACCACAGACGGTTCTTTAATCGATGGAGAGATAGCGCGTTTTTCCGCGACTGCAGCCTCAGCCAGGCGCCCCAGGGCACTCAGAGGGGGTGTGGAGGAGAGTTTGGGGCGTTTGGTGAGGCCGGTGAGCGCTGAGGCACTGGCCAAAGCGGCTGCGGCGTCCCGCTTGCGCTCCGAAGGCAGGCCAGAAGGGGCAGGCTTCAGCAGGGTGGACGCCGTTTTCGATTCATTGGCCTGACCCTTTGAGCCCAGAGCAATGAAGTCTCCCGGCGGAGGGTGCCCTGCAGAGAGGGGAGGTGGGGACACGTGCACCTTTACACGGTGGTGGGGGGGGGGGGGCGGGGAGAGGATGCTGCACAGGGACTCCAACCTCCCGCTTTCTCAGAGGGGCTCAGACGAGCGGCAGGGCAGGCAAGAAACCAGTTGCCAGCAAGCCCAGGGCAGAGCAGGGTCTGGTGCGGTCAGCCACTGGGTGCTGACTACAGACCAGACCAGACCCCTGCTTTGGGAGCGTCGGCTCACTTGATCCCAACAAGATTCTGACACAGGCGCCCGTCCTCTCGCTTTGCAGAGGAGGAAAACGAGGCACCGAGACGTACAGTCACATGCGCCCGGCCACAGCGCTAGGCAGCCCGGCTCGGGCCTGTGCTGCCGCCCGCCCCCGGCCAGCGAGATCCTCAGCTGCTTCTCTGCAGCCTCGGGTGTGCCCCGAGAGGGAGTCCGCCTCCCGGAGGCGGTCGCAGCCGGCCCATCCGCCCAGGGACACCGTTCCAGACCCCACGCCCGGGAACCCGGGCCGCAGGCAGAAGCCCACACCTGAGGGCTTGGCCGCCGCGCTGGGCCTGCGGACCGTCGCGGGCTTGGCCCGGTTCATTCTGTCCCCCTCCCCGCGCTGCTCCTCGCCGCCGCGGTGTCACCCGAGGAGAAGGCCGGCGCCGATCCGCCGTCCCCTCGCTCGCTCATTCATTCATTCGCGCCCGGGCCGTCCGGGGCTGGGGCCTGCGGGCGAAGGGGCCGCGGCCCCGCAGGACGGAGCGACTAGGGGGCGGCGCGGGCCCCGCCTCGGATCCGCCGGGGAGGGATCGGTACCGCCGGCAGCCGCGGCCCGGCCCACACGCCACCCGCCCAGCGAACCGCCTGGGCGCCCCAGCCACGGCCGTCCCGGAACCGGAAGCCACCCTTGCCACCCTCGGCACCACGACTTCCAGAACAACCGGAAGCAAAACAGCACGGGTTGGGCGGGAGGCGCCTGCGCGGTGCTTGCAGCGCCCTCTGGCGGCGGGAGGCCGGCCGAACCTCGCTGCCGCCGACCTGAGTGGCACGTGCCCTCTGCAGGTGAGGGTGACGCGGTTCAGGGAGGGGGTCGCGGGGACTCGGAACCAGAGGTGCTGCACCTTCAGGGTCCTGCCCTCCCGTTTGGCTGTCAGAGGCCAGGTTTCTGGGATGCCCGCGTTGGGTCGAAGAGGGAGCCCAGGGCTGCGAATGGGCACGTCTGCAGCGGGGATCCCAGCCTCAGTTTCTCCGCCCGCACAGTGGGGCTCTGCTGCCTCTCCCAGGCCTTTTGATGGCAGAGGACGTGTCCACCCTCCCGGAGTGAGGCTCCATGGCGATGAAACCCCACGCCGCCCTCCTATCAGGGGTCACCGTGCGGTCCTCGGGTCTCCGGACGCAGCCCCACCCTGCACCACAAACGAACGAGGCCGGAGCGACTGCCCGGCCCACAGTCTCACTGGCCAGCCAGGTGCCTTCCTCTGTAGAGTGGGCGGCCTGGCGTGAAGGGACAGGCGGTGGGAACCCTGAGCGCGGCGCTCCTTACCGGACCTGAGCTTTGGCAAAGCAGGGGTCTGCAGTTAAGGGACCTTCCTCAGTGGCGGCTGCAGGTAGGGAAGGGCCGAGCCTCAGGGGAGGAGGAGGCAGTGGGGCCCAGGTGAAGACCTGCAAAGGGCGGTCAGTCAGTGTGGACGCGTAGCCAGCTGTGTCCGCAGGCGGGCAGTGACCGGACGGGGGAGACGGGCCCACCCTCGTGACGGTCACGTTCACAGGAATGGCTGTGGGTCCCCACGTGTGTCTCAGAGGGACACAGGAGGGCTCACCACTGCAAGCCGTTTAGCGAATGCTCTAAAGCAGGGGGCAGGGGCCTTGCTGGCCCCACCGGGGGTCCCTCTGTCAGCGGTGGCTGGTAGAACCGGTGGGCACAGCAGGCACGAGCGAGGATCCTTTGTCACGGGGGGGGGGGGGGACGGCCCTACTGGGAGCCCAGAGCCGTGCCCCCTGGCGTGGCCAGTGGGGGCCCTTCTGCCAGGGGAGGGAGGCAGCAGTGGGGTCACCTTACCAAGGGCAGTGGAGGGTGTAACTCAGAAAGCCCATGGGAGGTGCCTGGTGCCCCGTAGCGCCCCCCCCCCCCAAAGAGGCGCCACGCTCCCTGCCGTGGTCGTTGTCCTTACTCAGAACCACGGGCCCCCGGAAGCGGCCGGCAGGTCCCGGGAGCTTGGCAGCCCAGGCCCTGCCCTCAGCAGGGGAAGGCTCTAAGGTCCAGGGCTGGAGGGTGGAGCCCTGGTCCTGGGATTGGTGCCGTTATAAGAAGCGCCCGGAGCTGGGAGACTTTTCCCCCACTCCTTCCCCAGCCCCCCAAGATGAGGACCCGACAAGGCGCCGTCTGCAAGCCGGGAGGCGGGCTCCCACCAGACACCAGGGCTGCGGCACCCGGATCTTGGACTCCCGGCCTCCAGAACCATGATGAGGAAATGTTTGCTCTTTGGCCCCAACCTGGTACCACGCCGTAGCCACCGCAGCCGAGACCCGGTCCGAAGCCCTCCTTCTGCCCATAGCAAGAGCGCACCTGCTTTTCTGGGGTGGGAGAGGGGCGTGGGCCCTCATTCCAGCAGGTGGCCGTGACTCACAGTGCAGAGGCCGCCGGAGGCCTGGCAGCCACACCTGCCCGCAGTCCCCCCACGTTCAGTCCCTGCCCTGCAGGAACGCCAGGACCCCGGGCCGGCGCCCTGTGCGTGGGCTGGGAGGACAGGGTCACCGCCTGGTCCTCGGTCCTCAGCGTGGGCACGGAGTAGGGCTCAGAGCGGAAGGGCGGCCGCTGCACCCGGCGAGGACAGACACCAACAAGCGCTGGCCAAGATGTGGCCCGGCGGCGGGAAGGGGCCGGGCTGCCACGGGGCCCTGCCAGAGTGCTCCCGAGCGTGCACCCCAGAGAACTGGAAATGCTCAGATAAACGCCTTGCACACCCGTGTTCCCGGCGACACTGTTCACAGCAGACAGAAGGTAGAAACAAACGTCCAGCAACAGATGAACGGATAAACAAAAAGTGGTCTGTCCCCTTGGTGGAATACTACTCAGCCATAAAAAGGAAGGAAGCACGATCCACGGCACGAAGAAGCTCAAAAACGTGCACGTAAGACCACACATTGTCTGGTTCCATTGATAATGAAAAGCCCAGGACAGGCAAATCCCCAGAGACAGAAGGCAGATTAGCGGGCGCTGGGGGTGGGGAGGGCAGTGGGGGGGGGGTGCTGCTGAGCAGGCACCGGGTTTCTCTCCAGGTGATAGAAACGCCTGGAATTTGAGGATGGCTCTGGATGCACAACGCGTGAAAACACCAAAAGCCTCCAAATCACACACTTCAAAATGGTAAATGTTACGGTTTGTAGCCCAATACGGTTATCGAGAAAAGAGCCAGGAAAAACTTATTTTTCTCCAACCTCACTGATGTATAATTGGCAAAATTTGTGGGTATTTAAGGTACGACGTGCGACGTTTGATATATGTACGCTTTGCGAAGCGATTATTACAATCCAGCTGATTAGCGTTCCCTTGTTCTCACACGGTTACATAGTTTTGGGGGGCAGTGAGGTTTTGAAACAAAGTTGTCTGAGACGCCAGCCTCTGTGCCCGCTCTGGAGCCTGCCGTGCCCGCTTCCCTCCCCGTCGCTGGGATGGCGGCTCCTGGAACCCGCCCGCTGCTCCTGCTGAGCTCCAAGCTGTGACTCAGCCACTGTGCCACCTGACGGGGGGGGCGGGGTGCAGAGACAGACCACCACTGCTGCCCTGCCCAGAGTGCAGACCCTCGAGCAAGGTGGTGACCGTTGTTCTTGTAAGCCCCTGAAGCCTAAATAAAATTTGAGGGCCGCCCGGGTGGCTCATTCAGTAAGTGTCCAACTTGGGTTCAGCACACGTGATGATCTCACGATTCGTGGGTTCAAGCCCCACATCGGGCTCTGCACTGATGGCACAGAGCCTGCCTGGGATTCTCTGTCTCCCTCTGCCCCACCTTCGCTTGCATGCTCTGTCTCTCTCTCTCTCTCAAAATAAATAAACAACAAAAAAGGAATCCTTTAAAACAAGTCAGGGGACGTGTTGTCAGAATTTGCAAGAATAGTACCGAGTACTAGACAGCCTTCATCCTGAATCCCTGAACGTTGCTCTATCTCTTTCTCTCCATCCATTCATAATTTTTTCCTGAACCATTTAAGAATGAGGAGCAGAAGATTCCTCTTCACCTGTAAACGCTTGAGTATTTCCTGAAAACAAGGAATTGTTTCATGCAATAACCACACTATTGTCAACATCAAGACGTTAACATCAAAGCAATGCTTTTCATTAATCTACGGCTTTATCAAGCCCCCATCCACTGTTCCAACAATATCTTTAGGGCAGAGACAATCCAAGATTCTGCATTGCGTTCCATGGCCCTATCCCCCCACCCCCACCCTTGTAGCCTTTCTTCTGGAATAGTCCCTGAGCCCTCCTGGGTAATTCATGACATTGGCTTCTTTCTTTCTTTCTTTCTTTCTTTCTTTCTTTCTTTCTTTCTTTCTTTCTTTCTTTCTTTCTCTCTCTCTCTCTCTCTCTCTCTCTCTCTTTCTTTTAATTTTAGAGCGAGAGAGAGAGAGAGAGAGAGCAAGCTGGGAAGGAGGGCAGAGAGAGAGCGAGAGAGAGAGAGAAAATCCCAATCAGGCTCAATGCTCAGTGCAGAGCCCAACATAGGACTCGATCCCACCCCCCTGGGATCGTGACCTAAGCAGAAATCAAGAGTCAGACACTCAACTGACCGAACCACCCAGGTGCCCCGACATTGACATTTTGGAAGGGTCCAGGCCTGTTACTGTGTAGAATTCCCCCCAATTCGGGCTTGTCTGCTGGTTCACAATTAGGCTCAGGTTACACATTTCTGGCAGGGATAGTGCAGAGACGCTAACTTCTTCCCCATCGGTAGTCACGTGACCTTAAGTGTACCTTATCTCACTCCTGGCAGTAACTTGATTACTTGGTTCGAGGGGTGTCTGCTGGATTTCTCCCGTCTTTCACCCTCCAAACGTCCAGCCACTCAGTTTCAGCTTCCCTGCTGACCTGTGCCCGACGCCGTCACGATGACCACAGTTGGCGGGAGGCGCTTTTGTGTTTGTCTCGTCCTCCCGCGTCCTCGTCCTATGTCGGGGAGAGCTGCCCTCCCCTCCCCTCCCCCCCCACCCCCGCCCCCAGCGCTGGCCCATGACCTTCCCCTGAGGGTGGACTCGAGGATTCCTCATCCAGCAGATTCGATCCTTCACTGTCATTATTTATCGCAGGCACAACACACTCCAGATCTGGACAGTGGGGTCCCGCGAGGCTGGCTTGTCGTCTTCTGATGCGACTCCATCGTGCGCGAAGCTTGTCCTTACTTTTCGAAGCCACCGAGCATGGAGGTTGTTTGGTACAGACGGCTGGGCTGGGCGGGTGGGAGGAGAGACAGAGGGGAGGCAGGTCACGGGAGAGGGGCAGGCGCCGGGCGAGCCCCGGGCAGGGGGCTGGGGCTGAGCGTCTGCTCCCACCGCAGCCAACACAGGTGCCTCCCTGAGACGCACTGTGTCGCGTCCCGGGGCTGCGTGGCAAACACCGCAGACCGAGGCCCAAACCGCGGGGGATTATTCTCTGCAGGTGTGGGGGGCCCGAGTCGGAGGTCAAGGTGTCAGGGCCGCGCTCCCCCTCCGGCTCCGGGGGAGGGTCCTTCCGCGTCCCTCCGGCTCCCGGCGGCAGCTGGCTCTCATCGCTCGCTCTGGGAGGAGCTGGCATCCCCAGCCCTTGCCGCCTCTTTCCGTGGCCTCTGTGTCCGTGTCTCCCCTGTCCTGTGAGTGGCTGAGGGCCGCCCTGATCCAGGGTGATCTCAGACCCTTACCTGACTCAGACCGTCAAAGACCACTTCCATATGTGGCCCGACAGTGTTGGGCCACCGCCCGGGGAGCGTGGGCGTGTGTCCCTGGCTGCCACCTGCCGGCGCCTCGTGGGGCTCTGCTCTCTGGACTCTGCTCTTGCTGTTTCCCACGTCAGGAGCCCCCACTCCCACGTCAGGAGCCCCCACTCCCACATCAGAGCCCCCCCACTCCCACATCAGGAGCCCCCCATGTCAGGAGCCCCCCACTCCCACATCAGGAGCCCCCCCACATCAGGAGCCCCCCACTCCCACGTCAGGAGCCCCCCCACGTCAGGAGCCCCCCACTCCCACGTCAGGAGCCCCCCCACGTCAGGAGCCCCCCACTCCCACGTCGGGAGCCCCCCTCCACTCCCACATCAGGAGCTGCCCCCCCTACATCAGGAGCCCCCCCCGCACTCCCACGACAGAAGCCCCACCCCTGCACTCCCACGTCAGGAGCCCCCCCCCCGCAGTCCCACGTCAGGAGCCCCCCCACTCCCACGTCAGGAGCCCCCCCACGTCAGGAGCCCCCCACTCCCACGTCAGGAGCCCCCCCACGTCAGGAGCCCCCCCACTCCCACGTCAGGAGTCCCCCCACGTCAGGAGCCCCCCACTCCCACGTCAGGAGCCCCCCACTCCCACATCAGAGCCCCCCCACTCCCACGTCGGGAGCCCCCCTCCACTCCCACATCAGGAGCTGCCCCCCCTACATCAGGAGCCCCCCCCGCACTCCCACGACAGAAGCCCCACCCCTGCACTCCCACGTCAGGAGCCCCCCCCCCGCAGTCCCACGTCAGGAGCCCCCCCCCCGCAGTCCCACGTCAGGAGCCCCCCCACTCCCACTCCCATGTCAGGAGCCTCCCCCCACTCCCACTCCCACATCAGAGCCCCCCCTCCCATAGCCGCCCTTATCCATCACCGGTCTTTGCTCGTGTGGCCTTCTTCCTTCTCCCCCACACCCACGGCCCCAACGCCCCTGGACCTAGCTGGCACCTGACGACCTCCTGTCACTGCTGAACCGCTGTTCGTCCCCCAGTGGGCAGCCTGCACCACTGTCCTTGCGGCCTCCTGCTGCATCCAAGGGCCACCCGCCAGGACCAAGGAACAGCACCCACAGGGCGAGGTCACGGTCAGGGAAGCCAGGAGCGTCAGGAGCTGGCACAGGCCTGAGGGGCACGTCAGGGGGGCAGACGCGTTCATCTTCACCGTGTCCCAGGGTCATGGCGAGAACCGTACCCGCACCTGGCCCTGACCTGGCGACTGGTGGTACGGATGACACCAAGGCCGGGGGGTGGGGGGGGGAGGGGGATTCCCGGGGGATTCCCTGCAGCAGGGACCAGACGGGCAGCTCCTCCCAGCAGCTGAAATGCCAGGCTGGGTGGCGGCAGGGTGAGGGAGGGACGGAGGTAAACAGGGACCTGCCAGCCCCCCAGGGGAGACAGTGAGAGTGGCGGCCCGCAGCTGCCTGTGGCCTAAGTGCCTCCGGGCCAGGAAGCAGCTGGGGCCCGGGCAGGGCCCCGGGCCGGTCAGTGTCCCCAGCCCCAGCCCAGGCCTGGCCCTTCCCGGCACTCTGGGTGGGGGGACGGGGAGAGGAGACCCAGGGCTCCCCGGGGCGCTGGTCGGTTCCCAACTACCTCGCCCACTAAATTTAGAAACTGCTTCACCCCTGCCGGAAGCCCCACCAGTCTGGTGCCTGAGTCTCAAAGCCATGAGTCAGCGGTTATCAGGACCTAGATGCCCGTGTGCTGGGGGGGAGGGGGGGCTGGGGCAAGTTCGGAGACCCGTCTACGCTCAGTCGGAGGTTTCTGGAATTTCCTCTGCTAGCGAACAGTCCGTTGCAGAGCATGGGACGCCGGAATCCGCCCGCGAGACGCCCCTGCGGTGAGGCTGGAGGGCTGCGTGCGACGGGGCCGTAGGGACCCCGCTCTGCCAGTGCCCAGGAAGGCCGGGGCCCTGGCAGCCGGGCCGAGCGGTGTGATATCTGAGACTCGGCCGGGCAGCGAGCGGAAGCTCCGGGGAGGCAGCCTCTGGCTGGAGGCGGGAAGTACTTTCCAACAATTGTCTGAAAATAGAACGGGCTGGCTCACGAGGAAATGAGTCCCCCGTCACGGGAAGGGAGCAAGCAGCCACAGGAACAGGCACGGGAATCCAAGCTCTCTGACCCCGGGAGGCCCCGAGTCCTGGGTTTCTCACCTGCGGGCACCCCCAAGTGTTTGGGGGGGGGTAGAGGTACAGGAAGCAGGACTGGGGTCCAGGCACCTAGCACCCAAACGTGCTGCCGGGAGGAAACACTGGTGGTGGCAGAGAGCAGTTTCTCCGGGACCCCGGGTGCGCAGAGCAAAGAGTCGCTGCGGGGAACGCGCCTGGTCCCACGGCAACTGTGCCCCTCTGGCCGGGCCTCAGTTTCCCTTTGTCCTCAATTAGGGTCAGGGTAGAGGCCCTCGACGTCACACGCTGATGTCCCAGGGCTCAGGAGCTCATGCTCTGGAGACCCCACCCCGCGTAACCCACACTCCCGGGACCCAGGCTGAGGCTGAGTTCGGGGCCGCCCAGCTCTGGGCTCCGGAGTGAAAACACAGGGGAGCCGCCTGTGGTCTCCCCACCCCCGCAAGCCTTTGAGGGGGCACACTTGTGTCAGCCACAAAGGGCAGGGCAGATAAAAGCTGGGTGCCCCTGGGGCCCCTCTGCATGGCTTGTCTCTGTGGGACCCGGGGCTTCTGGGGGACACAGTTTAGGAACCAGTGCAAGCAGGGCCGTGGACTAAGGAGTAGGGAATCCCTTAGCCCAGCGACACACTCCCAGCTAGCACCTCACCCACATTCCAAAGTTTCCCCTGGAAAGGCTGAAGCTGCAGAGGGGACGTAGAGTTTTTTGTTTTTTGTGTTTCTTTTTTTTAATTAAAAAAATATATTTATTTATTTGAGAGCGAGAGAGGCAGAGAGAATGTGAGACACAGAATCAGAAGCAGCTGCAGGCTCTGAGCTGTCAGCACAGAGCCCGACGCGGGGCTGGAACTCACGAACCGTGAGATCATGACCTGAGCCGAAGTCAAGAGTTGGACGTTTAACCAGCTGAGCCCCCCAGGCACCCCTAGGCTTTCTTTGGTGGAAGCTCTTGGGGACACCCTGTGACCCATCAGCAGTGGGGGGGGGGGGGGAGCAGAGGCCAAGGGCATGGGGCTGGGTAGAGATCGCAGCCCACGTCAGGCAGGACCGAAAGGTGGCATGGATGGGGAAAGTCTCGTCCCCCAGATGCGGCATCTCCTCAGGGGATGACAGTCCCTGGGCCTGTGCCCCCTCCTTCTCTCTTGGTCCGGGGGCTGAGTGGGAGTGGGGTGGGATGGGGTGGGGTGGGAGGGACCCAGAGCAGTGACTGCAGCCCTCCCGCCCTGCACAGCACAGACCTGACTTCACACTTTGTCTCACTGCCCCTATGAGCCCTCCAAGTGTCCCCAATGCTGTCCTATTGGGGGCAGGGGGGGGGGGGCTACAAGTGGTTTTCTTTCCTTGTTTGGGGTTCAAGTTTTCTGCAAAGAGCATATTAGTAGGTTTGAAACGAGAAAAAGACCCTTATTCGCTTTTCTTAAAAGTAGATAAATACGTAAAATAAACGTCCGAGGAATTCCACGCGGTGTCCTGAAGGCAGCCACAGCCCGTGTTTCCTTCTCAGAAAAGTGCCACCGCACAGTCGTCCTGCGCCCCGCGCCCTGACTTTCGGTGCAGACATTCTGGTCAGGGACAAGGTGTCCCAGGTTGGGGCAGGTCCAAAGTGACCTCGGGCTCCGTGGAGGTACAGAAAGGAGTGTCCAGATAGATCTTGGCATCTTGACGTCAGGTGCAAATTGGCGTTTCTCGTGGTTTCGATCATTTACAACCGACGGTTCCACCGGATCCTCTGCTGTGATGTGTTACGGCCGGGTCGACGGGGCTCGGCTGGGTGCTTCTCGTCCTCAAGCGTCCCTGCTCACCGGCTCGTGACTCGGGCTTCCACACCACGTGGCTCTGGGTTCCCAGAGCTGCTTTGCGCTGTGATGCATGAAAATAAGAAAGATACGTCCGTCTCCCCCCCCCCCCCCACCCCGGATTCCTAAAAGCCTTGGTGTTTCCTGGATGAGCCCGCCCTGACCTTACCTGAGTTTGCGCTCAGGAGGTGACTGCTGGTGGGGCTGTCAGCTTCGGGGGCGGGGGAAGGCCATGACCGTGGCCGGCGTGATTAGAGGCCTGGGCCCCCAGGGAGGGGGCGATGGGCAAACCCAAGGATGTGGAGGATGTGCCGTGGGGGCAGCGGCCTGGGCAGGTCGCAAAGGCCCTCATCCCTCTTCTCTTTTCTGGTCCATGCGTGTCCTCCTCTGATGCGTGTCCTCCTCTGACTGTTCCTGCCCTGTTTCCTTTACGGTAACGCTGTCACCCTACGCGTGACGCTCTCACATCGTGAGCAGCACTGTGATGGCTTCCATTGCAGAGAATTACTGACCCTGAATCTGTCGTCAACCGGGCAGCAACGGGCGCAGCCTGGGGACCCGGGGCTTGCGCTGGCGTCCGGGGACATGGGGGCAGCTTGGGGACGGAGCCCCTCACCTGTGCTCTGTGCCGGTGCCTCGTGGAGACGGAACCGAATCGTGCGACGCCCAGCCGGGGCTGGAGAGCGGGAGAAATGGTTGGCGTTTGGGAAAACGCGACGATTTGTTTCGCGACCCGGCCTTCGCGACGCCGGACGTGACGCCCGCCGTCCTCTGTCGGCCAAGGCCGTGGGGAAGGTCTGGCCAGGCTCCTGGTGGGAAGGCACCGTCCCGGCTTCCCTAGAAGGTGCAGCTTGTCTCCGTTTGGCAAGACCAGAATAAATGCCTGTGCCCGGGCCTCTCGCCGGAACCAGAGTCCCCCTGCTCACAGGTGTCCAGGCCCCAGTCCTGGCTCCCTGACGCTCCGTAACGTGGAGATGGCAGAGCCCCGTGCCCGGCTCCTCGGAAGGATCTGATGAATCCACAGTAAGTACCTCCCCCGGGGTGTGGGGCACGAGAGCGAGAGAATCCACGGCTGCTCATCAATACCGTTGCGGTCGTTTGGGGGCGAGCAAAGATGGCTGTCCCGCTGTGACTTCCACGTTCCGCTCGTCACATTCGGTGCCAGACCATTCTCTGTGTGAGGGGCCTGCTGGCAGCCGACAGGCTGGAGATTCTACCAGGAGGCAGCAGGAACCTCGCCGGACTGCAGAGAGGACGGACCTGCCGCCCGGGGCAGGTGGGAGGGGTCGGGAGAAGTTTGTTCTTCAGGAATCTTGACCCGGTTGCTCTCAGAGTGTTGGATGGAAGTCAACTTTATTCCTTCTTCAATACCATCATCCTGGCGACGGGGGTCTTTCCGTTTGGGAGCGTTCGGCAGCTGACAAAGAGCTCGCCGCGTCTGACCTCAGGCAGTCCTCCTCCCAGTTTAGGGACGTGGAGGCAGGCTCGGAGATGGGGCGTCCCGCCCAAGGCCACACAGCCGCCCAGTGCCAGGGTGCTCCCTCCGGACGTGCGGTGAGGGAGGGGCCCCTCTCCCCCCACTAGCAGGAGAAAGATGGTTTCCAGACTGGCCCCTCCCCAAGCCGAGCCGACCCAGTCCTCCACCCCAGAAGTGAGCCGGGGACAAGCAGACGGCGGCTCTCGGCCACCCCCAAGTCACCCGGTAGCCATCGCCGCTTCCTGGCAGAGGAAGGCTCCGCTGCAGGGAAACGGGTGGGACCCGCACGCGCTGGGGACGGGCTGAGGCCCTGGAGACTCCCCAGCGAGGCTGAGGACGGGCCCTGAGAGCAGGTGGACCCCGGCCGAGGCAGAGCTGCCGGCTCCCCGGGCGCGGGGAGGGGGGCTTCCCCTGCCAAGCTTCATCCTCCGGGGCAGTCGTGGCCGGGAGGGCCGAGGAAGGGGCGTCGCGAGCACCAGCACCGCCTGCCCTGCGCTGACGCATGACTCATCCGTTCCGGGTCAGCAAACATCCGCCTGCAAAGGCTTCCCCCCTCACAGGGCGTGGGGCGCAAACACCCCGCCCCGCTGACTTCCCAGAGGGCCCGGCTCGCCGGCCCTACCTTGTCCCCCAGGCCCGGCTGTCCGAGGTCCAACCCCCACCTTTCCGGGGCCAGGGTGCCCCCTCGGGGGAGGGGCTGGAGTTGGCCTGGCCCCTGCCTCTCCTCTTCCCCCGGAGGTGTCAAACTCGGGGCCTCGGGGTCCCTCCCGTTCCCCGGACCTCCGCCAGGGCCACCTGAGTCCGCCGCGCGGCGCTGCCAACGTGTGATTCTCTGGAAGGAGGGCGGGGCCGCGCGCACAGCTGGTCGAGGGGCAGGTGGCGCCTCTCGCCGGGGCTCCCCGGGGGCTCCGAGCGCTTTATCTGGTGCGGGCAGACGCTCGTTCTGACCTTGTCCTTCCTGCGGCGTCCGCCTGGCAGGTACAGACAGACACACGGGGGGGTCTCCCTCCCTCCTGGCGCTGCAGGTGGCGCAGGCCACCCACTCACGCGGCGCTCATGAGACTCACGCGCCCGCGCACGTGACCTGGTGTGTGCCTCGCGTGGGGCGCCCGGGTGCCCGCGTCCCGCCGCTCACCTGGCCGATCCCTTAGCGAGGACGTGGCCGCCTCACCTTTTGCTGTCACCACCGGCGCCCCCGCGATGAGCCGCGCACGCCCCAGGTCTCACACGTGGGCAGGTGCACCTGTGGCAGCCAGCCCTGGGAGGGGGGAGGCCGGGTCTGGGGACGGGCAGGGTCTCCGGGGAAGGAGCCCCCGGATTCCGCTCCTGCACCCCCACCATCAGCCGTGCCCGCCTGCTCCCCACGCCTTGCCTGACGGCGACGCCTGATTCTGGATTCTGATGGCTGCGAAATGGGATTTCGATACCGTGTTAACGTGCACCGCTCTGATCACACACAGCTTTCTCTGTGTTTGTCATTTTGTGTTTTTTTCCTGAGGGATCTGTTCATATCCTCTGCCCCTTTTTATCGCTTCCTTTTATAATCCTAGGAGCCTTTTGTAGATCAGGGAGATAGACCTTTGCGATGTGGGTTGCCAATATTTTTCCCTAGTGTATACTTTGTGTTGTGACTTCGCTTATGGTGATTTTTGCCTTAAATCTTTTTGAGTGTGTCTGGGGGTTTATTTTATTTTATTTTAGAGAGAAAGAGCAGGTGAGCAGGAGAGAGGGGCAGAGAGAGAGAGAGAGAGAGAATCCCAAGCAGGCTCCGGGCTGTCCTTGCAAAGCCTGACGTGAGGTGTGAACTCACAAACTGTGAGATCATGACCCGAGCTGAAACCAAGGGTCGGACGCTTAACTGACTGGGCCACCCAGGCGCCCCAAGATTTCCATTTTCACCACTTTTAAGCACACAGCTGAGTGGCACCCAGTACGTTCTCGTTGTTGTGCAAGCGTTTCCACAGTCCATTTCCAGAAGGTTTTCATCACTTACCGGCTTCTTCTTAAAAACGTCAGGTCTCTGGTCCATTGGAAATGTACAATACTGATGTGCAGTGAGGACCTCTTTTTGCAAATGGTCGTCACGCTGTTTCTACATGACTCATTGAAAAACCCACCCTCCTTCTATTTTACTGAGCCCGTTTTACAGTTGGGGAAACTGAGGCCAGGACTGTGCAGTGAGGAGTGCCCGGGTCACACCTGCACCCTCCACCTCGTCCCAGCCGCCCAGGGTCCGGCTCTTCCTGCCTTCGGGGAGCTGATGTGGGAGAACCTCGGAGCTGCTCTCAGAAACCAAACGTTCTAGAAGACGCTGAGGTCCAGATAGGGGAAAGTGGACGCGAGGAACCAAATCGTTCACAACCCGAGGGGCCGGCAGCCCCAGCTTTCCTCTGAGGAGGCCCCTTGCACATCTGAGGGGACGTCGGGGCGGGGGTGGGGGATCGACCCTGGAGCGATGGGCCGGTGTTGAGGTGGTCAGCAAACACCCGTGTGCCCGTTTAGCCCCCAAGGCCCGGCACGCCCAGTGAAAACGAGGTCGCTCAGGAAGAGGCCCATTTCTCCAGGCGGCTTCCTGAATGCCAAGCCACGCTGCGGCGCTAACCGTGGACCACAGGCCCACAAACTTCCTGGCACTTTCTCCTGCCTGTTTCCTAGAATCCCCCCCACAAGGCAACTGAGGCTCTTGAACGCCCCTCAGCAGGTGCAGCCGTGCCCACGGGAGGCCTGTGGTCGCCCCCAGAGCCCTGGCGAGTTTCCTCCACTCTTCGTCCGGAACTCAGACGTGCAGCCTCGTTGAGGCAGCTCGCTTTTTCTGCAAGACGGACCCAGGAACGGTCAAGGGGCTCGGCCTCCCATCCTAGTGCTGGGGGGGGGGGGGTGGCGTTGGTGGGCTGGCGGGCCACGTGACTTGGGAGGCGCCAGATATCCCTACCTAACAGAAGTAAATAAAACCAACGGATGGCCAAAGCCGTCATTATTGAGTTTGTTGTGTATACACCGAAAAGACAGTTGGCAAAGCCGGGAACACTCAAACCAAAACACAGAAGGGGGCTCGGGGGGTGTCCTTAGGGAGCGGCTTCTATGGTGAGAAAGCACAGTGTTCATTCTCCACAGGGTTTGGTTTTCGTATCAGAATTTTCCTAAACGGCAGGGAATTGGTTAGCGGTCCTCTCACATCAACCTCGGGAAAGAGAGGAAGCTTTGCTCTGATTTTCAGAGGCACAATCAAGAAATGACTTGGGTCAACTTAGCCTTGCAAAATCCGCTACCTTAGCTTCGTTGGTATGACCAAACTGGTGGTGTCTGTTCAGGGAGTTTGCAAGGTGGGTCTCTGTTTGTTTTGGATTTTGACAGAGGGGTCCCCTTTCTGGTGGCTCTGTCAGTGGGGTTCCCTCACCTTCAGATTTGCTGAGTCCTCAGGCCCAAGGGCCGTGGTCGCAGTCTCCATCATTTCTGTGGTTCTTGTTGATTTCATCCAGGGGATTGGTCCTAATGGGTACCATTCGGCACACCAGGAGCTGCCTACTGCATTTCAAACCCTGGAGAGTGTACAAGGTACTGGAGAGGCCAGCATGATGACCGTAAGGGCAGCAATACCCGAGGACTGAAAAGTTCCCCGGAGCCGAGGTTCCCAGGAGCGAAGATGTCACAATTCAAATACATTAAATGCGTTATATTTTTTTAAAGTTATTTTTCAAAAGCATGCATAATGTCTTAACAGTCGCATCGCCCAACAGTTGCTTAGGACACGGTGAACTTGAGGGTGTTGGCCAGTGCTTCAGTTGGGCTCCATCTAAATCAGGTCTCTATACGACACGAGCGAGCGGGTAGTTTAACGACAGAGATTTCTACGGCAACAAAAGAAAAAGGTTAATACTTCAAGCAAATTACAAATTCAGTTTCTGAGTTTGGAGAGCGGCCAGTTGAGTTTGCAGACGTCGGGGTTGGAGACTCTTCAGATGAGGCGAGAGCAGGGCAGTGGTGATCTGACCCGTTTCTCTGGCTTGCAGCATGAATGTGCCTGGGGATCTTTCCAAGTAGTCACACGGCCCCAGGCACGGGTCGCCGTCCACACACACGAGCTGTTGTGCTGAGCTCTCCGAAGTTGACATCGAGTTGTCCAGCGTTGGGCAAAGGATGGTTTTAGTTTCATAAAGATTCCAAGTCCAGAGAATGGGAGAATTGGAAATGTTAGTTTGGAAAATTCTAGCCAAATTTTGGAGGAAACTGGAAGAATTCAGGATGCAGTCCAGATTACAGGTAGAAAACAAAATCTCAGAGACAAGAAACAGCACTAGAATCTGATATCCACAAAGATGTATTATCGAAGCCTATTTTTCTCTCTGTAATCATCCCCTGTCTATCAAAGATAACCACAGTAAGACTAATTTGCTTGCAAATTAAGACTGTTTCCAAATACTTGGTATGATTATTTACATAGGTACACAGGAATAGTGATTGATCACATAGGTGCTTTTCAAAAATGTTTATTTGTTTGTTTTTGAGAGAGAGAGAGAGAGAGAGAGAACAGGGGAGGGGCAAAGAGAGACGGAGACACAGAATCCGAAGCAGGCTCCAGGCTCTGAACTGTCAAGGCAGAACCTGAAGAGGGGCTCAAACCCATGAACCATGAGATCATGACCTGAGCCGAAGTTGGATGCTTAACCAACTGAGCCACCCAGACGCCCCCTTATAGGTGCTTTTAAATCTACTTTGCTGGAATGTTTCATAAAGGAACTCAGATTAGACTTTCAAAAGCATCTCCAGGCCAGGAAGCCAAGCCAGTTTTGTGTTGTTATAGGGAGAACAGATTATTTTTAAACTTATGCAACCACACATATTGTCATGAAAAATAAGAGTATTTAATTAAAAAATAAAACAATTTAAAAAGAGAATAGCAAGAGTTTCTAATATCTGGAGGAATGGGGGAGGGGGAAGAAAAACGTTTCAACCTTTGTTGCAAAGATACACTTTACCAAACTGTTGTGAGTCATAGATAACTTCAGAAGAGGAGAAAAAGGATCCTTTACATCTGGAAAACAAGACCTTAAAGAACCAGCAACGCTGTAAATGAAGTCGTCCAAATTACAGTCATCTCTATCAGTTTGTTCAGTGTTTTGTAATTAACAAAATTGTTTTGCTTCATCTTGAGTTAGCGGCTTTACGACTCAATCAGTTTTCCATTAAAGTTTCAGAAATCCTCACTCAGTTCAGTGCTATGGTCTTGAGGTTTTCAGAGAACCTGCATTCTGGACTGCTTGTTAGGGTTGTTCCCATGAATGTCTTTGTAAAGGAAGCATTTTTGCAGGAACGTTTTTTGTGAAAGCATCAGAATAAAACAGTAAGTGTCTGTAAATGGCAAAAGGCTTAAAAATGGCCATGGTTAAAGATGTAGTGAGAGTTCATTATAATGCCTTCGACAAGGAAATTTGGTTCTTATTTAAAAAAAATTTTTTATGTTCATTTTTGAGAGAGACAAAGAGAGAGAGAGAGAGAAAGAGCAAGCAGGGGAGGGGCAGAGAGAGAGGGAGACCCAGAATCTGAAGCAGGTCAGCACAGAGCCTGATGTGGGGCTCGAACTCCCGAACCCTGAGATCATGACCTGAGCTGAAGTTGGATACTCAACCGACTGAGCCACCCAGAAGCCCCAGAAATTTGGTTATTTTATGTGACATACATTTTAAAACAATAACCTGAATTACGACATAACATTATAGCAGGACATGTCAGACTTTAAGAATTTCATGGAATTTCTGGAATGCTTATATTACTAACATATATTTATACAGGTATCAGCTAAAGACTTCATTCTTTATTTGACAATGCTTCCCATGGAATGTAACAAAACATAATTTGTTCAGCATCTCTTTTATAAGGAGAGGGAACAAATCTTTTGAGATAGTCTAGGGATCCTTTTTAAAATCCCAAAGTTAGTTTGGGGTTAAAAGGACTTCATTTAGGGGCGCCTGGGTGGCGCAGTCGGTTAAGCGTCCGACTTCAGCCAGGTCACGATCTCGCGGTCCGGGAGTTCGAGCCCCGCATCGGGCTCTGGGCTGATGGCTCAGAGCCTGGAGCCTGTTTCCGATTCTGTGTCTCCCTCTCTCTCTGCCCCTCCCCCGTTCATGCTCTGTCTCTCTCTGTCCCAAAAATAAATAAACGTTGAAAAAAAAAATTAAAAAAAAAAGGACTTCATTTAGAATTTGATATGTGAGAAATTTGTCAAAAATATCCAAAGGTTTAAAACACGTGATCAAATAGGATCAGAGTTCATTGTGAAAACAGTAAAGTACTTAGTTATTCATTCCTACCAAGTGACAATTAAAATTTCAGAGGCAGGTACAGAAAGTTACAGAGTTGCAAAAATGAAACTCAGTTCTTTTAATACAGAGGACTCAGTTATTTTCCTACCTAATCCAAGACTTGGTAAGGACAAAGCACATGAAATTATTTTCATAAAATACAGAATCTTTGCTTTGCAGGCAAAATACATTAAAAGTACAGAAATACCTTTGTTTACAATTTCTTGTTAGGGGCAGACTGATAATCTAAAAAAATGTTGTGATTTTAACAGCAGAAACCAAATTCTAATTTTGTACCATGTACTCTTGATATTAAAATTCTTTTTAAAAAAAATTTTTTTTAAACGTTTATTTATTTTTGAGACAGAGACAGACAGAGCATGAACGGGGGAGGGGCAGAGAGAGAGGGAGACACAGAATTGGAAGCAGGCTCCAGGCTCTGAGCCATCAGCCCAGAGCCCGAACTCATGGACCGCGAGATCGTGACCTGAGCTGAAGTCAGACGCTTAACCGACTGAGCCACCCAGGCGCCCCCCCCTTTTTTTTTAATTTTAAGTAGGCTCCACGCTCAACACAGGGCTTGAACTCACAACCCCGAGATCAAGAGTGGCATGCTCCATTGATTGAGCCAGCCAGGCTCTCCTAAAATCCTTTTTTTTTTTTTTTTAAGTTAAATAAATCCATTCCAATCTTAGCTTGACTTCACATTAAATTCCTTTTTCAAGATCTCTTTCCACAAACCTGCAACATTCTTTAACCATTTACATCTTGTCCTATCTTTTTCCCTTCTTATTCTGGAACAATCATTTTAATTCAAGACAAAATTACTTCCTTTCTCCCTTACCCCCCTCCCCCCAAAAAGAAAAACCAAAACCAAAAAAAAAAAAAAACAATAACAACAAAAACCCATCTCCTTCATACCTTATTCAAAAACAAGAGAGAGAAAATGGAATGCATTCTTTGATTGGCAAACAGAAGCTGCTAAAGGACAAAATGACTCCAAAACACAGCTCCAAAAGGGTCCTTACAGGATGCAAATAGAGAGTCTTGCACACAAACACTGGCCATCTGAGCAGGCATGCACAATAAAGTTGGGCAGCTTAGAACCTAAGAGAGAGAGCTCAGATTTGAGAGACTCACCTTCACTCTTCAGGGTCAACAAGAAAGTGGTGAGCTCAGTGGGCTCTGTGGGTGTCAGGGTCTGTTTGCTCAGCAGCCTCGGGGTCTGTGTGTGGGGTGGGGGTGGGGGGGCTGTCTTCTGTTTGAATCCCACTTCTGACACCATGAAATGTCAAAAGTCCCTATGTAACAGAAGTAAATAAAACGAACGAATGGCCAAAGCCGTCATGATTGAGTTTGTTGTGTATACGCCAAAAAGACGGTTGGAAAAGCCGGGAACACTCAAACCAAAACACGGAATGGGGCTCAGGGGGGTGTCCTTAAAGAGCAGCTTCTATGGTGAGAAAGCACAGTGTTCATTCTCCACAGGGATTGGTTTTCATATCAGAATTTTCCTAAGCGATGGAATTGGCTAGTGGCCGTTTCACATCAACCTCGGAAAAGAGAGTAAGCTTTGCTCCTGATTTTCAGAGGCACAGCAAGAAATGACTTGGGTCAACTTAGCCTTGCAAAATCCGCTACCTTCAGCTTCGTTGGTATGACCAAACTGGTGGTGTCTGTTCAGGGAGTTTGCAAGGTTGGTCTCTGTTTGTTTTGGATTTTGACAGTGGGGTCCTCTCTCCAGCTCTGTCCTCCACCTGGAACAGGACCAGGCTGCTCTCTCCTGGAGGAGCTGGGCCCTGATCTGAGGCCAGAACATCCTTCCGTGCCTGCCTTTGCTGGGCCTGTGTTTCCCCACTGCAACCATGAGCTGGGGCTTCAGCTGGGCACCGTTCCCCAGGCTCCTGAGTTTCTGAGACTTTCACAGAGGATGTAGGTCAAAGCCATTTATCACCATTTCACCTTGGTGTCTTTCCTATAATGGAGAAGAATCCTCCTTATCCAAAGAGAAATTCCTGGGGATGTCTAAGGCCCGTGGTGGAGGCAATGCCAGGTGCCCTTCCCTCATTTGCAGGGCCTGCTTGCCCTCGGACAGGGTGGTGGGCACTGTGATGCATTCACTCATCTCCTGTGATAGACACCGCGACCCTGAGGCTGGCTCTAGCGTCGAGCGCCCTGTCCTCGGAGAGCGAGCCTACTCCAGCTCGACTCCCTTTGTCTCCCGAGGGCTCTGATGGGGCTGAGGGCCCGCGCGCCCGGCCACCTGGGAAGTAGGTGCTCGGGGAGAAGAGCAACGAGGCCAGGGAGCGCCGTTGTGGGCAACAGGGGTGCTCCCGGGCAGGCTTCCTCAGCCGGAGGACTGTCACTACGCGGGGCGCACGACACCTGCGGGCACAGGTGCAGGCGCGGGGGCGGCGAGCCGGCGGCTCCCGCAGCCGCAACACTGCGGGATCCGGAACAGCGACTCGGGTGGCGCGCGGGGCAGCGGTGGACGAGGGGCGGGGCCTAGGGGCGGGGCCTAATCATGGGCGGGGCCGAGGGTCGGGCCGGGCGGCGGCGGCGCGCGGTGGGCGGGGCCGCGGGCGGGCGGGCCGGGCGGCGGCGCGCGGTGGGCGGGGCGGCGTGACGCGCGCCGACGCCGATCCCGGAAGCGGTGTCAGATGCTGGGGAGCCGGGCGGGCGGGCTGGCGGCGGGCGGCGGGGGGGACTTGTTGTTCTTCGCGAAGTCGGAGCCCCAGCGCGCGGCCGAGGCGGCGGCCGAGAGGAAGCGCGAGAGTGAGCGCGAGCGCGAGGAGAGCGCGTGCCCGCGAGGAGCCGCCGCGCGCCCGCGCCCCCCCGCGCGACGCCAGGTGAGGAGCGGCCGCGTCGGGCCGGGCCGGGGGCCGGGGGCCGGGGCGGGGGCGGGTCGGGGCCGCGCGCCGCTGAGTCACCGGCGCCTCGGACCCGCGGCGAAGTTGGGCGGGACCCCGAGACCCCGGCCCGCGCACCTGCCGTCAGGTGCCCAACCGCGAGCGCGCCGCGCGGGCCGGGGCTTTTCTTTCTCGGGCCCGGGAGCGCGCCCCCGCCCCCCGCCCGCCCCTTGTCCGAGCCGGAGGCGGTGCCCCCCCTCCTCCACCCCGGGGGGGCGGCCTCGGGAGCCCGGACGTTGCTGCGGGCCCGGAGCCCCTGCGCTGCCCTCCCCACCTGCTTCGCCTTTAGCCCGCGGAGGTCCGCTGCGAGGCGGGAAGGCGGGGGCGAAAATACACGGCCACGTGCAGGGGAGCGCGTGGTCGCGCAGGGCCCACCCGGCCGCGTCCACCTGGGTGCTTCCGCCGGCTCGGCCGGTGCTGCCCTGCCCGGCGGTGGCTTCCACCCGCGCTCCGGGGGAGGGGGCGGGAGGGCAAGGAGAAGGGGACTCATGACCGATGTCACGTTCTGAGCAGCTGACCTGCTAGGGGTTCCCCGGAGGGAGGCCCTGATGTGGAAGCTTTGGGTGGGGAGGGGGACAGGGCGAACGTGTCCCTTCTCCCGAGCCCCGTGGTTCTCAGTTTTCTCATCGGTGAGTGGGGGGCTCCATCTCCTCTAAGTCGGACCGCGGCTTCCTCTGTGATCCTGCCGCGTTCAGGACACAGTGTGCCAGGGTGCCGGCTTCCGCACACCTTTTCCGGGAGCCTGGGGAGGGTACAGGAAACGTGTCTCTCTCCACCTAGGTTTCCCTTAGGTAAAAGAAACCGCTCTGCCTGCTGTCTCTGATCGTATTGCTCCTCGCCACGTGTTGTGGCGTCTTTTGACAAAGACTCCACATTGGTGGAGTTGGTGTTTGGGGCCGCTGGAAGTTCCTGCTCTCCGAGCTGTGTTAATGATTATGCTGCTGTTTACCTGTCGCGCCGCTCTCGTGGCGGGGCAGAAGTGCTCCCCTGCCAAATGAATTGTCAGTGTGGAAGATCCCGCCACCTTCCCTCACCAGGTGCCGGCCGGGAAGCTCCCAGGTCTCGAACACCCACGCCCCACACAGCAGATAGAGTCAGTGGGTTCCCGCAAGTGTGGCTTGGGTGTCCCTTCTCCCTGCCCCTTCTCCCTTATTGGCCTCGGTGAGGATTTGCCCTTACAGCCCTCACTGCACAGGTATCTTGATAAAGCGCAGCCGTGTGCCGGGCCGTCTCCGATCTGCCGCCTTCTGGGGCTGGGCTCTTTAAAGAGCGTCCGTCTAAGCAGGTGGGAGGGGTCCGGAAGCTGACGGTGGGCTGTGCAGGTAGGTGAGACTCACTTGCCAGCCTCTCTTGCTTTGCTTTGTGCTTTGCGGGTAGCTGACACCTCTGGAGGACTTCCCTCCCCAGGGCAAACCAGTGGGAATGCTTGAGTTTGAGCTCCTTAGAGGGGGTCTGCTTTGAGAACTTAACGAGGGGATCTCTCCTGGTTCCAAAATGAAGTTTACTAACTCGAAAACACAAAGCAAGTCTTCTCTCCGGAGCGCACTTGCCTTCCGCGCTTGAACGGAGCTGGACTTTAAGGGACGCGTTCCAAGTTCAGCCTCACTCACTTTCAAGGTGGTTGCTAAAAATGGGAGTTGAATCGGGGCTCCTCAGGGAAGTTGGTTCCGGGGCTCGCTGCGTTCCAGCCCCATCTCCAGCGCCCGGACTGTGCTGAGCGAGTCCGCTTTCCGGAGGTTCTCCGCGCCCCTGTCCACCGCGCTGTCCCTCTCGGGGCTCCGGTAGCTGAGAGTCTGTTTACCATCTCAGGCGGTGGACAAGTCCTGCCCGCGTCCTGGCTGTTCCCGAGTCTAAAGGTTTCTGGAGTGGACTTTCTGGCTTAGGGTCCAGTCCACACGGGAAATGGAACCCGGGCAGCTGTGAGTGTTCTCTGTGTGGCTGTTCCTCGGAGCAGTAAACAGTGACTCACCCTCCCCTCTGCTCCCCGCCTCCCTGCTCCCTGCTCATGGAAGATGCGCTGCTCCCGTGTTTACTTTTGCTTTTTGTCAGTCATGTTTCCTCTTTCTTGCAGTTTCAGGAAATTGAAAGTGTTGTCTTCAAATCATAGAACTTCAGAACGGGTAGAAATGAATGTAGGGATCATGTCATACGCGTACCCCCCACCCCCACCCCATTTTACCCAAGGACACGAAGCCCGAGGCCTCGGTACCTGGCCTGCGGCCGCGGAGTCTGACGTCCGGGGTCTGGGGTGGCACCCTCCCTGCTTTTCTGCGCTGCCTGTCGGCTGCCCTGGATGAGGGAAGGCTGGAGAGGTATTGAGGTGGGGCGCCCAGACCCCGCTGCCCTCGGGTGCGGTGCTGACGCACGTCCCCAGGTAGCGTGCCTTTCACTCGCCAGGGGGTGCGGGGAGCAGGTGTAGGTGAGAATGTCCCCCGCCCTCCATCCAGCAAGGGAAGCGAGCCTTGGACGGAAAGATCAGGACCAAGTTTTGGGCACGGCCCTCGATGGAGGCTCAGGAGAGGGTGTCTGCCTACCACGGGGAGAGCAGGAGGGGGCTTCGGTGAAGCAAGGGCTGGGGAAGGAGGGTGGGAGCCCAGCACAGACGGAGGGGGAGGCTTGGAACGCAACAGGTGGTCCAGGCAGTGAGGGGCTCAGGAGGGACTTCAAGCAGGGGGTTTTTCTACCACCTTGAGGCGCTGCGTTTGAGGGACCGAGGTCCAGACGGAAGAAGCTGGGGCCTGAGGCAGGGAGTCCTGGAGGGCCAAGTCCAGCAGGCCCGGCTCAGCAGGTGGCCACGGAAGGAGGGACAAGGTCTTGGGGGCGACTGCTGCGTGAACGGCGTGATGGGTCATCACCTGAGCTGGAGACACAGGAGGAGGGCGGGTGTGAGGACAGGACACGTCTCTGGGGTCTGTCAGACACGCAAGCTGTCTCAGCCTGGCTGCACGTGGAGGTGGGGGGCTGGTGGGACCCCTGGGCAGCTGTGGAGCGAACAGAACCCCAAAGGGAGCTTAGAGACAGAAGGACCACCCAGAGGGGGGCCAGAGGAGTGGGGGGCCAGGGCGTGGCCGGGGAGGTGAGGCGCTCGGCCCGCTGTCAGCCTGGCAGCCGCCTGAGTCACCTCTGGACAGAGCCAGGATGACACAGCTTCCTCGAACCGCAAACACAAGGTGACCAGACGTCCTCCGAGCCAGGCAGACAGTCGTGTCTTGCCGGAGGGCGGCCGGCCAGGGCCGGCCTGCAGGCTGGGTGTGGGCCGGGCTGGTGGGGGGCCCGGCGAGGAGCAGCAGGACGCACCCCCACGTTAGGGGAGCCGGATGGGACACGGACACCCAGTGTCTGGGGTGGGCGGGGCGTGGGAGCCCTCCCGGTCCTCCTGGGGCCCGTCTTCGGTCGGGTGAGGCGTCAGCGTATGGGGCGCGCTGGCCGTGCTGACCTTTGCTCGCGGGGCAGGTGCGTCCTGTGGCGCTGGCAGGAGGGGCGCTCGGCACCCCCGGGACAGAGGTGGTCACGTCAGCGTGGCTTGTGCCTTTGGGGTTTGCACCCATCGGGGGAGCGCAGACGTGCTCCAGGACAGAGCCCCTTTCCTCCCTGCCTGTTTGCCCCCTGCCCCCTCCCTCTCCCTGGACCTGCCGCCCTGGGAGAGCTGGCGTGGAACAGTCGTCTGGGAGGGCCGGGTGCAGCCGGCCAGGGAGCGGTGGGCGCCCTCACTCCACACCGAGCGGGAACAGGTGTTTTCTGAGACCCCCCCCTGCTAGGTGCCGGAGCTGTGGCTTCCTGTGCACGTGAAGCTCCCCGTCTAGTCTAACCGACCTAAGAGCCCCGTGAGACTCTAAACCCCCTTTTCTGCCACACCATCTAGACCCAGGGCCGTTTGGCTGCGGCCATTGCTGCCGTCAGCCACCTGGCTTTACTGGTGGAGAAAGCGTCCCCCCCCCGGGCCCCGAGCCTGGGTCCAGCCCCGCGAAAGCTGGAGCACAGCGGGGTGATCCGGGGCCGTGAGTCGCCCCAGATGAGCTGCGTCAGACGACGGACAAGTGGTACATGTTTGCTGGGGGGGTAGAGGGGGTGAGATCCTGGCCTCTGGAAGGGCGGTCCCGTCGTTCGTGGGCCTCGGGAGGGAGGGCCGGCACCGGCTCCCTCACTTACTCTCAACGGTGCTGTCCCCAGAGCCAGGCCCGGTCCGGGCTGCTGGCACATGTCTTTTAGAGCGGTCTCTGCCTTAACCTCATGTAGGGGCGCGTCAGAGCGAATTTCTGGCGTTGGGTTGAAAACCGATCTCTTTAGTTGGGGAAGTGGTCGCCTGAAAGGTGTTCCAAGTTAGAAGTGCTGACCGCGCAGACTGTCTTGACCAGAAGCTTCTGGAGGGCTGTGGGAGACTGTCCGTGCTCTCACTGGGTGGACGGACAGGCAGGCGGGCACGGAGGAGGCCCACCTGCTCCTGGCCCCCCCATCCCCCCACCGGCTCCGGCCATTGAGCCGCTCCCGCGACTTGACCGGAGTTCAGAAGAGCCGGCGGAGAGCGCGGGCTGCGTGCACGGCCCGGCTGGCGCTGCCGTGACCGATGGTTGTGGGGCCCGATCCCCGGAGCGACCCCTCGTGAAGCTGCCGGGGGCAGGGTGGGTGATTTCTTACACGGCGACGGGGCGTCCGGCCTGCGGCGGGAGGGGAGGGAGGCCGAGTGGCTGGTGCACCTGCCTCTCAGGCTGTGTCCTCTCACCCCGGCTGGGTTCCCCCCGAGTCTCAGAACACAGTTCTTCCTGTGTGCACTCTGGTGGCCGAGGAGGTGGCCTGAGGTGCAGCGGTTTATAAATACACGTTTTAGGGCAGTTGTTTTAAAATCCTTTGTTTTACACACCGTCACAAGCGCCAAACTTCTCTCTGAGCCTGTTTCCAGAAGCTGCCGGGTTTTTGCCTTTCGTGCAGGAAGCGACCTCGGGTCACTACTGCGTGTACCTCGTGTGGCTTGGGTAGAGGTGAGCCCTCGTGCCCTTACTGTCCGGGTACTGAGATCTCGCAGGAAGGGCAACCGGGGCCAACCCTGCGCTCCTGGAGCCCGGCCCCTGAACCTGCAGCCCAGGTCTGCGCACCGCCTCTCGAGGCGGGAGGACACTCCTGTTTTCCGTCAGCCGGCAGAGACTTCCTGCGGGGCGGGTGCCTGAACAGGGGGCAGGAGCCAAGACCTGGTCTGCCCGAGGCTGTGGGGGTCGTGTCTTCGAGCGCGGGGCCGTGGGCCAGTGTCTGCTCCTGCCTGGGGCTTGCTCACCTGGCCCAGGGTCTCTGGCTTCTGGAGGGTGCCGGTCCAGGCCCCCAGAGCCCTGGGGGTTGAGAGGGAAGCCCCCCCCAGTCAGGGCGTCTCCTTGAGTCACCTGCTCGGCTCCGCCGAGGCCTTTGCGAGGTGGACAGAACCTGGGGCCCCTGCTTCTGATGCTCTCATTTCCAGAGGAAGAGTGTAAGGCCGACAGAGAGAAGAGCTTTGCTGGCTTTTTCTCCAGGTTCGTGTCTACGTTTACTCCTGTTCTCTCAGGCCTCACGTTGTTCTTGTTGGACAGAAGGTCTGAGAACTGCAGGAAGTCCCCGGAGGTCAGACCCCCTCGTGGCGCCCTCCCGCAGAGAGGCATCCCTCCTCGCTTGGAGCCCAGGCCGGCCCGGGGGTCCCGCTTCTCCCGTCTCTGCCCGGGCTCTTGTCTGTGTCCTGCCCGCAGAAGGCCAGGCAGCTGGGCAAGGTGGGTTCCGAGCTGGTGGACTTAGGGCTTTCCCCAGGTGACCTTGACCTTGCAGACCTGCCAGCCGACCCTCGTAGGTCTGTGTGGAGGGGAGGACGCGGAGCCCAGTCCTGTGTAGCTCCTGCTTACCTGGGCCTCCCCGCCCTGTGCTGTCACGGAGGGCAGGTCCCCAGAGGGGGCGGGGCATACCTGCCCTGAATGCAGCACTGTGGCCCGCTGGGGCCCGGGGTCCTGGCTGAGCTGGCCCATCATGGGCGGGGTGGGGGGATGGTGAGGCACAGAAACCCCTGTCTGGTAGGGGTCTGAGCGGAGGTCCCTCCTCTGCTGGGGCCGGGCGGGCTGGGCGGTCCGTGCAGGGTGGGAGGGCCTTGGGTCTGTGGGAATGTGAGCTGCTCGCTCTGTAAACAGGCGTGACTCACCACACAGCTATGCCCTGGCGGCCCAGGCCCTTGTGCGCTGACGTGTGCTGGAATGACACCCGGCCACCCCTCCTGCTCCCGTGGAAAAGTTTCTCATGGCTCTCCCCGCCGCCTGGCTCCTGCTGGCCCTCCAGGTGGCTTCTCTAGCATGGCTTTGACCCCGGGACCTGGAGGGAGGGGCACTCAGCGGGCCCGCTGTGCCCCTGCAGATGCTGGGGGTCAGGCCGCTGTCAGGAAGCAGCTCCTGTCTTCCCGCTGGGGTCACCCCACGCTGTAGTGCGTCTGCCTCCCGCGCGTGCGTGGGTGGCGCGGAGGAGCCAGAAGCCTCCTGAGGGTGCACCTGGCCCCGGCCCTGCTGCTGTCCTGCTCTCCATCATCCGTCGTCAGTGCCTGGGACAGTGGCCGTGTTGCCAGAGGCAACAGTGAACCAGGGGGTTCGGTGGCCCGGGTGCTGAGACCTGGGAGGCAGGTGGGCTGTTGGGGGCGGGTGGCGTCTAGGCTGTGCTGTAGCAAGGGTCCTGGGGCTGTGGGCGAAGGAGGGGTGGAGACCGTCCACCCGAGCCCCACTCACCCCCAGGGTAAAGGCTTTGGTGCGGCTCCGTCTCGGGCCCGGGTCCCCCCCCTTCCCCCATGCGTTTTCTGATGTTCTCTCTGCTCAGTTCACCTTGCCTGGCGTTTGGAACGTGGACCCCGGTTCCTAAGCCAGCTACAGAATGTGCCAGCACGTCTAGAGCCCGGGCCCTCCCGCCCCCCACCCCAGCCGCCGGGGCACACTGGTTTGTTTACTGTCCCACAACCTGTGATGTCTGCACCGGCCTGCCCAAAGCCATTGTTGCTGTGGGCTTCTCTGTTTCCATGACGACCATCAGGGGCTGGCTACTTCCCAAGGTCGCCATGGCAACTATCAGAGGGGAATCATGCTTGGGATGCTTTGGCTGGCTTTTTCATGAATGATTAGAATGTGTGACACAATGCAGACGCCAAAACCAGAAGGGCGGGCAGCGGCGGGGAGGGGGGGTGCTGGCGGGCGGCGGGGACGGCTCCCGCCAGACAGCCGGTGAGCTCGCGCAGTGGCGGCCCCTACCTCCCGGATCCTGTGGGCCTCAGGTCAGGGCTGTGGGGCAGCCTAGGCGGGGGTGGTGATGTCACAGCTGCAGTGCCCTTTGCGGAGGTAGGTCTGCTAGGGAGGGTGGGGCTGCACCCGTCCCTGGGGGTGTGCTGGGCAAACGCAGGGGCTCCCCAAAGGGGCCCTTCCTCTCTGGAGCCAGGCGAGGTCAGGAGTCACGGGGGCTCTTGCCCGGGCAGGGTGCCGTCCTGGGGGCCAGCGGTGCTCCTCGTGTGCCGGGTGAGGCCGTTCTCGGGAGGGGGCTCTGGGTCCGTGCGCTCTGGCCCTTCAACGTGGCGTCCCGTGCCTCGAGGGTGCGAGCGGCTCAGCTCAGAGGGGGAGTCGGACGGGAGGCCGTGGCCGCCCGGGCCTGGTGCCCCCCAGGCGGGTGGCTGCCAGCGTGGGGGCCAGGGTGGGTCTGGGTTGCTTCGTGAGCTGATGCTGGACTGGGCAGCGTGGCCGGGATGCCCACCCTGCGGGGAGCCCCCTCAGTCCCGGCTGCCTCCTGTCCTGTTTTCGGGGGGATGTGGACCGAGGAGCCAAGCCTCCTTGGAGCGTTTCTGTGGTGGGGACGTCCCCGCTTCAGGTCACGTGCGACGGCAGCCGGCCCCGTCCCCAGCCTGGCCAGAACCTCACCTCACTCATTTCTGTTTCTTGTCTGATTTTCTAGATCCAGTTTCCAAGCCCTTCTGTTCGGGTGACTGTGCCCAGGTTATGACGACTAATCCCAAACCAAACAAGGCATTAAAGGTAAGTGGGGTGGGGGTGGGCAGACCCCGTTTCTGCCTCGGGCTCAGGCTTGGGAAGGGTCCGTTCCGGCCCCAGCAGCCCCTCTTTCCCAGGACTGCCCTGAGTGTGAAGAGGGAGGTCCTGTCCCCTGTAGTCGGGTGGGGGCTGTTGGCCAGCAGAGCCGTGCCAGGGAGCTGGGGACAGGATTGGGGGTGTGGCCTCAGGAGATGTGGGCCCTGGCGTCCACGGGGATGGCCTCCTTGGGAGGGAGTGGCAGGTGTGGATCCCTGCCTGCTAGGACATGCTCATCCCCGGCCCCCAGGGGTGGCAGCATGGCCTCCGTCCCGCAGTACCACCGGCAGGGCGCGTGTCAACCTCGGCACTCCTGCTCGCGGGGCCCGGCTCCGACCAGGCCCAGCGTGCTGCCTCCCCGGGCCCTCCCAGCTTCTGAGGCTGGCGTGGGCTCCTGGGTCGGCTGTCTCGTCTTGGGAACAGAGCTGGGTCTGGCGGGACAGGGGACCTCCGTGCATTCGTGGGCCATGCACGTCAAAGCCCCTTCCGAGGCCCCACTTTGTCTGAGGGGTGTGGAAGGACAGGCTGCTGTGCCTCCCTGCGGCTCACCTGCCTGGGTCGACCCTGCTCACCTGCCTGGGTCCCCCGCTCACCTGCCTGGGTGGACCCCGCACACCTGCCTGGGTTCCCCCTTTCACCTTCCTGGGTCCCCCCCCCCCCCCACCTCACTCACCTGCCTGGGTCCCCCCCCCCCCGCCTGCGTCGGCCCCCGCACCAGGCACTGGAGACTCACAGAGGGCTGCGCACGGGTGGGCCACAGCCTCGCAGGTTCTGGACGGCAGGTGGTAACCAGGTGACGGGCAGGCGTAGCGGGGATCCCCGTCAGGGAGCCATCCGCGTTCTGCCGCGTGCGTGACGTCGGGAGGCCCCCTGCCCCGACGGAGGCGTGAGGGCCGGCTTGGGGGGCAGAGAGGGTGCCTCCGGGTGTTCCTGCTGCCCGGGACCAGGCTCTCGTCCACGCGGCCTCCGTTCCCGGGCAGACGCCGGGCCGCCCTCCGGGGCCCTTCCCGCCACCCCCTCCTCCGCGCTGACCGCCGTGCCGCGCGGCCCCCGCAGGTCAAGAAGGAGGCGGGCGAGAACGCCCCGGTGCTCAGCGATGACGAGCTGGTGTCCATGTCGGTGCGGGAGCTGAACCAGCACCTGCGGGGCCTCACCAAGGAGGAGGTGGCCCGCCTGAAGCAGCGCCGGCGCACGCTCAAGAACCGCGGCTACGCGGCCAGCTGCCGCATCAAGCGCGTGACGCAGAAGGAGGAGCTGGAGCGGCAGCGGGTGGAGCTGCAGCAGGAGGTGGAGAAGCTGGCGCGGGAGAACAGCAGCATGAGGCTGGAGCTGGACGCGCTGCGCTCCAAGTACGAGGCCCTGCAGACCTTCGCCCGCACCGTGGCCCGCGGGCCCGTCGCCCCCACCAAGGTGGCCACCACCAGCGTCATCACCATCGTCAAGTCCGCCGACGTCTCCTCCGCCTCCGTGCCCTTCTCGGCCGCCTCCTAGTGGCCTGCCGCCGGGAGGGGGGGGGGCGGGCGGGGGGCGCCCCCCCCCCCCCCGGGTGCCCGCCGGAGGGTCCGCGTGGCGCGGACCCCTTAACGCCCCAGTCGAAGCGCAGACTCCCGGCGGGGACGAGGCCGAGGGTGCGGCCGCAGATGGGGTCTGGCGAGCCCGCGGGCCGCGCGCCCTTTCCGCGCGCACGCGCACAGCCGGCCCTCCCCCGGGTCCCGCCGGCTCTCCCCAGAAGGTCTCCGGGGGCGCGTGTCTTGCGCCGGTGGGGGGGGGGGTTGGGGGGCGTCGGGGCGTATGGAGGGAAGGTCCTCAGAAGGTCGCCGGCCCTGTGGCCCGGATGGCGGGGGCTCTGTCCGCCACCCCTCCCGAGAGTGGCCTGTCGTGGTCCAGCGGCCGGCGCGGGCACCCCCTCCCTGACCTGACTGAGCTCTGGGTGCCTGGGGAGGAGCCGTTTGTCCCCGGTGACGCACAGCACCCTGACCCTGCTTCAGCTCCACCAGAGGCCCACGCCCCGCGAGGCAGAGGGAGGGGGGGCTGCTCTAGGACTGTGCGCGCCTGGGGGCGCGCCTGCCGCGACACCCGCGTGCCGGCGGCGCGGGACCTCGGAGGAGCGGGTTGGTCCGGGTGGTCCCTTGGGGGCCTCTGGGGTACACGTGCAGAGTTGCACAAGGACTCGGGAATTTCCCCTCTGTTGGACCGACCCTGGGGAGGTCCGCAGCGGGGAGCTGGTGGGGAGCCCTGCGCAGGGAGGGCCGGCACGGTCTGGGGCGGAAGCGGAGCTATCCCTGCCGAGCAGGTGGGAAGTCCGCGAGCAGGTGGGAAGTCGGCGGCGGCCTCGGGAGTGGGTTGTGGTCCCGCTGCCAGAGTGACCGGTGGAGTCCGAGGGTGAGGAGGGTGTGACGGCCGAGGAGGTGACGCTAGGCACCGGGCCAGGACCAGCCTTCTGGGGGCGCCCGGGTGGTCTGTTGGTGCAGAGGACAAGGGGACGCGGCCACCTTGGTGCTTATTCCTCGCCTGAAACTTTTACCTGTTCTTTCTTTCTGACACTTGGAGCCCCTGATGACCTCGGTGACCTTTGCTGGGGCTCCCGGCTTCCTCTTGGCCTGTCCCCCGCTACCTAGGGAGACCCCCAGCGAGCTGCAACGCCCCTGTGCAGGAAGAGGCAGACTGGGCGGGACAGACGCCCGGAGAGCTCCCTACGGAAGACGTCTGGGTCTCTCCGGCAGCACTGCCGTGCGGCCTTGGCCTGGGCCTTGTCCTGGGGGAAGGTGAGGGGTCTGGGGCGTGCCGGATCCTTACGGAGCAAAAGGCCCAGGTGTAAAAAAAAAATTAAAAAAAAAAAAAAGCTGTCGATACCATAGCCATGGTAGGTAATCCACATTGGATATCAATAAGGACCACGGGGAAATATTTAAAAGAGAGAAAAGTATATATATATATAAAATTATATACACATTTTATCGTACAGATTTTTCGTAACTTTTTTCCTGTTTTTACTGTAAATCCCTAATCGAGCAGAGCTGCGGTTGGAGTAGGGGGGGTGGGGGCCGGGGGCTGTCGCCGCTGCCTGCTGCCCTCGGGAGTGCTGGCGCCCTGCATGCCCCCCCCCCCCCCGCCCCTGCCCAGAGGGGGCTTCTGTCACCGCCCGGTGCACCTCGCCATGCCTGCCCGCTCCTGGGGACCAGGGGCCAGGGAAGGAAGACCGGAGCATTCTCTCACGCCTTTCCTTTCAGCTCGTTGAGATTTCATTGTCCCCGTTTTAATATATGAATTTGTTTTATTTAAAAGGCAAGGATCTCTGTCCCTTGGGTTTGTTTTCCTGATTCTTGTGCTTCAGACTCGGGGTCCTTCCCGAGGGAGGCAGACTCTGTCCTCCCAGGGGGCAAGGCCTCCCATTTCCTGGCCTTGGTCACTCAGCTGTTCCATTTCAATATTTATTTTTGTGCTGCTTTTATCATGGTATAAATTATTGAGAAGAGACCCCACGTCGTGGTCCTTGTCCGTATGACATGTGCCCTGCGCCTGCCCTGTCCCCTCACGGCCACCACCTAATTTATTGCTGTACATCTCTGCTGTGACGCTTTTGTACCTTTGCAATAAAGAGTTTTCTGGTTTCAGACCCGCCTGGTCTTGTGATTGGTGCTTTGGGTCGAGTCCTCGAGTGCAGGGGCTGTGAACGTGCTGGGCCGCTGCACCCCCCCACATCCCAGCCCCCGACCCGGCCGCCCTCCCCTGCGATGGGTCTCCTTGGCTCCGGGGTCCGTCCGGTCAGCCACGGTGCGTGCAGGGGGTCAGGCTGGCAGAGCTGGCCAGCTGGCCTTCTGAATGGTGGGCACCATTCCTGAGGGTCCCATCCACCGAGACCAGGAGCCCCCCAGCCCTTGGGCAGCCCTCCCTCTCCAGCTGGGGCTGCTCCCTCCCACCCCCCCGGCGGCCTGTGCCCCTGTCTCAGGCCAGGTCTTACGGGAGGTGGGGAGAGAGACGTCCTGCCCGGGGTGGGCAGCGAGGGGCCCTACCCGGTAGCCTAAAGGAAGTGGAGTGGAGGGCCCATCCTCTGGGGACGCTGTCCCCTCCTCACCGGTCTTCCCTTCCCACTGTTCCTCCAAGGGGTAGACGTGTCCGAGCTCAGCCTTAGCCGCCGAAGGAGGGTGGGCTGGTGGGTGCGGCCTTAGGGTCTCCAAGCCCCGCCAGCCCTCCCGCCACACCTCTGCCTGAGCTGACAGGGTGGCTCCTGCGGTCGCTTGTGGGCAGGGTGCTTCAGCGCCAGCACCTTGGCTCTAACCTCTGAGTGACGGAGGGCCCGTTCCCTCCCCTTTCTAGCCGAGCGCTCCCTTCTGTGAACTCGGCAGGGGGCCGAGTGTGCCAGCACGATGGGGTCACCGTGGCCCACGGCTAAGCCAGACACCCCCAAAGCCCAGCCTGTGCCTCCTGCGAGAGCCCTGGGGCGGCCAGGTGACCGCAGCTGGCAGCAAGCTTGTGGGTATGAGCTGGGGAGGCACGGACCCCAGCCCTGTTCCGGGCCCCTGGGAAGTAAGAGGTACCCCTCTGCCCCGCCCTGGCCACCCACCTCTCCAGGCTGCCTCCTTGGTGTTGGATTGTTGGGGCCATTTCCCACATGAGAGCACGGAGGCCAGGATAAGTTAGATAAGCCGGCCGCTCCTGGCCCTGTGCGGTGGGGCCCAGAACCGGAAGCCGGCCCTGCTGTCCTAGGTGGTGAGACGTGCCTCCTTCCCCTCCTCCTCCAGAGCACCCAAGCTCCCCCCTGGCGGACGAGGCCGGTGAGGGGGGTGCAGCGGCTTTGACCTTGAGGCTCTGTGCTCCCCTGTGGGTGTCCAGGAGAAGCGGGGTCTGGTCTGGGCAGAGGTGTCTGTAGGGGCTGGACAGGTGGGGGAGCCGGCCTTTGGGAGGCTGGTCTGCCTCCTGCCGGCTCTGTGACCTCAGGCAAGTGGCTTAACCTCTCTGGGCCTTCGTCACCTTCCCTGCGGCTGTCGTGAGGACTAAGCGTAGGCCGGGTCCTACAGTGGGTGCTCGGTAAACGTGGACTCCCCTCACCCCAAAGTGCCAGGCTGACCAGGCTGCCCCCAGTGCACAGGCCTGGCCTGAGGGCGCCCCTGCAGCCGGGAGCCCGCAGTGCGTCTGGTCTTTTGAAGGGGGTCTTGGCCCACTTACCCTGTGCACATAGCCTTAGGCACCTTGGGCCCTAAAGTGGTGGCCCTTCCTGGGCACGGGCCTCTAGGACAGCCACCTCCTTCGCTCATGGTGGGTCTGGCACCGTGTCTCGCCTCCTCCAGACAGCCTCCCGTGCCCAAACCTGCTTGTCCCCAAACCTGCTGACTGCAGCCTGTGGGGCCCGAGCTGGGCGGACTCTGGTCCGCCAACTGCAGAGGGCATGATAAGGCAGGTGGGGGCCTCGCTCGGGGAGGCAGCCTGGCCTATCTTGTTGGGCAGCCCATCCGGGCCCTTGGAGAGGCTGTGGCCTTGAGTCCCGTGTCTCCAGGCCTAGGGAGCAAGGAGGCCGCGGGGTGAGCCCACGCTGGTAGTTGACTCCTGCCCTGCGGGGTCTCTGGACCCTCCGTGCCTTGCCCTCTTTCCCCAGTGATGGGTTGGGAGGTTGTCACTGGGTGGCGCCCACCAGGCCGCTCTTGCCCGGCCTGCGGCCCTGGCTCCCCACACCCGCGGGCCCCTGCCCACACCCCCTTCCAGACACAGGCCTTCCCGGAGGCCTCCCCACCCCACTGGCTGCTTCTGGCCCCTCTTTCGTGTTTCCCAGGCTGCTCGGGCATGTCACAGCTTCTGGATGGCAGGGCCTGTGTCTCTCAGGGTGCTGGCCTGGTGCACAGGAAGAGAGAAGGACGAGGGAAGGCAGGCTCCAGGTGTGACCCATCTGTGCCCTGTGCCCTCTCCGGGCTTGCGTCCGTGGCCTTCATCCACCCACCGAGGGCGGGCTGGCAGGAGGCCCATCTTATGGAGGAAGGTGAGCACGATCCTGGGTCTCTCGGGGCCACAGGGCAGGGCGCTCTGTCCACGCGTGAGCTCTTTGCCCTGCTCTGAGCGTCACCCGGGACACTTGCCCCGACACCCAGACTTAGCACAGTGGGGCTCCCGTGACCACCCACCGGGCGCCGACCCTGCAGGAACAGAGGCCACGGGAGTCACTAGAAAAGCAGGCTGTTTATGTATAAATAGGTGATGCCCCCAGGAGCCCCACACGCTTCGCAGGCTGCCCAGGGTGAAGGTTCTGTGCAGGTGGCCCTGGGCACCTCCCAGAGCCTCATGAGGCACGCCTTCCCCGGGTGGGGGCTTTTCAGGAGTCCCCAGGGCTGGAGGGGGTGCAAAGCAGCTCTGCCCAGCCCAGTCCCCTGCCCCCACCGGCCCGTAGCGCCTACAGCTCCGGTGTCCTCAGGCCGGGGCTGCCTCGCTCTCCCAGGGCCCAGAGTGAGGTCCGTCCATCCGCCCCTGCCCTGCCGGTGCCTGCCTCACGACAGCCCCATGACGGCCAGGTGAGCCCGGTGGGTTCCCGGTTCGTCAGATAAACTCAGGTGCCCTCTCCTGGGGCCACGGGCCTGCTGGCGGGAGGAAGGCTGGGAAGTGGTGCCATTGGCCTGGCACCAGGGCTCCCAGGAGGGGCTTCACCTTTGGCAAGAGGGTGAGGGGCCCTGTGCTTTCCCAGAGGCCTGGGCAGCCTGGTCCAGGCAGGCGGCCGGGGACCCCCGTGGCCCTCCTACAGGTCCTCTGCGGGGATCAGCATTCTCTTCTCCACGTTGTGACTCTTCCTGAGGCCGCCAGAGCCTCCGGCCACACTGGGGTGGGCACCAGGGCTCGGGGCCTCGTGAGTGGCCTGCTGGGTGTAGTGCTGATAGGCGGGTGAGAAGTTGTGGACGGCGTCCTGCACGATGTCCTGTGGGCTCATGGTCTCCTTGAGGCCGCTGGAGATGCTGTGCATGGGTGCCTCGGGGGCTGGGGGCAGACAGCACGTGGGTGGGGCCAGGGCGCCCTGGACCTGTTCCCCCCCCCCCCCCCCCCGCCGCCACCCCCCATCGGGGGCCTGGGCCCTGGGGACACGGCCCTGCCCCCACCGGCCTCGGGGCTGCCCAGGGCTGGGGTCTGGCATCCTCAGGCCCCGGGCTCGGCCAGTAGGGGGCACTTCAGGACCTCTGAATCCCAGCCTGGCTCCTCTACCCTGGGACTGTCCCAGCCGGGACTCCCCAGGGGCCACAGGGGGAGTCCGCCCAGGCTGGCTCCTGTCTTCTCTCCAGCCTACAGTGAGCCCTTCACACTTGTCACTTTAGGCTGCTGGAGTGGCCGCAGGCCATCTCTGCCGCTGAGCGTCGTTCGCTAGGGATGCCCGGGGCCCAGGGGCCCAGACGTCCAGTCCAGCCATTTCACCCCGAGCTCGGAGCCATGCACCTCGCTGCCCCTGGGCCAGAAGCAGACGCCGCACCCGTCTAGCCTCTGATGGGGCTGTCTCCCTGTCCGTGTGGCTGACATCCCCTGGGCCCGTGCAGGAGGGCGGGACAGAGATGTGGTGCGGCCAGAGGCAGGCGGGGCTGTCTGGCCCCGTCCGCAGGCCCTCGGCACACCCCCACCCCCCGTGGGGCCCGCGTACCTGGCGAGCTTTCCTTCTCCGCGTAGACCTGGACGGTGAAGGCGTAGCGCAGGGCGATGGAGGCAAACAGCATCTCGATGCAGATGAGGAAGTTCTGGTAGCCTGCGGCCAGCGTGCCGGCCCCTACCTTGCTCCCGTCGATGACCTGGGCCTCAGGGATGACCCCACACTTCTCCAGGATGGCCAGCAGCATCCCTGGGGGGTGGTGACAGCCGCTCAGGCACCTGCCCTACACGGGCCTTGTGAGCTCAGCGGGATCTGCAGAGGGGACGAGGGTCAGGCCCTGGGACGTCCCATCCGTGTGGTCCTGTCCCACGGTGGGGGTTGGGGTGGCTGACATTCACGGGGAGGGGTGCCTCCAAAGCCAAGTTCTCAGCACGGTGGCCATCTGGGCGCTCCCCAAGCGTCTGCCCTGACCTCCCTGGTCCCAGAGCTGGGGCCCGCCTGACACTTACCCCCCACCCCCGCCTCTGCAGGGTGGGGTCTGGGGGTGTCCCCAACCTGGCCCGGGGCCTCTGCCTGTCCGTTCCATCCACTACAGGCCAGACCTACTGGACAGGGACTCGATATTTCCCCTGCGCCAGGGGCTGTGTGGCTTCTGGCTGAGGGAGCAGTAGTACTGGCCTGTGCTACAACCAGAGAGACTGAGGCCAGGCCTAAGGGCACCCGGAGAACAGGGGCGGAGATGGGGTTGGGACAGGCTCTGGGCTCCAGCCCCTGCCCCAGCAGCCCACCCACCCTGCCAGAAAGAGAGGAAGATGACGGCCTTGATGGTGAAGAACTTGAGGACAGGCTCGAAGGGCTGCAGGAGCTCCCTGGTGGCCAAGTAGAAAAGGAACAGGGCGTAGAGGGCCAGGCTGACAGAGACGTTGTAGACCAGGGTGATGTAGAGGTAGCCGCTGTGGATGCTGGGGCCAGAGCAGGGGTCGGGGGTCAGGGCAGGACCCTGCCCGTGCCCTCCCCACTGTCTCGGCCGAATCACTGGCCCGTGCGCTCCAGCCTGGGCACCGACAGTGACCCAGACCCAGACCTTCCCTGCGTGGCAGGCGGACGGTACCCAAGAGCAACAGCGAGGGAGCTGGGGTGCCCCACCACAGCGGTGAGGAGGTAGCCTTTCTCCCTGTGAAACCCTGTGTCCCTCTTCCTCTGTCCACCTGGGCACGGCCTGCGGGAGCGGGCCTCTACCTCGTGGACACACGGGCGGGTGTATGTGAACATGCGTGTGCATGTTGGTGTGACCTGTGGGTGTGTGTTCACGTGCACATGTCAGCGTTGTGTGCGCATAAGCATGTGAGCTGGGTCCGTGCGTGTGCATGGGCTGGCGTGGGTGTGGACACGTGCGTGCGAGCTGGGTCTGTGTGTGCCTGTGCGTGTGCACGGGCTGGCGTGGGCGTGGACCTGGCACAGGGCTCCTGGTACCAGGGAGGTCCCCGGCGGCGCCCCGTGCCTGAGTGCCTTAACCCCCCCGCCTCGTTCTCCTCCGGGTGGGCCAGCTGCAGGCTGCGAGGTCCTGGGGTCCTTGGCACACGTGGGTCTGCCTGCCACGGCCTTGCCCTGGCGGGTTCCCGAGAGGAGGGCGAGGCCTGTCCGTTCATATGGGGACTTGGCCCTGGGCTGAGCCCTCCCCCAGGCCCTGCCTGCCTCCGCCCAGCAGCCCAGCACGGTGCCCCCACCAGGCCGGGCCCGCCCCCTCCCCTCAGGCACATCAGCCTGGCCTTACTTGAAGTCCCCATCGTGGTATTTGCCGAATGCCTGCAGGACGATGGTGACCACGGCCATGATGGGCTTCACGATGCAGAACTGCAGTGTGGCCTGGGTGGGGGAGGGGAGCGTGGGGGCGCTCAGGGCGGTGGCTGGGAGGGGAGGGCAGAGGCAGGCAAGACCCCCACTCACCTGCTTGCAGAAGCGAAGGAAGCCGATGGAGTAGGACATGCCCTGGAGGCAGCAGGTGCCGTAGATGCAGCTTGACCTGGGGTGACCAGTCCCTGAAGCAGGGCTCCGGGGGGACGCGTCCCCAGACCCGCCCTGCTGCCCTGGGCGTGGAGGGACCCCCGTGGGCTCCGGGGCGAGAGGCTTACCGGATGGGCTTCCCCCGAATCTCGGCCATGATGGCGCTCTCGCCCCCCAGGTACTGGAAACAGAGGCTCAGGAAGCTGTAAATGACAAAGGCTGCAGAGGGGCAGGGCAGGGCGGGCGGCAGTGAGCCTGGGCTCCCCGGGGATGCCCGGCTGCAGGAGGGCTTTCTGACCCCCTGTGTGCCCACGCCCAGGACCCTCACTCAGCTTTGGGAGCCCACGCCATCCCCGGTGACCCCGGGGCGGGCGGAGCCCTCAGCGGTCACTGAGGCAGCGATGCCCCACCCAGGGCCTGGACCCCGCCCTCGCATCCCGAATCCTGACCGTCAGGGGTCAGGCGTCAGGCGGCCGGTTCCCGCAGGGCTGGACCGGGCTGGACCGAGCCGTTCCCCGCCCCCTAGGGTGGGGTTCCCGCCCCCTAGGGTGGGGTTCCGGGCCCCGGAGGGTGGGGTTCCGGAGCCGGCTGTGCGTCCCTCGGGCCCTCCCCGGGCGCTCACCTTCATAGCAGTCACGCACCGAGGCGAAGTAGACGTAGTGTTGGTGGCCCCCCAGGAGGAGGAGGCTGAGCCAGGAGTCGAAGGCGTAGATGGGCACGATGAAGAGCAGGCGAATGATGTAGCGCTGCTCGTTGGGGACCGTGTAGGAGCGCAGGTGCAGGTAGATCTGGGCGGACAGAGCCAGGGAGGCGTGGGCGCGACGGGCCAGAGGGGCGGTGGGAGGCAGCAGCGAGGACTTCGCCGGGGGCGGCAGCCCCTTCTTAGCGGACACGCGCATGCACGCACGCACTCGTGTGTTCACTCGTCCAAGGAGAATTTCCCTGGGGGAGGGGCCGTCTGTGGCCCCTGGGCGGGCAGTTTGGCATTTCAGCGTGGCGGGCCGTCGCCGGGGCCGGGGCCCTGACCCGTTTCCGGGATTTGTCCCTCGGAGCGGATACGCGGCCGAGGGGCCAGGCTGCCCAGAGGAGCCCCACACAGCCAGCGGAGGGGGTGTCCCGAGATGCCCACGCGGGGACGTGCTCCAGGAGGTGCCGAGTAAACACCAGAAGACAAACCAAGGACGGCCCCGCACGCCTTGGAAATGCAGGGCAGACCCAAAAGGAAAGATCCCTGTCTTTCCGCGACGGTAGGAAGATACAGGTGACCACTGTTTATCGATAAACCTTTCCTGATTTTCCACATCGTCTGTGAGGACGTGAAAAACCAGTGACAGGGTCTTCACGAGGAAGATGCACCAGGGAGCTGGGTATACAGGGCTGGCTGTGGTCCCACAGCACCTCTGGAAGGCTTCCTGGAGGAGGTGCCGTTCAGTGCCAGGCGGAGAGAGGGCAGTTGACGGGGAGGCTGTGTGTGGAGCCCCATGCGGACCCGCAGGGAGTGGCGGGGGCAGGGGACAGGCTCCTTATCAGTCCCTCAGTCCCAGCTGGTGCAGTGGGAGGGGCCCGGCATGACCAGCCAGTAGGAGACGTGGATTCTGCCCAGTGCTGGCGCTGCCCGGCTGGGTGGCCTTGGCAAGTACTCCCTGTGTTCTCCGGCCTTGCCTTCCCGTCTTTAAAGCGAGAGGCTGAGTCTCCCTCTGTCCTTCTGGGCTCTGGAAGGACAGAGTCTAGCTGCCCTTGAGCTACAGGGGCCTGGCAGTGTGGGCGGGGACGGGACTGCGTTCCAAGGTGGGGGGGGGGGGGTCCCTGACTGCCCTGTCTAGGCGGTGGGGACCCAGGAAGCCCACACACACACACACACACACACAGTCGCCAGCGCTGCAGAAGGTTAGGGTTACACAGACGGGGAAGCCGAGACCCGGACACCCGGACCCAGGACTCTGCTGCTCTCTGCTCTATAAATCACAGCCTCCCCAAGACCCAACACCGTTCCTCCACCGAGGAGTAGGCACCACCCGCCTGTGCGGTCTACCTGTCCAGGGGCGGTGCAAACACTGCCTCCTCCAGGCTGTCCTCCCTGATGGCCCCTGCCGCTCTCAGCTGCACTGTGCTCCACTGGCCCCCATCACACCCTTGTGTCTGCCATGTATTGTGATTTGAGGCCACGCAGCAGGCAGCTCTCATCGAGATGGGAGTCTCTCACCCCTCCGTGCCTTGGAGGCCTCTGGGCCACCCACCCCCCTGCCTGCTGGCCCGGAGCCCCCGCCAGTTGTTTCCTCCCCCAGTGCTGGCTGCACTACCCTGCAGGCCAGTTCTGCTCTCGGCACTGCCCCCCCTCACATCACCCCCCCCCCCCCCGCCGCCTTCTCTGGCTCCCACACCCCCCAGGCTGAAAGCCAAACTCCGCTCTTCTGCGTCCTGAGTGCCCTCTGCCCAGACGGCCGGCTCCCTGGCCTCCCACCTCGCTGTCGCCCCGGTGCCTCCCCGAATGTCTGTTCTCCACTGCCCGGCCCCTGCACTCAGACCCAAGACCTGCTGCCCGCGCCCGTTCTTCCTCGCTGCTGGGCGCGGCCATCCCCCCTCTGGGGGGCTGCCCCGTCTGCCGGGGGTTGTCACCGCCTGGGGCCGGGGGCTCCTGTGCTTCCCTGAATCTGAGGGGGCGGCCCCCCCCGACGCCCTGTCCTCCCAGCCCAGCTCTGTCCCTGGCACAGACCTCCCATCCCTGGCTCCCACACGCCACGTTCTGGACAAGGCCCCCTCCCCTGTCCCTGTACCCTGGCCTGCTGCCGCCTCTGATGTCTGCCCCAAGCTCATGGCTGGAGGTCCCAGATGCCAGCAGGGCCAGCCAGGACCACGTCCCACGGAGAGCGGGGACCCGGAGACGCAGAGGGGAGGGTTTACCTGGTGGCAGGTGAGCACCAGGGCGGTCCACACAAAGACCCCCGAGATGCCGCGGGCCAGCGCGGTGGTGAGGAAGAGCCGGGAGGCGCCCTGGGAGCTGTTCCCCATGCGGTCCATCTGCGGCCCGGCGGGCACGGTGGGCACAGCCGGCCCGGGGCTGGGCCGTGGCCATGTTCCCAGGAGCCCCGAGGCGTTAGTCATCTGCAGAGGTGAGAGAGGATGCGGGGAGGAGCGAGGGCAAAGGTGCACCCAGGCGGCTGGGAGCAGCCCCGGGGCAGCCCGGGGAGGAGGGAGCGGGGGCAGGGAGGGGGCAGCCGTCGCTGCAGGCGGAGCCGGAGTCTGACCGGCTGGCCCGCTCCCCTGACCCCGGGCAGCCCTGGGCAGCTCCGTGCACAGGAACTCGGCTCCAAGGCCTGGGCCCGGGACGCCCTCCTTCCCTGGGGTGGTGCCCGCCTCCACTGCTCGGGTTTGCGGGGACCCCACACGTTAGGGGCCGGAGGCGTCTGGGAAAGTGGGGGAGCCCCCGTTGCCCTGGCTGCCCGGGGTGGAGTCGGACAGCACTGCCCGCGGCAGCCGATGGGGAGTTCGGCCCGGCCCCCACCGGCTCCCCGGAACCTGCCGGACTGTCGGGGTGCCAGCTTTGCTGCGGGGCCGTTCTCCGCCCCGAGCCCGCTCGCCGGCCCCAGATGCCAGTTCTCCAGCTGCTTGCCGGCCACCTGGGGCACCGGGCACCTCCCCCTCTCCCACCCAGGCCTTCCCTGGCCTCTCCCCCTCCCTCCGGCCCCACCGTAGCGACCCAGCGCCTACCTCTCAGGCAGGAAGCTCAGGCCCGGCCCTGGGAGGCCCGGCCTCCAGGGAAGCCTGGCTGGTCATTTGTGTGGCCACGTGGCCCTGGTGGCAGCCCCACGGGGGTGGGGAAGGGCTGCTATCTGGAGGCCCTATCGGGCTTGGGGAGGGGCGGCCACAGCCTCCTCTCCAGGGTAGCCCACCTGAGATGCCGCCTGCGGGGAGGGGCCCAGCAGGAGTGGGAGGAGCTGAGGCCTGTCCCCTCCCCCCGCGGTTGACATTCTATCTTGGCCGCTGGCAGCTGGCTCCCAGGATCCTACAGGCCGCCAGGTGCCCTCACCTGCCTGTGCCAGCCGGTCAGGTGGCTCCTGCCTGGGCCCCGGGCGGCCAGGAGGGGTCTCGGTGGGTGGGGTGGGCGTGGGCCGCGTGGGGCCATGGGTTTCCGTGTGGGGCGATGACAAAGTTGTGGACCGAGGTAGGCAGGCCGCTGCACTCGATGCGGTGAAACGGTTTGTTTCAAGGATGGGTGAATTTGCGTTGTGAGAATCTCACCCTGTCCCCCACAGGTACGCTGGAAACACTCCAGGGTGGAGGGGTGGAGGGGTGGAGGGGGACAGACAGGTCACTGGGCTCGCTGGGGGGCCTGGCTTCTGCTGCCCTGGGCTCAACCCTGAGTCCAGAGGCCCTCTGGGGAACGGCTGTCTGCTGTGTCTCTGGAGGGGGCGTTGGGGTCGGGGCCATACTCTGGTTGCAGACGCGTTCATGCTGCGGCCGTGGGTACCAGGACCAAGTGCCTGCTCTGTGCCCGTGATGGGGACACCCCGTCCGTGTCCTCTGTGCCACCTAACGCTCCCCGCAGACCTGGGCGATGGGGTCAAGGGCTGAATTGTTGGAACTACCGTTCCCTTTTAGATGTGGGGGTGGGGGGCTCAGAGAGGTTCATCCCCGTGTCTGCGGCCCCACCCCTGCACACACCAGCCCCGGGGGAGCCCCCCGAGGACAGGCCTTGCCTGAGTCTGCCCCCCACTCTGCATCACCCCCAGCGGGCCTCCTCTGAGCACTGCCTGGAACCTTCCACACCGACCTTTCTCCCAGCCGTCCCCTCGTCCTGCAGGCTCGCATGTCACCCACTCGGTCCTGTCCCCTCTTCAAATCCCACTTCTGTCCACCTGTTGGCTTTGTGCTGCCCCCCGCCCCCTGCACAGGGGCTGCCGTGCCCATCCCCGGACATGCGGGGTGGGCAGTCTGTATGTGCCCTGATCCCTCGATGCCAGCTCCCAGCCGGTGCCCCGGGACCCACAGGAGCGTCCATCGGTGTGTGCAGGGTGGTGCTGCCGGCCGTGGACGTGGCTGTCATCTTTGTGGGGCAATTCTGGAGGTAGCACCCATCATCGCCCCTGGTGACAATAGCTTGGGGACCCTCGAGGGAGAAGACTCAGCTTCTGGGACATGGACGGGGCGGGCAGGGGCCTGGGGAACCCACTCGTGCTACAGGCGGGGAAACATCCTTCCCAGGCTGCTGCTGGAGTGACTGGGAATGCAGCAGGGGCACTGTGGTTAGATGTCAGAAGGACTTCCTAGCTGGAGTCAGCAGGCCCAGGCCTCTGGGAGGGCACTGAAGGGCCTGGCTTTGGGGAGGCTCGAGGCCCGGACCCTGGACCCAGACGGAGGGACTTTCCAAGCGCCGCCTTCTCAAAGGCAGAAACACTGTGGGGCACAGCGGCAGGTGGGGGGCAAGGCATCCGGGATCCTCTTCTGCCCAAGGCCACCCCTGCTCTGACGGCGGAGGCCAGGTCTGCCCTCAAGTTTTCTTGTTCAGCCACTGCCTCCAGGAAGGCCTCCGGGGGTCCCCCTCCTGCACACTCTGGGAAATGGCTGTGCTCAGGGGCCTTCCTACCAGCGCCAGCCACGCGTGCCCTTGAGAAGCCTGGGACCCTGCGAGGTGGGGGCCATCCCCTCCCCTCCTTCTCCGGTTCCTGACCTGTCGCTCAGGGGGCAGCCCCGGCCCTCAGGGCCTTGTTCTGCCCATGCCCTGAGCGGTCACCTTAGCAGAGACCTTCACCCCCCTGGGCCTTTGCTTTCTCATCTGTGCGGACGAGTCTGAGTTCTCCACCGCTCCTTGGGGTACAGCCGGTCGTACACCTGCCGTCACTGGGGGCCTGGGACAACCCCCCTCGGCCTGCTCTCAGTTCAGGGAAAGGGTCCGGCCCCAGGGCTCTCCCTGGAGAGAAGGAGCCTGCGTGGGTGGGGCATGGGAGGGCGGCAGGGGAAGGAGCCGGGTGGGGGCTGGGGTTCGGCCCTGGGGGCGTGGGGGCTAGGACGGCTGATTCCTCAGCACCTGGCTGCCCGTGGGGCTGTTTGAATGTGGCCCCACCCCTGGCCGCGGGTGTCACGGTCCACGCACACTCAGGAGAGGTGGCGGGCCGGCCCAGCCTGATTTCCCTGCCTGGGGCTGGACGCTGACCCAGCCTGTCACAGGACGGACCTGCCTGCCCAGATCCGGGCAGCCAGGGCCTCTGACCCCTGTCTACAGTGACCAGGTGCCTGGACTCCCGGCAGGTCCTGGCTGGGCTGTGGGGCGGCTGAGACCTGGGAGCCCTCATCCCCACACCTGCCCTTCACCGCTGATGACCCCCGGCCCGTGTCTCCTTGGCCTTCCTGCTGGCCCTGGACCTCCTTCCTCACCTGCCCTGCCAGGCCAGCCCCCTTCTCAGACGGGCCGCCACCTGGGAACATCACTGAAGGCTCGCAGCCCCTTCCCTGCCCCCCACCCCCACCCCTGGGCAGGCAGAGGCAGGGCTGGGGCACGGCGGTGGGGGCATCGAGACACCTCGCTCCCCCCAGGCCGGCCGCATCGGAGTCCTCTGACTCTCCCGGGGGCCCTCCCTGCCTGGCGCCCGGGGAGTGGCAGACAGGGTTTGCCACGAGCTTTTCTTACAGCCCACGCGGCTGTTGACTCAACTAATACCCACCGTGGCCTGGGGCCTGGGGTGACTGGACTGGGGCCACTGGTAGCCAAGGGTCCTGGGGGCTCAGGCCTTTATGCCACTCGTGTGGGAGCTGGGAGAAGTGGGGCAGCAGCGGGGCCTCTGTGGCCCTGTCGCTTTGGCTGCGGAAGGGACCTACTAGCCGGGGCCCCGAGCCGCTTCTCCCTCCCTCTGGGCCCCGGGGGGATGGGGGCGGCGGGTCCTTCCAGCTCTCATTCCGGGCCCCCTTACACGCTTGGGTGAGCAGGGAGGCTCCGGGACCTGGGCCAGGGCCCTGGGTCAGACGCACCGGGGTGGGACCCTGATGCGCCGCTCTCTGTGTCCGTGACCTTGGGCAGACCCTGGTTCTCTCTGAACCTCAGTTCCCTCTGTGTTTGGAGCCTCCGCGTGCCCCGGGCTCCCTGTCACCTGTTTCTCTTGGAGGTGGCCACAGGCCGCTGGAGCCCAAGACAGCCCAAGACGGCCGTCTCAGTCCTGCTGTCCTGCCAGCCAGGTCACCTGCCGTAGGCTTCTCTCGTCATCTGGGCCAATCAGCCCCGGGGGACCCCAGCGTGGGATCTGGGGCCTCCCTCCCTTCCTCTGGGGCTCCCCCGTCCTTCCTGCGCATTCCTGGGCGGCCCCCTCCTCTGTGCCGCCTCCTTCCCCAGAGAGAAGCTCTGTGTGCCCAGGGCCTGCCTGTACCTGCCTGTTGCCCCAGAGGTAGCTGGCTGTCCTGGGTGTGTACCTGGAGGCCCTCCTCCATCTCTATGCGGGGCTGGGGTGGGGTGCTGACCTGAGGACCCTTTCTGGCTACGAGGTGGCATCCTGGGGCCTGCCCAGGCCCTGTCCTCTTGAGGGGAGGAGTGGGGCACAGACACTGGGACTCCCAGAATTTCAAGGTGTGGGCGTTTTTCTCTGAGAGCCCCTGCCCCACTGGAGTGAATGGGACCCCGGCCTGGACCCCTCGCCCCTCCCGTGAACTGGGGCCCACAGCTCACCTCCATGGCGGCTCCTTCGGCTGTCCGGCCGGGCCCCTAGAGCAGCTCGGCGGCGGGGCCCCAGGCCGGGGAGGGGTGGCCGGGATGTCCAGCCCCACGGTGAGGCCTCCGGACCTCCACGGTTCCTCCTCACGGCAGCCAGGGTTGGTCTGAGACGCTGTTGCTTCTGGGGAAGTCCTGGCCTTTCCCTGGACCCAGAAAACTCCTCCTTGCTGCCTGCCCACCTTGCCGGACCGGCCCTGCCTGCTGGGATGCCGCCCGGGGCCACACCCTCTGCCCTGCCCTGCCACCGTCCAGCGGGGGCCACAAGCTGGCCTCAGGGTCCCTGCCATCTGGGTGTGGATCTCGTCGGGACCACTGACCCCCGTGGCTGCATCGCTAGTCTGTGTGGGCGGGAGTCTGACGCCCACCTCCTCTGGTGCAGCGAGGGTTAAATGGAGCGATGCTGTGGCCCCAGTCCCACTGGCTTCACCTGCACAGCCCTGAGCCTTGGTGTTCCCGGCTGCAAAGGGGGATCAGGGGTCCGTGTGCTCCCAGGTCGTGTGCAGGTTGAGCATGGGGTCTGCACAGCCCGTGAGCCGGCGCAGCCTGGGACTTCCTGTGGTTTCTCGGAGACCTCTGTTTCTCTCAGCGTCTCTCCCCCTCCCCTCCTTCCAGCTGCCTCCCTACTTTGGCCCAACAGATCGCAAGGCCCAGGAATCGAGGTGGCCCGCGGGGTCCCCACCTGCCTTCACAACGGATGGGCTCCTGTCCCTGAGCAGCCCAGCGCAGAGGTCGCAGCGCGCCTCCTCCAGAGACGTGGACCCCTAAGACTATCGGCCACCGGCTCTCTGGCCTCTGGCCTGGGCTTCCTGGGGCCCACGGAGACACGGTCCCCATCAAAATGTCCCCAGACGTGGGCTTCCTCCCGAAAGCCCCCCCCCGCACCCCGTCCCGGGGGCTTCGGGGCCTCCCATCCTGTCACAGACCTCAGGGATTGATGCGTCCTCGCTTCCCACGAGCCAGTCCTCACCCCCCGCGACCGCGTCTGCGTGCTTCCTGTTGGGACGTGCACTAGCAGACCGCGGCGCAGAGCGCCTCCCTGCCGTCGTCCCCTGGGCACTCAGGGCCCTCGGATTTCACTCATCCATGGGCATCGTCTTGGCCACTTACCCGCGTGCCCCCCTCCTGGTTTCCAACTTCACTGCAGGGCGTTAACGGAAGAGCCGGTCCCGCGAGCAGCGTCTGATGCCCCCGGTTAGTTGTCCTACCTGGTTTGGGGGGACCGGGGCTCTGTCAAAGCCCTGGATAAGCAGCTCGGGGTGACAGCAGACAGCGGCCACCCTCCCTGGCTTCTCTTGACCCCCAAGGGCACCTGCCGGCCCTTGGCTCGGAGCTGGAACCATGCCCCCACATCCTCTAAGGAACAGGGGGGGCGTGCGAGGGAGGGGCCTGGGGGTCTCCACGTGCAGCTCAGTGGCGCTGGGCCGGCCAGATCACGCCCTGTCGACCAAGGGCACGGCCTTGACAAAGGAGCCTCGTCTGGCAGTCTGGGCTGCAGGGGCTGGCAAACTGGCCCGAAACGAAGATCATGATTCACGCTGGGCCACAAATCACTGCAAGGCCGAACTGCAGTCTGATCGCTGGGTAAGCGCCACCCGCGTCCACGTCCGGGGAGCACACAGCCCCGCCTGCGGAAACCGAGGCTTCGCGGTCTCTGTCGAGTGCGTCCCTCTCCCCCAGAATCGTCGCAGCCGGGAGGGCCCGGCCGCGGCAAAGGGCAGAGTCACGTGCCTGCATTTGCACGGCAGGGCGGCTTCCGGGCCGGGAGCCTCGAGTGTCGGTCTGTGTATTACGAGCTTCGGGCCGCTGTCGATGACTTGAGGAAGGTGCTGGGGGCCTGGTTTCCATTACACGTCCACCGTCCAGGTGGGCGGCCGAGGGCCGGCACCGCCCCGTGTCCTCAGCCCGCGTCCGCCAGCGCGCCCCGGCCTCTTCTCAGGGCGGCCACGTGACTCCGCCTCGGTTTCCCCCTCTGGCACACGGGGGTGACCAGGGTGGCGACCTCCCTCCAGTCTGAGTGAGGGCCGAGAAGGGTGGGCCCCAGAGCCTGGCCACGGTGCCAAGCAGCACGTGTGTGAGTCCTGTTGCTGTGCATTTAGGGACCAAACAGAAAGCCAGAGGCTGCGGATCCGAAACCTAGGCTCAGACGGGACCCTACCCAAGCCTCAGGTCCCCTGCTTGTTACACGGGAGAAGTCATGACTTCACAGGGCAGACGCTGGTCCGAAGTGTTGACCTGAGGACACCAGGCCTCTGCTCCTGCTCTGGGGGGGGCTGCCTCTCCGGGGGCCAGCTCCTCCCCTCCCACCTAAGGTCTCCCGTGCCCGCCCCCCGGGCTTCCTCGCTCTGGCCATGACATTACTGCCCACCCGTCAGGACACACGAGTCACCTTGGGGGTCCTCGTATGTGTGGAGATCCCTTCCCTTCTCCGGTCGGCTCCTGTGTCCTTAGAACCTGTGCTGGTCCCGGTCCCCCAAGCGGCCCACCAAGTGCGGTTTGGTGTGCAGGATCTTACCGGGGAAGGCCAGTGTGAAAGCAGGAAGGGTGGGAGCGGTCAGGCTGGGGACATGGCTGCCCGAGACCAGGAGGGGGGGCGAAGCCGGCCACAAAGGAGTCCCGTGTCTCCCAGGGATGGGCCTGCTTCAGTTCCCCCCCGTGTCCCTGACAGGTGCAGGCACCAGGAGGGGGCGGCGGGACCTTGGTCACTCAGGCTCCCCGTAGCAGCAGGTGAGTGAAGCGCCTTCCCCGCTTACGAGTCGGTGCCGCCTCCAGGAAGTCTGGTCGGATTCCCTCGGCCAGTCTGTGCCCTGCACGGGCAGCGTCTGCCGAGGGAAAGAGCTCTCGAGGTTTCCCTCTGCCCCACCCTCGGCAAACTCACGCTGGTCCGGAGGCTTCGGCCCCGTCTTCCCACTGCCCGCCCTGGAGGGTTTCTAAGGTTAAGACTTTCTGTTTCAGAACCGCCCCCCCACCCCAGAAGGCCATCCTGGGCGCACGGGGATCCCCGCTGGTTTCTGCCTGCAGATCCTGAGCCCCCGCTCGCTCTCCCGCGGGCTTCTAGCTTGTGGGACAGACTCACATGGCAGAACATCTAGCCTGCCAGCTTCTGGTGTGGCCAGTGACGTGCCCTTGTGGCCGGAGGGGGACGAGGGGAGCCCCGCGGGTCCCAGGCTGCCCTCCCAGAGGCCCGGCCGCACAAAGGCCCCACCCTGTAGCTCCACCCGCCTGTGGAGGTGTTTCCTGGGATGATTTCCAAAAGGCAAACCCGCCTGACTCAAGCCCCGAGGCCTCAGAGGCCTCAGCATTCAGCACGAGGCCCCTGCCATCGGCCCCCTCCCCACCCTCGGGCTTTGCCAGCCCCAACACCCTGGGGCCCGGGCTCAGCCGTGCCGTCCCACGCTGGACTTCTGCTTCCTGGCCTTTGCGCGCCCTTCCCCCAGCATTCAGGATTCCCTCCCTGGGCACTCAGCGGGCCCACGGCCCTACCGTGGCTGGCCCCAGGCCCGCGGGGCGACATGAACAACTCCCCGGCTCCTGAGGCTGGGGTCTGTGCCCCACACCCTCGCAGCGACTGCCGCCCGGCAGGACCGTGGGGAGTGTTCGTGGAAGGGAAGTTAACGGCTGCCCAGCAATGCGAACGCGCTCGGCGAAGTCAGAGGAAGAGGAGTGGGGTGAGCGTGTGCAGAGCGTGAAGTACACTGTTTCCTGCCGAACGAGGCTTCCTCCCGCCGGACGCACCCAGAACCGAATTCCCGCCATGTGACTGAAACTTCTCAGTCCTGCTAAGAAGGATGGTGAAGTCACTTAGGGTACGCGTTTATTTTTATTAGAAACAGCCGTCCTCCAACAGTTGCCCCCGCGTGTGGAGGACCAGGACTCTTACCTGATGACTCCTCTTTCGCCTCTCAAATAAATGCCACTACCCGGACCCGGCTGAGAACCATTCACAAGCCCCCCAAGACACGTTGCACGGCTGTGCTCCCACCGGACCGCGGGTAACTCAGCGACCCAACCAACCAAGAGTCCGCCTGAGGTGTGCGTATTTCTTCCGGCTCCGGGGACCCAGGCCAGACAGTTCCTCCTGCGGACCGGCCAGGGGAGGGCCTCCGAATCGAGAGCGTGTCGGGGTCTCCCTTTGGCCGCGCCGAGGAGCAGGCGTGGTCACCACACCTGGCAGGCCTGGATCACCTCCTTCAGGGCCTTCAGCCCCTCCACACTCCTGTCCTTCATGGCCATGGCCAGGAGCACCGCTCTGTTTCCCGCTTCTTGAGACACAAACGTCACCAGGTTCTTTGCAAAGACGTGGATGAGAGGCTGGTGAAGGAACGACAGAAACCATCTGAACCGCGAGTCTCTTTTCCGGTAGGAACCCACCTGGCTTCTGCACCAGCCTCGGACCCCGACCCGGTAAGTGTGATGCGGCAGCAGTTCAGGGTTCAAGGAGGCTCCGGAACATTCCGGTCCTACACAAAATGCTAAACATGCACCATTATACTTATTTTCTCAGTGCCTTCTGATGCCCGGGTGCCTGCTGGCTGTCTCTAATCTAGGACTCCCAAAAGACGAGTCTGCCGGGCTAGGGGGCGGGGGTCTGTCCAATCTGCCAGGCCATCTTTCAGACCGAACAGGGACAGCCACTCGCTCCTCCAGGCCGCGGTGACAGGGTCAAGAGGAAGGCGAGGCACCCGCACTACAAAATCAGTGTCTCTGCTTGTCTGCTGGATAAAGTCCCGACGGGCTGGGAAAGGCAGCCACGCAAGGGGGGCTTGCCTACTGACAAAACGGAGCCACAGACGCGGTTCCCGCTCCCCCGCCCAGTGTAGGGACCCCTTCCCGGCCACTATACCTCGTCCTGCCCCAGAAGGACTCTAGTGGTGAGCACCGGCTTGCCGATGTCACCGGCCACGTCGCTGGGTTCCAGGGAGACCAGGGTGCCCATCTTCCCGAACTGGGTCACCAGCACCAGGATGTGACTGCTGAAGGCCGTGCACACCACCTGGGTGGGGACCCCGCACACCACTTCCGTCCTCTGTCGGGACATCAGCAGAGGTTTGCCTTCCATGGCGGGGTCTCCTCCGGGGCACTTCTACGTTAGAACGGATAAGTGAATCAGACCGCGTCCCCGCGGCGCGCCGACGGCCGCGCGCACGCGCCCTGGCAGGTGAGGGTCCGCGCGGCCACCGGCTTCCTCTGGAGCCGGGGCGCCGCCCGCAGACGCACACGGGCAGGCGGCGGGCGAGGACCGGCGCCGCTCCCGGGCTCGAGCAGGGGACCGCGCTCCCGCCGACCCGTCCCACCCGCCGTGCCGCCCGCGCTCACCGCGCCGCGCCCGGAAGTGACGCCCGCGGGCGACGGAGCGGGGGGGGGGGGGGGGCGGCGGCCACCCGCTCGCCCCCGCGCCCCCGCCGGAAGTGCGGCTGCGGGCTTCCGGTCCCGCGGGTCTCCCTGCGGGTCCCGGAGCCGCCGGGTTCCGCGCTCCCGAGAGGGGCCGCGTGTTCGAGGCAGGGGGCTGCGGCCCCCAACCGCGGGCCTCGGCCCGCGGGGCTCCGGCTGCGCGTCCTCGGCCGTCCCGGGGGAGTCCTGCGGCTCGGCGGTCGGGGCTCGCCTGGCTGTGGGCTGCGGGACCCGCGTGGCGGCCGGGGACGGGGGGGGGGGGGGGGCGGCTGGAGGAGCCGACGCCGAGAGCGGGCCGTCAGGGCTCCGAGTGTGGCCCGCGGGCGTCCCGGTCCCGAGCCGGGGCGTCCTGCTGACCCTGGCCGGGCGGGGCGGCGCGGAGGCCCCTCGGCGAGGCCCGGGTCAGGGTGGGGGCGCCGCGGAGGCGGTCGGCGGGGTTCGGGGCGGTCTGTGGGGGCGGGGGGGGGTGGCCGGCGGTGGGGGGGGGCGGCGTTCAGCGGGGGCGGTCTCCGTCGATGGAGCGGACCCTCCACCCCACTCTCAGGGGGTCCCCAGCCCTCCGGGGATGCTGGCGGCCTATCAGAGGCCCATCTGCCCCCCACTCCCCTAGGCCAGCCTCCATGAGGCCGCAGTGGGTGCCGGGCATGGTGCTAAGTGCTGCCTGTGCAGTAACTCCGGAGTCTTAGCGCCACGAGGTAGAGCGCTCTCATCCCTGTCGCCTAAGCAGGCTGTTCTGGTTCGGGGAACTTACCCGAGGCCGCGGTCGGAGAGCCTGTAAGGCCTGGATCACCCTTGAGTACTGGTCTCAGGGCTCGAATGCCCGGGTATAGGGGAAGAGGAGGGACCAATGTGGCCCCTGTGGCCCGATGAATTCTGGCCCCTCCCCAGGATCTCTGAGAGCCCCCCCCCCCCCCCCCCCCCCGCCACTCCTCTTTTTCCCCAAGCTGCAAGTTTTCTTGGCAGGGTGGGGGAGTCGCGCACTGATCGGTACTGCAGTGATTCGATTAGAGCCTCGAGACTTTTTCTCAGGGGACTAACGTCTCTTCAGAACCCCATACTCCCTGTCCAGTGCCCTGCCGGCGGGGTCAGGGAGCGTGTCCCCTCCGTCTAGTGGGCCCACGTCACTGAGTCCCCTAGGAAATGTCAGCATCCCTAATCTTTCCCTTTTTTCCTGATTTGTTGACTTTGTACAATCCAGGTCAAGTCAAATGAAGCATGCACCTTGAAAACAACTTCTGGTGGCTTAAAATAAAAAGCATGTATACAAAACGTTATCAAAATAGAAATAAACATCAAAAGGAAATCTGTTTTTGAGCTTTCTTGCAGCCAGGTCACAGAGGGAAAGATTTTGACTTTCAAGGTTCCCATATTCCGAAAGCGGGAAGGATATCAGTTTCTCAGGAGAGTGTTTTTGTTGGGTCTAAATTTAAATGCACGGCACACCCCAAAAGCAAATCGCAGGGGCATTGCTTTGTCATGGGAAGCCTTCGAAAGGTCCATTCACCCATTCACTGTTATTCACCTGTTCATGCAGCCTCTCTCTGGACAAGTTTGGCAAATGGACACAAGTTTGACAAATGGACACAAGTTTGACATCCTCCCTCGCCCCCCTGCCCCGCGGGGGGAAAAACCCAACTCCAAGTTCTCGCCTTTATAAAAGATGTCAAAGAACAAAGTGTTAACACTGTTAAGCAAATGCTTAAGTGCTGGTCAGTTGTCTGCTTTTTGGTCTGGATCTTGGATACGAACTGCATATGAAATAAACGGAGGGGCTTCCTCGTGGCCCAAGTGGACGTGTGGGCAGAACTTCTGCACCTAGGATAATGGGGGATGACCTCATTGCCTGCCGTTGACTGTTGTCCAGTTTAAGGCGATAATTGAACTGGAAAGAAAGGTCCCTTAAGGGAGTTCACTTAAAACGAGAAGCAAGTAGTAATAGGGTCCATAATGGGGCAAAAGAGAATTTATCTTGAAAAATGGGGAAAGTGGGAAATATCTTGAATTTGTCTTCTCTTCAAGGAGTTTTAGGTTGTGAACGCAATTGTACACTAATGTGTAGAACGAGCAAAGAATCGGTGTTGATTTGGCGGGGCCCTGATTTTTCCAACTAATTGCTTGGTAGCGATGTTCCCAGCTCTGTTATGCAGAGGATTGGTTTGCCGTGCTGTACAGGGGCCCATTCAATTTCCCCAAGAGCCTCTCCTAATCCTTCATAAGTCACTCCTTGTTGGAGTGCCGTCCTGTCCTGTCACAGCGTCCAGGGCACCGCCAGGCCCTCCCGCACTTGCTGGCAGCTCTGGGAGCCATCAGAACCTCCCCTAGTATCCCATTCATGGGCTTTCTGGAATCTTGCGTTGTTCCTGCGATTTGCAACTGACTACGCAGTTGACTTGCGCCGTCCGTCCACAGCTTCACAGCCGGGTTCCCAGGACTTTCAACGTCATGCGTGTGCGTGAGAGAGAGTTGGGGGAGACAGGGGGGTTCGGGAACCACACTGGGAGGGGTATTTAAGTGGAGCCCAGTTTTGTAAAGGGTCAATTCATTAGTGAAACTTTCTGTGTTAGGATGGTTCTGCTCCCTCCGCAGCCTGCCGGCACGAGGTCCTGAACTGTCCACGCTCAGGACCCCGGAATGGGCAAGACCTCGGGCCGCAGAGTCTGCCTCCTTGGCCCTTACTCACTTGGTGCTTTTGAGCAACTTTTCCTGTCCGCCTCAGTTTCTCAGCTTAAAAATGGAGCTGACACTTGTGCCTGCCTCCTAGGATTGAGCGAGGTTTGTGTGCACGGATCCCCTGGAGCTTTATGAAGTTAGCTATGACTTTATCTTTATTTATATATTTACATATTATTTATCTCGTTTATTTTTTTTTTTAATTTTTTTTAACGTTTATTTATTTTTGAGACAGAGACAGAGCATGAACAGGGGAGGGGCAGAGAGAGAGGGAGACACAGAATCGGAAACAGGCTCCAGGCTCTGAGCTGCCAGCACAGAGCCCGACGTGGGGCTCGAACTCACGGACCACGAGATCGTGACCTGAGCCGAAGTCGGACGCTTAACCGACTGAGCCACCCAGGCGCCCCTCTCGTTTGTTATTAACCACCTGTTCTCCTATCCTTAGGTAAGTACCATCCCGCTGCTACATGCTGGGCGAGGAACAGCCTCAGTGCGCACCAGTCTTTGGGACTCAGAGGGCCTCTGGTTGGAGGTGAGGTGCTTCTGGCCACCCTTGAGCCTGCGGGAGGCTCTCCAACCTGCTGCCCCCAGGGTCTGCCCGAGCAAGGGTCCCGCAGAGCCTCCGGGTTCTGGGGAGACGTGGTCATAGGTGGAGCCGTGTTATCGGTATAGATGACTGTTCCTCTCACGGTCTCGGCCAGTCTCCCACGAGGGCCCGGGGACGCAGAGGGCGGATGTGTGCGTTAGGATTCCTTCAGGCAGGTGGCAGACGCCATGTGAAACCGTCTCTTGCCCCCAAGGGGAACAGATGGGCTCCGTGGATGGCTCCGAGGCTGCCGTCCCTGGGTGCCAGTGAAATTACCAGCCTGGCTCACGTGCCCGTCCTTGCACCAGTCACTGTTTTTTTTTTTTTTTTAATTTTTTTTTTCAACGTTTATTTATTTTTGGGACAGAGAGAGACAGAGCATGAACGGGGGAGGGGCAGAGAGAGAGGGAGACACAGAATCGGAAACAGGCTCCAGGCTCTGAGCCATCAGCCCAGAGCCTGACGCGGGGCTTGAACTCACGAACCGCGAGATCGTGACCTGGCTGAAGTCGGACGCTTAACCGACTGCGCCACCCAGGCGCCCGCACCAGTCACTGTTTCAAAAGCAGTTAATGTAAAAACAGCTCCCCGTGTGCTCGAGAGTTAGAAAATACTTCCCAGCGATGCGCATCAAAGAAGAAATCATCTTGGAGATCGTGAAACACCTAGAACCCGCCCCTGGAAACCACTCACCTACTTTGTGTTCCCGCAGATTGGCTGGGTGGGACATTTCCTGCAAAGGGACTCGTACTCCACGTGGCCTTTCACAGCCGGCTCCTTTTGTCCAGCGCCGTGCTGTGAAGGCTTGTCCATGCGTGGCAGGGTTTCGTTCCTTCCAGACGTGCCAGTCATTGGGAGGGCGAAACGAGGCCCCATGGCAGGAGGGCCCGGGGCAGGGCCTGACACGCACAGGTGTGCAAGGTTTCCTTCCCTTCACGGATCACTGGAATCAGCTGGCGACACCACATCCACGGCACCTCACGTGGTCAGTGGCTCCGAGCCCTCCGCACTGCTGGCGCTTGGGGGGCGCTGACGCGGAAGGGTGACAGCGTCAGCCCATCTCCCCGGTCCCCTGACGCCTCCTGAGACAGGTCTGGGGCTATCCACGCGGGCTTTGTCGATGCCGGGGCCGTGAGGCCCTCGTGCCATGATCCCGTCCCCGGAGAAAGGCCAAGGTGGCGGAGAAGCTGGCCGTGGCTTGTCAAGACACCAACGTACAGGCACGTGGGCACGGCCACCTTTGAGGCTGTCTGTGGCCCTTTCTCCATTTGGCGGCCTTGCAGCCACGGCTGGGGATGCTCTGCCCCGTGGGCCCTGGCGTTCAACCCCAGCTTATCGCTGCCCTCTCGGTGCCCCAGCTGGGAGGCCCGACGGCGACCCGGGGCCGTTGCCGGTACGGCAAAGTGTCCCTAGCACGATGGTCACAGACACCCTTGAACAAACAGCACAGAAATAGAAGCGATTCTAATTAGGGCTCTCTATAAGACGGAAATTACCTTTAGCAGCACCCAGTTATCTAGAAAAACAATGAACAATTAATTTTTTCCAAACCAGGATTATCCAAATGGAGGTAGGATATAAGAAACATGCCGTTGAGGCCTTTGGAGAAAAAAAGATTAAAGGCAACCAATTGAAAATTGCATATATTTTATTACAAAAACAAAGCCCCGGGTCTGTGTGAAATTCAAATTTTTCCCAAGGGAAATTAATGAATACCATTAAAACTGAGTCCAGTTTATAAGGATCCAGGGAGCGGTTCCTTTGGAAAGGGAATAAATCTTCTTCCCAGGGAGCATTTAAAGACCATTTCTGAAATGCCTGCAGCACAGGGTAAGAAGTAAAATCGTTATTTTCCTGCAGAGGCCGGTGGTGTTCCCTGTTGGGTGTAGCCTCGGCTCAGCCAGGGCCGGCAGGGGCTGTCTGGCCTAAGGAAGTCCCCAGCTTTGGAGTTTCGTGTCGAAGGGAGTGTTTTTATTTAACACCGCACAGTAAACACAAAGAAAATCCCTTGTTTTTGGACCCGATTCCATCACGGCACAGAACCGAGAGTTCAGCACGTCGCTTTGTTTTCTGCTGAACTGGGTCGAGCTCAGATATCACAACGTTTTCGTTCGAGGAGCAAGCCTTTCCGCCCTCATTAGAAATCCGGAAAACTGCCTCGCACTTACATGTTTGTTTAGTTCTTTAATAAATGAAACCTTAATCCGTGTACAATTTCTGAAAGCCTTTCTTTCAATATTTTAAGAAGTTATTTCCCCTGGCGAAGACGCGGTCTCGTCGCCCCGCGTTGAACCCGCGGCCAATCTTGCCAGCGTGCACGGAGGCTCGTCCTTGCTCCCGCCAGTGCTGCGCGTCAGGGGGCCTGAAAACGTGCTTGTCGAATCGGATCAAATTCAAGTTGGCGTGCGAAGCTTTGGATTGAGGGGTCCGGGTGGGCGCGGAGCTGGAGGGGCCAGAGGGGCGGGATGGAGCCAGGGAACTCGAGCCCTGCCCCGGGGCTCTGGCACTAACCTGTGGCCTTAGACAACTCCCTTCCCCTCCCTGGGCCTCCACCTAGAAACCCTCATCTGTTAAATGGGCAAATTGGCCAGGTGGCCCCCAGGTGCCTCCCACCCACTCTTAGCTCACGCAGCACGGGGAACGGGGAGGGTCCGCAGAGGAAGAGGCAGCCCAGAGGAGCACTGGCAGGGGGGGCCTGAGCAGATTCTGTCCCGGCAGGGACGGGGCAGGACGGGCTGGGAAGGCGGGAGGCGGCCTCGCTCTGCCCAGCTGTCCTGTGTCTGGGGGCTGTACCACGTGGAGGCTCCAAGAAGGCACATGGATCACGGCTCGAGGACTTTCTGACCACTGGAGCTTTCCAGGAACGCCGGGGGCCTCCCGTGGGCGGTGCTTGGTGTGCTTCCTTTGGAGGAATTGAGACCAGGCGGTCACTGGGGCCGGGACTTGTGCCAGCGCCATGTGTGTTCCTTTGGGAGGCTGGACTCGGCGTTCTGAGGATGTTTGCATCCAGGTGTCTGTGGTTTTGTGTGTCCAAGCGGAACCGATCACCGCAGCGAGATATTACTAAGTCCTACTAGACTGTTCGAGACCAAACAAGCCCCGAAGGCACGGTGGACAAGGACCTGCAACACCCTGGAACATTCCTGCCCGGCTGGTGGGAACGCGGGACGGTTCGGGGCCCCTGGGAGGCAGGTTCGCGGAGGCTTACAAACACGCAAACATACCCCTACCACGTGACCACGCAGTGCCATCCCTAGGAGCTCAGCGAGGAGAAATGAGGCTTGGTTCACACAACGGGCACAGGACCGTTGACAGAGGCTTTCTGTAGGGTGGAAGCAACCCGAATGTTTCCCCGAACCCACAAAGTGGTGCCGGGTGGTGATGGGACGCTCCCCTGTGTTCAGAAGGAATAAACTGCTTAGCGGTACGTGCAGAGCGCCGAGGGACCTCAGAGGCCGGGCGCCAAGTGAGAGAAGCCAAGCACAAAGTCTACACGGCAGGTGACTGCACGCATCCGGTGTTCCGGGAAAGGCCGGGTTCCAGGCACAGGAAGCAGATCAGCGGTTGCAGAGCTGGGGGTCAGGGGCAGCTCTGGCTCCGGGGTGGACGGCGGGACTTCTGTGTCTTGACCGCGGCCGCGCTTTCGTGACTGCATTTGTCTGCGCGCGTGAAACCGTGCCTCGAGAGGGGACTTCGGGGGCTGCACGTAAAAAAGAGTGAGTAAATAATCGGGGCAGACAGACGCCACCCCCGGCCAGCGGCGCTGATGGGGAATCCCACCTCGGGCCCAGGGCAGGCTCCCGTTTGGAGAACTTAGAGCTCTGGTGCACTGGGCTCCCGCCCACGCCCGCACTGCTGTGTCCCGCCCAGGTAGTGCCACCCACACAGCTCTGGTGTCCGCCTCCTCGTGCTCTGAAAGTACTGTCGTCACCCGCCCGTCTGTCCATCTGTCCACCCATGTGCCCACCCGTCTGTCCATCTCCTCACCCGTCCATCTGTCCATCTGTCCACTCGTCCATCCATCTTCCCAGTTGTTCACCTGTCCACCTGTCCATCTGTCTGCTCATCGGTCCATCTGACCACCTGTCCATGTATCTGTCTGCCTGTCCACCTGTCCGTGCGTCTGTCCACCCATCTGTCCATCGGTCTGCCCGTCCATCCATCCATTCGTCTGCCTGTCCACCCATCCGTGTGTCTGTCCACCTGTCCACCCGTCTATTTGTTCGCCCATCTGTTCATCTGCCCACCTGTCCATTTGCCTGTCCATCTGCTCACCCATCCATCCACCTGTTCATCCATCTGTCCATCTGCCCACCCATCTGTCCGTCCACCAATCCGCCCATCTGCCCGCCCATCTGTCCATCTGTCCACCCGTGTGCCCACCCATCTGTCCATCTCCTCACCCGTCCATCTGTCCACCTGTCCATCTGTCCACTCGCCCATCCATCTGCCCAGTTGTTCACCTGTCCACCCGTTCGTCTATCTCCTCACCTGTCCACCTGTCCACTCATCAGTCCATCTGACCACCTGTCCATCCATCTGTCTGCCTGTCCACCTGTTCATGCGTCTGTCCACCCATCTGTCCATCGGTCTGCCTGTCCATCCATCCATTCGTCTGCCTGTCCACCCATCTGTGTGTCTGTCCGCCTGGCCACCCGTCTGTTTGTTCGCCCATCTGTCCATCTGCCCACCTGTCCATTTGTCTGTCCATCTGCCCACCCATCCATCCACCTGTTCATCCATCTGTCCATCTGTCCACCTGTCTGTCCATCTGCCCACCCGTCTGTCCATCTGACCACCTGTCCACCCATCCATGCATCTATCCACCCCGTCCATCTATCTGTGCAGGAGAAACAGGTGTTGTGGTCCTGATGAGCACCTCCTGCTCGGGGCTGTTCGGCGGGCTCTCTGGATGCAGACACGAGACAGAAAAGGGGCCCATAGCTGCAGGTGCAGGAGCGTCAGGTGACACAGGCACGCCGCCACCCCCAAGGACAGGGCAGGTAGTCATTTCGAAGGGGGCTGCGAGGAGGAAGGGGTCCCTAGGAACACAGCCGTGGGGGAGGACAGGGTGCGGCGGCCCCAGAGGCCCCGGACACGCAGGGCCCAGCGTGACACTGTCCTGGAGGTCATTCTGGGATGGCAGCGGGTGTAGATTGGGTGGGACTTCCCACGTTCACATACGGATGTGCTCTTTGTACTCTTTTCGCCAGCATTTTTGTTCTTATAGCCGGGAAAGAAGGCGGGGAAGGATGTGTACTTCCGGCCCTCGTAGCCGGGAAACCTGCGTCCTGTAGACGCACCCGCAGCCCCTGAGTTGAATCCAGCAGGGGGTTTGGGTCTCTTGTTGGCAGGGAAAGGGCGGGAGGGAGGGCTGCGGCCCCAGACCCCGGGAAGGCCGTGGGGGGAGCCTGTGCTACCGGTTATCACCTTTAGGGGGCAGCAGAGGCCACAGAACGCTCTGGCCCGCGGAGCCTGTGTGAGTAGAGGATGTGAGGTCGTCCTGTCCTGTCGTCCTCGTCCTCACTCCCCACGGGGGATGAGGGGCCCCTGCTTCCTCAGGCGCTTCCCGCCCACGCGCCCTTGATCCTTCCGGGAGCCAGCTCCCTCTCTGTCACTCTGTCTCTGTTCCCGTCTGGACCTCTTGCTCCCCTTCTCTCTGTCTCTGTCTGCCTCTGTCTCTCTCTCATCTGGATGTTTCTCTTCCCCAGCGGTACAGTCACCTAATAACAAAGGTCTTGAAGGTGTAATTTATGTCACGGGCACCCACGGAGCCCGTCCTGAGGGCCAGACCCGGTGCCACCGTGCGGTAAGGGTAGCGAGAGGGCGCAGGCCCGCTGTGATCCTCCAGGGGGCGTCAGGTGCGCACAGTTAGTAGGGTTAAAATTCAGGCCGAACCGTGAGCATCTGAAATCAGGAGCAGGAATCGTAAGCTGCACTGGACAGTCACGGCCATAATGAAAGCAAAGTGGGTGCACGCTGGCCTCTGCCTTCCCCACGGTCACGATTATTGGGCCTCAAGATTAGCCTTGACCTTCCTGGTAACCACAGGGAAAAGGGATCAGGTACCCGGGTGTGTAGGTGGAGGTTCAGGGGACCCAGCGCCCTATGGGGTCAGCCTTGCTCCCGTTCCCCTTCTCCGTGCACATCGGTCACGGCCGCCCCCGCCTCGCCAGAGCCCCTGCCTGCGGCGTCTCCCCCACGGTCCCCCTCCCCACGGCCCCACCATGCCCTCCGTCCCCAGAGGACAAGCCCCCGCGGCCCCTCGCCTCCTGCTGCCTTTGCTCTTACCACCTGTCTTTCTTGGCTCACGGACCACACACTTTTTTTTGGTAATTTTTAATTGTGGTAAAATAAATCTAAAACTTAGCATTTCAACTGCTTCTAAGTGAGCAGCTCAGGGGCACCGAGCACATTCACGCTGCTGTGCGGCCGCCCCACCGTCTGGCTCCAGAACGTCCCATCTCCCTACACTGAGACTCTGTCCCGTTACGCACAGACCCGCACCTGCTCTGCCAGCCCTGACCCACCGTCTCCTCCGTGTGTATGAGTCTGACGAGCCCGGGACCTCGTGGGAGTGCGTCCCAGTGCGCGTCCTCCCGTGTCCGTGCGTCTGACGACCCCGGGGCCTCGTGGGAGTGCGTCCCAGTGCGCGTCCTCCCGTGTCCGTGCGTCTGACGACCCCGGGGCCTCGTGGGAGTGCGTCCCAGTGCGCGTCCTCCCGTGTCCGTGCGTCTGACGACCCCGGGGCCTCGAGGGAGTGCGTCCCAGTGCGCGTCCTCCCGTGTCCGTGCGTCTGACGACCCCGGGGCCTCGTGGGAGTGCGTCCCAGTGCGCGTCCTCCCGTGTCCGTGCGTCTGACGACCCCGGGGCCTCGAGGGAGTGGGTCCCAGTGCGCGTCCTCCCGTGTCGGCTTGTGTCCCTCACCACGGTGTCTGCAGGGTCCGCCCATGGTGGAGCAGGTGCCAGAACTTCCTTCGTTTTTAAGGCTGAATCGCGTGCCCAGGTGTGGACGGACCGCATGTGTACCCACTCCCGGGGCTCTGGGGGTACAGCGGTGCCTGGGGCATTCGAAGGCGGGCCGTTCACCTTCCTGGCTCCTGCCTCCCCGTGGAGGGTCAGAAGAACCTCTCGTGCCCTCTAGTGAGCGGAGGGAGGCAGGGCTGGCAGCAGCCTCTTGCACACTAGGGGACGTCCCCCACTCTGGTTTCCCTCTGCAGCTCCCCATGGGCCACGGCCCCCCCGAAAGGCTGCACTCTGGGAGCACGGTGCCCTGGAACCAGAGAAAAGAACACAGGGGTTGGGCTTAAACTCGTTAAACCCAATGAACCCTCCCGCCGCACGACCCCAGTCTGTGCCAGGCCTTTTAATCTCGTTCGGCCTCGGGATAATTTGTTTAGCTGTGCTGATCAGTTGAAGGTTAATTCAATTTGACTTGGGTTATTTATTTGTGCCTGGATTTGCTAAGTGTCGTTGGAGGCACACGAGGTCTTTGTTACGGCGGTGAGATGGCTTCATTAGGGGTCGGCCACTCCTGCCCGGGGGCCCCCTTGCGCGTCTCTGAACATCCAGGCTCCTTCCTGCCCGGGGAGGGGGTGGCAGCCTGGGGGGCTGGGGGGAGGGGCCCTGAGCCGAGGGTCTGGAGACCTGGCTCTGGTCTCGGCTCCGATGGTGGCTGCCTGTGGTCAAGTAACCAGTCCCGCGTGAGTTGCGGTGACCTGCTTTCCTGGACCCGTCACCTCGGGAGAACCCCAGAGGCACCCACCTCCCTGAGCCACAGACCGGGGGTGGGCTTCGCGAGCTCCGTGAGTGCCCCCGCCCCACCCGTGACTTGTGCACAGGGACACCGTGGTCACAGGAAGGGTAGGCCGGGTCACCGCCCAGAGCCGGGATCTCTCTCTCTCTCTGGGTAGCTGTGAGGGATGCCCACCCAGGCTGAGCGGGGCCTGGCGGTTTGTTGTTTCCTGTGCTGGGATCAGATGTCCCAGGTTCCTCCTCTCGGTGCTGTGACCCAGCCGCCTTGGCTCTGCAGGCCCCAGGGTTGGTACCTGGGGCGGTGAGGGGGGTGGGCAATGGTCTGAGGTCCTCTGTAGCAGGCAGGCAGATGTGCTGTGGAAGGAAGGGAGAGTTCCGGGTGCAGCTGGAGGGCCCAGGCCACAAAGGTAGTGACTGAGGTAGAGGGGGGACAGGCGAGGCCCCCCCCCCCCCCCCCCGGAGGCTGCCAGCCAGGCCGGGCGCTGACAGCCAGGACGTGCACTGTCTCTGACGTCAGGGCCCGGAGCAGGCGAGGTGGGGGAGGTCTATCCCTTCCAGAAGAGAAACCTGACCCAGGGTGGAGGCGTTCCCTGCGGCCTCATTTCCTGAACAAGAACCAGCATGCTGTGTTCTAAGAGCTCAGGGGGTCTCGGGGACAGGCCGGTCCCTTAGCTGAACAGTGGAGGAAACTGAGGCCCAGGGAGGGGACATGGCACAGTGCACTGGGGCAGAGTGCAGGCCAGACAGGAAGACACTGGTGATGACCCAGGAGCCAAGGGCTCTGTGTGCAGGCATCACTTGTAAACACCTTGCAGCCGCCCGGGGAGGGGTGGGAACTAGGACCCCTGTGCCCGGGGAGGACATAGAGGCTCAGAGAGGTTGGGTGATGTGTCTGAGGTCACACAGCTGCCCTGCTGTGGAGCTATGGGCCCGGCTGAAGCCCATACCTGGAGCCCTGCACCTGCCTGTGCTGGGCAAGTGTCAGGACCATTCTGGGGAAGACATGGTGGCGGGAGGCCCCCCCCAAGACACAGGCCCCAAGAGCAGGCTCTGAGCAGCAGTGCTGTCCTGGGAGGGGACTTCAGGGAACCCCATCGAGGAGGAGCGAGACAGGGGAGGGGTGAGCGCCATCGAGGTTTGCCTTCATGCAGTTCCCTCCAACTGGGGGGGGGGGCGGTCCCCCCTCTGGGCTTCCGTGCTGTCCCGCATTTCCATCATCGCTCGCCCAAGGACATTATGTGATGGCTGCCTGGTGACCTGTATGTGTCCCCTCCGTCCGTGAGCCCCGCAGGGCAGGCTGTGTTGCTGACTCACCTGAACGTCCCCAGCTCCCAGCATGCTGTGGGTACAGGGGGAGGGTCCTGCCTTGTCCTGGGTCAGCGCCTTGACCGTCTGTCTCACCCTGTGTTCCCGGCATCCACGCTGCATGACAGGCCATCCCACCAGCTGCTCTGCTGGAGCTCACGGTGTTGTGGATGGGGATTCGGGCTGGGCTTGGCCGGGACTGTCCACTGGGGTTCCCACCCACAGCCTCTAGGGGTGGCTGGACCTCCTACGTGGCAGCTCAGGGCTCCCTGAGCCCGTGTCCTGAGAGGTAAGGGGCAGAGGCTGCCTGCGGACATCCTGGTCCCTACTCTTTCTCTGTTTTTGTTTTTGTTTTTTTTTTTTATGTTTTTAATGTTTATTTATTTTTTAGAGAGAGAGAGGCAGAACATGAGCGGGGGAGGGGCAGAGAGCGAGGGAGACACAGAATCGGAAGCAGGCTCCAGGCTCCGAGCTGTCAGCACAGAGCCCGACGCGGGGCTCGAACTCACAGACCGTGAGATCATGACCTGAGCCGAAGTCGGACGCTCGACCGACCGAGCCACCCAGGTGACCCTCTCTCGGTGTTTTCATTGTGGTGAAACACACAGAATGTAATACTTACCGGTTTAACCATTTTTACACGTACAGTCTCGTGGCGTTAAATACACTCACACGTCACCACCGTCTGCACCTGAAAGCTCTCCCTCACCCGCGACAGTCTCTGTCCCCATCACACACGCCCCGGCCGCTTCCCCACCGTCTGCTCTCTGCGTCTGTGAGCTGACGACTCCAGGGGCCCCACGCAAGTGGGGTCCTGTGGTCTGCAGTGTCCCAGGGCTCATCCACGCCGCAGCAGGTGTGAGGCTGCGTGATAGTCCACGGTGTTGGCTGGGCCCGGTTTGTTCGTCTGTCCACGGACGCTGGGGTCGCCTCCACCTTTTGGGTGCTGTGGTCATGAGCCTGAGTCCCCTGTGCTCACAGGAGCACAGAGAAGCGGGCGTAGGCTGCCTGTCAGCCGGAGGGCGCCAGGAATCTGCAGCTGCCTTTAATTCACAACAGCACGCTGTGCGGAGAGAGAGGCCGCCTGGACACTTTGGCCACAGAGCCATCAGGCGGCAGCGGTGGAGACGGCGGGTGGTGGGGGACGGTCGGGGTGCGGGCCCCAGTGGCTGGGGAGTGGCAGAGACCAGGCCAGATCTGGGGGTGGGTCGAGGCCAGTGCCTGGCCGTAGGGCTGCCGAGAAGGGAAAGGAGGGCCCAGAGCCTTCTGGAGAGGGCTGGGGCCTGCGTCCTGGAGGAACAGCGCTGTGGCTTCTGGAAAACTCCCCGGGGGCGAATTTCAGAGCAAAGGCGCTACAGGCTGGGTGTGCCACTGTCGTAAGACAGCAGAACAGGGCCGCCCTCCAGGACGCTGAGAGGAACCCGAGAGACACCTCCTGTTTGGCTCATGGTCAAGGAGGAGGTAGTGAGGGGGCCAGCCAGCCTTGCTCCTGGTCCCGAGGCAGCTCGAGGTCATGCCCACCAGGGTCAAAGTCGGGAGAGCTTGGGAGGGTGCTGCCGGAGAAGGGCCCTGGGGAGCCCTTGGGGGTTGACCGGACTGAGAACCGCCTGGGGCGCGAGTCGGGGCCGGGGCTCTGCACGTGCTCCCGTGGTTGTGGGCCGGGTCCCCATTGGCGTGGCCAGGCCCACGCGCTCAGCAGCTGCGTCTGGTGCCTGTCCTAGGGGCTGGCCCTGGCGCTGGGCCCGCTCTCCTGCACACGGGGCCTCTGCCTATGGAAGGCCAGACGGGCTCCCTTGCAGGGTCGCCTGGGGGCAGCCTTCCAGGGGACACAGGCAGAAGCTGTGGGGCCTCTCTAGGCCCAAGTACGGAGTGGGTGTGACCCCCCCTTCCGCGCTCCCCCCGCATCCCACTGGCCACAGGGAGACATGGGATGGCGCAGACCACAGGGGAGGGGATGTGGATCCTACCTATGGTGGGGACAACCACCATGCCCGCCTTGGAAGGCACTTTGCCACCTGGAGTCCTGGCTGTCCCGTGTGCGGTGGCACCGGGGCACGTGGCCACGGGGGGCGGGATGCTGCCCTCCCTGTGCCGGCCCGCCCCCTCCTGTCCATCCTCGTCCAACAGGACGGGGAGTTGGGGGCGCTGTGCTGGGCGCCGAGAGACCATAGAGGCCCCGCCTGGGCAGAGCGGCTGTCGAGTTCAAGAGAGAACAGACAAGGAAGTCATGCGTCCACACCCGCGCACAATGGCTGCTGAGACTGATGAGGGGGAGTCAGGGGGGCCGCGTTGGACTGGGGGCCCCGGGGAAGTCTCCGGGCGCTGTAGTGGGAGGGACGCAGGCCACGATATGGGATGGAGGGGGTGCCGAAGCAGCTTGGGGTGGGGGGGGGGGGATGACTGCACAGGGTGGAGACCAGGCCCCGCGTTGAGCCGCTACGTAATGAGCACGTCCGGTGCTCGCGTGTCCCGCCCTGGCGGGTAGATCAGGAAGGGAAGAGGGAGTCAGGGAGGACGGTGTGAACATAAAGACAGACCCCCTCCCAAGATGATGTCCCCCCCACAACTTCACCCCCTCCGTGGGCAGGAAGCGTCTCTGGTGTCCCAGGAGGACCGCGGGGGTCTGGCTCTCCCTGCGTGTTTTCAGCCCATTCCACGGATTGTTATTTCGCTTGTGAAGTCGCACAGTGGGGTCCGCGGGGCTTTCATCTACAGAGGCCTTGCGAACGTCGGTCACTCAAAGTTAATTAAAGCATTTTAATCTCCGAATGCCTCCTGGCTGCAATATTCCCTTCCCGAGTCAGCCGAGAGAAGAACAGCCCTGTTTGTGGGAAAGCTCCCGGAGACGTGGGGCGCCGAGCCTGGGATCTGATCTCCTGCTCTTCGCGTTTGGGGACCGTTCACAATGCAGCGCGGCAGAAGACAGGTATTTGGGGAGGGGCAATGGGGCCCCTGTGCTCCAGGCTGGTGCTCTGTCCCCAGGGCTCATTCGGCCAAGAGAGGGGGCGCGTCTGGCCGGAAGGGCTGGGGCCGAACGCATCTCTCAGGGGAGGGGGCGCTGAGAGAGGCAGGAATGCACACGGGGTGAACGGGTGGCTCCCGCGCATGGATGCCTGAAGTCTGCAGACTGTTCGTCCCGAGCGAGGGGACTTCTGATCGGTCTGCCTGATCCCCACTGTTGCCGAGCACATGCTCTGCCAGGCACGTGCAGGCTCCGGGCCTCCTGGGGACAAAGAGACAATGCACAGCCTTCACGGACTTCGTCTTCCACGGGGCAGAGGGACGGGGAGGCTGAGTGGTAAGCGAGCCCGTTACGCGTGGGGATCCCACCACGAAGGGGCCAAGGCGGAGGCGGGCGATGGTGTTGGGGATGGTCGGAGGAGGAGGTGACATTTCAGCTGAGACCTGAAGGCCGAGCAGAAGTCAGCCGGGTGCAGGCTGAAAACGCCTTCTGGACAGAGGGCCCAGCACGTGCAAAGGGTCTAAGGCAGGAAGCGTGCAGCCGTGTGTTAGTTTCCTGGGGCTGCTGTAGGAGACGAGCACAAACGGGCAGTTTAGCACAACAGGAACTTGCTCGCTCCCGGTTCGGGAGGCCAGAAGTCCGATCGGGAAGTGGGGCCTGGGTGGTTCCCCTGGAGACTCGCTGGGAAGGTCTGCTCCAGGCCCCTCTCCCAGCGTCCCCTGCGGCTGACCGTCCTGGGTTGTCCTGGCCTCCGCGTCTGGAGTCACGTGGCTGCCTTCTCCCCGTGTCTCTGGGTCTCGGGCCTCCCTCTGCCTTTGTCTCATAAGGACACCTGTCGTTGGATTTAGGGCCCGCCCTCAAGCCAGGATGAGCCCATCTCGAGATCCTGCACTTAATTACAGCTGCAAAGACCCTTTCTCCAAATAAGGTCCCTTCACAGTTTCTGGAATTCTGTGGCTGGACATGTGTTTTTAGGGGTTACCCCTGGACTCCCGCAGGCAGCGTGTGGTGGGGGAGTTGTAGGACCCTGACAAGATGGATGAGCACAGGGCCAGGGCCAGGTGAGTACGGCCGCGGGCCCAGGGAAGGGGTTCACTTAATTCCGCGCGCAGCTGGTGGCAGGTAGGGATTTGCAAGGGATTGACCCCGTCTGATCTCTCTAGAAAAACTGACCCGGCCGGAGCATGCAGAGCAGACGGTAGGGACAGGAGCGGCGGGGTGCCCGGGGATGAGGCCAGGCACCTGGGGCAGGGGTCAAGGCGGCTCACACCAGGGGAAGGGGCTGGATTCCCCACTCGGCCTGGAGGTTTGCTGAAGGGGTGTGTGGCCGGGAGAGAGAGGAGTCGGCCTCCAAGGCTTCCGCGGGGACCGCCGGCGGCCAGGGCCTCTCCCCGTGGCTTTGGGGAGAACAAGGCCCGTGGGGAAGACAGACCGGAGTCCCTGGTTTGCCGGGGGGACCCGGATGTGGCAGCCGGCAGGCCCGAAGGAGCGCGTGCGGTCCCGAGGCCCGGGTCTGGACGGGGTGCGATGCCTCCTTCATACGTTCGTTAGAAAACAGCACCTCTTTTAGGGGCGCCGGGGGGGGGGGGGCTTTGTCGGTCGAGCGTCCGGCTTCGGCTCGGGTCATGATCTCTCGGCCCGGAGTTCAAGCCCCACGTCGGGCTGTGTGCTGACAGCTCGGAGCCTGGAGCCTGCTTCGCGTTCTGTGTCTCCCTGTCTCCCCGTCTCTCTCAAAGATAAATGAACATTGGAAAAGAAAGGAGAAAAGAGCACCGCTCGCTGACCCTGCGGACTGTGTCACTCTACTTCTGTGTTCTGGGGGGTGTTTGAGAAGCAGAGGTGGGGGGGTCGCTTCGTGACCCCAGTGAGCACCCGCCCCCCCCCCCCCAGCCCTCCTTTCTCCCCCATGTCATGGTCCCTACGACTGCTTTCCACCCTCAGACCCTGAGGTTCTCCTCGTGTTCGAGAGAAGCTTCTGCCAGCCCGCTGCCTCACCAGGCTTGCTCTCTGGTGTAAACTCTGCTTCAGCCAGGAGGTTGAACGAGCAATGAGGGTTCTTTGGATTCGTTATGCTCTCCGAGTCTGAGTGCCTCTCCCCTGCGGGACCAGCAATGTCTGAAACGCAGCCTTTGGGAGGCGGGGTGGCTGGCTGCGGGCTGCGGCTGGCCAGGCGGGCTCAGTGGGTGTCAGGAGCAGAGGGGAGGAGGTGTGTGGGGGCAGCTGGGGGCCTCCGTGCACGTGGGGTGTGCGTGGGCCCCGACCCCGGGATTCAGAAAGCCGATGTTGTCCAGGCCTCCGGGGCCTGGCATACCCTGACCACTCCCCTAAACACAGGGGATACACAGAGGGATCCTCACTAACGTACGAGGAGAAGTAACAGCACCTTCTACACGGGGCTGCTGGCAGAATGTTCATGAAGCACCGTTTTGCGTGGACCAGGATGGAGAGAAGCCCCCTGGCTAAGCCTGACTAAGCAGGCTGCCGGGGGTGGGGCGGCTGGCTGGGTCAGGGAGCGTTCGACCAGGCTGCAGGGCTGGTGGTGAGGCTGGGGTGCCCTTCCGGGGATCGGAAGTCCAAGGCCAAGGTGTCCCCTGGGAGCCCAGGGTGAGGCCAGGGTGACTCCGAACCCCAGAGAGAGGCTCTGATGATGGGGCTGTTGCTCGGGCAGTGAGCCATGGCGGCTGGTGTGCAAGTCTGTGGGTGTGCTGGGCTCCCGGGGAGTAGCAACCGAGGGAGGGAGGCCCTGGGGTGACGCTGGCACAGCCATGGAGAACCAGCCCCCAGTCGGGAGGCATTCCGGGAGCCGGGACTCGGAGGCAGGGAGGCGTCAGTGCTGAGTCTGGGGTGAAGGAAACTTGGCCGTCGGTCTCGGTGCGGCCTCGAAGGAGCCGTACAACCCCGGGCGGGTCCCTCGCTGCCTTTGCACAGTACTGTCCTTGTCGGCAAGGCCGGGCACTGAGGGGGCGCTGAGGGTTACAGATCCTGTGGCTACACCACCGGCCCGAGCAGGAGTGCAGCCCCTCAGGGCAGGTGGCATCCCATCGTTGACCTGTGTTTACTTGCACAGGGACCGTGGCGCGGGCCCTCTGCTGTCCTGGGGACCACGAGGGAGGGTGAAGCCACCTTCTAGGAGCTCACCTCCTCGTTGGGGGGACAGACGCCCCAACAAACAGCTTGGGTCTAGTGCTGTGATGGGGGCTGCGGGCTCCCGGGGCAGGGAGCAGAGGTTCCCAGGGGAAGGGTCCAGAGAGCGCTCTCCCAGCGTAGACCTGATGATTGGGTAGGTCTTCAGGTGAAGATATGCAGAGAGTTCCGGAAAGGGAGACAGTATGTGCATAGGCCTAGAGGTGAGAGAGAGTCCTCTGCGACGGCCCCTCCCGGACTTGTCAGTTGAGGGAGGTGCGTTCCATCTTGGAGGGTCCGGCCACCTCTCTCCAGTCCCGCTGGCGTCGACAGGGGCCTCATTGGGCAGAGCTGACTGCACTGACTGTCCCCAAGCCCATCTTCCTGGCCTGACCACATCTTCCTAACTTCTTCCGGAGGAGCAAGTAATTAGGATTTCAGAACAAGATCCACTCGCAGGCGCCAGGAATCCTGTGGTTGTCCCGTGTGGTCCCGTGAGGCCGCGGCACGGTTTCTGTAGGAAATGAACCAGCCTTGGAGCTTCTGGCCCTGACGGGCCCTGTTTGTCCATGCGGGCAGGGGCTGGGGAGGTGGTGACACGAGCCGGCTGCAGACGCAGGGCACGAGGCCCTGCCCAGGAGGTGCACTGTGGCCGTCCTCCCACTGTTCCTAGTTTCCGTGGGACCCTCTGTGGGCTGTTCGTGTCCCGGCCTGCCCCTGTGTCTCTCACACGCTGGGCCAGGCATTCGGTGGGCACCGGACTCCGTGTATGGTTTACGAGACGCCCCTTGGGTTGGGCGCACGCGATCACGTCCCCACGGAGGAGAAAACTGAGGCACGGCTCTCACGCCTCTGACCCAGATGCTTCGCCGTGCTCCGCCGATGTTCTTCCTCACCTTGTTCGCCCCCACGTGTGATGCTGTACGTTCTGGTACTGACAAGACGATCGTGTTCTCACGTCCCCTCGACATCTCCGTCTCTAGGGCTGAGCCCCGAGCCTCAAGGCCCCAGGGTGGGGACGGAGGGAGGAGCCCCCGTCCCGGAGCCCTGTTGGACGTGTGGGGCCAAGCCAAGGCCGACGCGGTGCAGCACAGACCTCGGCTCTGTCCTGGTGATGGGCAGGTGGGGAGGAGAGGCGGAGGGCGCGGAGCAGAGAAGCCGGGAGCTACCCCCCCGCCCCCCCGCCTGCAGAGCTGGGGTCCAACCCTTAGAAGCACCCGTCTGGGTGTGGGGACACATTCTCGAGTCTCATGGGTGGGAAGGTGGGCAGGGCCTCTGCCCTGGTGTGGTGTGGGGAGACCCAGGGCCCCTCGGGGGGCCCTGCCCCCTTCCCACACGACACAGGACGGAGGGTCTGTGGGAAGAAGCCGGGAAGATGGGCCGCACAGGGTCCTGGCTCCGTGTGCCCTGTCTGAGTGCTCAGTGCCTGGCAGATCGGCAGAAGCAGGCCACGAGGGTGAGGAGGCCACGGCCCGGGAGGACGTCGTGACCGGGCAGACGGCCTTGAGAGAGGGCGATGCGGGGCCCTCCTCGTGGACGTGGCAGGGGGCGGACGGCAGGCCCTCGCCCTCCCCCCGACGTCCCTACAGAACTTGATGTGCTCATGAGCTTGGCAAGCGTCTCTCTCCCGGCTGTTAATTTGTGGGAGAAGCCACCTTTCATATTTCAGATCACATGAAGTTAATTTGCACTGCGGTTCAAGAGAGCTCCTGAGAAGGTACGAATGTGATCTCCTACCAGCTGTTACTGTAGGACGCAACACGACAGAAATGATGAGAAGCAAGGATTCATTTTTAGACAGAAAAGAAGCACACGGTCTCTCCCTGGGGCCCGCCCAGGCTGGCAGCAATCAGACGGGAAGAACCCGAGGGAGCAAGAGGGCCAACCGCTCACCTTGTGCGATGTCCCTGACCCACAGCTGTCCTAGTTCTGTTTGAATACCCCCAGCGATGGAGAGCTCACTACCTCCGGAGCAGCCGCATCTAACGCTGGTCAGGTTTGGCTGTTAGAAGGTCTTTTCTTTTCGTAAGTTTATTTTCATTTATTTTGCTAGAACGCAAGCAGGGGAGGGGCAGGGAGAGAGGGAGATGGAGCACCAAGCAGACTGCACGCCGTCAACACAGAGCCCGATGTGGGGCCCGGTCCCACGAAACGTGCGATCAGGACACGAGCCGAAACCAGGAGTCAGAGGTGTAACCGACCGAGCCACCCAGGCGCCCCGAGAAGGTCTTTTCAATGTCAGGTACGATCTGCTTTTGTCAGCTGTGTTCTGTCGTCTGAAGATGCACAAAATCACCCCCTCGCCCTCCTCATGCCGGCCTTTCCAGTGTTTGAGTGAGCGACACGCCTAGCTTTTCTGCCGAGCCCCTCTGGTTCCTCACCCACGCGTCCCGAAGCTGATGTCCAGGGCTTACCGTCCTGTCCCTGGGGATGTCCTGGTGTGCCAATGTCCCTAAAGTGAGGCACTTAGACCAGACACAACGTTCCTTTTTCCGGCTGATTGGCCAAGATTCCTATCACATTCCTACTTCCGGGCAGCATACCTCCGGCCAGACGGCCAAAGGTCACATGCACGGCGAGCCTTCCGAGAGTACTGCCGGGGCGCCTGGTCGGGGTGGGGGGGTGTCCGTGGAGAAACTTCCACGTGCCCGGTCCTGTGCCAGTCACAGGGGTCAGGGCAGGGGAGGCAGCCTGCAGGGGGCGTGAATCGGGTCCACCGGTGGAGTGGATGCTAATGGCTGTTGGTTTTCGGACGAACCCGCCAGCCCGTGCTGGCCCAGCTGTCGTGTGTTCCTCGGGGCACAGAGCCGGTCCCCTGACTCAGGCGAGACCGTTCAGATCGGGGGTTGCGGATGACGGGTCCCCGCCTGCAGGTAGATGTGAGGTTGCCCTCTTCCCCGCGGGGTCTGCAAAACCTGACGGTCGTCTGCAAAGAAAGGAGAGAGGTGGGGTGGGCAGGGAGTGGGGAGAGAAGGGTAGCACGTGAAGAAAAGGAGACAGAAGCAGGGGTGGCCGCGCACCGAGAGCCCACTGTGTCACCCACCCTCCCAGCCATGTAGAACCGGGACGTCCCATGGGGGTAAGCAGGGGTGCTGGGGAGCTGGCCTGGGATCCCCGATGTCCTTGGGACCTGCCTCAACCTTGTGTGAAGATGTGGGCCAAGCCGGAGGCCTCGTGTCCTCTCCGGGTGGGCGTGGCCTGGGCCCCAGGGTCAAGTGGTTTGCCCTTTATGACCCCAGCCTCCGACGTCTTCAGAGCATCTGTTACTGGGTGAACTGTGTCACCTCCAAATCCGTACGTTGCAGACCCTAGTCCCGGATGCCCAGAACGTGACTGTATTCAGAGGCAGGGTCGTCAAAGAGGTGGCTGAGTTCAGAGGAGATCGTCAGGGTGGCCCTCAGCTGATGTGACTGGTGCCCTCTAGAGAAGAGGCGATCAGGGCACAGACCTGCGCGGGGGGTCGACCGTGTGGGGTCACGGGGAGAGGACGCCATCCACACGCCGAGAAGGGAGGCCTCGCTCTGGCCTCCAGACCTGGGGGACGTACATTTCTGTGGGCTGAGCCGCCCGCCTGTCGTCTTCGTTAGGGCCCCCCAGCCGGCTGACGGTGTCTCTTCAGACATACTGTGTCCATCCAGGTGACGACAAAGCCCTGTCCGGGTTGAAGGAGGGGACACGGAGATCCCCACCTCCTGGCGGGAGAGACTCTGGAGGAGAATGTGGCGCGGAGACTGTCGTCCGTTTGAAGACATCTGTCACCTAGCAGCTCCCCACAACTCTGAGGGGAACCCGCGTGGGGCTCAGGCAGGTGGCATGGGAGGGGTGGGCCCGGGGTGGTGTCAGGGGCAGGTCGGCGGCCCAGACACCTGGAGAACAGGAGTGAGGCCGGACGGGAGCCCTGAGCCCACTGGGCCAGGCCAGGGTGTTGACAGAGCGTGGCCTGCTGTGACAGCTGTCAACGCTTGTGATGTGGGCCTTGGGGCCGTAGCTGGGGACCCTTCAGAGCACAATTTCGAGCCCTCTGACTTCGGAATGTGAGTCCTGGGAGAGCCGAGAGGCCACCCACCCTCCTGCAGCTGGAAGACGCCCCCCTCCCCCGGTCACAGTGCGCTGGGGTCCCCCAAAGGCAGAGAAGCAGACACCGCTTGCCCAGCTCAGACACCTCCCCGTGGCACTGGGGTCCCCCAGGAAGGCCCTCCGGGCACCAGGCCCATGACCACAGTCCTTAGCACAGGTAGTGCTTCCCGGGAGCCCTCACTGGAGACACAGGCAGAGAACGACCTGGAGGTGAAGGCAGGGGTTCTGGGCTTGAGTCCCCAGAGCAGAGTGAGGCCCCGATGTGGGAGAGGCGGGGAGCGTCCAGGGACCAGTGGGAGCCGGGGGTCCCGGATCTCCCTCCGGGTCTCACCTGGGCCAGGCGCATGGGAGCCGGGTTCACCACCCCAACAGCAAGACTCCTTCCTTCTTCCGTTTTTCCTCTTCCTGGTGCCTTGGGTTCCTCACTCACGCACTCGTTCACACACTCATTCACGCACTCGTTCACTCACTCATTTACTCCCTCATTCATTCATGCACTGACTCATTCACTCATTCATACACTCATTCATTCATTCATGCACTGACTCAGTCATTCACCCCTCACTCATTCCTGCCTTCACTCATTTGCTCACTCATTCACTCATTCGTGCACGAACTCATTCACTCATTCACTCCCTCACTCATTCATGCCTTCACTGATTTGCTCACTCATTCACTCATGCACTTGTGCACTGACTCATTCATTCATACACTGACTCATGCTCTCACTCGGTCACTCTCGTTCATTCATGCAGGGACTCATTCACTCATTCGTGCATGTACTCATTCATGCACTGACTCATTCACTCACTCATTCATATGCTCATTCATACTCCGACTCATTCATGCACTCACTCCTTCACTCTCCTTCCTTCATGGGTGGACTCATTCACTCATTCATACATTCATTCATTCATCATGCACTGACTCAGTCTTTTACCTCTCATTCATGCCTTCACTCATTTGCTCACTCATTCACACACTCAGTCATTCATGCACTAACTTCACTCATTCACTCACTCATTTATGCCTTCACTGATTCGCTCACTCCTGCACTCATTCATTCATGCACTGATCCATTCATGCGCTCACTCTCATTCATTCATGGACTCATTCACTCATTCATTCATGCACTCATTCATTCATGCACTGACTCATTCATTCACTCACTCATTCATGCACTGACTCCTTCCTGCACTGACTTGATCACTCATTCATTCATGCCCTCATTTATGCTCTCATTCATTCATTCATGCACTGACTCATTCATTCTTGCACTGACTTGTTCACTCATTCATTCATGCACTGATTCATTCACTCATTCATTCACTCACGCTTGCACGACAGACCCTTCGGTGCCACAGGACGAGGATGTGAACAAAATGGCATCCCAGTCTCCCGGGACCCACAGACGTGGCATGGATCTCCAAAATAGATTCCTTTCAAAACAGTCCGGGGCTCGGATGGCCAGACAGAGTTGCCACGTGACCTGGCAGTTCCAGTGCTCCACGCACCCAGGAGCAATGGAAACGCGCTGACACCCATGCTCACCACAGCACGCGCACAGCCGCCAAAACGTGGGTCGCCTGAGTGCCCCGCACAGATGAATGGACGATGCCACGCGGTCTGCCCACACGACGGAGTGTTACCTGGGAAAGAGGATGGAGGACGTCTGACACTCGCTTCAGCGGGGGTGGATCCCGGAAACGTGCTCCGTGAAGGAAGCCCGCCACAACAGAGCACGTGGCATCCCCCTCCATGGATGCGGCGTGACCAGAATAGGCCGGTCCACAGGCAGCGCGTCGCCGGTTTGCGGGCCTGGAAGGGACGGGGGCGCGGGGGTGACGGCTCAGGAGTGCGGGGTGTCTGTTCGGGGTGAGGAAAACACTGCAGAGCGGACTGTTGGTGCTGGATGTGCGGCCCCACAGACATACTGAGAGCCGCTGAATTGTGCGCTGAGTGGGTGAGAGGCAGGGCACGCGAGCTGTGTCTCAGTAAAGCTGCTAAAACATAACAGCGCCTACCTTCAGAGGGTTGTTAAAGGTAGTCGTTATTTCCCACAGAGTATTTAGAATAGTGCCTGGCACTTGCTAAATGCTTGATAAATGTTAGCTGTTAAAAATAATAAATTCCTTTTATGCACCCGAAGCCCTCCCTGCCTCCTCCAAGGAGCCTGCCAGGCCTGGACAGCCAGGGCCTCCTCCTTGCCTCCCGTCCATGGCCAGTCACCCCTTTGATTTCCTTTCCCATCTGAGTTTCAGACAATTTTTGACCGAGACAGAGTGAGAGTGGGGGAGGGGCAGAGAGAGAGGGAGACACAGAATCGGAAGCAGGCTCCAGGCCCTGAGCTGTCAGCACAGAGCCTGACGCGGGGCTCGAACCCACGAACCAAGAGTTCGTGACCTGAGCCGAAGTCGGACGCTCGACCAACAAGCCACCCAGGCGCCCCCTAGCAGTCACCTTTGAGGGGCCCCTCCTCCCCCCTCAGTGCCCCCTCCCCGCCCTCACTTGTCTCTGAGCCCCGCTCCCCTGCCCTTCCAATCCAGGGGAGGCCGGTCGCCAGTCACTCCCGGGTGGACAGGCACCCTCGAGCCTGGGTCCTGCCCCCGGCACCCGTCTGGGGGCTGCCTCCACGAAGCGTGTCCATTTCTGACCTGAAGGACAGGCTGGGGGATCCACGGGTGAATGTTTGCAGATATCGTCAAACAGGCAGAACGGCTAATAATTTAGATGATGTTGAAACTATCCAGCTTTGAGTAAATTACGGGAATAAAATGAGATTTATTATGGGCAAAGCCAGAGCAATCCCACCAAAGAGGAAGAATCAGAAATAGAAAAAGAAGACGTTTGGAATGGTGGAAACACAGGGAAGGACGGGGCAGCAGACTCTGACGAGCGATTACACGTTCATCCCCGTAGCGAGCGCTCTGGGTCCACGGGGGCCGTGCTGCGTTCCTTCCGGGCTCCCGCTGGTCATCCTGCCTGGGCTCACGGGCCGCGGGCCCCAAGTCCCAAGAGAGCAGAGGCTCAGCCAGAGAAGCGGGCACTCGGGGCATAGTTGCATGCAGCATCTTTGTGTGAACTGTATACCTACTACGTGCCGGGCACACGGCTGGAGCACTTTAGAATACGCTGTGGAGCGCAAATTAGGGGCCGGGCCTTACCAGCGGCATCTCAACCAGAGCTGCAAATGGTTCTGTTTGCAGGGGCGATCACTCCTAATTTATGGGTGAGCGGCCAGGCTCCGAGAAGTTGGGCGACTTGCCCAAGGTCACACGGCCAGGAAGGGGCGGGACCAAGGTGTGGGCACAGAGTTGCTGGGTTCCGGAGCCCGTAATTCTTGGGAGTGTTCAACGACTGTGCCGAGTGCACGCAGCGCACACGAGTGGGGGGCGGCGGAGTCCCGTGAGGAGGTGAACCCACGGGCCGTGCGGAGGGGGGCGGTGCGTGGAGGCCACTGTAACCCACTGTGGCCCGGTGGTCGGGGCAGGCCGATGAGAAGCTGAGCCAGGGGTCGGCCAAGTCACGGGCACGCGTTAGGGCATCAATGCTCCAAGCCGACGAAACAGCCAGTTCAAAGGCCGGGCGTCCTCGGAGAGGTGCAAGTGACTGCTTCCCAACTGGGCCTCTGGCGTGAAGGGGACAGTTGGGGACAGTACGCCAGGGAGAGAGTGCGGATGGTGTCTTGGACGCTGGGGCACTTTGGGGGTGGTGTTTAACAGGCAGGGCAGGAGATCAGGTCTGTGCTTCAGAAAGATCTCAAAACTGGATCAAGGGGTTTGTTCCCGAGGCGGAGAGATGGGCCAGGCTGTCGTAGAAGATGTCCCTCAGGGCTTGTAAGCCAGGGGAGCTGGCCTCCAGTAGGTGTGAGTGACAAGGGGAATCTAGTGGCTCAGCTAACCGGGGCTTCAGGCATGGCTGGATCTGAGCGCACAGTCATTTTCTGTCTTTCTCTCCCCGCCTCCCTCCCCCGCCTCTCCCCTCTGAGTCCCTCTGAGGATGAGTGTCCTTTATGCCGCTGTAGCTGGGGACAGTGGCCGCCAGAAGTCCCCACCTTCTATCCTCCTGGGAATCACTACCTCTGGAAGAGAGATCTTGGAAAAGGTGGGGTCATGTGCTGTCCCTGAGCCGGTCACTTTAGCCTGGGGAGAGTGGATTCTTCGAGTGGTCAACTTGGCCACCTGCTTGGGGGGGTTGAGCCCATGGCTGAGAGCACCACCCAGACTCCACAGGCCCGGGGAGGGCTGGATTCCCCAGGAGACACCCGTGCCTGGCTCACTGTGGCCAGGGGGGCAGCGGGGAGAGCCTTGCGCCAACCCTGGGGAGCAGGGCAAGCACTGGCTTCCAGGGACACTTAGAAGGTCAGCTTGGCAGATTCGGTGGCATTGGCAGATGTGGGAAGAGGGTGGGACCTGGCAGTGATTTCTAGGGTCCTGGTTTGATCACCTGATGAGGTGCTCGTGCTGTCTGCTGACGTGGGGGGAAAGGGGGGGATTTCAGGTATGTCTTACTTGAGGTGCTGGCAGGACACCTAGGGGCCTGGTGTCCAAAGAGAAGTCCAGGCTGGAGAGCCACGTGGGGATCATCGCTAGGGGGCGGTGGCTATTGGAGCCAAGGTCATGGGTGGGTCTTGGTCCCGAGGGGCCCGGCATCTGCTGGTCGTGTCTGTGGGGGGTGGAGAGAGGGCACAGAGGGTCAGGGGGTCAAGAGGAGAAGTGTGGGGGGGAGGGGGTGGATGCCGATGTCCCAGAGCCAAGGAAAGAGTTTCCAGACGGAGAAGGTGATCAGCCAGCTGTCTCATTGCCACGGCAGTGGCTTCCCGGGCTGGCGACCCTGTACCCACTCACACCTCTGTCTCGGGACATCTTGGGGGGGCTCGTGGGCCCCTGGGAGAAGGGAAGGGTCTGGAGGGAGCGGGGCATCAGGCCCACAAAGCCAGCTTTGTGGGTTCAGGGCAGGGTCACCGGGCAGGCTCGGGGCCCCCAGGGCTGGAGTGTGGCGGATGGTGCTGGTGCCTTCTGGGGGCTGCCAGCGTGGCTTGTACCCCCTTTCTGGGGCCCCTGATCTTGACACAGACAGCCCCGGGCTTCCTCCCAGACCCCTGCTGTTGGGCTGTCCTGGTGGCCCCCAGTGCCTGCTGTGGTTGCGTGGCCAGCCTGGACCCCCCAAAGGAGGCAGGCGGCAGGGCCTAGCCCCCTCCCACTCTCCCCTGTCTTTCCAGGGGCCTGGCCTGCATGGGGAGGGCCTGCACCAGAGAGCCTCTGGGAGGAGGGCTGAGCCAGTGGTGTAGCCCGTTTTGCACACAAGGAGAGTGAGGCCCAGAGTGGTCGGCTTAGAGGAGGCGGCCGCTCATCTCAGATGGAGGCGGTCTAATGCTCTGGGTGGCTTTCCCTGACACTTGATGAGACCCCTCGGACGCCCCACGGAGCAGACGCTGGTGACCAGGGAGGGGAGAGGCCCCTCTGCGCCAGGGAGCTTGATGAGCCCTGAGGGTGGGGGCCTGAGAGGGGACGGGCCAGCCCCCAGAGCCGCCTCGGGCCCAGCCGGCCGGGGGTGTGGAGCAGGGTCTGGGGCGGTGGTCCCGGGGGGTTGGGACCGGCCACTGGGGCCTCACAGTGCGGCTGATGATGGCCAAACACCAGAGTTGCCTCACGTAGCCCCGTCAGGGGCGCCGTGCCAATTACCACTGAGCCGAGTGCGTCGTCAGCTTCCCAGGCGTCAGGAACCCAATTAGGGGTGTCTCAGATCCGGTCAGGCGGCTCTGTCCGTTGTCCGAGCCGCGGGAGCTGGGCTGTGCCGGGCACCTGCCATGCGCTGACGAGCTGTAACGGGGCTTCGCCAGGCAGGGGCTGGGTTACACGGGCACCGCAGGGGTGGGTGTGGAGCATGGCCAGCTGGGGAAGGGGGGCTTGGCGGATGACCGGCCGGTCAGTGTGGATCTCGGCACGAGGGTCCTTTCTGCTGGGGAGCGGGGTGAGGGGCGGTGGTCTGGGCTAGGAGACGGTCCCAGAGGCTACATTCGCACCAGCCTTGGTCCCCAGGGGCCATCTGGTCTGCCCTGGGCTCTATGGCGGGAGAGACACAGGCCCTCGAGGTGGGCTCCGTTAGCAGGTGGTCTCTCGTTGGCCTGGGGGACAGGAGGGGACACGGTCCCGGCCCCGCGGTGCCCAGAGCCCGACGCAGCACGCCGTCTGCCCCCAGACCAGGTCTGCTTACACCCTGCGGCTCCCGCTGGAGAGACAAGGACTCGTCCAGCTTGGCCAGGTGCTTGCTCTGAGCCAGCGGACACGGGCCCGCTGTTAGGGGCTGAATCGCGTCCCCTCCCCAATCCGTGTGTCCAAGTCCTAATGCCCAGTCCCTCACAAGTGACCGAGTCTGGAGGCAGGGCCCTTGGGCTGAAATGAGGCTGTTAGGGCGGCCTTGTCCCATGCAGCTGGTGGGGTCACCCGAACCTTCGTTCCGGAGGCCATTCGTTTCTGGCCCTGCCGAAACCCGAGGAGTGAGGTTTGTAGGGCGGTGGCAGCTTCCGGTGGGTGGAGCAGCTGGAAACGGTTGCTTCATTCACCGGCTGTGCTCTGAGTCTGTGCTGCGCGCCCGGCGCTATCTGCCGGGAGAGACAGGCGGGCAACGAGGAAACCAACAACAGAGATCGTTCCGGGCAGCGGGACGTGCTCCGACGACGGCCCAACGCGGCGCCCGCGATAGGAGGTGACTTAACGGGATGGTCAGGGCTGTGCCCTCACAAGAACGGCACATCCGGAAGAAGAGCATTCTGGGCAGAAGACACAGCCGGTGCAAAGGCCCTGGGGTGGAAACAGATGGGGTGCGGGTCCCAGAGGTGGCCTGCGCGGCGGTCACTGGAGCCTGGCGAACCGAGGGCAGGGAGGCAGAAAAAGGAAGCCAAAGTCGTTAGCGCCTTGTAGGTGGGCCAGGGTAGGGAGCCCGGCGAGAAGCCGCTGGGGGTTTGAGCTGCGGAGTGACGTGATCTGTGTTATGAAAGATTGAGCTGACGTCTCCCTGGAGGGCGGAAGGCGGGGGGGGGGGGAGGGGGGGGTGGGGATCAGCGAGAGGCCACCACAGTGACCCGGAGAGAGCCAGGGTGTCGGCCACTGGCAGGAGGGAAGGGGATTGGGGGCTGGTTTCAAGCCAGAGCCCATTGGGGGTTGCTTCTGGGTTGGAGGGGAGGTCAGACCGGGGGGAGGTCAAGGGCTGGGGCCCGAGCCTCCGGGGAAGCTGGCGCCCTTGCCCAGAGGGAGTGAACATCCAGCTGTTTTGGGCACAATCAGCGTGAGCAGATCTGAAGTGCGGACTGCGGATCTGAGGCCCTGGCCTGCAGGAGGGGTGGTGCCCCGGCCGGCCTGGGGGGCAGTGGGGTCTGGGCGGGTGTGAAGTCAGGCTCGGTCCCTCCCCACCTGAGAGTGGCCTCAGGCGGTGGTTCCTCGCTGGGGTGATGGGGGCACAGCTCCTCCTCCAGCGGGCTGTGGTGAACAGCCCCACCCAGACCTCCCTGCCCCGCCCCCACCCCGGACCCCCATCCCCTTTCAGTGCCTGAGACCCTCCCCCACTGCAGGCTCCAACCCCCCAGATGCCGGGCATGTGGGTGCCGCACTGCCTCCCTTCTCCTCCTGCGAACTCGAGGCTCGTGACCTGGAACACGCTGGGATTGCGGCCACCCCGCAGCCTCCAGGGGTCAGGAGGGTCCCGATAGAGCGGGGGTCTGTCCCCGGGCCCCGAGTGTCTTCAAGGGGCCCTGGTGGATGTGAAGAGGCCTCTCGTGGGGGCTTTAATTGGCATTTTCCCATCGATCCTGAGCGCAGGACGGGTCCCCTCCCTCCTGGGCTCGCCGAGGGCTCGTCTTTCTTACTGACGTGGAAGAGCCCTCCAGCCGCGCCCGTGTTAACGCTCTGTTCGAGGGTGTGTGTTGTGATCTCTTCTGCGTATCCGCCGCTGTCCGTGTGCCTCCTTTGTGGCGTGTTTTGTCACACAGACTTTTCTAATTTTGCTCTAGTTGCATCGATCGATCTTCCCCGGCATGACTTGTGTGTTCCGTGTGTGTTTCAGGAACTTGCCCTGCTCAGAGGTCGTAAACAGGTTTGCCTGCACGTTGAGGTCTCTTGCCTTCCCGGGATGAGTTCTGTAACGGCACGAGGTAGGGATCTCGTTTAGTCCTCCCCAGCCGGTTCGCCAGGTTCCCCCGACGCAGTTATTACACCATCCATCTTTCCCTTCCCGATGGCGTGGCCGCCCCCGCCGGCCCCGTGTGCGCCTTTCTGTGCGGCCCTCCTTCTCGCTCTCGGTCTGGTCGGCTCAGTGCCTCCTCGTGATAAATGGGGTGATCTGAGTTTCTGGCGGCCCCAGGGGAGGAGCCCGGGAAGCTACAAGCAGAGAGCAGTGAGGAGGCCACACCATTTGTCAGTGGGGGGGATGCCGGGAAGAGGTGGCAGGTGGGTGATTCCGGGGAAGGGGGGACGGGCGTGCGAGATACTAAACAGCGTTAAGCGGGAAGCGCAGCCTGACTTTTGGAAGGGACAGGCAACACTTGGGTTCCGTTGTCCGTGTTCTCTGATATGAGCTTCCTTGCCCCCCGAAAAGCTTTGAGGCACGGGGCTAGGGCTCGCTCTAGTCAGCAGAGTGGGGACCAGCCCTGGGACCCTGGGTTTTCAGTGGGCGCCCCCCCCCCCCCCTTGCAGGACAGCTGGCCCTACCGGTGGGGAGGGGACACGTGGAGACCTCTGGCGAGGCCCCCGTTCGCTCAGCTTCCAGGCCTCACACCACAGCGGCCTGGGGCGCTGGCCTGGCTCACAGCAATCAGGGGCCGCCCAGCAGGCGCCTAGGGCAGGGGTCCTGCAGCCTTGGGATGGGGGTGTCAGCCCCGGGACTGCAGTAACGGACCACCACGGATGGGGCGGCTTAAACACAGAAATTAATTTTCTCACGTCCTGCAGGCTGCAGCGCGAGACCCAGGCGTGGGCAGGGCTGGCTTCTGCTGGGGCCTCTCTCCGTGGCCCTGTGCATGTCGTGTTCTCCCCGTGTCCTCATGCGGTCGTCGCCCTGTGCATGTCTGCGTCCTGATCTGCTCCTCTCAGATCACCCTCGTGATCTATTACACCCTCCTTGCCTCTCCATGCTGAGACACTGGCGCTGGGACTCAACCTGTGAACTGGGGGAGGACACAGCTCAGCCCTGGGGGGGCGGGGTGCAGGGAGGAGTATTGTGGGGGTGGAGTGTAAGGGTGGTGGGTCTAGAGCAGAGAGGGCTGGGCCCCCGTCACCTGCTCTGAGCCCCGGGGGGGCTCTGGGGCTGGGGGAGCACGTGCACGCTGTGGCACACTGCTCGGGGTGATGCGGGTCTGGAGGGGGGAGGCGCGGGGGGAGGTGCAGGCCTGTGGGGGTTGGGGCACTGCCTGGGGTCCCTCCTGCCGGCACAGTGGGGGCTGGCCCGCTGTCCCCAGCCTGCAAAGTGGAGGAGAAGGAACACAGAGAGCCACTGGAGGCCATGTGGCCACAGGCACGAGGAGGCCTTGGGGGGCCTTTGAGGACTGGGGGCCACGCCCAAGGGCCAGCAGCACGATGTCCCCTGGCAGGTGGCACGGAGAGCCAGCCACTCACACGCGCACATTTGAGAACTCAGACCCAAATCTGTAAGGAGACGCGAGGGGCTCAGGCGGACTGAGGCCGCGTTCCCGCCCTCCGGGGGAAGGGGTGTCTCGGGGCCTCCCGGCAGCAGGGTCATGGGGAATCAGAAATTGTCCTCAGCTCGGGGGCCAGAGGTGGCTCTGCACAGCGTCCATTTTTTGCTTCTCCTGGGTCTTCTCGTTTTGTCCAGAGCTTGGGCTTAAATCTCCAGGAAAGACCAGTCCCCTCCGAGGCGGGAAGGAAGGGTAGATAGGCTTCAGGCCGGTCCAGCATGTGGCACCTGGGAAGGGGGGGGGGTCCTGCCCAGCCTGTCTCCCCACCTGCTCTCTCCTGGGCCTGTGAGTGGATCTGAAGCCCGAGAGCCTTGGCCCAGGGCTGGGGGTGGGGAGGGCAGGGGGATAACGGATAACGGGATCCCAGGGAGGCTTGTGTGTGTGTGTTGGGGGTGTTGAGCCTGGGTGGGGAGAGGTGAACAGCAGCCCCTCCCCGGGGGCCAGCAGGGCGCCGAGCACAGAAGGGCCCCGTGTGTGGCCTGCCCTGGGCTCGGCGTGGGCCTGGCGTGTCCCTCGCAGCCTCCCCGGAGATTAGGTGAGAGGCCAGCCTGCTGAGCCCCTGGGCATTAGGCGTCTCCTTCTGACCTTGAGAGGATTTGATGCGGGCTCGGGTAGGGGGAGGCTGCTGAGGTCACCAGAGGTCCCAAACGGTGCCCAGACGTGCCCTTTGTTTGAAAAGCACACTTTTGTTTTTAAATTAGAATTAACTGCCAGGATTAAAAATGGGAGATATTATACATTAAAATCTCATGTCTAGCTTAAAAAATTTTTTTTTCTTTTCTTTTTTTTTTTTTTAACTGTTTATTTTTGAGAGAGAGAGAGACAGAGAGACAGAGCGTGAGAGGGGGAGGGGCAGGGAGAGAGGGAGACACAGAATCCCAAGCAGGCTCCAGGCTCCAAGCTGTCAGCACAGAGCCCGATGTGGGACTCGAACACACAAACCTCGAGACTGTGACCTGAGCTGAAGTCGGACGCTGAACTGACTGAGCCCCCAGGCGCCCCATTTCCAGTTTTTTTTAGGAAACAGAAACCCGAGGCCCTGGGGACCCTGGCTCCTTTCAGGTCCTGCTCAAACACTGCAGGTGCCTCGTGCTCAGCCCTCAGGGTCTGCTGCCCCTGGCCCTGCTCCCAGCTCAGGGCTGCCCCCTGCTGCCTGCACCTGGAGCCCCTGCTGCGGCCGGTTTCCAGCCTCACGCCCCGTGAAGCCGTCACCCTCCATCACCTTCCCCGAGAGCTGTCCCTGGACAGCTGGCCTCCACTTTCTGTGTCTCTTTACCCTGCCCGGGTCCCTTTCTACCGCTTGCCCACGGGGGCACGTCTTTGCCTGCCCCTAGCCGGGGTGGGGGTGGGGGTCCGTGGGCTGTGTCCCTGCACTCTGCCGGCAGATTCCACAGGACCAGCGTGGACACACTTCTTGGGGGGAAGGACACTCATCCAGAAGACCACGTGAGACCAGAAGTCATGCTGGGGCCACTTTTAGAAACTAGTCTTGGCATCGGTGATGCTCAATGAGCCCCCAGAGTGTAGATGGGTGGCCACCTGCAAGGGCCCCTCCTGCCTGCGACCCCCCAGGTGTCTGAGCTCTCATGCAGCGTGTAGAGAATTGTCATCCCTTTCCTGCTCCTCAGGGGTCCTGGGATTCAGACCTCACCCTCATGACCTTGTCCTCAAAAGGCTTTTTTAAAGACTGTAGAGTTCACCCTTTTAGTGTCCATTCCTCTGAGTTTCACAAATGCAGCCAAGGTCCCTCCTGCTGTCCCTCCAGCCCCTGTAGTCATGGACCCGTCCCACATGTTAATAGTTCTGCCTTTCCTAGGACATCATGTAAGGGGGATCCTGTACGGTGTGGCCTTTGAAGTCTTCAGGATTTTAGGCAAATTTATATTTCATGTAAATGGGCTCTTACCATTACGTAGCCTTCCACGTGTGGCTTCTTACATTCAGCATCGTGTTGTCAAGGTCAAAATCAAGCTGTCTTTTTGTTCTTGAGCTGGGAGAGTTCTCTGTATGTTCTGGGTGCTAGACCCTTACCGGACACATGTTTTGCAACTATTTTCTCCCAGCCTGTGGGTTGTCTTTTCACTGTCCTGGTTGGGGTCCTCTGATGCGCAAAAGTTTTTACAGTGTGACGAGGGCCAATGTATGTATTTTTCCTTTTGTTGCTTGCCGTTTTGGTGTTGGATGGAAGAAACCGTTGTCAAGCCCGAGGTCATAAAAATTTGCCTCTGTCTCTTCTTCTGAGAGCTTTAAAGTTTTAGCTGTTCTATTTAGCTTTTAGAAGTTTATTTTGAGTTAATTTTTTATATGGCGTGAGGTAGGGATCCAACTTGACTTCTGTTGTCCTGGTGCCTTTTGTAGAAGAGACTATTTATTCCCCACGGAGTAGTCCTGGCTGGCTTCTAGAAGATCAGTTGGCCGCAGACATATGGGTTTTTCCCAGAGTCTCGCTGATCATTGTCTCTCTTTAGATCAGTGCCACACTGTTTTGACTGTAGCTTTGGAGTAAGTTTTGAAACAGACAGGTATGAGTCGAGTCCCCCTAACTTTGTTCTTTTTCAAGACTGTTTTGGCTATTTAGGGTCCCTTCACAATTCCGTATGAATCTGAGGATTTGCCGTCCATTTCTGCAAAAAGGCAATTGGAGTGTTGATTGATATTAGCAAGTTCTTAATATTAGCAAGTTCTCCGACCCGTGCACGTGGCTGTATCTCTACCTGCTCAGGACTCCTTTACTTCCCTGGAGCAATGCTTTGTGGATTTCAGTGCGCCTGTCTGTACCACCTTGGTTCAGTTCATTCTTAGGTGTTTTATTCTTGATTCTTTAATTTGGAATTATTTTCTTAATTTCCTTTTCAGACTGCTCGTGGTTAGTGTATAGACATACAGCTGATTTTTGTGTGTTGATCCTGTGTCCTGCAACTTTGCTGAACTTGTTTATTGGCTCTAACATGCATTCTGTGTGTATGGATTCCTTAGGATTTTCTATGTACAAGGTCGTGTCACTTGTGAACACAGATAGTTCTACTTAGCATCTTTGAATCTTGAGATTCATTCATGATGTCGTGCATATTGATAGCTTATTCCTTTTTGTTGCTGAGTGTTATTCCGTTGAATGGATATGTCACTATTATGTGTCCATTTACCCAGAGAGAGAGAGAGAAAGAGAGAGAGAGACTGAGCAGTTGGGGAGGGGCACTGAATCCAAAGCAGGCTCCAGGCTCTGAGCTGTTAGCACAGAGCCTGACATGGGGCTCGAACCCAGAAACTGCGAGATCATGACCTGAGCCAAAGTCGGATGCTTAACCGACTGAGCCACCCAGGCATCCCTTAAACTTCCAACTTTTAAGAAATTATTTTTAACAAATGATTTTCTGAAGTGGTTAAAACATTTTGTATTTCCAACAGCAGCATTTAAAGGTTCTGGTTGGTCTAAACCTTCAGCAATACTGGGTATGGTAGGTCTTGTAACTTTTAGCCATTCTAATAAGTGCTTAGAAGTATCTCATTGTGGTTTTGATTTGTACTTCTCCAGGACTATCGACCTCGAGCACCTTTTTAAGTCCTTATTTGCCGTTTGTGTATCTTCTTTTGTGACATATCTGTTCATATCTTTTGTCCATTTTTTTAAACTGATCTGTTTGTTTTCTTACTGTGGAATATTGAATGTTTTTGACATAGTTTGTCAAATCCTTTGTCACATACATGGTTTGGAAATATTTTCTCCTTGTCTGAGACTTTTAGAGAGCAGGAAGCTCTCATTCAACGATGTCCAGCTTATTAACGTTTATTTATGTTTATTTTATGGATTGTTCTTTTGATGTTGTGGCTAAACAATTTCATCTAAGCAAAGACAAAGATTTTCTCCTATGTTTTCTGCTAGAACGTTTATAATTCTGGATTTTTACAGTTAGATCTATGAGTCATTTTGTTTATTTATTTATTTTTGTATATGTATATAAATATATATATACATATATATATAAATACATATATATACACATGTATATATATATATTGAGAGAGAGAGTGAGAGAACGAGTCGGGGAAAGGGACAGAGGGAGGGAGAAAGAGAATCTGAAGCAGGCTCCATCCACACTCACCATAGAGCCCAACGCGTGGCACAATCTCATGACCCTGGGATCATGAGCTGAGCTGAAATCAAGAGTTGGACGGTCAACCAACTGAGCCACCCAGGCTCAGTTCGTCTATGAACGATTTTGAATTACATTTTGTATAGAATGTAAGTTATGGATCAAAGCTCGTTTTTCTGACATATGGATATCCAAAATGTTCCACCACCATTGGATGAAAAGACCATCTTTTCTCCATCAAATTGCCTTTGCATCTTGTCAAAAATTTGTTGTCCATTTTTGTGTGCATCTTTTTCCGGACTCTGTTCTGTCCCATTGATCTGTTTGTCTGTATACATGCCGATACCACACTGTCTTGATTCCCACAGTTTTATAATTGGTCTGGCAATCACATCCTGTTATGCTCCACCTTTGTTCTTTTTCAACCATTTTTGGCACAGCAAAATCTGGCACAGTCTTGCTCTGATCTACAATAGTTGGCAGTTGATCCTGTCCTCTCCGGCACGCTGATCTTTCCAGGAGCTTCTCCTGCATTTCCCTGAGGTGATCCCTCCACTGCCGTGTCCACTGCCTGACCTATTCACTCACATTCGTCTTCTCCCAAACAGAGACACTGGGCTCGTTGCATTACCCACCGGGTGTCTTGGAACTGGGGGCCATCACTTGTTCTCTGCAGTCCACAAAGAGCTCAGCTGGGTCAGGTGCATGGAAGAGGTTTCCCTCAGGCTTGGATTGTATTTCCATATAAGCCCGTTGTATATTTTTTTATTGAAATTTTTAAATGTTTATTTAGTTTTGAGAGAGAGACAGAGCATGAGTGGGGGAGGGGCAGAGAGAGAGAGGGAGACACAGAATCTGAAGTAGGCTCCAGGCTCCGAGCTTTCAGCACAGAGCCTGACATGGGGCTCGAATCCACAAATGGTGAGATCATGACCTGAGCTGAAGTCAGATGTTTAACTGACTGAGACCACCAGGTGCCCCAGAAGTCCTTTGTATTTTGGACTAAAATCAGGATTTTAGTGGAGATGTCTAATGCTATGAGTTCCCATCCATCCATCCATCCATCAATTTATCCATCCAACCATCCATCCATCCATCCATCCATAAACCTTCCATCCATCCATCCATAAACCTTCCATCCATCCATCCATCCATAAATCTTCCATCCATCCATCCATTCATTCATCCATCCACCTTCTACCCATCCATCTGTCCATCCATCCATTTATCCAACCACCTTCCATCCATCCATCCATCCATCCATCCATCCACCTTCTACCCATCCATCCACCTACCCATCCACTCATCCATCCATCCATCCATTTATCCAACCACCTTCCATCTATCCATCCTTCCACCTTCCATCCATCCATCCATCCATCCATTTATCCAACCACCTTCCATCCATCCATCCATCCAACTTCCATCCATCCATCCATCCATCCATCCATCCATTTATCCATCCATCCATCCATTCATCATCTATCCATCCATCCACCTACATCCTTTCATGTGCTGCCCATCTTCCCATCCATCTACCCATCCCCTTCTGATCACAAACCATACTGGACACTGAGGTACAGGAATGCCTTATAGAACCCAAGTTTCCCTGTGTTTAAATGAGACTTTTGAATGAATTGCTCTCCTAGGGCCCTTTACACTCTGGTTTTCCTTGACTTCTATGCAAGGACAACCAAAACTTTAGGCTGACAGGGTTACACTGGTTTCACAAGGGCCAAGTCAGAGACAGGGTCTCATGCCCATTGACTCTGGGATAGACACATATTGCCACTTGCCCCTGTTTGAGCCGGATCCCAGGAACTGAGATCCCTATCACAGGGCAAGTACAGTGGACGTTCCAGAGACGGCCTCTATTGACCATAGCGACATTAACATGGCATCCAGAGGGTGTCCCTCACTTTCTGTGTAGTGGGAGCCTCCTGCTGACCTCTGGATCTGCAGGACCCCGAGGAAGAAGTGGGGGCCACTCATGCCCTGGGGGCAGGGCAGGTGTCTCCAGAAGCCTGAGGCTTATCTTTCCCTGGGTGGGGCAGGGCAGAGGCCCATGGTGTGGAAGCCCCTGAGCTGACATCCTCATCAGACCTGACACCCTGCTCTGGCCACTACTGTTGGAGCTCTGCCTGGACCTCCCACCTCACCTCTACACCCCGGGGGCTGTTTACAGCCCACACCCGTGCCCCCAGCTGGGCTGCGCACAGTGTGTCGCTGGGTGAGGCTGACATCCCAGAGGGTGGCCTCCGAGCTGGAGGTGAAGCGGGGGCAGGAACCCCGTCTGCCCCGGCTCCACCAGCACTGGGATTCCTGGGGTTGGCCCTGACCTCCGGAGCAGCCTGGGTACTGCCGGAGCACCATAGAGTTTGGAGTTAATAACAGACGTTTTCATCTTTTCCACAGTTTTCTTGTTGCTCTGTGGCCTCTGCCCATTGAATCTGGGCCCCAGCTGCCTCGCGGGGGAGGCAGACACAGCTAGAACAAAGAAATCAATTGACTTTCTGGATGAATTTTTAAAAACTCACAGCAGAGGCAATATTCTGAAAGCGCAGAGGATTTCTTTTGCAAGAGCAGAGCTTTCTGAGAAAGAAAGGGTTTTTGAGTGAGAACACAGACTTTATTGGCATAAGCTGCGGACTGGGGAAAACCAGTGAGGGCCTTTTTCCTGTCCAAACAGGGGCAATGATTGGATCGGGGGGGGGAGGCAGGGAGGGGGCTTCCGAGCCCCTCATCTGGCCCCTGCTCTGGGAAGGCGGCTGATGGGAAATCCAAGTAAGTTTGGGGGCTGCTGGTGCGTGAGACCTGGGCTGGCGCCCTGTGTTCATAGGGAAGCCCCCACCTGACACCATCACGGTGGCCCCCACGGGAGGCGCCCCCAGCCACAGCTCCTACAAGGACATGTCACCATTGTTATTAGCGTTATTTTTTGGTTTACAAAGCGATCGGCTTGTGTGTTAGTTAGCTATGGCCGTGTAACAAATCACCCCACAGTTTAGTGAGTTAGTACGGCGTGTGTTACCTCACGTAATTTCTGGGGCCAGTTAGTTGGTAGTGGCTTAGCTGGGCGGTCCCTCAGGGTCTCTCGGGAGGCTGTGTCATCTGAAGGCTCACCTGGGGCAGAGGATCCCCTCCTTCAAGGCGGCCCACGCATCAGTACCGGCCACTGCTGGCTGGGCCCCAGCTCCTCTCACCTGGCCGTGTCCATGGGCTACTTGAGCATCTTCATGACAGGATGGGTGGCCCACGGGCACAAGGAGGAAGTCCCTGCCCCTTGTGGCCTCACTGGGAAGTCACCCTCTGCCTTTTCCACACTATCCTGTCGTCGCCCAGGCCACTCAGAGTCGGAAGAGGCTGTATGAGGTCGTAAATACCAGCAGGGAGGGTCTCTGGAGGCCATCTTGGAGGTTGGCTGCCGGGGTTAGTGACGTGCTTTCTGGATCTCAAAGCACTTTGGCATTTCCAAAGAACTGCTGTCTACGGCAGCGTTTTGCACACATTTAGCTCATGGGCTCCTGAGACGTTCCCATTTTCCCCACAAAGGGGCTGAGGTGGGGGCTTTGTGAGTCACTGTGGTCATTGTTATGCCCTGAGCTGGGCCTCCAGGGCTGGCGGGGCCCAGGAAGGCCTCCTGGAAGAGAGGTCCAACCCCAGCCCCAAAGAGTAAGGCCAGAGCCAAGAATGAAGGGGGTCACTTCTGGGTCAGCCAGGAGCAAGGTGTACAGAGGACTCGAAAATGCAGCGACGCCTGTTACGGAGGGTCTGGGAAGCCTGGCCCGCAAGACATCTGCCTGCAGGTGCCACGTCCCCATGTGTCCCCCCCCACCCCCTGCGTACCAGCACTCGGCGCAGGACGCAGCCCCCAGAGCGTCTGTGCAATTCAGGGCCGGGCCTGGTGGCGCAGCGGGAAACAGAGACCACGTCCGCTGACCTTTTGTGCTGCTGTGCGGCCAGCCTGTCTGGGGGAGGCATCTAGGGGAGGCCTGGAGGCGGGAGGCCTGCCTGGGGGAGGTTGAGGTTCTGAGGGCCAGGTAGGGCCAGGCCTGAGAAGGCCCCTGGGGAGGGCGGCCTCGCTCAGCCTGTCTGCGCTGGACCCAGCAAGCCAGGCCTCTCACTGCCCCTGCCGGGCGCCCGGTGCCTCCTTCTGTTGTGCTCCCCCCTTCTCGGAGGAGCCCACGCTTTGCTGCTGAACCGCCTTCTCGGGGAAAGAGGGGGAGTTTCCAAGCTTCCCTCTTGGCTGGATTAGGGCAGCGTTAACCGGGCAGACTGGTCACAGATGCCCCTCCCCGAACCACCCAGCTAATAAAGCTCAGCATTAGAACCTAGCTGGCAGCATCTGCCAGCGGGGTCCACGTGCTGACAGCCCAGACTCGGTGGCTTGAAACCATGGTTCATTCCGCTCTCGAATCTGCCATGCGGGCAGGGCTGGGCACGAGCCGGAAGGCACAGGATGGGGCAGGTTCCCCGGGACGCACTCAGGCTGGGCTGCCCGTGGGCCTCTCCGCGGGGCCTGGGCTTCCAAAGAATAGGCATCAGGGTTCCCACAGCAGGTGTCCCCGAGACAGCCAGGTGGCAATTGTATCGGCCTGTGTGACCCAGCCTCAGAAACCACAGAGCATGTCGTGGCCATGCCACGTGGCGGATGCCCCCAAACGCAGGCGGGGACAGACTCCGCCTCTCAGCGGGGCAGTGGCCGGGTTCTGGAAGGCCTGGCTGGACGGGCAAGTGGCGTTGTGGCCTTTTTTAGAACCACGGTCGGCACACGCGTGGACCCTGGGCTCTGCGGCAGAAAGGACCCCAGATTCCCCCAGCCCACAGCTCCCCAAGGGGACCAGCCCTACCCGGGGCTCTGCCCTCCAGCCTCTGCAGACAGATGGGACCGAGACACCCCGTGTTAGCTTTCCACGTGCTGCGGTTCCCGAGGCGACCGGACATAGAGAAGGCCTGAGCTTGTGGACTTGAGGGGTGGGGGGCGGGGGGCGGCCCCATGGCTGCCTGGGAGCGGGGTGGGGGGCAGCCCTGGCCTCATTCCCCTTCATCAGAGGCTGAGGCGCTTTTCTGACAGTCAAACCCCTTTTCCTTCAACGTTGGGTTTCCGGTTCGTTACCAGACTCCCTCCCTCCCTCCTTCACCTCCTCCACGATTGTCCTTTCAGGAGGTCCCAGCCAGGTGATGGGGGAAACAGTGACGTGGACCAGTACCCGAGCTGTCACTCTGAGCTCACAGTCGCTGAATGTGGCTGTGAGCTGGCCAGCCAGAGCCCCAGAGGATGTCCCCGAACCTGCCCCGGGGCTTTCCTGAAACATCTGTCTTCCAGGTCCGCGGTGCCCTGCGAGGTGGCTCCAGGGCCCAGGGCAGGAAGCAGGGCCTCAGACGTCACCCTTCACCTCTAGTCCGGCAGCAGGGCCTACGAAGCCTTGCCTGGCCTGGGCTTTCCGCCACAGGTAAGGGTCTCCTTGACCACCTGGGGGACACACGGCCTGGGCAAGGGCCCCGTGGTGGGGTCTGTGTGTGCGCTGGGGCAACGGTGGCTCCAGAGCTGGGCACATGGATCCGATGGCCGAGACCCCGTGTGAGTGAGATGGTGACAACAAACCCAGCAAGCTGGCAGGCGTGCCCCAAGTCATGTGCTGGGGGGGGGGTCCCCACTCTCTCTTCCGAGGGTGACGGGGGCCCAGCTCGGTCCCATCAAGCCTCCGAGTTAACAAGTTCAGGCCTGGTGATTAACTAGCTTCACAAAGTTGATGAAAAAAATCCTGATATAAATAAATATTCCTGGAGATATTCCACCCCCTGCAGGCATGAACTTTGAATAATTGCAGGGAATTATGCTGAGGACTAATCAAAACTTTTTTTCCTCTGCTAATTACCTCTGGATTTCATCAGTGTCAGAATCTAATCAACTCCAGACATCTTAATCGACCCTCGGGGATGTGAGGGATGGGGGGGCTTGGTGTCACACGGAGGGGCCCCGGGGCCGGGGTGGGGGCGGCCGAGGGCTGTCCCCCCTCTGATCAGGAAAGAAGCCCTTCCCCACCTCAGGCCAGCTTCCCTGTCTGCCCTCCATCATCACCACCCCTCCTCCCGATGGGGCCCCGGGGGGGGGGGGGCTGGCCCCGGGGTGGCCCCCAATCTGGGGCTGGCTCCGTAGAGCCCTGGGGGCAGTTGGAGACCTGGGGCCAGGGGTGCTCGGGTGGAAGGAGGCTTTGCTGCCTCCCCTGCAGGAAATCATTTGCATCTGATGAAAAATCCCTCAGAGGAGCAGAGCTCAAAGCTCAGGAGCCTGGGAGCAGAGGCCCTCCGAGCCGCTGGCCTGATCACCGGGTTCTCCCTGGTGTCCTGAGTGCAGGGGACCCCTGGAGTCGGGCCAGCTGGGCCTGAGAGAGCCCTCAGCCCCTCGGGGCCAGGCGCCCTGCCCCCCCTTCCCCCCCTTTCTGGCCTGGCTCCCATCCCTTCCCTCCTTCCCTTCCGGTCTCCTGGGACCAAGAAAGCCTTTGCCAATTTCAGAGGCAAAACTCAGCAGCATAGAAATCCACCTTCGGGAAGCCCAAACCTCTGCTCTGAACCCCTCAGCCCCCTTCTCCTGCCCCCCTCCCCTGCAAAGCTCCTCGGACAAGCAGGCCCTTCCCGGTTCCTAGCGCCCAGCTGCCTGCAGACCCCACGGGAACAGCCTCATGGGCCTGAAGGAATGAAGTGCCTCATGACCCCCCAGCCCCCGGCCCACAGGCGGCTGGGGAGGTGGGGTGCTGCCCTGCACCCCCCTGTCAGGGGGTCACGTACACCCAGGATGGCCACAGCGGGGTGTGCTTCCTTCCCCAGGGCTGAACATAGTCATGGCTCCCCCAGGCAGGTGGGTACCGGCCCCATGACCACCTGAGAGGCCCGTTCTGCTCCCCATTTCTCCGGCGTAGCAGGCGCTGGGACCCCAACCCCATGTCCTTTCTCCTGCTGCAGACAGAAGGAACCCGGGGCGGAGCCGTGTCCAGCGCCCAGAGCTCGAAAGCTGCTGCGGCCACTCCCCTCCTGTGCAGTAAGCAAAGTCTCCCGGCTCTGGTCAAAGCGACAAGAAGGCCAAGTGGTGTTTGCTACCGAACCTTCCTGAAGGAGGTTGAGATCACCTTTAATTTCAGAGCAAAGGAGGTAGGAGGCATAGGGGCTTTGCAGGGAAAGGGCCCCACAGGTCCCGCCCTTGACGGTAGGGGTGGGGAGGGTGCGCTGGGTGAGGGGTCCAGGGAGGCAGGGAGCCCCAGGGTGGGAGGACAGAGGTGCATGGAGGGGGTCTGGGAGAGCAGGGGTCCTAGGGAGATGGGGTTCTGGGGAGATGGGGTTCCGGGGAGGTAAGTTCTGGGGAGGTGGGGTCTGGGGAGGTGGGGTGTGGGAGGCGGGGTCTGGGGAGGTGGGGTCTCGGGACAGGGCAAGTCTTGGGGAGTTTGGAGATGGGGATCCTAGAAAACGTTGGTCCTGGGAAGGCAAGATTTGGGCTTCTTAGTGGGTAGGGGGTTAGAAATCTTGGGAGGTGGAGGTCCCATGTAGATGTGGGGAACCAAGGAGGCAAGGGGAAGGAGCCCCAGGAAGGTGGGGGTCCTGGACAGCTGGGGGTTCTGGGGAGATCTCTCTGTATTGGTCTCATTACTCTGTCTGTCCGGTTTCTCTGTCTCTTGATTCACTTTAGAACTCTCTAGAGGGGGCCTGTCTAGCTGCCCCCTCCTTGTCCACCTGTTCCGCACGGGGTCTCAGGTGTGCCGCTGAGCAGGGCAGAGAGCGGGGTGCAGGGAGCTGGCCGGTGCCCCCACAGCGCCCGTCGGGGAGGGAGGTGATGTTGCAGCCACGGCCACCGCCCCCCCGGAGGTCCCGGGAGGGTGAGGAGAGGCCCGGAGCCCCTGGGCCCCGAGGACCCTGGCCACCCTGCGAGCTCAGCTGGACCTTGGACGTTAGTTTCTGGGCCAGACACGGGGCAGGTGCCTGCTGGTGCTGGAGATGGACAGGGTCCAGATCCGGGGGTCCTCTTCTCCCGCGGGACACGGAGGGAGCCCAGCTGGAGCCCCTCCCAGCTCCCGTCGCCACACACGCCCCCCACCCCCACCCCCGGCCAGGCCCTCCACACACACACGCCTTCCGCTCCGGGCTGTGAGCTGACGCAGCCCCCTCGGGGGGCCGATTCCAGACTCGGAAGCAATCGCAGACTGGATCCGCGGCCCTGCCCCCCTGAGGGACGGGGTGCCGCTTCCCCACGCAGGACAGGACGCGGCGAGGGGGCAGGACCGACTGCTGCCTCACCCTGACACTAGCTTGCTGTGTGGCTTCGGGGCCGGCCTCCCCTCTCTGGGCCTGTTTCCCTTCTCTCCTTCTGATCGGACTCCACACGCCCTCAAGGTCCCTTCTGGCACAGACACTATCTCTCCAGCTGGGCTGCGGCCTCTGCCCTGGGCCCTCAGAGGCAGCCCCCTGCCCGCCCACCCACCCTCTCGGACCCCAGGTTCCGCCGGCCTCTGGCTGCAGCAGGGACATCCATCACTGCTCCGTGATAGATTATCTGTCCCTCCTGCCGCCGCTCTGCAATTTGGTTGCAGAATAATGTTTATCCCTTCACACAACACTGGCACCCTCCCCCTCCTCCCTCTGTCCTTCCCGCGCTCCTCCCCGCTCCCTCTGTGCGTGAGCTCCCAGCAGAAATCAGGAGATCTTCTCGGGCTACTTTCATGATTTTAATTTTCCGTTCTACTTCTCCTCTCTTCCCCCTTATTACATTTTGGGCTCTTTCTGGGCTGCTGGAAGGAGCATGCATTTTCCCGGTGAAGTTTTTTTTTTAATAAAAACCATCATTTATGATTATTTTTCTTTCCCACTGACTGTCAGCCTTCTCATTTCATTTCTTATCTACGCGGCTTCCCGCCTGCCTTGTCACCCACTCGGACCGGGGTGCGTGTGGGTGCGCGCACTTGGGCTGGAGGGTGGCTTCGGGGCCAAGGTCCGGGCCCTCCCCTCCCCTGCCCCCTCCGCTCCCTAGGCCCCGGGCTTCTGCTCAGCTCTGCTTCATGGGGGACCGAGGTCACAGAGGAGGCGGGCTGCAACAGACCCCTGTCCGGCCTGCACACGTTTCCCCACAAAGCAAAGGCTGCTGGTCCCCCACACCCTACCAGTGGTACCTGGGCGGGTCCCTTCATTGCTGACACTCAGTTTCCCTGTCTTTGCTTGTTTATTTTTTTAAAGTTTTATGTATATATTTTGAAAGAGAGAGAGAGAGCATGTGCAGGGGAGGGGCAGAGAGAGAGGGAGAGAGAGCGTCCCAAGGAGGCTCCAAACTGATGGTGCAGAGGGACTCAGACCCACGAACCATGAGGTCATGACCCGAGCTGAAATCAAGAGCTTGAACCTCAGCCAGCTGAGCCCCCCAACTCCCGGCACCCTGGTTCCCCATCTTTAAATAGAGACAAACATAGGATTGTAGATCAGTTTTTCATTCAACAAACGCCGATTGCGGGTCTGCTGACAAGAGCTACGTGCCTGTTCTGGGGTAGGAGCCAGCTCATAGGTCACCTTCCTGCACACCAGCCCCCCCCCAACCCCCCCCCCCCCCCAGGATGCAGCCCTGGGCTTCCCTCTGATTTTGCTGTGTGGCTTCGGTGAGTCATTGACCCTCTCTGAGCCTTCCTCCATTTCCTTCTCTGGGTTCCCTCCACCGCAGGCGGGACATGTCCCTTCCCCGTGGGCCCCCAGGGGAGCCCGTTTCAAGCAGCGTCGGCCTCTCCCCAGTTCCTCCCGGCTGCTTGCCGGTCACCTGGAGAGGTCAGACCTGTCTTCAGGTGTCTGTGACCAGCTGGGCTCTGGAGCCCAAGTTCGTGGCAGGGAGAGGCAACGTGTCCCTGCCACACTGGCCCCTGCTCCCTGGTGATCCTTGGAGAGGGGGCCCTGCTGGGTCTGCTGGCGGACGGGCTCCAAAGCCCAGGGCCACCGTCGTGGGTTCCGAGGTTGATCTGAGGGGTGAGAGGTGGGGTCTGCCCCACCCCTCAGCTTCCCCCAAACAGTGGTAGCACAGGTCCCATGAATATTCATATACTCACATGAATATTCACGGTGATAATGAGGCACCTCCTCTCTATCCCCTTGACCTTGGGCCCTCTGTCCCTTTCCCAGACTCCCCACGGCCCGTCTCTCCACTGACAGGGATCGTCTGGCCGCCTGACGGGGGCCTCTGGTCCAAGGAGACCCCCGCGTGGAAAGGATCCCTGGTGTGGTCAGGAGAGCCAGGCTCGCATCTCCGCGCTGGCCTCAACCCCCGCCCCCGTGTGAGGGCTAGCCCCTCCCTGGGCCTCAGTTTCCCTTCTGACCTCCAGGGCCCTTCTGGCCCCGAGAGGGTTCAGCCAGGATCACTGCCCCGGGAGCAGACAATTTCTCTCTGATTCCATGTCCTGAGAGCTCCTTTGTGCGGAGACAAACCCAGAGGCTCAGGTTCCCGGAGGGCGGACCAGGCCAGGCTTGGGTTACCTGTAACCAGAGAGGCCTGGGGTCAGGTGTCCCCGCTGCCCTGAACACCTGCAGCCAGGTCCTGCTCAGCTGGCGGTCCCTCGGGACAGGCAAGATGGGGGTGGGCCTGGGGCCCTCACCGGGAGGCTGCAGGTGCGGCCGGGGAGGGAATGCAGGGGTGAGCGGGAGGGAGTAGGGTGAGCTGGGACCTTCCCTCTCCGGGCCAGGACCGCCTGCAGGGACCTGGACTCTGCTCCTCATGCCGCATGACCTTGAGCAGGCCGCTCAGCTCTGTGCCTCAGTGTCCCTCTCTGTGCACGCCTGCCCACCGCGGTCGAGGCTGAGCCACCCGGGCCCGAGCGAGAGAGCGCCACTCTGAAGGCTCTTGGCCGGTCGTCCGGAGCGGCCCCAGCTGGGGGACCCGGGCAGGCCAAGCGCTGCTGTGGGCGTCTCCAGCCAGCCCCCTGGCCCGTGCCCCCAAAGTGCCCGAGATCAAGCCCACCGCCGGCTCCAGGCCCCCACGGGCTCTTCCTCTGCCTGTGCCAAACCCCGTTTCCCTGTGTCTCCTTCTTTGCTTACCTGGCTCCCACCGGGCTGTCAGCTGTGGGCATGTGGGGTCCACACGCCTTTCTGGGGGTGCAGCCCCGTCTGCCCCCTGGATGGACCCTCCTCTGGGGCCATGGGCAGTTCTGGGCCGCAGGCCTCATCTGGAGGGGGCTGTGGCAGGAGCAGATAGGGTGTCCGGAATCGTCAAGGAGGACGGACCCTGCCCAGCACCTTCTGGAAAGTTCCGGGACCCGGGGCTCCCCCGGCAGGTCCATCCAGCTGCGTGTGGACTTCGTCCTGGGGGCTTCGCCTGCGTCTCCAACTCCGGGGGCTCCATGAGCCACGGCCTCTGCGACGTGCCTGAGACCTTGCACGTGAGGCCTTGTGCGCGAGCACATTCAAGTCTCGGGGAGACCTGTACCCTCATTCCTGTGCTTCCAAGTGCACACCCTGACCCCTGTCCTTGGGGCTGTGCCCTGACCGCATCGGGTGCAAGGGGAGCAAAGGAGTGTTTCAGGCTTGTCCAAGGTCACCCGGGCAGCAAGCGGGGACCAGGCCCGCCTCGCCGCGGTCTGCCCTTCCCGGGAGGAGGACAGATGGAGGTCCCTTGTCTGTGGGTCTTGCTCAGGCTGACCCCGCGTGAGCTCCGTAGCGGAGGCCCAGCCCACCCCATGCTGTTTGCCTAAATTTGTCCAGCCTCGTCTTCCCACAGGACCCACACGGCCACCGCCGACATCTGTGGGGACACAGCAGAGGAATGCCTAATGAGGGCTCGGCGTGGCCCCACCACGGAGTGCAGGCTGGGACAGATGGTCTATCATTACCCATTTTTATTAATTACCGTCTGCGCGTGCCTCGACTGGCTCCCAAGCCCCAGGCTTGTCGGCCGCGCGCGGCCCCAGCTATTCTGGAAGAAGAAACGGCCCTTCATTTAGCTTAACGTGCGTTTCCTCCCAGCTTCCTTTGAGACCAGACATTTCTGGCTCAGTGCGGTCCCTGGGGTACCAGGCCAGCCGAGGAGAAGCCAGCGGGCAGCTGCAGAGGGCCTGATACAGGGACAGACACGGGGGCCCCGGTGTCCCCGGCCCAGGGCGTGGGGAGGCGGCAGACGCTGGGGCCCCCGGGGACCCTGCCCGGAAGCCCCCCTCAGGATGCTCGCTCTCCGCTGGCCTCTGGGAGGGGGGGTGTCTTCCTGCCACAGGGCCCCCACACCCCTGTGGCTGCAGCGAGCCTGTGCGCCCGTGCGTCCGTCCGGGTCGAGGTCCGAAGCCTTCCTCAGGTTGGGGGACCCGGCCGGGCGCTCCCGTCCCTATTTCGGCCTTCAGCAAGTCCCTCTCTGCCTGTGGCCTCTGCGAGGAGTAATCGTGTCCTGCTGGACCCACAACAGGAGGGGAAGGGAAAGTGGGCCAGGAGGACAGGGGACAGGGACACTCCCCCCGTCAGGTGGGTCCGGGGGCCGCTGGCACTGGGGAGAAGCAGGACCCCCCAGGCCACATCGGGCCCCCGGCCTAGAGCTCGCTGGGCTGCCTGAGAGCCGTCTGCCTGCCCTCCAGCTCTACGTCCGGCCCGTTAGGCAGGAGACGGTGGGGCACGAAGCACAACATTTCTAGTCAATAAAGAGGCACCGGGAGGCGTTTGATATCTCGCTTGTGTCACACAGGCTAGGTGCTTTGTCTGCTGCCCACATGACGATCTGTCATACAGCTGGGTCCTGGCCCTTAGGCTGTCATCCGTGGAGCCCGAGGAGCCGGGACACCCAAGAAGTCAGCTCTAGGAGCTCCTGGTGGCCGTGTGACCTTTGCCGAGAACTAAGGGGTGGGGAGGGGGCACGTGGAAGGGGGGCGGCCGGGGCTAGGACACGCCCCAGGAGGCGTGAGGCTCAGTGTCTGAGACGGGCTGGGGGCCGGGAGGGGCCGCCCTATGTGGGGCAGGAGGGGCCTCAAGCTTTCCCAAGACAGAGCTGGTGGTACCTGCACACAGCCAGGAGCTGCCGGGGAGGGGCAGTGGTGAGCTCCCCAACACCGAAGGAGATCAAGCAAGCCCTGATGCCCCCTGGGCGAGGAGGCTTGAGCAGGAGGAGTAGAGAGGCCAGCATCACAAGGAGAGTATTTTTACCGGAAGCAATTATGGGCGGTACAAGCCCTGGAAGGGAACAGTGGACAAGATGACCTCTGGGGTCCCGGGGTGGACCCCCAACAGCCATCCTGCGTCTCGCACTAACTGGTGCCTTGACCGAGGCCCAGGGGCCGGATGGCACTGCTGGCCAGGCCGTGGACTCGGGTCCGAGAGCTGCCCGGCAGGAAGTGATCTCTCCAAGAGTCGGTTCCGGGTAGGGTCAGAGTCTTGCGGCCGGGGAGATCCCAGCCCCGCAGTCTGAACGCTGCCCGGGAGCCCTGAGCCGAGCCCGTGCGGGGATGGGGGCGGCCGTGGATGTCGGCCACCGCCTGGACTCTTGTTCCTGTGCTTCTGACCCGCAGATGGGGCCAGAGGAGAGGCTCAGCCAGGGAGGAGGGAGGCGCTGGCCTGGCCAGGATTTCCTGCTTGTGCCCGGCTTTCCATCACGATGGGGGCTCCAAGTAAGTGGCCTTTCCTTCGGGGCAGGGGAGGGGCTCTCTGGGAAAGGACAGCCGACCTGGGAGCAAGAGGTGGGGTGTGGTGGGGGGGGGTGGCCCCTTCTCTGAGAAAGGCCCCTGCTCCCTGGACCCACTTGCCCACCCCCACCCCAGGCTCCCGGTCCATCCTTCCCTGGACGGGGACCCCAGAGGGGGCTCCGGCAAGGCCCTCCCTGACCCCACAGTCACAGCCCAGGGGATGGGCCACACGTGGGCACCGGGACCAGCTCAGGACACAAAGCTTGTCCTGAGGACAAAGGGGCGGGACAAGTCGGTCAAACTGGGGCTAGACAGAGGCCCCAGCGGGAGCAGAGGGTCGAGGTGCGGGAGGATTGTCTCTGCAGCGGGGCGGGGGATGCTCGTGGTGGGCCTTCCAGGAGCTTGGGCTGCTTCTGAGAACGGTGAGGAGGTTTTGGAAGGCTCACCCCGGCCACGGCATGAGGGAGGCTCGATCGGTGGGTAGCTGGGGAGGCCCAGAGCATCCCTCCTGCCCTGCTAGTGATGGGCCCAGGCAGCCGATGTCCTGGGCGTACTGGCGGCCCTGCCTCCACTCTTGCCCCGTGGTTCTCTAGAACCTGCCTCAGGCGCGGCTGGATCTATGTGTCTTGCATCTCCAGGCCGCACAGGACCAGCACACAGACCCACAGACCACTCTTCGGAGCTGCTGTTCCATGTGGTGACCAATCTCTCGGGGAGGGGGCCGCAGGTCAGGGGTGGGGATGGTTTCCTCGGAGGTACCGGCCTGGGGTCAGGAGCCACGCGCCGTGAACTGAAATATCAGATCCGTCCTAAACAGTGAAGGGAGTGTGAGTTCGCGTCTCTGGGCCAGAGTGTGCAGATCAGGGAGACATTTAGGGCTGAGGTGGACAGAACGGAGAGGTCAGTTCATGGACCCGGAACCGGCCAGGGGGCCGGAGGACGGGAAACCTGCGGGGCAGGGACAGCGGCATTACATGAGACGAGGGGCCCCCTTGTAGTCTCAGAAATGAGAGGGGACACGAGGCCTGGGGTCTGCAGGGGGCAGGGGTCCCTGGGCAACCGCACGGCCTTGCCCTGGGGCACCAGGAAGTCCTGCTCAAGAGAGAGGAGGAACGGCCGAGGGGGCCCCGAGGTCGGGGGCAGGGCTTTTCCCTATAACTTGACTCTCAGTGCCTTCATGCCCAGTCAATTGCCACCTCCTCCTGGACGCCACCCCGGGTACCTGGGACAGAGTTAACCTCCTGACGTGCGCAGCACCAGCTTGTGTAGGAAATGTTAGTGCCCGGGCTGTGTGATCTTGGGCAAAGGGCTTGACGTGTCTGAGCTTCCTTTATAAGACGGGACTAACGAGGTTGAGTCTCTGCCTTTGTGGAAGGGCATGCCCAGGGCTCAGCCCCAAAGCACCTACGATGTGCACAGGTGACAGGGGCTCTCGGGCCAGTCCAGACCCCTGAGAGGCTCCCGGGAGAGGTGGGGAAAGTCCACACGTGGCCTCTGGCAGCTGCCTGCCCCGAGGAGTCTCTGGAAGCCCTTGGGGACCCGGTGGGGCCATAAGTCAGAGCTCCCTCTATCATTCCCTACACCCCTGCTGCCACCCTTGATCTTTCCCCCTAGGAAGGAAACCCTGGTGGTTGAATCTATTTTTAAGAAATAAAATACCTCTTGGGGCACCTGGGTGGCTCAGTCGGTTAAGCATCTGACTTCGGCTCAGGTCATGATCTCGTGGTCCGTGAGTTCGAGCCCCACGTCGGGCTCTGTGCTGACGGCTCAGAGCCTGGAGCCTGCTTGGGATTCTGTGTCTCCCTCTCCTCTGCCCCTCCCCTGCTCCCACTCTGTCTCTCTCTCTCTGAAAAGTAAATAAACATTAAAAAATTAAAAAAACATTTTTTTTTCCAACGTTTATTTGTTTTTGGGACAGAGAGAGACAGAGCATGAACGGGGGAGGGGCAGAGAGAGGGAGACACAGAACCCGAAGCAGGCTCCAGGTTCTGAGCCGTCAGCACAGAGCCCGACGCGGGGCTCGAACTCACGGACCGCGAGATCATGGCCTGAGCTGAAGTCGGCCGCTTAACCGACTGAGCCACCCAGCACCCCTAAAAAAATTTTTTAAAAAGAATTTAAAATTCCATACCAAGTATGAACTCTGGTTCATCCTGTGCGTGCCGCCTTGTTTAGCGGTCAGGTACGCTGATGTCTGCAGCTTACCTGGAAGACGGCTGATTTATGAAGGGAGGGGGAGAGACAGGGAAAGCAGGTGTGTGGCCTAGCTGGTGGGTGTTTGGGTGTCACCGTAAAATCAGTTCAACTTTTCTTTATGCTGGAAACATTCCATGATTAAAAGTGAAGAGTGATCGAAAGAGCCCAGGTGCCACGGACAAGCTGCAGGGACCCGGCCACGGTTCACTGACCGTGCGACCGTGGGCGGCCTTCCCCGCCTCCAGGTGTCAGGGTCCTCCCCGGAAACTGGGCGAGGTGATAGTGCCAACCCCCGTGGTGTGAAAGAATTAACACGCAGTAAGTGCCGGCACACAGTAGGTGCTTAATAAGTGTGCACTTTGCTGGTAGTGTCCCTCAGCCCTTGAGTCATCAGGGAGGCCACATGTGCTGCTGCAGCTGATGGGGGAGGCTGAGGCACAAGCTGGGGTTTGCATAGAGTCCTGGAGGAGCCAAAGCAATTCTGAAAAACAAGGATGGGGCGCCGGGGGGGCTCAGTCGGTTGAGCGTCCGACTTCGGCTCAGGTCACGATCTCACGGTTCGTGAGTTCGAGCCCCATGTCGGGCTCTGTGTGGACAGCTCGGAGCCTGGAGCTGCTTCGGATTCCGTGTCTCCCTCTCTCTCTGCTCCTCCCCCACTCACACTCTGTCTCTCTCAAAAATAAATAAACATTAAACAAATTTTTTTGATAATTAAAAAATATATAAGAAAAAGAAGAACAAAGCCAGAGGACTCATGTCCCACTGTCGAAACTTCCTCCGGTAATCAGGACAGAGTGGTACTGGCTGGACAGAGGGGTGGAAGGATAGACCTATATGTACGTCAGTGGGGTAGAACTGAGGGTGCAGGAAAAAAAAATCCACTTTACTTATGGTCACTTTCTTTTCAACAAAGACGCCAAGACAATTCAGTGAGGGAAAGAACAGTCTCTCCGGCAGATGGCGCTGGGAAGACTGGACCCCCTACCTCACACCATCTAACACAATCAGCTCAGTGGATCAGAGACCTACATATAAGAGCTAAAACTATAAAACTCTTCGAAGAAAACATAGGAGCAAAGCTCGATCTTAGGAAACGTCTTTTTGGATGTGATACCGAGAGCACAAGCAACAGAGGAAAAAAATTGGTCTTCGTCAAAATTAAAACCTTTTGTCTGCAAACAATTCCAACAGGAAAGTGAAAAAAACAACTCATACGAAGGGAGACAATATTTGCAAATTATATATCTAATTAGGGATTCGTGTCTAGAATATATAAAGAACTCTTAAAAGTCAACAATAAAAAGATGAATAGTCCCATTTCTAAAATGGGCAAAGGACCTGAATAGGCATTTCTCCAAAACAGCCCATGAAAAGTGCTCAACGTTATTAGCCATTGAGGAAATGCAAATGAAGACAAGGAGAGGCACTGCTTCCCGCCCACCAGGATGGCTAGAATCAGACAGATAATAACAAATGTTGGTGCGGATGCAGAAATATGGAAACTTGCGTGCTGTGCTGATGGGAGTATACAGAGTGGCCTCCACTTTGAATAACAGCTGGGAGTGCTCCAAGATGTTACACAGACAGATAGCACATGGTCCAAGGTGGCACTCGTAGGTACGTTCCCAGGAGAAACGCAAACATAAATTCACACAAAAACCTGTTTGTGAACGTTTGGAGCAACACACTTTAATGCCACCGAAGGGGGAACACCCCAAATGCTCATGCACTGGTAAATGGACGACGAAATGTGATTTATCCATGTAATGGTGTATTCATAGGCAATTAAAAGGAACGAAATCGAGGGGGGCCTGGGTGGCTCAGTCGGTTAAGAGTCCGGCTCTTGATTTCGGCTCCCGTCACGATCTCACGGTTGGTGAGTTTGAGCCCAACGTCGGGCTCTGTGCCAACAGTGCGGAGCCTGCTTGGGATTCTTGCTCTCCTGTCTGCCCCCTCCTGCTCTCTCTCCCCTTCTCTCTCTAAAAAAAACAAACTAAAAAAAAAAAAAAAATTAAAGGAATGAAATCGTGATATGTGCTCCAATGTATATAGAATCTCAAAAATTAGAGCGTTGAGTGAACTAAGCCAGTCACAAAAGGCCACGTGTTATATGATTCCATTGGTATGAAAGATATGGAACAGTTAGGTCCATAGAGACAGAAAGTAGGCTAGCGGTTGCCCAGGGTGGCGGTGGGGAGGGGGTAGTAACTGCTCACGGGGACAGGGGGGTGCCTTTGGGGGTGAAATGTTCTAAACATGAACAGTAGCGATGGCCGCACAACTCCGTGATGTATTATCTTACAACCTGTCGAATCCTACGTTGTAAATGGGTAAATTGTACAGTATGTAAATTATACCCCAATAAAGGTGTTCAGGAAAAAGTCTTGTGTCCAAGTCCTGACGTGCCCTCCGGGGACTCCTTGGTCAAGTCTCGGCCAGCTCACGACATTCAGTCTTCTCCGTAAAACGGGGCGGGACGATTTGCCTTCCTTTGGCACTGTGGGGACCAGATGAGATGACAGATATGAAGCCATTTTTCCTTGCAACGTTCATATTTACATTTATGGCGGAAGGCAACGTACTTGCGCATTGTACAAAATTCAAATGAGTGCACAGGGAAACGCCACTCTCGTTTTCTGGGGTGATGGAAACGTTCAATATCTCGATAGGGGGAGTGATTTCACAGATGTGTGCCCTTGCCAAAAACTCATAGAACCAACCCCTTAAGAACGGGGGATTTCACTGTCAAGAAAGAATACATTAATAACTACTTAAAATAAAGCCCTTCCCTCCCTCCTCTCTGTGTCTCCCAGTCCCCCAGTTACCCTATAGGAGGCACGATTGTTTTTTAGTTCAGTTTGGTCTAGGCACACACGGACAAAGGAAATATTTTGTTATAACCCTTTTGTACACAAATGTAAAAAAAAAAACAAAAGTACTGTGTGCTGATCTGTCCCTTGTTTCTTCCCCCTAGAAACATACCCAGAGATGGCATCAGACGGCTGGGGCTCACCTGGGCACGTCCGTCATAACCTCTGTCCAGTTTCTCCCCTCTTGGGTATTTTTCTTGATTTGTAAGAGCTCTTTATATATGGGGATATTGGCTGTTTGCTCGGGTTGGAAGCTGGGATGTTGCTTCTTTTATAGATTCTCTGGGCGTTTGTTACTGTGAAATTCTGGGCACGGGAAGAGATTGTCACTGTTTTTCTCTGAGTACCATTTTTCAGGGTCGGTTTGGGGAGGGGTCTCATCCACATGAATTCCAGATACTTGCGCCCCTCCCCCAATCCAGGCACACCCTCAGGTGACTGACTGACCAGCCTGGGTCAGTTACTTCCAGCCGGGCCATCCTTAGAGGAGAGAAGAGTCAACCACAGGGGTGCAGAGACCTGTGGCGGGTCCTCCTTTATTCTGGAAACGTGCTCGGTCACCCCCTCTGTGCTGGTCCAGCGTGTGGCACGGGGACCCATAGGTGAGTCACACTGTCCTGCCCCCCCTGAGCTAGCTCACAGCACGGTGGAAGATTCAGGAGCGGCCACGACTTGGCTGGGGCGTCCCAGGGCGACCCGGGGCCCGGCACAGAGCCCAGTAGCCCCAGAGCCCCAGGGCCCTCGCTGCCCAGCCTGCCTCCACCCCAAAGAGCACTGGGCTGAATCTTGAGATGGTGGCTGCTTTGTTTTAGCCAAAAGAATCTTGTTGACCCAGTTCCTGGTCTCCCGGCAAATGGGAGCTGTTAATGGGACTCGCTTGTAAGGTGGCTGCGGGGACTGCATTGAGGCAGGCAGTGAGCACATGCTTGACACGTGGAGGTGAATTTTACAATTGCACGCGGGTGTGCCCGCATGTGTGAGGGCGACGTGTGGCCCTGGCGTGCGTTTGATCTGGGGGCATGGGGGGCAGGGCACCCTTACAACTGGCTACAGCAGCAATGGAAGCTGGGCAACTTCTGGTGGTTGAGGGGTTGCAGCAGCCCAGCTCTGCCCTCTCAGAAAAAACGAGGGCATGCTTCAGCATCTCCAGGAGCTGAGGAGGGAGTTAGGGGTGAAACGCAGCAAAGGCCTCAAAGTCCCGCAGGAGGGCTGCCCCTGGGGAAGAAGGTCCGGGACTTTCAAGGCCCTGGCGTGCTGGGGAGAGAGGACACGGGAAAGGGGGCTGCAGGCCGGCCTAAGCTACAAAGGGGCAGCGCACCTGCATTAAGGCTCCGGGCGAGAGAGACCCCGAGGCCAGCCTCTGCCCCACCTCCCGTCCCCAGAAGGTCTGAGTGCCCCTGCGCACGGACTCAAGGACGACACAGTCCCAGACAGCGGCTCCGTCCCTGACCGTCCTCCTCTGGCCCAGGAGTCCAGGGGAAAGGTGGTGTCATCTCCTCCACCACCGTCCCCCTTTGGTGTATCGGTTCCCCGCTCGCCTGCAGGGACACCAAATTTGGCGGGGAGGGCGGAGGGAGGGTTGGGAGGAGCGCGGAGGGTGGGCGCTGGGCGCCGCGGGCTGGATGGAGTTTATGGGCTGCGGAGAGGCCGCCGGACCGGACCGGGGACCAGAGCGCAGCGCCCTTCCTCGGGCGGGACAGCCTTCGGTTCGGCGGCTCGAAGCCTCACGCGCCACTTCCGCCGGCCCGGGGCCTCCTCCGGGAGGGAAGGGCACCCCAGGGCAAACTCCCTCGCCCTCCTGCAGCCCCCTCCCCTTTGCGGCGCGCGCGCCCCCAGGTGCGCAGCCCACCCAGCCGCCTCGGCCTCCCTTCGCTGGCGGGGGCAGGACCCGGCGGCAGGGGCGCAGCGCGGGGGGCGGGATCGGGGGTCGCGCCCCGCGCCCGCCAGGGCACCCACTCCGCAGTTCCAACGCGGCGGCTCGGAAAGCGGCGCGCAGGCCGTGCCGGGCGGGGGCGCTCTTGAGCCTGGTTTGGGATTTTTACCCACCGCGCCAGCCGCATGCCGGGGCAGGGGCGGTGGGCAGTGGGAGCCGCCGGCGGGCGGTGTGGCCGCTGGGTGCGGGTGCGGGGCGTCTAGGGCGCTGCGGCTTTAGAACCCGGTGTAGAGGCCGGCCGAGGGATTTCGGATCCCCGGGGATTCGGAAGACGAAGGAAGGGGAAGGGGGATCGGTGGGAGGGGAGTCCGCCAAACGGAACGTTCGGGGAATCGGAAGGGGCCTGGCTGATCCCACGCCCCCACCCTCTCCGCAGCCGAAGAGGGTGGCGAGCAAGGGGCGGGGTGGGGGTGGGGGTGTCAACGATCTGGGGGAGGGCGAGTGCCCGAGGGCCGGACCACCCCCTCACCCCCGCCCCCCACGTGCCGAGCCCTCCTCGTCCCCGGATACGCGCGCCCCTGAGGGCTGTGCATTTGCACTCGCGGACGCGCGCGCCCACACAGGGTCTGACTTCAGGTCAACTTTCACGCGGCTCGCGGGTGTGTGTGCACACGGCCGTGTCCGCACGCGCGTGCACACCCCCGCCTCAGGTGCCCACCTCCCGTCGCCTCCCAAAGTCTCGTCTCCTAGACCTCGGGGGCTTCTGCTCCAAACGGTGGCCTGGGGCGGCGGCGGGGGCGCGCGGGGCGGACCCCGAGGAGCGGGCGAGGCTGCCTCCCGGCTCCCCTCGCCGCCCCCGCGGTCCAACTTCCCCTCCCGAGGCCACCTCCGGACACCCCCCGTCCACCGACGTGCGGAGCCAGGCCGCCGCCCGCCCTCCGGCCGCCCCCGCCCGCGTCCCCCGCCCCTCCTCCAGCCCTCCCCGCTCCGGCTCCTACAGGAAACCTTCGATCACGCTCAGAAAGAATGTGCTACAACCTCGGCGCTGCCGCGGCCGCCGACACCGCGCCCGAGCCGGAGCCGGAGCCGGAGCCGGAGCCCGAGCCCGAGCCCGAGCCGCCCCGCCTGCCCGGCCGGCCCCGGGCTCGCAGCGCGCGGTCCCCGCCGCCGCCCCGCGCTCGCCCCGCGCTTGACGCAGTGAGCGCCGCAGCCCGGCTCCCGCCGGCTCCGCTCCGCTCCCGGTCGCAGGCCGAGCCCAGCCCGGCGGGCTCCGGGAGGGGCGGGCAGGGCGCGAGGGGGAGGAGATCTGTCTGGAGCCAGCGAGCCCGGCGGAGGAAGAGGAGGAGGAAGGAGGGGAAGCCGCCGCCGCCGCCGCCGCCGCCGCCGCCGCGCTCCGGGAATCTGGGCGCGCGCGCTCCGCTCGCCCGCGACGGTGGCGCCAGCCCCCGGCCCGCACACGGGCCCAGGTAGGAGGGGGCCGGTGGGGGAGGGAGCTGCGCGGGGGCTGCGGGGGCGGGGGTCCCCTCTGCCGCAGCCGCGGAGCTGGCGGGTCCCCGCCCCTGGGGCAGGCGGGGAGGAGGCTCTCCCCGGCGGCGGTGGGGGCGGGCGCGGGGTCTCCCCGCGGCTCTCAGCGCCCTGGCCGCTCCGGCCCCCCGTGCCCTGTCCAGGGCGTCCGCGCCGGGCCGACTCCCCCCCGCCCGTGTGGCTTCGGTTGCGGCGCGTTGAGTCCGCGGTTTCGGGGCACCCCCCACACCCAGGGCTCCGAGTCGGGCGCACCCGAAGTTAGCGGTCGCCGGGCGCCGGCCGGACAAACTTCCCTCCCCGACGCCGCGGCCCGAAGGCCCGGGACTCCGGACCCCTCGGGCTAGGAGGCGCCTCGGGGACCCCGAAACTTTCCTGAGCGCTGTGAGAGCGAAGGGCGGGCTGGTCAGGGACGGGGAGGGGGGGACGGAGTGGTCTTGCCTGCGAGTGCGTGGTGGTAGCCGGGGCGCCCCAAGTTGGCCCGGGGACTGCCCCCCCCAACCTGGAGCCCCATCTTAGAGTAGAGGGCGGGCAAGGAGTAGACGGAGGGCGCCTAGCCTCCGCGCAGGCAGGATGGGGAAGCAGCGCTGCGCCCTGCCCTCTGGAGCCCTGGAGGGGGTGTTGCAGGACCCCCCCCGCCACACACACACACTCCGTTCGCCTGGCCCTGCCCGTAGATGCCGAGCCAGCGGGAAGGACCCGGTTCGCGGCTATTAATAGGCTCCTGTGACCCGAACCTTTCCAGGCCCGGGGAGCTGCGAATGCGAAGCTGGGCTTGGCTGCGGGGTGGGGCGGGACCCCAGGCCCCGAACTGGCTCCCTTCCCAGCTCTCAGCGTCCCCATCCTGTCGCTCTACCCTCCACGCCCCCCTCCCCGCTCTCCTCCCACTCTTTCCATCCCGGCCTCGGGGTGTCGCCCCCCCCCAACTTTTTCTCGTCCCAAACTGCACGGTGTGGCCTGTGGCCGCCCTGTCAGTCCGGGGGCCGGAGCCAGATTGTCGCGATGGGCGCACATTCCCCAAGCGAGTCCTCCTCCGCTGAACGGGTGTGGGGTTCCTGGGGCCAGCCTGCCAGGGATGAGCAGGGATTTCCTCCCGTCAGCGTCTCTTCCTCCCAACGCACACACACAAGCGCGCAACACCTTCGCCCACCCCTGCGGGCAGGTCGCCACCCCGAGTGAGGGGCCGCCGCCGGCAACCCTGGGGAGATGTGGAGAGCCGAGGGGACTCGCGGAGCTCCGGAGAGGGTTTCGGGGTGTAGCTACAACCGCATGTGCAGGGAGGAGGCGATGTCCTGGTGGCCTCCCTTCCAGCGTCGCCTTCACGCAACCCGAAGGCCCAGGAGGATTCCGTTTCCTCCTCCCACCTTCTCCCAACACTCGCATCCAAGCTGGAGTGCATTTGAGGGTCTGGGGGGCGGGGAATATGGAATACTTCTTCCCGTCTGCCCATCTGCGGAGCCCAGCTCCCAGGCGGCTTGGGGGTCTTTGTCCCCCAGGGCTGGCCGCCGCCCCGCCCCCTCCCTTAACTCGGGGACCCAACGCCTTCCAGCGCTCTCGCGTGCTGCGCTCAAGCAGTCTCACAGCTCTGTTGAGCGAGGTGTCGCATCCTTTTCCCTGCTCTGGGTCTGGGGGTGGGGCAGGGGGCGTGGATCGCAGCACTGGGTCCCCGACAGATGTCCTCGCGGCGGCGCCGGCGTCTCTCTGAAACAGATTTAATGACTTACACGCAGACCGCCTAGCGGTGCGGCCACGGGGGAGGGGCGACCCAGCAGAGACTCGAGGACAGGTTGCAGCCGGAAGGCGCAGCCTCTGCTCGGGCTGCTGGGTGTGGGGGGGGGGGGCGCGATAACAAGGACCCCGAAGCCGGCCGTTCGGCTCCGTCTCCAATCCCCTGCTCCCCCCAACTCTGCGCTTGGATCCCTGCGCCTGCCCACAGATCCTCCGATTGCGGGGACCTTCCCTTGAGGACTTCTACCCCGCCCCCCGCAGTTGACCTCTGAGCCCCTCGGCAGAGCCCCTACCCTGGGAGGCCAGATACCTGCCTCGGGGTTGGCCAGTGCAGGTACAGGGCGTGCTGCGGCCTCTGGCCTCGGCTTACATGCTGCAGAAATGGGCTCACATCCCTTGGAACAGGCCAGCCGTGAGAAGGTCGGGAACTAACTGTGGGCAGGCGCCTAGCACAGTCCCTGGCATGCTGGAGACGTGCATCCACACCATCCTTCCAGGGCAGAGGTGGTCGGCCAGCAAGGGTCTGGGGGAAGTCAGAAAGGGAGGGAGCCAGTCACCTCTGGCAGGGGGTTGCCTAGGAAAAGCCGCACGGGGATCTCGGTCACTACTGAGCATTTTCCGGGCAGAGCGAGGCCAGAGGCTGGAAGGTGGCTTTCTGGGACCTACCAAGAGTGACCAGAGTCGCCTCTGAGAGAGGACCGGTCTTGCCCCATTCCAAGCTGCAGCTGGAGGCCTTCTGAAGGCGAGGGGAGACTTGTCACCATCCTCTCTGTCCCCTGTGCCCAGGCCTGGCGTATCTGAGGCTTGGAGTACCTACATGGTGATACACCTTGGCCTGCACTGGCTGGGACAGGGGTGTGAGTAGGGGGCTGCCCCAGAGAAAGGCCACGTACAGCTCAGATGCCCCAGATGGCCCAACAGCCTTCTTCCCTGTGCCTCACCCCTGACCGTGGAGCTGTCTGTGTCTGCGCCCGGTACTTGTAGATAACTGTGGGGGGCACACCAGCTCTCGCCCTGCACCACACCCTCAAAGGAGCTCCAGCAGACAGGCAAGAGAGGGCCACAAAGCACGGAATTCCTAAATTTTCCTAAATTCCAGCCTGGCAGGGGGAGGGCAGCTCAGAACCCTCCCTGTGCTTCCTGGTCAGCCTTCTGTGTCCGGACGGGGCTGGGGGCTGGCCAGTCCATATAGGACTTGCTTGTGCTGTGGACGTTCATTCACATTCTCTCTCCGGTCCCCACACACTATAGGATTTATCTTGATTTGCTGCCTTTGAATTGAGTCAACTCTTTTGTATGCTCGGTGAATTGCCCAGCTGCTGGCGGGGAGCGGAGAGCGTGCCGGGGGTACTGAGGCCGGGAATCAGAGGCAGGCGGGGGACAGGAAGCGGGGAGGGGGCGCGGGCGCCTGCAGTGTGTATGTGGGGGGGTGGCGACCGACCAGGCTGTGCGGGGACGCGAGCAAGGCCCTGAGCTGGGAACCTGGCTGATCGAGGGGTTATGCCCAGGCCTGCCCGGAGTGAGGAGCCGGCAGGGGTCAGGAGGCTCCATCCTGGGGATCGAGAGTGGCCCTCGGCCCCTGCTCTGGATGGGCTGTGAGGCATGGGGCAAACGTCCGTGCTTCTCTTGACTCAGTTTCCCTGCCTGTGATCTGCGGGAAGAGGGTCTAACACACGCAGGTTGTGAGGGTCAAACTAAACGGGAAGAGAGTGCGAGAACCCCGGAGTCATCCCAGAGGTGGGGGTGAGTAAGGGAAGGAAGGGGAGCCAGGGCTGGGGAGGAGAGGGGGCGGCCCTATCTGTCCCTTCCGCCCCCCCCCCCCGCCCCCCGCGCCGTGTTCTGTGCCTCCAGGTCAGCCTCCTCGACGAGGGCCGGACCGACGGGCCCACCCGGGTCCTGAGAACACCTGGGCGTTGCTTCGTGTGGTGGGGGTCGCGGGTGGCTCGGGCAGGCAGCGGCTTCCGCGCGCCCCCCTGACCCGAGCGCCGCCCTCCGCCCCCACCCGCACCTGGATGTGGGAGGAAGGGCAGGAGGGGACGGCGAGGAAAGCAGCCCTCCCGCCTCTCCCGTCCCCCGCCCCCCTCCCGGCGGCCGGGAGGGAGGGAGGGGAGCGGGGCGGGCGCGGGCTCGGAGCCGGACTCGCGTCGGGCGCGGGCGGGGCGGGGGGAGCGCGGGGCGGGGCCGCGCGCGGATCGATGGGCGAAGCTGGGGAGGAATCTCAATCCTCGGAGCGAAGTTAGAGCCTGGAGGGCGGCGGCGGCGGCGGCGGCGGCGGCGGGCGCAGCCCGGGAACGCGGCCCGGCGGCAGGTAAGCGCGGCGCCCCGGAGCCCGAGGCCGAGCACGGCGCGCGCCCAGCCTGGGGGGCGCGGGACCCCGCCGGACCCCGCGCGCTGCCCCTGCGCCTTCGGCCCCGTGCGCCCTCGGGGCGCGGCGGGCAAAGTTGGAGGAACTTGGCTGCGCGGGCGCGCGGCGGGGCGGGGGTCCGCGTCGGGGTCCGGCCGCCGTCCCCGCTAGCTCTGCCCTGAAGCAGGGCTGTGCCCTGCTCGCTTGCGTGGCCTCGCCCCTTCCCCAGCCCTCCCTCCCCTCGGCGGTCCCCTTCTCGGTCCGCGCCGGGTCCTGCGCCCCAGAGCCGCTGCTCGCAGCGGCCGACCCTCTGAGACCCCCCCCCCGCCCCGTCCGTGCCCGCGGCACCGTCCCTGCCCCGTCTGCCCTCCCGGGCCCGGCGTCGCGCGCCTCCGCGTTCTGCTCCAGGACGGTCCGGCCACACTCGGGGGAGGGGCCGGGGAGTTGAAGCCCTGGCGTGGGGGTGGGGGGCTTCAGAGCCTTTGCTCTGAACTTGGTGGACCCCCGACCTTGGACCCGTTTTCATAGCCGTGTCTTTTGGGGGGGGTGGTGCTGAGCCTCCTTGCCCCAATCCGCCTGCAAAGACAGGAGTCCCCTTGGAATCCTTTAACATAGGCCTGTCGCCTGCTTGCAGCCCAGGGTGGGTACTCCTGCAGGTCTCCTCGGACATGGACCGACCGCCTCTGGCGTCAGCTGCGCGATCTCGGGGCAGATAACCTCCGGATCCTCAGTTTTAACATCTGTAAAATGGGGGCATGATGATAATATATACTTTATGGAGGAAACACCACGGTGAAGGCTTAGCCCTGGGGGGCCCCTGGAGGCCTTTCCTCCGGGCCTGGAAGACCAAGCCAGGTTTGCACCGCCCGGCAAAGCCTCAGGTGTGAGCGTCTTCTCTGGGCGCTTGCATCATGGAGCCCTTGCTTGGATACAGCTGTGTCTGCCTTATGCCTGCTTTATCGGGCTGGAGGCGGTGCAGAAAGTATTCCCAGGATCTTAGATCCTATGAGCCTCAGGAACAGGAGCTTTCGAAGTGTGCAGAGTGCAGGGACTTACGGTCGGCAAACCTCTCCACTGCCTTTCACAGGGGCCGTCTCCAAAAAGACCCCTAGCCTCTGCCCAGCCCTGAGAGGAAAGGAGAAAATGGGGCCGCGTTGTTCGGAGCCTCAGAGACTCTGACCACCTGGCCGGCCCCCTGGCCTCCTCCCCAGCCCTGGGTCCGGACAGTGTTCAGCTTTTAGCTGAACAACCTTGGGGGGACAGAATCATAAGCCCCACGCCAGGTTTGTGCCCCACTTTGTCGCAAGAGGACTACCCAGAGCTGGAAGCACAAACTCCAGATGGTGGGGTTTGGCAGGAGGAAATGCCCACCTTTCTTCTGCATTTAGGGGTCTGGAAACGGGCCAGGACCCCAGCCCGCAACTTTAGTCCCTCATCTTCCTGGGCACATGCAGGGGGAGGTCTGAACGCCTCCTGGTGGGCAGACGACCTCCAGGTCAGACAGGTTGGGAGCCATGCCCTCCCCGCATGGGAGGACCCTCTCCAGGGAAAGCTCCGCTCCCTCACCCCCCACGTACCTCCCCCTGAGACACAGGCGGCCGGGGTTCTCAGCAGAGCCCGGGCCGGAGCTTAGACTGCCAGCCGTTCTCTTAGACTCTGGGATTGGAATCCTTGGACCCCGGGTGCCTCCTTGTCGGCATCACCTGTTTTGGGAGAGAAAAATTAGTGAGGCCGAGACTCTGTGGCTCAGATGGAGTAAAAAGGGAGCGTCTGCCTGGGTCCCACATCTGCGTGTCCCTAGCACACACACCACACACACGCGTACCGTTCTAGATTTCAGTGGGATTTTCTAAACACTCCGGAAGCCCTCTTCCTCAAATCCTCCTGGGTCAGAGCCCCCACCCCCCCACCTAGCTGTCCCTTCCTCCTCAGGCGCCCAGTGCCCACGAGCAGACGACCCTGTTTCTGAGGATGCCGTAGCAGCAGGGAAATTTGTGAGCGGAGGTGCTTGGAAATCCCGGCAGGAAACAAACAGGCAGACCCTGTCGACGCCCCGCGGGTGGGTGATACATGTGGAGGGAGGGCGAGGGAGGAAGGATGCCTGTGAGTGACAGACAGCACATAGATCTCCAGGGCCAGGTGATGGGGCCATAAATTTCCGGGCGCGAACCTGGAGCGGACGGTGGCGTTGCCACGGACATTGGATACATTTGTCATCTCCGCGGTCCCCGCCGCGCCCCCCCCCCCCCCCCCCACAGCGCCCTTCCCGTCTTGTTGTCTGTCATGGATTCCGATTGCTTCCAACAGGGGCTCCGGTGTCGACTGGCCTCTGTCCGTGGCCGATGGTGCCACCCACGCGGGGGATCGGAGCCCTGATGTGGAAGGGACTGTGCTGTCCTCCCTCCCAGCACCTGCTGTGCATTTGGGGAGACTGAGGGCAGGCTTGTCTGAGGGTGCACAGTGAGTGGGGGCAGAGAGGGGGCAAGGGGGTCCTGTGCCTTGGTTCAAGTCCTACCAGGCAGGCACCATGTCTGCTGCTGGGGCACCTGTTCCCTGTGCACCCCCACCCCCATGCACCTTGCACCAGCTGGTGGCCCGGGAGGGGAGCAGGAAGCTGTGGGCACTCGGCTCCTTTCCCTGGGCCTTACTGTCCGTCGCCCTCCACACTACCGCCGGAGCCTGGCTGGCTTTGTCAAGCTCTCCTGGGGGAGAGGAGGGGTTAGAGGGACCATCTTGGGGACCCAGTGGCCATATGGGGGCAGGAACCAAGACCTCTGGCCATTCGAGCTGGAAGAATGCCTGAAGGTGTATTCAGCAAGCATATCGAGGACCTACTGCGCGCTCTGCCCGGAGCCTTGGGACAAGATTGCGATGAGGCTCTGGCATTGGTGGAGCTTGTGTCCAGGGGGTGGGGGCACAGACGAGAAACAGAACCACAGCCAAAGGTCACGTGGGGTGGTGGAGCACAGCTGGAGCCTCCTGGGAGCTGGAAACAGGTTCTTGCCTTCTCCAGGCTGGCCTCAGGCTTGGAGGCAAAGCAGGAACGGAGGCCCAGGGCAGCAGGGGCCCAGGAGGGTTGACAGCCTTCTTAGGGTCAAAAACAGGCCAAACCTGGGCTCCCTGCTCTGGGGGATAAGGAGCAGTGGGGAGACTGAGTCACAGAGGCTGGCCCAGCATTTGAGCACTGGGACCAAGGCCACACTCAGGCCTTTCATTGGCGGCCCCCGCGACCCTGGGGCTGTTCCGTGGTGCTGTCTCTGACTCAACCCTGTCCGGTCGCCTCCCTTCCTGCCTGACAATGAGTCTTAGTTTCTCAGGATTTATGGCCAATCCTGCCTTCAGGGTTTTCCTCCTCCAGGAGCTGGCCCCCAGCTCCTCCTTGGGGGGGCTGTTCTGCCCCAGGTCGGGGGGCTCCCAGAGGAGGGGTCGGGCCAGTCCTTAAAGGGTGGGCAGTGTTTGGATGATCCAGAAGGAAGGGGCGGGTGTCTAGGCTCAGAGGCTTTTTGGGGGGAGCGGTGGGCAGGGCTGGGAGAGGGGCTTCGACAGGCAGCTGGGCATTAAGGGTAGGACCCCCCCTTGTGGCCTGGGAACAGCCTCCCACAGACTCAGGGGTTGGCCTCTGCATCTGTAATGCCTCAGCATCCCCAGACCAGGTTGGGGTGTAGAGAGAGTCCGGTCTGGGCGTCCATGCGAAGGACGAAGAGGGTGGGGGCATAGCCTGAGGACTGTTTGGCTGCCGGCCATCAGTAGGCGTCCGTTGCAGTCCACAGGGCCTCTGGTTCAACCCCTCCATTTAACAGATGGGGAGACTGAGGCCCAGATAGTGTGGCAAGCCAGCGTCAGAGCTGGCGGGAGCATCCAGGCGCGGCCCTGCTCCTGTGCTCGTGGCCTGCACCCCGCCTCCTGCTCCACCCTGGAGGGACCGGAGCTTCCTTGCCTCACAGACGGGCCCCCGAGGCCCTGCCCACAGCCTGGGTGTGGGGGGGAGGGTGTGCGCACAGCAGCCTGACCCGCGAGCCATGCCCTGCCCCTGCCTGCCCCCCTTGAGGCCCCCCCAGAAGCTCACGTCTCTGCCATCTGCCCCTCCAGGGGCTGCGTGTGGAAGGGTGTTCACGAAGCCCTGGTGGCTGACAGCCGTCCACGGCATTGCAGACGGGCACAGGTGGGAGGTGGTCCGTGCCTGCCCAGGGGATGTGCACGGGGCCTGCTGGGTCCGGTGGGAGTCCTCCCGTGGGATGGGAGTCCTCCCGTGGTTGGTGGTCCTCCCGTGGGGTGGGGGTCCTCACAGGCGGGGGTCCTCCCGTGGGGTGGGGGTCCTCCCGTGGGGTGGGGGTCCTCCTGTGGGGTGGGGGGTCCTCTCGCGGGCGGGGGACCTCCCATGGGGTGAGGGTCCTCCCATGGGTGGTAGTCCTCCCGTGGGGTGGGGGTCCTCCCGTGGGTGGGGGTCCTGGAGGATGAGCAGCATCCTGGAGGCCCTCTCGTGTGTACTGGCAGATTCTGGGTTTATTTCTAGCAGGATCAAACTCAGGCGCCTCCTTGTCATCAGCTCCCTTTCATTTAATAACCGCAGAGACACAAATGCAGGTGGCCGCGTGTTGCCCCCCACTCCAGCCTGAGGAGGGCCCTGGTGGCCCTGGCAGGCGGAGGACCGTGTCTAGGAAGGGGCTTTCCAGGCCCCTGGGCACACAGTGCGCGCCTCGGAGAGGAGGCTGTGCTGCGTGGCCAGGGGACAGGGGTCAGGGAGCCCCGTGCCTGTCCTGTGCCGGCAACACAGAGCCCCAAGCAGCGGCTAGGGGTGTTGGCCCAGCGCCCTGGCAGCGCCCATAAGCACGGACGCCCCATTCCCCACTCCTCCCTGAAGGCCACGTCCACCGGATCACCCTCCGCCGCCGCCCCCGAAGCCCAAGGGCCCGGGGAACCTCCAGAGGTGTCTCCGGAGCCCGTGCTTGGCCTCCACAGTTTGCACTGAGGGGTGTCCCCTACGTTGGAGAGCCCTGTGGAAGCTTCTGGAAGGGCCTGGCTGAGGGTCAGAGAGTGGCTGAACCTCAGTGCTTTCATCTGCCAGATGGGCCCAAAGCGCAGCCCCATCCTGGGGTGTTGGGGCTGGGAGCCGGGTCCAGGTGCCACAGGTCCCGGTCAGGAGGCCCCGAAGGTGGGGCGGGTTTCTTCCCTTCACTGAGCCTGGTGTTTCTCTGTAATGGAAGTGGGGGCCGGGGTAGGTGGCCAGCCGCGGTCGAGTCCGAACGGACGCAGGTTCTGTAGACGACAAAGCCGTTGCCGGTCTGGTGGAGTCCCCAGGGCTGTCCGTTCTGTGGCCTGGGGCTCACTTAGCCCCTCAGCCCTGGCTTCCTCGGGAGGCCCTGTGTGCTCAGAGGCAGGGACAGGGGGTGCTGGCAAAGGGGCCAGTGTGGCCGGCCACTGGGGGCGAGGGGTCAGCAGGAGAGGTGGCGGACAGGTGTGGGGGGTGGTGGCGTGCTTGGGAAGAGCCAGATCCCACTCTCTGTGCTTCGGGGAGCTTTTTGGGGGGGTTTGAGCCGTGAGTGACGAGGTTGGCTGGTGTGTTTAAAGGATCCCTGTGTTTGGGGGTGAACGCAGGGTTTGGGGGGGCGTGAGTGGGAATGGGGCACCCGGCTGGGAGTCTCGGCTGACGTCGGGGAGGGAGGGGGCGGCCCGCATCAGGCTGACGGTGCTGGTGATGGACGGACAGGCTGCATCTGTTCTGACGCTGCCCAAACGCCTGGAGCTTCCTTCCTATAGAGAAAACTGTTGTGCGAAGCGAACCCTGTCCTCCGCTTGTGTCTGTGATGAAACGAGGCAGGCGTTTGTGCAGAGAACAGGGTCGTGGGAAGCAAATCCTGTTTCCTCCTTGACACCCGTTAGCGTCTCAGAAATGTCCGGAACCCCCCAGAAGGGACCGTGACGAAGCCCGGTGCGCATGGCACGCCGAGCCCTCGGGTGCTTGGGTGGAGGTGGGGCCCCGGGGAATCCGTGGCAGGTGGCCGGCAGGCTTCCCCTGGGAGATGCACCGCTCGGGTCTGAGCTTGGGAGTGAGCGGATGTGTGCACGTGTGTGCGTGTGCCACATACGTGTGCGCCCCCGCCCTCCCCCCTCGGAGGCGGGAGTGCACACCGGCTGCGGCCCCGACGAAGGGCACCTTCCGACCTCGGAGGCCTCTGTCTGAGTGTTTCGTTCCTATGAAAGGAACGTGTCGTCTGCTTTTTTCTTTTATTTTTTGCAAATTCAGTAGAGCAGACCGAGGCTGTAGAATGAAGGGTGCGTGAACGCTCCCAGGGGCTCCCGGAGGCCCCCCGTTTGGACTGCGTGAGCCCCACGGGCCCGGGGAGGGGGGGGACGGCGGGCGAGACGTGGGCCGGGGAGGCGTCTGCCGTCTGACAGACGCGGGCTTATTCTGGTGTCCTCGTTATGCTGTCGCCACAGAGCAAGAACATGTTAGGTCTGAAGGAATGTGATTCGCCAGAGACCGCTTTTTAGAAAAAACAGCTCACCAGAAACCCAGTGTTTCCACCAGCCTTAATCCATGCGAGTCGGGGCTGAACCGGGCAGCTGTGCCCAGGACAGGAAGACGGCCACGCTGGCAGGCCCCAGTGCATGCGTGTGCACACACACACACAGACACTGACGAACAGCCCCTGCAGGACGCGCCCGTGCAGCCTCCCACACGCACTCGTGCACCCATGGCATCCGTCATACCTGTGCACGCACAGCACATGCTCTCCTCTTTGAGGCACACGTGCGAACATGCCAGCCGGCATTGTGCCCGGGCACTCTAAAGTGACACACACACGTCACGCCCGACCCCTGGATGAATCTCTGCATGTCCGCATACGCTCTGATGTCCTCGAGAACACGTCCAGCCACACACGGCCACGTCATCCTCCACGCACACTGGTGCTTGTGCTTCGACGTGTCCTCGTGCGCCCCTGTGGGAGTGCTTCAGCAGGTGCACGCGCCCAGTCGTGTCCCGTGTGCTGACAGGCAGGGAGCTGGCGGAGGGCTCCTGTGGGCCGCCTGTGTGGGAGCCTCCTTTCTGGCTGGGGTGGGGGGCTCGCTCCATTGTGGGGTCGCCTTCACGGTGCCAGCCGCTGCACGGACCCGGGGGTCACACACCCGGCTGTGCCCTCACAGGGTCCTCGGGAAACCGAGGGGAGGAGGGCTTCCCTTCCGGGCACACGGGGTCCCTCGGGCAGACAGGTGGACGGTGTGCAGGCAGAGGGCCTGGTTGTTCTGGAGGGGGGCACGCCATCCATGGAGGGCCCGAGCTCTCCTGTTTACCTCTGCAGAAGGTGGGGGGTTGCGAGGGGGATCCTGAACCCTCAGTGGTCACACAGCCAGGAGGTGACAGGATCCAATTCAGCCCTTCCAGCTCCCACCCTTCTCTGGGGAGGGGGAGGAAATGTCTGGAAATTCTACATTCAGGGAGAAAGCGCTGTTTTGGGGGACAGGTGATGGGAGGCACGGGTGCTTCTTGGGAAGAAGGAAGCCCGGGCCGAGCTTCAGAATCAGAGCTTCGGGGCTGTTGCAGCTGTGCTCTTCCAGAAGGGGCAACGGGCTTGGAGGGCAGCCCCCGCCGCTCGGGACCCTAGGCTCCTGTCCCGCCCGCCTGCCCCGACCTCCGTCCCAGGGGGCCTGCTGGAACCGCAGGACCTCGCACTCCCCCGGGCTGGGATAATTCCCGCTCCCTGTGTGGAATCCTCGCACAGCCCGTGAGGGAGGTGCCGCGTGCCCATTTCACAGACGAGCAGGCCGAGACACGGAGACGTGACGGTGTGGGCTCACAGCTTACAAGTGCCAGAGCCCGGATCTGCCTGTCACAGACAGGTGCCTCTCCCACCCCAGGCAGCCCTCTGCCCATTTTACAGATGGGTGTGCTGAGCCTTCCTGAGGAGGGAGAGCGTGTCACTGGCTGTCGCCAACCTGGGCTGGCCCTCGATGCAGAGGCACCAGGGTCTGCCCTGGACGAGGGGCCGAGGGAGGAGCCTGCCTGCCTTGGGTGGAGGGTGAGGGGCTCGTGGGGCCCAGGCCACTCCCTGTCTGCCCCTGCCCAGGGTTCTTTGTCCTGCATGGTCGGCAGGAGTCAGGGAGGGAGACAGCCGTGGAGTTCGATTGTGGGGGAGTACCCAAGGTCCTAAGGAAATGATCCCTAGGTCATGTGGGGTGTGGAGTCCTAGGGGTGATGGTGACGAGGCCATGGCCTTGGGGGCTTGTAAGTTATTCTGAAGGCTGTTCTCAGAACAAGGTGGCAAAGAGGGCGCGAGCAGTGGAGGTGCGGTGGGTTGTGCAAAGCGTGCCTCCCCACCTCCCCTGTTCCACGACAGCTTGACCCGGAGGGCATTCACCTACCGTGACGTTGGAGGTGTGCACGCCCATTACACGTCCACGTGCCCCCAGGGGGTGCTCTTGAGTGGTTGCCCTGCGTTTATGGAGTTGTGGACCCGGTGACAAACCAGTGTCGAACGTGCGCGTCACCCCAGAGGACCCCGGTCCGCCTGTGCGCCTGCCCCCGGCACCGACCCACGGGCTCTCTCTAGAGACGCACCTTCTCTGGGTCTTTCCCGCATGGTTTCCTGCACGTGGCTTCTTCCACTCAGCAGAACGCCTCCGAGCGTCTGCATCCCGTGGCCCGAGATGGTAGCTTGCTTACTTTTGTGGCTGGATACGATTCCGTTCTTCGCCGAACCGAGTTGTACGTACCCGGATACCAATCGCGGGCATTTGGATGGGGTACGGTTTGGGGCTGCCGTGAACTTCGGCGTAGAGCCTTTGTGTGGACGCGTGCGTTCGTTTCCCTTGGGCGGGGTCCTCGCAGTGGTCGTACGGTAAGTTCGTATTTAAATTGCTAGCGATTTAAGAATTTTCTAAAGTGCCTGCCCCGTGTTACATTCCCGCAGCGATGCGTGAGGGACGTGGTGGTCTTTCCATTGTGGACATTCAGGCGGGCGTATCTCACTGTGGTTTCAACTGGCCCGATGATCGATGAAGTTGAACATTTCTTCATGCGTTCGTTAGGCATTCATATTCCTTTTTCGATGAAAACTTCTATTCAAATCTTTTGACCGTGTTCAGGGGTTCATTTGTCTTCTTGAGTTTCAAAACTATTCAGAATTATTGGGGGAATTCTTTATACGTTCTGGATACAAGTCATTTGTCAGAAATATGATTTGCAAATACCTTATGCTAGTCTGTCTATAGCTTGTCTTTCATTTTTTTTAAAGGTGTTTTTTAGAGCACAGGAGTTTTTATTTATAATAGAGTCTGGTTTGTGCATTGTTTTTCCTTTATGGTGTTTCTTTTATGTTTTTGGTGTTTAAGGATTTTTTGCTTAAGCCAAGGTCACAAAGATTTTCCACTGTGCCTTTTTTGAGACGTTTTATACTCTTGCATTTGGGTCTGTTTTTAAGCTGATGTTTGGGCACGGCATATAAGGGTCTAAGTTCAGTTCTTGGTGTATGGATATCTAATTGTCCCCGTACCATATTGCCTCAGATTTGAATAGTGCCTTCTCTGTGTTAAGTTTTCTGGGGACCAGAAGGGTAAGGGTTTACTTGTGGGCTCTCACTTCTTTTCCACTGATGTACTTGTCTGTTGAACCATACTGTCTTGATTACTGCAGCATTGCACTAAGTTAAAACATTTTTTTTAACATTTCTTCATTTCCGAGAGACACAGAGAGGCAGAATATGAGCGGGGGAGGGGCAGAGAGAGAGAGGGAGACACAGAATCTGAAGCAGGCTCCAGGCTCTGAGCTGTCAGCACAGAGCCCGTGACCTGAGCCGAAGTCGGATGCCCAACCAACTGAGCCACCCAGGCGCCCCAATTGCGCGAAGTTTTTAAAGTGTGTGGCGTAAGTCCTCCAAAGTTGTTTCTCTTCTTGAAAAATTGTTTTGGCTCTTCTAACTCCTTTGCACTTCTATGTAAATTTTAGGATCAGCTGGTCAGTGTCTTAAAAAAAAAAAGAAAAGAAAGGAAAACCTGCTGGGATTTTGATGGGCTTGTGTTTAATTTATGGATCAGTTTGGGAATATTAAGTATTCCAATCCATGAACATGGAATATCTCTCCACGAATTTAGGTCTGTAATTTCTCTTAGCAATTTTTTTTTGTTTGTTCGTTTTCTACGTGCAAGTCTTGCTAATTAAATTTCTTTTGTTAAATTTATTCCTGGATGGTTTTTGATGCTATTGGGAATGGAATAATTTTCTTAATTTCATTTTCAGATTGTTTGTTGCTAGTACACAGGAATAAAATTGAGTTTGGTGTATTGATCTTTTATCCCACAATCTTGTTAAATTTAATTATTAGCTAGTTCCAGTAGACTTTTGTGGACTCCTTAGATTTTCTACATACAGGATCATGTCATCTGCAAATAGGAGAGTTTTATTTGCATCTTTCCTTTCAAACTAGTTTCCTTTTATTACTTTGTGTGTGTGTGTGTGTGTGTGTGTGTTTTGCCTTACTGCACTTACCAGAGCTTCCAGAATAATGCTGAATGGCAGAGGCCACTTTGCTCCTGGCTGTAGAGGGAAAGCAGTCAGTCTTTTCACTCACGGTTAAGTATGATGTTAGCTGTGGTTTTCATAGATGACCTTTTTGGGTTGAGACGGCCCCTTGTCCTCCTGGTTTGTTATGCGTTTTTATGACGAATGCGTATTCCTGGCATAAGTGCCACTTGTATAATCCTCTTTGGATGTGACTGGATTTGGTTTCGTACAGTTTGTGAAGGATTTTTGCACCTGTGTCCATGAGGGATATTGGTCTGTTATTGTCTAATGATGTCTTTGGTTTTGGCATCAGGGAAGAAGTACTCATCTCATACAATGAGTAAGGAAGTTTTTCTCCTCTTTCTTTTCTGAAAGAGTTTGTAAAATGTCAGTATTGTTTCTTTAAATATTTGACAGAATTTACCACGAAAGCCATCTGGACCCGGGCTCTTCTCTGGGGGGATATGTTCAATTATTCGTTTAAAAATGGTGTAAGTCTATTCAGATTTTCTTGAATCAGTTTTGGTCATTTGTGTCTTTCTAGGAAGATGTGTATTTCATCTAAATTGTCTCATTTTTGGAATCACGTTGTTCGTAATATTCCCTTATACTCCCTTTAATTTCTGTAGGATTGGTAGTGGTGTTTCCTCTTTAACAACTGATTTTAGTAATTTGTGTCTTCTCTCCCTTTGTGTTCTTGGTCAGTCGAGCTAAAAGTTTGCCATTTTTGTTGATTTTCTCAAATAACTGAATTTTTGTTTCATTGATTTTCTCTATTTTTTCCTGTTGTTTATTCCACCAATCTCAGCTCTAATCTTTTAAGCATTTTTTTAAATGTTTATTTTTGAGTGACAGAGCACGAGTGGAGAAGGGGCAGAGAGAGAGAGGGAGACACAGAATCCAAAACAGGCTCCAGGCTCTGAGCCGTCAGCACAGAACCCGATGCAGGGCTCGAACTCATGAACTGAACCATGAGATCATGAGCTGAGCTGAAGTCAGACACTCAACCAACTGAGCCACCCAGGCACCCCACAGCTGTAATCTTTATTGTTTTCTTTATTTTACTTGCTTTGGGTTGAGTTTGCTCTGCTTTTCTAGTTTCTTAAGGTGAGAACTTAGGTTACTAAGATTTGTCTTCTTTTCTTTTTTTTTTGACTCATGGCCTATTTAAAACTCTGTTGTTTCCTTTCCAAATATTTGAGGCATTTCTCAAGATTTATTTCTTTTGTTGATTTCTCTTCAATTCTGTTGTGATTGATGACTATGCTTTCTACGATTTCATTCATTTTAAGTTTACTGAGGTTCGCCTCATAGCCTGGCACATGTCTGCCCTGGAGAATGAACCATGTGTGTTTAAAAAGAATGTCTATTCTGCCGGATGGAATATTTTATAAACGTCAGTTTGGTCAAGTTGGTGACGGTGCTGTTCCTCTTCTGTATCTTTGCTTGTTTCCTGTCTAGTTCTGTCACTTATTGAGACTGGAGTATTGAAATCTCCAGCTGTTGTCGAATTGTCTATTTCTCCTTTTAATTCTGTCGATTTTTGCTTAATGTAGCTTGGGGCCCTTTTGTTATGGGTGTGTCCATGTGTAATTGTTACATCTTCCTGAGATATGGGCCTATCATTATGAAATGTCACTCTTTGCTTTGGCAATATTTATTTATTTTTTATTTTTATTTTTTAATATTTATTATTGAGAGACAGAGACCGAGCATGAGCGGGGGAGGGGCAGAGAGAGAGGGAGACACAGAATCCGAAGCAGGCTTCAGGCTGCGAGCTGTCAGCACAGAGCCTGAAGTGGGGCTCAGACTCACAGACCGCGAGATCATGACCTGAGCCGAAGTTGGACGCCCAACTGACTGAGCCACCCAGGCGCCCCCTGGCAATATTTCTTAAAGTCTGTTCTGTTGAATGTTAATTTACCTACTCCAGCTCTGTAAGGTTACTGTTTGCATGTATTTCCCCATCTTTTAGCTTTCAACATAGTTGTATGCTTGAAGCCAAAGTGCATCACTTTTAGGTAATATATATTTGGATCTGGTTCTTTTAACCCATTCTAACAATCTCTGCCTCTTGATTGGGCTGTGTAGTCCATTTACATTTAATGTATTTTAAAAATTTGATATGGTTACTATTTTCTTGTTTTCTACATGTCTCATCTTTTCTTTTTCCTTCTTTCTCCTTTGTTGCCTTCTTTTGTGTTGGGTAAATACTTTCAGTGTACGATGTTGATTCCTTTGTTAATTTTTTAAACCATATTCCTTTGTTTTCTTAGTGGTTGTGTGGGAGTAGCAATATGCATCTTAACTCATTGCAAATAATTTTAGATTAACACTAATTTAATGATAGTGAAATATGGAAATTTTACTCCAATATAGTCCCATTATCTCCTCTGTCCTTATGCTATTGTCATGTGGCATATGTCATATGTCATATTACTATATGCTAAACCCCAAGAGTCTAGTGTTACAGTTATTGCTTCATATAATCTTACGTTTTTGAAAGAAGTTAAGGAAAAAAAGCACCTTCATAGACTCTCTTTTTTATTTATTTAAGTAATCTCTATGCACAATGTAAGCCTTGACTCAACCACCCTGAAATCAAGAGCCACACACTCCTCCAACTGAGCCAGCCAGGTGCCCCTTATAGACTTTTATGTCTGTGCCCACACTTACCATTTCTGTGCTCTTCCTTTCTTTCTGTGGATTTGAAGTTCCTCAGGCATTGTTTCCTTTGAACCTACAAGGTTTCCTTTAGTATGTCTTCTGAAGGAGGTTCGCCACATTCTCCCAGTCTTTGTTTATCTTTGAATGTCTTTAGTTTGCCTTCGGTTCTGAGGGGTAGTTTCATGGGACATGGAATTCTTGGCTGACATTTCTTCCTTCAGCCCTTTGAAAATGCTGTCCCACTGCCTTCTCACCTCCATAATTTCAGATGAGAAGTCAGCCATTAATCACACTGCCTTCACCCTGCACGTGATGAATCCCTTTTTCCCATTTTCTCTTTGTCTTTCAACAGTTTGATTACGATGTGTCTAAATGTGAGAATTTTGTTTTCACTGATCTTGCATTTGTTAGATTCATGCTTTGCATCGAATTTGGGAAATTTTCAGCCATTATTTCTTCAAATATTCCCTCTCTCTCTGTCCCTGTCTCTTTCCTCTCCCGTCACATGGATGTTGGTGTCTCTGATGTTGTCTCACACATTGATTCGTTTTTCTTCCTTACCTTTTCTTTCTGTCTTTAAGTTGGACAATTCCATTTAATCTGCTTGAGTTGTTAACTCTTTCTTCTGCTGTCTCAAATCTGTTGTTGAGCCCCTCTCACGAATTTTTCACTCGTTATACTTTTGAATTCCAGAATTTCCATTTTAAAAATCCTCTCTCCCTTCCGCGAGTTTCTCTAGTTTTAAGTCATTGTCGTCATACTTTAATTCATTAAACACAACTGTTTTTTTTTTTTAAAACAGATTTATGATCACTGCCTCGGAGTCTTGGTCTGCTGTATGCAACATCTTGTGACACTCACTGACAATTTTTATCGACCGCTTTTTATTCTGAGTACAAGTCACCCTTTCGTATTTCTCTGTATGTTTTGCAATTTGGGGTTGAAAATGGATATTGTAGATAATATTTTAAAACAGCTCTGGATTCTAATCTCCCACCCCCTGCCCTCAAGTTGTTATTTTTGCTGGTTTTTGAGGAACTCTTCTGGACTGAAATGTTGAAATCCATTTTCCTCTGATGTGTCACTGTTGATGTTTCTGTTTTGTCCCCCTCCCCTTTAGAAATCCCTGCTTTTATATTTAATTCTGGCTTCCTGAGGATCATCTCTGTGTCTGCTTAGCTTAGTGGTTAGGCATTGATTGGTCAGAGGTTGTGTGCAAACACCTGGAGCCTGTCAGGCTTCCACCGTCTGCCGATGAATCTGCATGTGGGTTTAGGAGCACATTTTAAGGCCAGGCAGTTTCCAAGCCTGCCTGGCATTTACTTCCTGCCAGAACCTCTCATGTCTCCTCTGTGTATGTCCACAGGCTCTCAGTAAGCCAGAGATGTGTGAATTTCTTGGACCCTCTCTGCCCTGCCACGTGCTCGCGTGCTGCCCATCAGCTGGCCACACGTGGAGAGCTTACAGCCCATCACGATGGCCGTCACGTTTCATGTCTCTGTCACATTTCCAGCTAATTCCCTGGTCTGTTGCTGCCTGAGCCAGGATCACAGCCTCTGCCCGGTAGAATGTCTGGCTTTCCCCGATCACTTGCCATGGAGACTGCCACTTCTTACGGACACTGCGGCTGCTGATCGTGAGTTTTGCGTCTTGTGCTCTGAATCATGCCAGCCTCTGGCAGTGAAGCTGCTAGTTTTCGTGGTCTGCCCTGCCCTGTGCTGCCCTGTTACGATGATGCACCAGCTGAGCTGGGAGTGGGGCGATGGGAGCAGTTTCGGGCAACACCACCACCTTTACTCCGCATTATTCAAAGTTCACCAGTTTTTCATGCGTACATGCCTTTGGCCAGTCTCGAGGATGTTGAAATGGTTATTTTTAATCATTTTGACTAGTTTTAGAGTTGTTTCAGTGACAGGATTTGGTGACCTCTTTACAATGGCATGCCAGAAGTCCACCCTTGTGGCATTATCCTCTGAAAAGAAAACTCCGAAAAACTCCGTGAGTTGTCACAGGGTGGAACTCACGGAAGGACCATCCAGGTCAAGAAGTGAGATGTTACCTGCCTCTCACAAGCCCTTCTGCCGCCTCTGTTATCACCGTTCCTCTTTCCTCCTCAAAGGGAAACACTTTCCTGATTTTCAGTTCCATAGATGGTTTTTTCCTATTTCTGTGCTTTATGTGAGTGGAACCACACCATAAGTGTTCTCTTGGGGCTGGCTTCTTTTGTTCAACAAAATATGTGTGAGGTCCCTCAGTGTTGGTGCTATAGACGTAGTTTATGTTAAACGTTGATTAGAGTATCTGTTGGTCTTTTCTTTTTTTTTTTTTTAATTTTTTTTTCAACGTTTATTTATTTTTGGGACAGAGAGAGACAGAGCATGAACGGGGGAGGGGCAGAGAGAGAGGGAGACACAGAATCGGAAACAGCCTCCAGGCTCTGAGCCATCAGCCCAGAGCCTGACGCGGGGCTCGAACTCACGGACCGCGAGATTGTGACCTGGCTGAAGTTGGACGCTTAACCGACTGCGCCACCCAGGCACCCCTTGTTGGTCTTTTCTACCACTGATGGTCATTTGGGCGTTTCCGGACCTCAGGGCTTATGGGTAGTGCTGTTGTGAACATTCTTGTACATGCCTTTTGGTGGACACATGCACTCATTTCTGTTGGACGGATCCCCAGCAGGGATGTTCCTGTGTGTGGTTTTAGTAGATAACGCCAAACAGTTGTCCAAAGTGGCTGTACTGATTTTGACGGGAGTGTGCCCCACCTTTTAGCCCTACTGCCGAGCATCTTTTCATAAGTAGATTGGCCATTTGGATATTCTCTTTTCTAATGTATCTGCTCAAAACCTTTACCCATTTTTTTTTTCTACTGAAAGGTCTTTTTCTTATACATTTGTAGAAGTTCTTTTTTTGAAGGTTAAGTTTTTTTTTCATTTATTTATTTTTGAGAGACAGAGAGAGCACGAGTGGGGAGGGGCAGAGAGAGGAGACAGAATCCAAAGCAGGCTCCAGGCTCTGAGCTGTCAGCACAGAGCCTGATGCGGGGCCCAAACGCACAAACCGTGAGACCATGGCCTGAGCTGAAGTTGGACGTTCAACCGACTGAGCCACCCAGGCGCCCCTGGAGAAATTCTTTATATATCTATAAACACTTCCATTCTTGATTATGTAGGTTGTAAATATCTTCTCCTGCTCCGTATGTTTTTACTCTTCTAGTTAGGTCTTTAAAAGAGAGGAAGTGCTTGATCTTGGTGCAGTCCAAGTCGTCCTTCATGGTCAGTGCTTTTTGTTAGTTTATAACAAAATGTTTTCTCATCTCAAGTCCTTGAAGACGCTTCTCCATGCCATCTTCTAAAGGCTTTGCTGTTGTACATTTGACATTTAGGTTTTCTGTCCAACTGGAATGAGTTTTTTACCTATGGTGTGAGGTAGGGATCGAGTTTGAGGTCTTTCCCTGTGTTGAGCCAGCTGACCTGACATGTTTTATTAAAAATGCCATCCTTTTTTGATGGCATTATTTAAACTTGGCTTTGGTTGATTTTTGAGGTTGCTGTAGAGTCCCATGCAGTTGTGAGAAATAATTCGGAGAGATCCCACGTAGTGTTTATCTGGTTCCTCGCTGTGATGCCACCTTGCACAACTACGGTATAGTGACAGCTAGGATATTGACAGTGATACGTCTGGATGAAGAACATTTCCATCTCCCCAGGTTCCCTCTTGTTGCCCCAGAAGAGCCACACTCAGCTCCCTCCCCTCAACCCCATCTCTGGACCTGGTAACCCCTCCTTGGTTCTCCAGTTCTATAATTTTGTCTTTTCAAGTATGCTATAAAAATGGAATCATACAGTACATAATTTGGGGGACTGGATTTGTTTTCAACAAAACTCCCTGGAGATTGATCCAAGTTGTTGTTATTGTTTTTATTAATAGTCCCAGTATTATTTTTTTAAGGTTTATTTATTTTGGAAGGATAGAGAGACAGAGTGTGAGTGGGGGTGGGGCAGAGAGAGAGGGAGACACAGAATCCGAAGCAGGCTCCAGGCTCCGCGCTGTCAGCACAGAGCCTGATGCGGGGCTCGAACCCACAAACCGCGAGATCATGACCTGAGCTGAAGTTGGACGCTCCACCCACTGAGCCACCCAGGCGCCCCATCCCAATATTATTTTTTAACCCAGCCTCTCTACATGGCACCCTGTGTGTGTGTACTAGGGAGTGAGTACAATTTCAAGGCTCCACAGGCTCCTAGTCATGGTTCCAGTGATATAACGTGCCCGGGAAACACAGACTCCCAGCTCAGTCCCCACAGCCAGGGGTTGCCAAGGAACCATGCATGTATTTCTGGGTGTTTGGTATAATTTGGGGATTGCAAGTTGAACCCGCTGCCCTGTGATCTGCGGGGGGGCTCATCTGGGCAGGGCCAGTCCCGCCCTTGCTGGTGGCGAGAACCTGGTGCCCACAGACCCTTGAGAAGCCGTGGGGTTGGTAGCAAGCGAAAAATATCTTGTCCCTCTATTTGTAGTCGTTTTGTTGAATCCCCTAACCAGCTGTCCGTTCACAGCTCTCTGAGCCAGCCAGTTTCCCTGGTGTGGCCCCGTCCAAAGCCTCTGCAGTCATGTGCCTGTTACAGGCAGAGAGTCTGACGTTCTTGACCAGGTTCACACGGTCCTGAGGCAGGATCACGGGGGGCTGGGGAGCTTTGCTGGTCCCTTAGCTTTTGGTTGTCTCCGCGGGATCTAGAGTTGGGGACCAGAGCTCTTGCCCGAGCAGGCCACGGCCAGTGACAGAACAGGTACTCCCGAGCTCTTTAAGTACCTGGCATCCTGGAAGGTCATGGGTCAGGATTTGGGGACCCGGGCTCTCACCCTGGCCCAGAACTGGCATGTTGCAGGCTTGCTACATTCTTCGTACGGCCATAAACGGATGGGTGAGTGATTGGAAGAGAATGGCCGTGTGGACGGGGCTTGGAAGAAACAGGAACAGGAAGGCCCAGCTCAAGAGATTGTCCTCAAGTGGCATATGGGGACCCTAAGGCCCAGAGAGGTGGCTTGCCCCAGTGCATGGAACCGGGCAGCAGCAGAACCGGGCAGCAGGCTTGACCCCACCCGCCTGAGTACAGGTTCAGGTTTCCTTCCACCAGTCACCCCAGAGAGGCAGGGTGTCGACCGGGGGTCAGGTCACCTCTCGTGACCTGGTAGACGGGGCGGTCTGAGCCCTGCCAGGCCCACGCAGAGGATCCAGGAGCCGAGGTCCTGGGGTTGGGGGTCTCCATCCATGGCTGCCACTAACTGCGGCCTCGGGTGAGTTACTCCTGGCAGCAAACATTTATTCTGCACCTGCTGTGTGCCTGGCCCCGTGTTGCACCCCAAGGGAACCAGAGTCGGGTAAGACTCCGTGGTCCCTGACATGAGGGGGTTTCCAGCCCTCCTCAGTGTTCTCATCTGTAAAGGGGCGGGTTTAAGGCCCACACGTCTGAAGGTTGCACTGGGCTGGGCCCCCCAGGCCCCCGGGCCGTGTCCATCCCGGCTCTGTGTCCACAAGCAGGCTGCTGGGTTGGTTGTCCGTGGGCACCGGCGGGCAGTGAGAGCAGAGCGGAGGGTGTTCTGGAAACCCGTGTGGGCAGCAGCCTCGCCGGTGGCCGTGTGGGCCCCGCACCCAGGACGTTTCCAGGCTGCAGCTAAAGCCTGGGCCAGGGAGCCCGGGAAATGTTTAACTTTGAAAAATGGACCTTCACAGCTCATTAGGCCTCAGCGGCGCGGCCCGGCGCCTCGGGCGGCTGGGGAAGAGGGAGACGCCACGGCATGAAATCACTGAAGTATTTAAAGGCCAATTTTGCATTCCTGACCGGCAGCGTCTGCTTGCCGAGCCCGGCAGTGCTGGGCCCCGGGACAGGCTGGTGCACGGGTGCCCAGGGCCGCCAGGATGGCTGGGGTGGTGCTGCCACCGAGGCCTCCCGCCGTCCTCCACTGCACGTGGTGACCCAGTCCCGGGTCAGACCCTCCTGGCGTCTGCCGTTTCCTGGCTCCGTGACCTTGGAGAAGCCATTTCTGACTCTAGGCCTCAGTTTCCCCACCTGCACTGTGGCTGGTGTGCCACGTGGGAGACAGGGTGAAAGCGAAGGCTGCCCGTGAGGGACAGGCAGGGGGCACCGCAGCCCCCCGAGGGGACGGGAGCCTTTGTCCTGGAGGCACGGGGGCTGCGGGCACCCACCCCCTGCGACACCCACCTTCTAATTTGCAGAGCCGGTCGCCGGGGCCCTGACTGTTGTGGCCAGGACTGGGCTCGTGGCTGCTGTGTTGAGAAGGGCTGAGGCCCCTCCCTCTGTCCTCCTGTCCATCCTGGGGGCCGGGTGGCCGTGCTTCTCTCTCCCCTGCTGGGCGGGAGGGCCTGTGGCCTGCAGGCAGGGGTGCGGTGGGGCGGGGGCTGGGAAGGGGAGGGGGCTGGGGGTGTGTCTGAGTGGAGCTGAGGAGGAGGCAGCCAGGAGACGCCAGAGCCGATCAGCAGCGCCGATGGCCGTAATGCTCCAAACTGGGGCAGCCAGGTTGCACTGTCTTCTCGTCGTATACATCTGATGCGGAGCCTGCACCTGCCTCTGGCTGGGTGGAGGGTAGAGGGCCAGGGCTCCACCGGGCAAGGGCGTCTTCTGGACTCTTGAGGCCCTCCCGCCCCCACCCCAACCCTCACCAGCTCTGGAACTTTCCGAGGGCTCGGCGACCTTACGCAAGTGAACTCCTTTCTCCGAGCCTCTGTGTCTTTCATTGGAAATTGGGGGAAGCTTCCTGAATCCCTATCCCGGAGGTGTGGAATTGGAGGAGAGCAAAAGAAGGCCTCCTTCCTTTCCCAGTGCGGGAGGGGACAGCGGTCAGGGCCTCCCCTCCGTGCTCGTGTGGACAGCTCAGCGGCGGCCACAGCGCCACGCCGACACAGACAGACAGGTGTGCCCACACGCACCCCGCCGGCCTGTCCCCATGGCAACCCGGGGCGCAGAGCAGGTGTCTGGGAGACCCCAATTGGTGCTGACAGGTGGGGCCCACGTGACAGGCTCCCCAGAGGCGGCCCAGCCAATCAGGGCCCCTGGGCAGAGGCTCCAGGAAGATGTGAAGGTGTACCCCTGTTCCCAGCAGATGCTGCTAACACACACACAGACTGTTTGTGGTCGATCCTGCTTTGGGGAGAGGGAAACTGAGGCTCCAACCGCCAGCCCAGGCCGACGCGGGCCCCGCCCACCCCCGTCTGGAAGGCGTGGGGCTCTGCCCACACGCCCCTCCCCCCCGCCCCGGTCTCGGACCTCCCCTTGTCTTAGAGCAGGGTGCCGCCCCTGCCAGGCGACTTCCCCGTTTCCCCTGCCATTTGGCTAATTGTCCGAGACCTTTGCTGCAGGACCAGGCTGCTAGGCCCAGCTCCTCCCCATCTGCCCTGAAGTCATGAGCTCGGCTGGCAGGGTTCCCATGGCAACAGTGGTGCGTCACAGAGGCCGGGAGGATGCAGGGTGGGTGGGCCGGAGGGGGTGGGATTCCTGGCTTCTCAGTCACCCATAGGCCTGGGCTGTGACCCTGGAAGTGGGTCCTGGGTGTCCTCCAGCCGCCCGGAGCCGGGAAGCCAGGCCCCCACCCCGCACCCCCCACCCACAGGTGCACCCGCCTGCCCAGAGACAGGGACCCTTGTGGAGTGAGCACGGTCACCACCGTTGGCCGGCTGGTCCTTGGCAAGCTTACACCAGCGTCGAGGGCCACTGGCCATGCCTCTCCCCCGTTGGGGTCCTGTGACTTCGCGGCTTCCCCTGTAGTGCTGGGGGCTTTGGAACCGGCCTCATTGGCACTGGCTCCAGATTCATTCCTGGAAAAAAACCAAACAAACCCTTTCCGTCAGACTCCTGTCTCCCCGACCCCGGCCGTCTGCAAGCCGGGGTGTGGCTGCTGTCGACTGCGTGGCCCCCGGTGCTCAGGGGAGAGCCAAGTACCATAGAAGCTGGTTTGCAGGGGAGAGTAAAGTGCCGTAGGAGCTGGTTGTGCCTCTGTGCCCCGTAGCTCTCGTTTCACATCCTGAGGCATTGTAGGTGCACAGCGCTGTGAAAGCCATGAGTCCTCCCGTGTCCCAGCCAGGCCAGGGCTGTGACCATTGTCCTCTTGCTCACTGGGTCCACTCGCACCCTCCTGCTGACTCAGGTGCTGAGAGCCTTTGTTCCTACTCTGGTCCGGGGTAGGAGCACCGGAGCAGCCCTGTCCAGCCCCCTCCCAATGCCCGCCCACCCCTCCCCCTTTGGGCTGCCCCCGCAAGGGTCAGGGGCCCACGTGGCAGGCAGGAGTGAGCTCACTGACACAGGCTCATGCCAGACCCTGCCCAGAGGCAGAGGAGTGGACACAGACCCCTGCTCATGGCTCCGGCTTGTAGACCTGGCCTGGTCGTGGCTTCGCTGATCCCCAGTCATTCACCCACAAACATCCCCTCGGCAAATCTTGCTGGGCCCCCCCTGTGCCAGGCCCAGGGGCCTGCGTGACAAAGGCCGTGCCCTGGTGAAGTGTGCCCTTACTGAGCTCCTGCTGTGTGCTAAGGCCTGTGCTGGCGCGGACCCTGGGGCGCAGCCGTGGGGGAGACGGATGTGATTCCCATCCGTAGGGAGTTGACAGTCAGTGGGGGTGATGTGAGGGAGCACAGAAGAGGGAGCCCGGGCGGGGGATCTGCTTATAACCATTGGGTGGCTTCCTTAGGTAGGACAGCCTGGGAAGGCTTCTTGGAAGAGGTGGCATTGAGCTGACTGGTCCAGGCCGGTGTTCAAGGCTGAGCCCCCTGCCACTCAGTTGGAGACCCTGGGGAACCACTGCTCTCTGTGACCTGGGCTCGCTGGCAGGGGTGGGGAGAATGCGCTGGAAGCTAGGGATGGTCCTCTTCCCGGGGCACAGAGGAGAGGAGCCCCCACCGTTCTTGGCAGGAAAGATGGTGCCCAGCCAGACTCCAGAGGGGGCAGGGGCAGGGGCAGGGTCGCGTGCCCATATTGCCACGCGCAGAAGGCAGATGAGCCTGAGACCGTGGCCCGGCTGCTGGGCTGGGGCGGGGCGTGTAGGATGGAGCCCCTGCTGCCTTCCACGAGCTGGAATGCAGCCCCAAGGTGGGCCTGGGGTAATTGTTCCTGTCCCCGCTGGCCTTCCGGCTTCTCAGGGGACCGTTTTCTCATCTGTCGAGAGGGTTCACGGCGAGGAAGGACAGCCGGTGGACCCCAGGACGTGTGTGTTTGATCGGCATCTGCCAAATTCCCTCTCTTCCCCTGTGACCTCGGGCCCTTTTCAGGGGTGTCCCCCACCCCCACCTGTTCTTCTCGGAGCATGTTCGTGCGGTGTTTATCCCCAGCAGATTACCTGTGGATCTGGGAACGGGGTGCCGGAAGCAACCCGTGGGCCTCCCCACCAGGCACCACGTCCTGCAGGGAGGCGGCCTGCCTAATGGGGGCTGCTGGGCAGGGTGACCAGTGGGGATCGCAGCGAGCTGTCCCCTGCTCCTCAGTTTCCACACCTGTAGAGTGGGTCTAAAAACAGGCCTCACCTCCTAGAGAAGTAAGGCCTGGAAGGTAGTCAGGGCCCCATGAGCTCACAGACAACTGCCCTCATCGCCGTCGGCACAGGAGGTCAGCTCGAGGCAGTGGGAAGAGACACAGGCACCCAGGCTGGTTGGACGCGGGCTGGGGGCCAGGCTTCCTGCAAGCACCGGTCTGGATGGCCTTTAGGAAGGAGCAGGAGGCAGCGAGGGGACACGGCTGCCTTCCGAACCTGCCTCTGACCGGTATTTTCCAGGGCACCCCGTACAGCTGTCCCTGGCTCTTCTGGATGTCGCACGTCTGTCTGCGCGCCTTTTTCTGTCACGCCCGCGATGCAACATCTCACCGAAGTTTAGCTAATTAGAGTCCGAGGGAACCTCAGCCTCATTTCAGCACACAAGCAGATCCCAAGCCTCATTTTCTTATTTCTAATAAGCACGTATCAGATTTACGGCTCATACATCCCCCTCGTGAGGTGAATGCCTCCTGGAGATCCCTGCCTCCATTTTGCCGCAGTCCCCCCGCCTCCCCGGCTGCACCCCCGAGCTCTGTCTGACTCTGCTCAGCAGATTGGCACGAGGGGTCCTGTCGGGAGGAAGGCCGTGCTGCAGGGCCGGGCGGGGGTCCACCCGCCGTCCTGGACCACAGTGTGCCAGTCAGCACACACGCGTGGATTTCCCTTCTGGCCAGGCATTTAAGCGTGTATCATGGCCTGTTGCTGATTTTTTGATTTGGAAAGCTGTCTCCGGATGTCTTCACCGAAGAAGGTACGGAGAGGCTGCCGGGGGCCGGAGGAGGCCATGGATCGCCACCCAGAGCTGAGCGCGTCGGCTCCTTAGAGAATTTCCTTCTGGTCTTTGTTCCCTCTGAGATGAGAGTTGGCTACAGAGTTGGTATCAGTTATGCTCAAAAAAAAAAAAAGCTTGTAAGAAATTGACGTGTAGCCTACATACAGAAAAGTTCGGAAACCCCAGGTTACCGCTCGGTGCGTTTCTGACGTGGTCTGGCCAGTACCGGGGTCCAGAGGAGGCAGGACGGCGCCCCGGGGCCTTCTCAGGCCTGCCTGGGCCAGTCCCCTCCCAGAGCAGTCAGTGTGGACCCTTCTGTCGCTGTGGGTCTGTCCACCTTTGCACGTTCGTGTGAGCGGACTCATAGGTCACGCGCTCTTTATGTCTGGCCTCTCGTGCTTAACATTTTGCTGGTGAGATTCACTTGCCCTTGGTGTTGGACGCGACAGTTTTCCTGTCCTCCCCGCCGAATGCCATTCCTGCTATGGAGGCACCCCGACCGCGCCCCCCTTCTCCCGCTGCTAGACCTCCAGGCCGCGTGAGTTTGGGCTGCTCTGAACTGTGTTGTTAAGAGCACCCCCGACCGTGTGTTTACTGGATTTGTGTTTGTGTCTCCGTCTGGGAACGGACTTGCTGGGTCCGATCGCTCGCTGATCTTGAGCGATTTCCAAGTTGCAGAGTATTCATCAACATCACCAAAATGACGGTGCAGTATTCCGTGAGGGTGTGCTATAATTGATGTAGTCATTCTCTCCCTTCGTGTTCTCTTCTATATTAAGTGGCTGTGGAGATCTTTGGCCATATATCTGTTCTCTTTGGGGTTATTTCCTTATGATTGGTTCTTGGGAGGAAGCCTCCTGGCTCAAGGTCACGGGCTTTCCTCCCACACCCCCGTGATTTTGTAAGGTTGCGAGACGTAACTCACGGTACTACAGAAAAACCATGGATGAGGAACGGAAGGAAGAAACCATCGAGCGGACGAATGAGTGACCACGGTCGAGGTTAAGACATGGTCCAGGGAGCCTGCACGGGTTCTCCTCCCTGATCACAGCCCTGTTTTCCTTCCTGAGCGAGAAAGCTCGCATCCCCAAACAACTGATCCTGGGTCAGCCTGTGTTGGACCTTCATAGAAATGTACCCGACCATCGCACACGTCGTCTCCTCTGGCCTCGTGCTGTCGACTGACGCCGTTTGGGGAGGGTCTGCCTACCGTCATGAGGTGCTCCTGGCATATCTTCGCTCGCTCCCAGAACTGGATCAGGGTCGTTTCCGGGGCGGGGCTGGGATGCACCTGTCCGGATCCCTTCCGGTGTGCGTGTGTGTAAGGTTTACACCCAGGAGAGGGGTCGCCCCTGGCGGTGCGTGCGGCCTCGCGCCGCGTCCCAGCGCGGTGGTAAACCTCACGCCAGAGCAGAGGATGATAGTGATACCTTCCCTAACACAAGGTGCCATTCCACTTTCGAAGCTTTCCTCCATGAGAAGCTGAGCATCTCTTGTGGTTTGGGTTCCTGGTCATTAGGATGCCCTCGTTTGTGAAATGCCTTTTCAGGACCTCTCCCCGTTTTATTATCAAGGCATCTCCCGTCTGCGTGAACCAGTAGGAGCTCACGGGTTCCTGGTGAGACAGCATTCTCTCTGCAAGTAGAAAGATGTCCACCTTTCAACATTCGTGGCTTGCGTTCTTACTCTTTTATAGTATATTTTTAAGAGCAGAAATTCTTTTACATAGTACGGTTTATCAACATGTTTTCAGGTGAGTGGGAAACAACCCTTCCCTGTGTCCAGGGCATCAATCTATTTTTTTATGCTATCCTTCTAAAATATGCAAGTCCTTCTTTTCCCAGTTAGGTCCGTAATCAACCTGGAATCCATTTTGTGTGTGGCGTGAGGTAGGGGTACGGGTGTGGCGTGAGGTAGGGGATCCCCCCCTCCCCGTACGCAAATCCAACTTCTCGGCAAATTCTCCATTCCTTCCCTTGCCTCCTTTGTCCTATCAAGGGCTAATTCCTAGGTCAGTTTCTGAGTTTTCTGTTCTGATCCCTGGGTTCGTTTGTTCGATCTCGTAGCAAGACCACACTGGATCAGTTACTGCAGCTGCGTGATAAATTATAACTATCGGATAGAGTAAACCCCCCCACTCAGCCTGGTTATTTACGGCCATAACTCAGAGTCAGCTTCTCAAGTTCCGTGCAAAGAAAAAAATCTGCTGGGAGTTTGATTGCAATTGCAGGGAATCTATAGATCAATTTGCAGTGTTGACTTTTTAATAAATGTTTATTTTCTGCTTACTGCAGATGTATACAAATCCCGTCCATGTTTGTGTATGGATTTCATATTCAGCACTCTAAGTAAGCTCTCTTATCCATTACTGTATTTATGCATTCTTTGGGATTTTTTTTTTATGCGCACAATTATACCACCTGTGAATAACTACAGTTTTGTTTCCTCCTTTCTGAAGTGTATCATTTTTATTTCTTTTTCCTGCCTTACTAATGGCTGAGACCACTAGCGGAGCGTTGAACAGAGGTGATGGTAACTGGCATCCCTGTGCTGTTCCCGATCTCGAAGGAAAAGTTCTAGTTTACCATTTGGCGAGCTGTCTGCTGCAAGCTATGCTCATTTTAAGAGCTTTTGATCCGTATTGCCAAAGGACTTTCCAAAAGAACTCTGCCAGTCTCACCATGACCTTGCCAGCACTGGGTATTATCTGTAGAGGGTTTGTTTGTTTGTTTTGGGGGGGGGGTGTTTTTGTTTTTAGATAGTTGTTTCTTTAATGAGCCTAAATGGTGTCTGACTGCATTTTTTTAATTTGCATTTCCCTGATTATGCAAGAGGCTGAGCATTGCCCCACGTATTTGTTAACCACCTGTATTTTCTCCTGTGTGTGTGTTCCTCTATCCATTTGTTTATGCATTGTTGGTGGTTCCCTAATTAATTGGAATGCGTTCTTTACATAATGAAGACAGGTATCATTTCTCTGTCACGTTTGCTACACATATTTCCCCCTGTATGTTGTGTATCTTTTAATTTTTGTTGTTTTCTTATGCTCCTTTTCCTTATTTTTATATGGTCAAATCTGCTTCTCTTCTTTCACAATTTATTCTATTCCTCTGGAGCCTGGAAAGCTTGTCTCCCTCCTGAGGACTGATAAGTATTGAATTCTGTTTTCATCTAGCTTTTTTTTTTTTATGGCTTAATATTTCATATTTAACTGTTTACTCCATCTGGAATTTGTGGGGCTGTGGGGTGTGAAGCTAGGAGTTAATTGCTCCTCACAGTTTACCGGGGGAAGGGGCCTCATTTGCACTTCCAAGTCTCAGGGCTCTGGCTTTCCCACGTCCCCACGGAGGCTGAGTGGGAAGAGATTAAAGGGAGGAGGGAAGAGGAACCATGTGCAGCCGGCACTGGGATTGCGAAGCGAAGCCTTAATCACCACCGGGACAGTCCTGTTAGCTGCCGCTGCCCGACTTTCAGGCAAAAGCAGAGGCTGTTAGCCCAGTTTAGCAATATCCTAGGGCAAGTCTCCGAATGCATTTGGGACTCAGTTTCCTCATCTGCAAAATGGGGTTACTCATGACACCTGTCAAGTCACGCATTGGAGCCCACCCTGCAAACAGCAAGAGGTCAGACACAGCCGGCACGGACCCTGGCTTCTCTGTGTGACCTGGGGCAGATGACGTCACTTCCCTGAGCCTCAGTTTCTCTGTGAGGAGGGGGCGCCTGTGTGGTCTCCGGGTCGGGTCCTGGCCCAGCTGGGATGTGGGAAGGAGAGCGGGACAGGAAGGGAATGGCATGTGGGGCCACCTCTTTCTCCCAGCCTGACGGGGTGGGGGGCGCGCCCCTCCCCCTAGCCCCCCAGCAGCGCCCACAGAAACAGCGCCCACCATGCACACTCAGTCACACACAGCCAGCCACGTGCACGGATCACAGACACACGCAACACTAGACACGCACTCAGATACACAGACACACACCCAGAAACAGGCACACGTGGACACGTGGACGTGTGGACGTGTGTGTGTCAGGCACGTGGACGTGTGTGTGTCAGGCACACACGGACCCGTGAGTCAGAAACACACACAGTCTAATGCACCATCCACACCGACACGCAGAGACAACAGACCCAGCGCGCGCGTACACACACGCACGCGCGCACACGCGCCACGCACGCGCGCACACGCGCCACGCACGCGCGCACACGCGCCACGCACGCACGCACGCATCCAACTGGCAGAGCTGTGTGCCAAGCCACAGCTCGTCTTCGGCTCTCCTGCCCTCCCCCTACATCTCAGCACCCGCCCCCCCCCCCCCCCCCGCAGCCCCTCCCAGCCTGTCTGAGCGGCTCCCACACCTGTGGGTCTCACCTGCCCTGGCCCAGCACCTGTCGGGCCTGGCCCCCCAGCTCCTGCCACCTGGGGCGGAGCGAGACCCTAGGCCACACCCCCCTCCCCAGTGGGCATTCTCTTTGTTTGGACCCGCCTGGCAGGGCTGTGACCTGGGGCGGAGCGAGACCCTAGGCCACACAGCTTATGCACCCCAGAGGCGGCTAGAGCCCGTCCAGCCCCCTCCATGTGGTCCGCACCTGTTCACGGGTGTCACGCAGGCCTGGGACCAGCATGGGACCTGCCACCTGGAGCCTTGCGAGGGCTGGCCGAGGAGGGGTCCAGCAGCCACAGTCAAGACCCTTTGGCACGGAGCTTACCCTGACGCCTCCCCACCACCCTGTGGGCAGAGGGGAGAGGTGGGGGGTGGGAGGGCCGGAGCAAGGTCACTGGGGGGCAGAGGTGAGCTCAGAACCTGATGTGGGGCACGCACGCCCTCAGGTTGCCCCAGGAAGACTCCATCCACCATAGAACCCGCGGAGGGGTCTGCTTGGGATTCTAAGCAAGACCCCTGCGCGCCTTGGGGTGGTTTGGCCTGCCTGCCTGCCGACCTCCTCCACTTGCCACGCGGTTCTGGCTCTGCTCTGAGTTGGACGAGTCCCACCCACCCATTCCTCCTCCGTGGGGTCAGTGCTGGCCCCCCGGGCTCACAGTAGGCGCCTGACTAATGCTGCTGAGTAGACAGGGGACTCGAGCGGGTGCATCCCGATTGCTGAGGGCCCACGTGCGCCAGGCCGTGGGCTCTGCCACCGAGGGAAGAAGACTGGCTGTGCCCTCCAAGGCTCAAGGTCAGCCCAGGCCTGCTGGAATTCTTGGTCCGGGCAAGGGCAGGCATGCCTGTCCCATCAAGGTGTTTGGGAGGTGACATTGGGCTTGGGCCACGAATGGTAAGGATCTAGTCGTGGGTAGATCTGGGAGGAAGCCTTCCATGCAAGGAGATACCTATGCAAAGGTCCTGAGGTGGCCACATGCTGGGGGGGGGCGGGGAATGTGTTGGAGAAACAAAGCCTGGAGGAGCGTAGGGGGGCATCTGCAGTGCCCCGCGGCACCCAGCAGCACCCCCAATTCCCAGGTGGGGGCCTGGCTCCTTAGAGGGGAGGCCGGGCCAGGTAGTGGGGAAAGGCAGACCGAGGACAGCATCGTCCTGCCCAGGGTCCTCCCCTGCTCAGCTCCGGTGGGCGGTGGGCGGGCAGGATGGGGACTGGGGACCCCGCGGGTAGGGCAGGCACAGCTGTGGGGAGGCCAGGCTGCTGACATCAGCAGGAGACCCTCCTCCTCACCTCGCTAAACAATCATTGCACAAAATATGCAAATAGTATAATTACTGTTATTTGTTTTGCTGATATAAGTGTTTGAAATGCAAATGTCAAGTTTGGGCTCAGTCGCTTTCCCCACCCCTCACCCTGACGTTCACAAGTCTACGCTGAGCCCTGGAAGGCTGAGGAGGATGTGGGGCACCCCTCCCACCTCCTCCTCCAGAGGCCGCTGCCTCTGCATCCTCAGGGGCCCCGGGTGTGTGTGGGGGGCTGCCGGGACTCCTCCCCGACGGCGCACAGGGGAGGGAGGCCTCATATCCACTCCCTCCCCGCTATGTGATCTGGGGCCGGTTCTGCTTGGTGTCTCGGAACCTCGGTTTACCTGTCTTTGTAATGGGATCCACTCTGGCCCTGACGCAGTTCGACTGATGGGTTTGGGCCTCCGTTTTCCATCCACAGATTCCTGCTTGGGTATGCGCCCGTCTATAACCTGGGGACTTACGGCTCCCGGAGGGTTTTGGGGGGCCCTAGTGCACCCCCAGATGCAAGGTGTGTGTGTGTGCATTTTGCGGGGTGGGTCCTCGCCTTTGGCCCCTCCAGCCCAGGTGGTCTCTGAGGTTTTGGGTCCCCAAGGCCTGTGGGTTCAGACAAGCCTGGGCTGTGACCCAGCGCGAGGTGCTCACCATCCTCCCGATTCTGCAGAGGGGAAACTGAGGCGTGGCCTTCCAGGGCTCCTCCTCTCTGGCCTCCTGCAGCCTGCGCCACCCAGAACCTCCCCTAACCCACCTGCACCTGACAGCCCCCAGGGCCGGGGTCTCCCCATGTGTCTCCTGAACCCCAGCTGCCGCAGAAGCCACGGATCCCCTGTGGGTGAGGTGTTCGCACCCGTGGATTTCCAGAAGCAGTGCCACGCTAATGCTCTCCAACCAGCTCGCTTCCTGTAAGAACTCAGCCCGAGGCCTCTTGCCAGGCCCTGCGGGCCGACGGGAGCTCGTGGCTGGTGCCAGGACTGGCACCAGAGAGATGCTCTGGTGGGCAGATTGGGGCAAGCGGAGGTGGGATCCTGAGGCAGGCGGGTCAGGGTGCAGGGGCTGCATACCAGCCTGGAGGCCCCCGTGCGGCTCAGCCCCTCCGGGCCCTGTGCGGGCGGCTGCGGGGCAGCGTGCTGGGTGCTGGGTTGCAGCTCAGGTCCAGGCAGAGCGGACGTGCGGATGCCTGAGGCCGGTGTGCCTGTGAGGAGAGTGTGTGTGCGTGCACAGGCGTGCATGCGCGTGTACGTGTGTGTGAGCATGCACGTGTGAGCTGTGGGTCCGCAGGGTATGCTGGTGGCAGTGAAAGCTCCAGGCCAGGCACCTGGCACTCAGGTCTCAGAACACAGACCACTGACAGGCTGAGAGGGACCTGGGGAGCTCCCCGTGGGGTGGCCTGGCTTCTGCTCGAGTGCACGGTGGCCCGGGCTCACATGCCCCCTCCGGACGGCCTTGCTGAACCCAGGCCCTGGCCCTGCGTGGGGCCAGCGGAGACTGCAGCCCGCCCCGTGGTTCTGAGGCTGTTTCCTGTGTGACTTGGGACTCTGCAGAGCGGGGCTGGGTATACAGTGGGCACTCAGTGAGCACGCATTCTTGCTTCTCTGGGGCTTCGCTAGGTGAGGCACTGGGCTGCGTAGCTGGGGCTGCGAGGACCCTGGAGAGGGCAGCAGGCGCTGGCCAGTGGACGCTCCAGGAGGCGGCCAGCGTGGACAGAGGCCGGGGGTGGGGTGGGAACGAGGCGTCCTGGCCCCTGGGCTGTGGGTTCAGCCTGGAAGCTTCCTCCAGGGCCGGCGGGTGCGAGCTTCTGAGCTCCTTCTTTTTATCCCAATTACCTTTTCCAAGACAGGTTTGGCCTTGTTAGCATATTCAAATGCAGCCCATTATTATTTCAATTAGCTGTTAGGTAATTAGCTCTAATGGATGAGCATTCCCCCACCTCCCCACGTATTTTTTGGTTATTTACATCCGCTTCTAAGCCACAATTTCAGGTAATTACGTGCCACTCACTCATCCGCTTGCACATACGCTCCCTCGCTCCCTCGGTCGACAGGTTCCTTCTCGCCTTTCAATCCCGCTCCCGGCCCAGGAGCCTGGGGGGTTTTGGGGGTGTGTGCAGACCGGGGGCGGGGGGGGGGGCGGGGAACCACCCTGGCTCCTGCCCAGGCCCTCCTGAGGGTCACTGCTCAGCCTGTAGGGCCTCAGGGTGCGCTAGCTTGCTTCTAGAACCCCCTCGTCCCTAAGGTGCCATTGCCTCCGTGCCCCCTAGTGGCGCCCCCCTCCGTGCCCCCTAGTGGCGCCCCCCCATGCCCCCTAGTGGCGCCCCCCTCCGTGCCCCCTAGTGGCGCCCCCCCTCCGTGCCCCCTAGTGACGCCCCACTCCGTGGCCCCTAGTGGCGCCCCCCCATGCCCCCTAGTGGCGCCCCCCTCCGTGGCCCCTAGTGGAGCCCCCCCTCCGTGCCCCCTAGTGGCGCCCCCCCGTGCCCCCTAGTGGCGCCCCCCCATGCCCCCTAGTGGCGCCCCCCCATGCCCCCTAGTGGCGCCCCCCCATGCCCCCTAGTGGCGCCCCCCTCCGTGCCCCCTAGTGGCGCCCCCCCCGTGCCCCCTAGTGGCGCCCCCCCATGCCCCCTAGTGGCGCCCCCCCCTCCGTGCCCCCTAGTGGCGCCCCCCCCGTGCCCCCTAGTGGCGCCCCCCCGTGCCCCCTAGTGGCGCCCCCCCATGCCCCCTAGTGGCGCCCCCCCATGCCCCCTAGTGGCGCCCCCCCTCCGTGCCCCCTAGTGACGCCCCCCCTCCGTGCCCCCTCGTGGCGCTCCCCATGCCCCCTAGTGGCGCCCCCTTTGCCCCCTAGTGGCGCCCCCCCCCCCGTGGCCCCTAGTGGTGCCCCCCCTCCGTGCCCCCTAGCAGTGTCCCCCTCCCCAGCTGGACTACGAGCCTTCTTTAACACACGTGGAGTGTGGTGGCATCGTGGCCCCAGGCTTTGCCCCGACGCTGCACCTTTGTGTGCGTCCTGGCAAGAAGATACCCTCTCAGCCTCGGTTTCCCTGTCTGCAAAACGGGGACCAAATGAGTGGAGAGTGTGGGCGAATGGGGTGGTGCATCCAGGTGCTCAGCAAGCACCCTGTTCACTGTCACTGGGGTTGATCGGGTGACGGAAGGCAGGAATGAATGAGTGATCCAGCCCCGGGGGCAGGTGAGGAGGCCCGGCTGTGGGCAGATGGCCCATTATGGCAGTCACAGCGCGGGTGCGCTTCCCGGCTGGTCCCTCCTGAGTGGTGGCCTGGTCTGGACTCCCTGCCCTCCGCTCCCAGCAGGGATGCTCTGGGGTGGAGGTGGGGGTCTGCAGGGAGGGGCCTGCCTGGGAGGGAGCACTGGACGTGCCCGGGGGTCTTTGCTCAGCTTGCCTCCGTCGGGGCGGCCAAGGGAATCAGAGCCAGTCTCCCCCAACACCTGGGCCACGGGGTGGGCGGCAGCTGTGACCCAGCCGCCCCCCACCCCCGCCGTCCGTCTGTCCGTCTGTCCATCCGTGCTCTGCCTGCGGGTTCTTCTCCCCTCCCTGGTGTGGCCTCATCGTGTATGGGGGAGTCCCGGCCTCCCATGGAGGTCTGTGCGGCCAGCGCACAAAGGGTTGGTGTCCCCGTGGCTGCTGTACCTGCTCACCACCATCCCCGTTCTGTCTCGATGCAGTGGCAGCTGCCCTGGTGACTGGCCTACACTTCGTCTGGACCCATATCGTCCCCCCGGCTGTGGAGTGAGGAGGAGGTCCGCATGAGCCCCGCGGGAAGGACCCCACCAGCCTGCACTGGGACGCGCCAGGTCACGGGCGGGCCCTGACCCGAAGGTAAGGGGGGGTGCTCTCAGCATGGGGGAGGGCCAGTGCACGGTGGCCTGGAGACAGACAGGGTCAGATCTGCCGGAAGCAGACGTCGCTGGTCACAGGTGCCGCCCCTCGGCTGGAGAGTGTGGGCAGAGGAGGCCTGGGCCGCCTCCGGGTTGGAGCAGAGGAGCTGGGGGCTTGGGGCTCGGGGCCTGCCCACCGTCCTCCCTGGATGCGTCCGGTGCTCTCCCGCCATTTTACGGGAACGGGCGCGTTACAGTGTGTTTGCGTTGTGCAGCGTGTGAAGGATGCAGCGTGTGTGAATACCGACGGATACCGTGTATTTGAAAAACAGGTTCTTTTTTTAATGTTTATTTTTTGAGAGGGGGTTGGGGGGGGAGAGAATCCCAAGCAGGCTCCACGCTGTCAGCCCAGATCCTGAGGCGGGGCTCGACCCCAAGAATAGTGAGATCATGACCTGAGCAGAAATCAAGAGTCGGAGGCTTAGCTGACTGAGCCCCCCACCCCAGGTGCTCCCCAAAACGGGTTCTTACCTGGGAAAATGATCCAAGATGCTGAATTGAAATGCCTAGGGCTTTGAGGCTGCTGCCCCAGTGGCACCGTGGCCGTCCTGCTGACCCGGCTGTGCTGCGTCCGCTGGGGGCTTGGCTTCCTTGGTGCTGTCAGAAACCAGATACCCCCTGCGCCTCAGGGTTCGCCAGGCCGTGGGCACGTCGCGCAGTCCTGGGACTGATGTGCAGGTTTTCCGGCGCTGGTGCTGGTGCCTGGGAGGTGGCCCGGCCCGTGGACCTGGCTTGTCCTGTCTCACGTGACCAGCAGTGGGTGAGGACTCCAGACACTGAAAAGTGGGCTTCGGGGTCTCGGGTTCTGCAATACATCGCTCGCCTGCTGTGTTCCGGCATTGAGGAATTCTGTGGATTGGGTTTATTTAAAGTGACTTTGGTGCTTAGGCTCTGCGGGTTCTAACAGACCACGAGAGGAGGCATCCGGGCCTTCATTGAATGAAGGAGCAGAGACTCCTTCTAGAACCTCCAAAGGCATGCCCTTTCCTGCTGGTGGTCGCATGGCTCCCCAGCCTTCTCCGAGGCTTCTGGGAGGGGACCGTGGAGGGGGTCCACCTCGAGAAAAAGGGCAGGGCGAGCAGCGGGGGAGGGAGCCCTGAGGTGGGGCAAGCCCCGGTGAGGTTCAGGGCCAGAGGGTGTGGCCACACGCAGGGGGCCTGTGGGAGGCGGGGCGAGAGGGCTGAGTGGGGCCGCCAGGCAGGTTGGGCCACCTGGTCACTGTTCCTCCAGCAGTCCATTGAGTGCCTGCTGTTTGCCAGGCCTGGGCACCGTCCCTCTGGGAACGCCAAGTCTAGAAGGAGGGTAGGGTGTGAGGATGTGCGTCCATTCCCGGCCGCGTCCCTCCAGCTGACCTGAAGAAAGTCTGGGGTGGGGGGCTGAGTTCTGACCCTGTCACCACCATTCACTCCAGGGGACAGTGCCCAGCACCTGCCCCTCCGTAGACCTCGGTTTCCCTGTCTGAAACACGAGCGTGTCCCCAAGGACTGTCCTGATGCGTGTCCCTTGTGGCGAAGGGTTGCTGAGAGGGCGGGGTGGGTGGTCTGGGGTCAGGGTCTGCTCTAACCACACCAGTACCTGGAGATGCTTGGCCGCGCTGATCTCAGACCCGGGCCGTGGCCGTGGGGGCCGGAGATGGCACGGGCCAGCCAGAGCAGGCCTTTGGCCGAGACCCCTGGCAACGGTCTTGTGCCTTCCCACCTCAGCCCTTGTGTGGAACACCGTCTCCCCAGTCCGTCTGTCCTGGGGGTGACTTTGGTGCCCGCCAGACCTCATTCTGCTGATGTTTGGATGTACCATCTTGGAAAAGTCACTTACCATCTCCGACCCCCTGTTTATCATCTGTAAAGTGGAGGCGGCAACCTCTTCTGTGAGGGGAGCCTTCACTGGGATGTGCGAATTATTCGTATACAGTAGGCACTCAAGAAACGGTGCTGGGTGTTGCCCCCTTCTGAGTATATGGGACGGAGGGTCTCTGGTTCATCACATCCTACGAATGCTCGTTCTTTCCCTCCTGCCAGAGGCACCCGCCCTTCGCAGCCCACGCCGAGCTCAGGCTCACCCAAACTGGTCCAGGCTCCCCGCGGCCTGGCGGGACCCCTGAGGCCTCGGCCCCGAGTCGCCCCGAGACCCACACGTCTCCGTCTTGTCTCGCACTCACTCCAGGCTGCGTGTTCCGCTCCGTCAGCCTCCCGAGCCTGGCAGGTTGCAGATGCTGGATGAACGAATGGGTCGATGTTTCCCAGCCCGGGCCACCTCAGAAGGCAGGTGGCAGAGCAGATGGCCTGGGGCTCCTGCAGGGTCTGGCAGAGGAGCCCGGACACCACACTGGTTCTCCAGGAACGTGGGTGCGGGGCGCATTGTTCCCGAGATCCCTTACGGACAGAACATTTTGTCATGCAGCGAGTTGAACTTTCCAGTTCTATTCCCGCCTCCCTCCTCCTCCGTTTCCTGGTCCTAAGGCCTCGTCCCTAGAAGTTGCTTTTACTGAAGCAATGACTAAGAGGCCAGAAGGAACCTTCTATGTGCTCTGATGACCCCAGGTGCCCCGCTGGCCCCGGCCCAGCCCTTGGCCTGTCCTGGGTTCAGCACCGGGGACAGAGCCACAGCCAGCCTCGCTGGGCCTGTGGGCGCAGCGGGAGGCCTGTCGGGGAGACAGGGGTCTGGGGGTCGGGAGAGCGGGAGCCCAGCCCCCTCTGTAAGGCCCCTCCCCTCCCCAGGCCTCAGCTGTCTTCCCTGGGGAGTGGGGGTGATACTCTTCCCGGTGGGGCCGGCAGGACCTACCTGGGACTTGGCCAAGGCCACCGACCTTCCCCTCCTGCGCATCCCACCCCTCCCCCCGGCCTTCCAGCAGCTCCCTCACCAGGCGCCCCTCCCCCACCTCTCCCGGAGCGGAGTTATTTATCTGCCTGATGGTGACAGGCGGCAGTGACTGGAGTTAGAGCTGCTGTCCAGAGATCAGCTGGCGCGGCAGAGCAAACAGCCCGAGCTAATTAGCAAAAGGTCACTCCAGCTGCTGGAGCCCCTGCTTTTGACGTTGGCCCTCACAAGGTGGGCTGGAAGGAGCCCGGGACTTTGAGTTAGTGGCTTGGTTACCAGGACAGCTTCAAACCGCTGCCCACTGCTCGTCGCCTGATTGCTCAGCCCACGACTCCGAGGCTTCGCCTAGAGATTCCCGGCGCCGGGGGGTCGGTCCAGCCACCCACTCGCTGCCCCGGGCTGGACGGATGACAGACTCAGCCCCCATCCGGCATCGCAGGGCTGGCCCTAACCTTCCGGGCCTCCCCCACCGTGCCGGGGGTGGGGGGGGGGCACACTGTCCCCAGCAGCGGAAGGGCAAAGCGCAGGGCTGGGCAGTAGCCACCCACATACCCCCACATTCCCTGTGAGTGTGTTCTTACCGTTTCTCTTTAAGTAAATCCACTTTTAAAAAACTTAAATACATTTATTTAAAAGGGAAATTTTATAGCACTACTACAAATGGAAAACAAGCCTCCTTTGCCATAAATAGAATTCATAATCATAAAAATAAATTCAGTGGAAACAAAACAATGTTATTAAATTCTAGTTGGATGCTGTAGCCCAGGGGAGGCTCGGAGCCCAAGGCCTGCTATTGCTTTATTAAAAAGGGAGAAAGGCAAGTGTGCAGAGGTGTTCAAGACTTACCAGCCCCAATCTGAGACCTGCCTTTTGATGTAATCAGAAGCACTGAAAAGAATTAAATTGAAAGTAACTTTTTAATAAAAGTATTCGGCATTATTTTTTTGCTGTATCAGTGAGGGATTCAGTCTGGCTACACAAGACAGAGACCTATCCTCGGATTGAACCCCACCAGGGGGCTCGTTTTTTCTCATGTAAATAGGGTGGCGGTGGGGGTGGTGCAGGGCCCAAGGAAGACGTCAGTCATCTAGGCTCTATGTAGCCGCCTTCTCTGCCATTCTTAGCTTTTGTCCTCATGGCCTCAAGATGGCGGCAGCACCCCCAGCCATTGTCTGTGCATCCCAGGCAGGAAAAGGGGTTGTGGTGGAGGAAAAGGAATATGGCGGCTAAGTCGGTTCCTTGTTATCAGGGAGATCCTTGTGGGCACTTGAGCCTGTGTTCTTGCCCACTGTGTCCCCTGCTGCCTCGTGGATGTTCTCACCAGATGGTTCGCCCGTTTGCCGCATGTTTACTTGGTGCCTACCGTTTCCCAGGCAGTAGACCCCTGCCCTCGTGGTGTTCGTGAGGTCACATGCTGGCATCTGTGGGGAGAGTCACAACCCTATGCCCGGACACCCTCCTGGGGCCTCCTTCCCCTGCCTGGGGCCTCCCCTCCTCCTTGCCCCCACACCTGGCTCTGGCTGCCTGCAGTGAGCCCAGCACAGGGTGGACCCTGCCTTGATCCCCACTTCCCCTCCCAGAAGACCCAGGCTGCCCTCACCACCTGCGGGGGGGTGGGTGGGGGTCCAGGTCCAAGCTGCCTACCTCCAGGCTGCTTGGAAATGGGGGGCAGCCCTTTCCCTCCCTCGTAGCCCTCTCGGGGGGCCCGGGAGCCCTGTTCTCCCGTCTGGCCTCCCAAAGCCCCTCTTTGGCTTTTCTGTCTCCTCAGCTGGTGTGGGTCTGAATGGGTCTTCTCGTTTCCCCGTGGAACGCGTATCCAAATTAGCAGGAGAGGGGAGGCCTTGGGTGCCTCCTGCCTCTGGCCTCTCTCTGGCTTGCGGGCCCTGGGGACCCCTTCTCCTGTGGTCCAGGGCTCCTGGCTCATGCCTCCTGTCCCACTGTCCCCGTCCCTGCCACACAGGCAGGGCTTTCGGCCTGATCTTCTCGCCTCCTCCCTCAGAGATCTTACTCCTGCCTCTGGGCTCTGACCCCTCTTTTTGCCACCAATGCAGGGACCCACTACAGACCCACGTTTAAATTTGGGTTCCATCGCTAAGCGGCTGTGCAGTCAGGGGCAAGTCACTTAGCCTGTCTGTGTGCTTTGTTCCGTGGGGGCAGTAGCAGCTGCTTGTGGGGCTCTCTGATCAAGTGAGCAAGAGGCACCAAGACAGCTCCCCACTTGTGCCTCTCCCGCCCTCCCTCCTCCCCCCTCCCCGCACCTGCTGTGTGGGCATCTCTGCGCATGTGTCCCCATGACCCTGGGGGCCCCTGTGTGTGTGTGGTTGTCCTGCCCTGCCCTCCCCTCCCCTCCACACACTCAGCCCCACCCGGTGAACTGCGAATCCAGCCTGGGAAGTGGGTCGGGGGTGTGCGGGGAGGTCCAGCCGTGGGGGGGGGGGGGTGGTGGGAGAGGAGGGAGCTGCCGGGACAGTAGGAGCAGGCTGGGAGAAGGTGGCAGGCGGGGCCTGGGGGCCGGGAGGACTGTTTTCCGTACACCAGCACTACTGGACCATCTGGTACAAGGACCCCGAGTGACTGCCCAGGGTCTGCAGGTGGACACGGGGTCTGACTCACACTTGCGGAAGTGTCACTGCTCTCTGGTGGAGGGGAGGGTACTTGGGGCCGCCTGCAAGGAGTCTGCCTGGCTCTGCCCGAGCTGCTCCGGGCTGGCCCTCGCCCTGCACATGCGGTGTCCCCAGCCGGGCTGCTTGGCGCAAGGCCCTGAAATGCCGGCGGCTCTTCCGGGATCACCAGCTGATGCTCTGAGACTCCTGGCGGGGAGGGGAGCACTGCTGCAGTCCTACTGTGTGCTCCCTGAAGAGGCAGGAGGGTTGCAGGGGAGTCGGGGAGCCCCCGTAAGCCTAGGCTTCGTAGCTCCCGGGCAGGACTGTGAATGCATGCAGGGCTCAGAGAAGGAGCAGAGGGGCTTCCTGGAGGGGCAGAGAGGAGCCCCCCCTCATTCCCCATCTCGCCCGTTTTCTGGCTGGGGACACCAAGGGCCCTGGACACATGAGTGACACAGCCTCTCCCTGGACAGCAGGGTCTCGTTCTTTCTCGTTCTGAGCATTTCAGCCCCTGAAACCCAGGCTCCGACGGTGGGATGGCCCAGAGCTGTCCAAGGTCCTGACCTCCTGCACAGCGTCAGCCTTCTGGATGCTGCCCGGTCCTCCTCTCCACACCCTAGGGGGCGCCCTCCCCACCAACAAGGCCAGGTCTGGGTCAGGCAGCCCTGACCCCCCTCTGGTGCCCCCTTCCACATCCAGGGTCCAACTTGGACACACATGTCCATGAAGATGCCCATCGCTCAGAGATGGCTTCCTTTCCCAGGCCCCGCCAGCCCCTGCTCTGTGCATCCTCGGGGGCGGCACCTGGTCTCTGCACCTGCCTCTCTTGCCCCCCACCCATCCCCCTTAGTGCTTTCTGAGCCCTCTGCAGCCAAGCTCTGTGTGTTACAGCTGCTGCCAGTGCAACAGAGACCCGTCTGATACGAGAATTCATCGTGATCTCACCCACCTGTAAGATCCCACAATCACTACAGCTTCCTTATCTCAGAGGGCTCCCACGGACACAGGGCTCGGGGTCACCGACCCCACCTTCTCTCTCTGCTCTTGGCATCCGAGCTCCTCCTACCTCCGGACACTCCTCTCCTCGGGTGACCCTAACATTCCTGCCCCTCTCCGCACACGGTGTCCACTGCCTTGCCCTGGGGCTAGCTTGTCCTGTGCTCAGCCCTCTGCCCGGTGCAGGCCTTGGGGCCTCTCCCCTTGTCCCCAGCACACGCACCCTAAACTCGGCATGGCCGTGACCACGCCGGCCCATCATGCCTCCACCTTTGCATTCGCCAAGCCGCCTCCCCGCTGTTCCCGTCACCGTCACGCAGAAAATCACCAGTTACGTTGGTCTGAATCTCCCGAGTACCTCCTTTCTCCTTTGAATCTCTTCCTGGAGTATGGCACACAGACAAGAGGGGACACACCCCGGAGGCATCCTCAGCTCAGTGAGTTTTTGTCCCGCGGACACACCCATGTCCTCAGCACCCAGGCCAACCCACAGGGCATCACCGGCTCTGCGGAGGCCCCTCACGTCCCCTTCCAAGTCGCTGCCCCCAGGGGTGACCGCTAGCCTTTGAACCACATTGTTTCTGCGCATTTTGGAACTTGGTGCAGACGGTTCGTGCACTGTTGTTTGCGATGTTCATCCCCTGGCCGCGTCGTTACGGTTCACTCATCCTTTTTTGCCACACGATAGCTTTCCGTCGTGGGTGTTCCCCTGGGGATCATCCGTCCGCTTGTCGGTGGGCGTTTGGGTAATGTCCAGTTCGGGGCTCTCGTGACTGGTGCTTCTGGGAACATTCCAGACTTCCCGGGCACATTCGTATGCGTGTCACTGGATGTAGTCCACGTCTCCTGGCTCCATCCACGTCCCTCCCTCCTCCCCTCCCCCGCCGTCTGGTCCCGAACACTCTGCCGTCTCTCCTGCCGTGACCGTGGACGCCTCCTCTTGATTTCCCGCATACCCACTGTTGTCCTGCAACAGCCAGGGTGATCGTAGCTCCTCTCTACTAAACCTTCGGTGGCTCCTTAGTGCCCTTCAGGCAAGATCTTGTCTTCGGCAGACACTCTGGGGTAAGATAAAGGCTCCCGGCAGTCCTGCACCCGCTGGGGTCTTGTCCCCCAGGGGCCCCCCCGCAGGCTCCAGCTCCCCTGGCCTCCTTGGTCCCTTGTATGCCCCATCTGCCCCCACTCTGCTCACCAGGTGCCTTTGCATGGTTAAGTCTCTCTCTTTGTTCAAGTCTCTGCAGAAATGTCGCCTCTCGGGGAGCCCTCCTGAACCCACAGACCAGGTTGGGTCCCCGGCTGACATCTGTACTGGTCGAGTTTGGTTGTCTGCATCCCTTAGCCCAGCATCTGGCACGTGGCAGGGCCCCAGCTGCTGTTTGTGGCCCTCAGGGGGGCAGGGCAGAGCTGCGGTCCCCGCCATGTGGGAGAGAGGGCAGGAGTCACAGAGTGGCAGGCTCGAAGTCGCCACGTGGGTCAGCAGAATGCAGGGCCGCTGACGTCACGGAGCCCGTGAGGACTTTGCTCTTCCTAGAGCGGCTGACACATCTGCGGAGTCTTCTAGAAAACCAAGGACGTGGCAGGGCCCAAAGGACTCGGCTCTGATTGGTGGGCTGACAAGCACTGTGGTCGGGCAAGGAACGGATCCCTGGGGAGGCCTGTGGCTCCAGCGGCCTCACCCTGCAGGCCCTGGGCACCCCTGCCCTGGACCCTGCCCCGTGTCCCTGGGCTCCTGTTGTCCAGCCCAGCGGACAGTGCCCCAGCAGCACGTTTTCCCCCGTGAGCCCGTCGCGGGTGGACCCCGATCCTTCTCAACCCACCCCACACCTGCTCTCCTCATCAGGAGGAAGCCCACATCTCGGACCCTGGCCCGGCCCGGACAGGGCCCAGGACTCTGCCCGTCACCTCTGTTGGGACGAGGAAGGCGGGGACCAGGCAGGAGGGCCAGATTCTCCAAGTTGGGCCACGGGCTTCTTCCCCCACCCCCGCTTTTGGTTTCCCCAGAGGCCTTCCAGCTTACGTCAGGTCCAGGCGGCGGGAGGTCTGTCCAGCTTCCTGCAGGGGCACCAGGCCCAGTCCCCAGCCTGCCTCGGCCCCGGGCCGGGCTGGGCAGAGAGCTCCCTAGGGGCCGGAGCGTTCGGGTTTATGGCGGGAAGGAGCCGGCAGCCGAGTGCAGCAGCTCAGCCCTACCCGGGGTGGGGGCAGGTGGTAGACCAGATGGCCCTTTGTCCCAGCATCGTGGGCGGGGGGGGGGGGGGGTGCTCCGCAGCCTGGGGCTGTGGTCCCGAGGCCTGTAAAGGCCCCTTCCTGCTCCAGGGTCTTGTGGGCCCTTGAGACCACGTCTCGCTTCCCGACCGGATCCCCTCCTCTCCTGAGCCTCCCTCCCCGTGGGTCTCTCTTCCACAGGATAGGCTGCTTGGGTACTGTTTTGTCACATGCTGTGACGGTCGATTCATTGCCATAGCAAGTGGGGCCACGACCAGATTCCGAGCGTCGATCCAGTCGGAGCCTCGCTTCCTCCAGTGGCCCGGAGGCTGCCCACAGCTGCTCTCCTGGGTGGAGGCGCCAGCCTCCCCTCCGTTTCCTCATCTACCGAATGAAGTCCAGTGTGCAATTAGCTGCTCCTTCCTGTGTCTGACCGCATTTAAATAAATGTGCGTCGGCACCTGTAAAACCAGACTTTTGGTAGCAGAAAGCTGGCCCGAGTGTACCTGAGCCGCAGGCCCCCAGGCGAGGAAGCAGAAACGCGGATTTAGCGACTTGACCAGGGCCGGCATTGGGCAGATGGCATCTCTGTGTAGCCCAAGCCCTTGGCCCCTGTGCCCCGGCGCCCCCCTGGGCAGTGGAAGGGTAGGAGGGAAGCAGCCCCAGGGCAGTCATCAGCCCCCTCCCGCCCCTCACCCCGGCTAAGGCACAGCCCCAGGGCCTCAGGGTGGCTACGAGGGAGCCTTTTGGAGACGGGTCAGGAGAACAAGGTCCTCGCCCTGGTTGTACCGCGACCCTGCTGTGTGACTGGGGGGGGAAGTTCCTTTCCTTCTCTGGGCCCGAGCGCAAGCCTTTACAAGGTCGAGGCCAAAGCTGGGAGGTTCTGTTGACGTGGCTCCTCAGGCCCCTTGCTGGACAGCCACCGTGTGCCCCTGCCTTGCCCTGGCAGGGGGCCGGCACACAGGGGTCCACCTGATGAGGAGGGGCCAGAGCACCAGGCCACCAGTCAGCTTGCAGGGCACCACGTCGCGTCGGCCAAGTTCAGTCCGTCAAACCTTGCCTCCGTGCGTGGTCAAAGCCAGGCGGGGCCCAGGGCAGAAGAGGGCACTCGGAGGGGGCAATTCCCCCCGACACTGCAGGTCAGTATTAGAGCTCGGACGACCAGGAGGGGTGAAGCGTGTGACGCAGGGAAGTCCTAGGTCAGAAATGAGAAGCCCGGTCTCCCCTCCGTCCTAGATTCCCCTGGGATCCTGAGGCCATTCCTTACCCGCCCATCTGTGCAACGAGAGCCCCTGCAGGACTCATCAGAGGCCCCGGGCCCGCAGCTCCAGGGGCTGGTGCCTCTCACCCTCCGCTCAGTGGCTGTGACCCTCAGCCCTGGGGATCGGCCCGGCTGGTGGGGGCCCGAGTGGCCTGGGCCTGGTCCTCAGGACCAGAGAAAACAAAGCCGGAACCAGAACGGGGTCCCAGCCAGGGAAGAGGGCACTTTAAACGAATGCAGACGCCTGGGCCTGACCCTAAACCTGAACCAGGGGTAGAGTTGGGTTGTGGAAGTTTCTGTTTTGTGAAAGCTCACGGGTGAATCTGACAGCTCTCCCGGTTTTGGGGAACCCCTTGCCAGGGGCGGTGCCCTCTCCGACACCCTGCCTCTCCTTGCACACCTCTGGCGACGGGGAGCTCAGTCATACACAGCAGCCCGCTCCTTCCAAAACATGGAAAAATCCATTATAAAGTATTTAAGATGTCTCAAATATTTAAGAAATCCTGATAAATATTTCACTAATTATAAAATATTTAATACAGCTAAAGGTGCGAAGAATAACACCATGAATACCTGAACGCCGCCCCTTCTGGCTTCATATTAATCCCCACGCGCTGCCGGTGGCGCAGGGAAGCGCTGGAGGGAGCGAGGAGGCCTGTGTCCAAGTGCCCCGAAGCCCCCCGCGTGCCCTTCTCCGCCCCTCTCCGCCCTTTTTCTTTCTCCACTTCTCACCGTGGTAAAACACACACCACGTGACACTCGCCACCTTCCCCCCTTCCCCGTTTGTAAGGGGGCGGCTCAGTGGCGTTAGGTACACGGCGGTTTCCCGCAGCCCCCCCCCCCCCCCCCCCCCCCCGAGCGTCTCCGGACCGGCTGTGCCCCGCGCCCCCGCCTCGTGAGGCAGTGGGGCCTTTGCGGAAGTTTGTGATGGTGATTCTCACACCAGCTTTTACGCCTCCCTCCACTGGCGGAGCCCCCCTGCGAACCCGCTGTCTGGCGCCGTTTAGCGCTTCTGCGACGCGGCTGGCGCGCCAGGGGTTCGGAAGGCTCACCCGGGGTCTCCGCGGCGCACCTGTGGGGGCATCGTGCCGAGTGCGCGGTTCACGGCTCGCCCCTCTTCGCTGCCAGCCAGCGCTCCGCTGTTCGCATACCGTGCCGCACTCTGATCCGTGCACCCGTGGACGCCTCTCACGGCCGCGCCACGTACGCGCCCGGCACGGGCATTCGGCTCCCGCGCTCCGTGCGCCTCTGCCTTCCAGCAAGGCCGCGTGGTTTACGTCGGGAGGGTGAGCGTCCACCCGCAGGGCCTGGGGGCGCCTGCTGTGCGGGTACAGGTGCACCGAGGCCCTGCCCCTCGCAGACGCCGCCTCTCTCTCTCGCCTTTCCTCGGACACCTGCCTTTGCATCGTCCCCTCGCTGCCGGCTCCCTCGCCTCGCCCACGCGGACCTGTTGGCCGCCTGACGTGTGGCCACGCACGGGGGCCCCGGGGCCGAACTGCCTGGGTTTGAATCCCGCCCCATCGAGCAGCTGTGGCGATTCAGCCAAGTTCATGACTCCCAGTAGGTGCTCTCGGACTGTGAGCTCTGCTTGTCTTCCTTAAAGCCTGAAACCTCTCTGAATACAGGCTGAACGGTGCTGCATAGAAATGGATGGTCATCTCCCCTATTCTACCTGCTAGATCTCTGTTAAGTCAGCCACGGTTACCTTCTTAGGTGGCCGCATCTATTGGCTCAACCTGCGTTTGCCTCATTCTCTTCCCTGGGGGTGGCGTGGAGCCACGCTTCTCTGCTGACCCCTTCCTGGCGCGTTTTTGTCCTGTGTGCTCCGTCAAGGTGGAGATGTGACCTGTTACTCCAGCTGGAGGGAATGCCAGGCTCCTGGTCCTGGCCTCCAGCATGTGTCCCCTTCCTGCAGACTCCCGGAGGCCGGTGGGCGGTACGGCGCGGGTGACAGACGGACAGACGGCCCGCAGACAGACGGAGGCTCAGAGCCCGGGGCGAGGCGGCAGGCGGTGTGGGGGAGGAGGCGGCGTGAGCCCCAGCAGCTCCGCTGTCTCTTTGATGCGCCCGGTGCTGGAGGGTAGACCCGCGGAGGGGAGCGCGTCCTCACACCTCGCTTGGGTGGCTTCCAGCGGTGTCACTTACGCGGAGGATCGAGTGACCTCCAGCTGCTCCGGTGGTGGGACTCCTGCCCGCGGTGAGGCGGTAATTAGACGCTCATGTGCGAGGCTGCCGTGTGCGCGTGAAGTGCGGCGGGGGCGGGGGGAGGCCGCGGCCGAGGGTCGCACTCCAGGGACACCGCTCCCCCGCAGGTGTCAGGCCGCAAGCTCCTGTCCTGCCAGCCCACCCCCCCCCCCCCCCGCCCATGATGCTTCCAGTTTTTTCTCACCTTGGCCCTTCGAAGCCCCCCTGAGGAGCTCTATTTATAACCGCGGCATACGGACCATGCTGGATCTCCCAGCTCAGACATAAGCGGGAAGTGCGGCACAGCCAAACGCAGCCCCAGCCCCCCCGCCCCCTCCACACACAGGGGAAGGCCCGCCCCGGAGCTGTCCCCGGGCCCACGTGGGGGGCCCCAGCACCCCTGGATCTCAGGGACTTGGGGTGCGGCTGCCGTCCGAGGGGACCTACAGTCACTTCTAGCCCCAGGGCTGCCCAGGGAGGGTCCCCGAGCGCCTCCAGAATACAGACCAGTTGGGGGGATGGCATCGAGGGGAACGGAGCCTCTGCTCCCCACCGAGAAGCGGGGGCCGGCCGCCAGAGCAGACTGGGACGGACCACGAACCCGGCCACACCTGTGCGTGGCGATGGGCCCTCAGGCCGGCCACGGAGCCTCATCCTCAGGGGACACGGGACATTCTTAGAGCACATCCGTGTCCCTCCCGGGCTGGCTCCCCAGCTCCTGACGGGGCTTCCTTTCCTTCCGTCATGCCGTCTGGCTGGGGCTCCGGCCGTGCCCAGGAATACTCATTCTCAACCCCTTGGACTTGGGAGCGCCCAGGACGGGCCTTCTCTCCGTGCTGTTTGTAGGGGAGGGAGATGAGAGGGGTCTGGCTGGTTCCTGCCCACCCAAGCTGTCTGGAGGGAGCCCCACCCCTTTGCAGTCTCGGTTTGGGGTCAGAAAACCAGAGGGAGGCGGGGACAGACCCACGCCCCGGTGTCCTGCCCCCAGGCTGCCCTCCCAGAGGCCTCCACCTTCTGTCCCCCCAGCCCCATGTTGGGGGACAGGCTCCGGTCTGCTCTCTGGCAGAGCATCTGGGTAACAGCAGAGCCAGCCCCTTCCAGATCAATCCCGTTCCTCATCTTGCAGCTATAATTAATGTGTGCTGTGTCATTAGATTGATTTTTTATGGACTCTGAGAGCTGGCGGGGGGAGTGGAGGGGCAGCTGGGGGCTGGCTGCGGCCCACGCCCCCTGGGAACGGTGCCACCCCAACGCTCAGGCTCCCGGGGCCTGGCTGCACCGCCCGGACTTTGCGCAAACCCTGCCCCGTCCGTCTGTCCCCAGATCCTGGAGACGGCCGGAGCCCCACAGGGCCCCCGCGGAGCACAGAGCGGTGCACACGGGACGCGTTTCTCGTGTGCAGATCCCTCGGTGAACCAGGAGGTCACTTGATTGTTGCCACTTCCCAGAGGAGAGAAGACGTAGGCTGAGAAAGTCTAAGTGATTTGGTGGCGGAAGGGTCACGCCCCACACATCCCGCCTCTGGTGAGGGGTCCCGCCCGGCCAGCATGCTCGCAAACACCCCGGATTCTGAGGGCGAGGAGCTGCCTGTGACAGGCGGGGCAGGCGAGGCTCGGGGGGGACGCGGGGCTCACCCGACCCCTGACATCAGGTTGTTACCCGTGGCCACGTAACGAGCCACCCTGACCTCGTGGCTTTGTGGAGCAGGCATCCAGGGAGGGCTGGGCTGGGTGGCTTGTCTTCATGCCCCCGCTGGGGGCTCTTTCTAGAAGCCACCCCGAGACCCTCCCACACACCTCAGGCTTCTGCAGCAGGCGGTGTCAGGGAAGCGGCTTCTTATCGGTGGCGGCTGCATCCGAGACTAGGTCCAGACTGCCCGCAAGGGTGCCCTCACAATCCTAATGTCGTCCTTGGGCGCTGGGGTCTCCCAGAGGCCCGTGTGGAATTCACCAACTCTGATGCCTGCCAGGCTGGTGTAAGCTTTGCCAGCAGAGACTTCTCTGGGCCAACAGCGGATCAGGAGAATCTAGAACGCACAGAAGATGAACCAGGGGTGACATTCACTTGAGTAAACGACCATTCACTTGACAACGTGGTTCGCGGTATTTGCCTACACGGCTTCCGGGAGCCCCTCTGCCACGGAGGGGCCCTGAGCTCATGGACCCGGGAGGTCCCCCATCAAAGGCATCTCTTGACTGAGCCGGCTGCCACCGTCTGCAGGAGATCTCCCCCGGCAGAAGCGACAACGGCCCCGAACCCCAGGAGGCAGAGGCGGTATGGAAAATGAGACTCCATGCGGATCTTGCCTGTAAAGACTGGATCAAAAATCCTCAATAAGACACAAGCAGACCCAATTCCCCAGAACATCAGAGAGATAATCTGCCATGATTATGTCGGATTTGTCAAAAGAACTCAAAATGGCTTAATATTAAAGAAATCTATTAATAATCATACAGAGCATCAACAGGTTGGCCAGGATGCCGTCTTCATAAACGATGGGAGGGAGGTATCTGATAAAACCTAATGCTAGTTTCTGGTTTTAAGTTAACTGCTAAAACCAGAACGGAAAGGGTACTTTTTCATCACAGTAAAGAGTAGATGTCGCTCCCTGGCCACCCTCGTTCTAAAAGATGAGATTTTTTTCATGATTCCTGTTCAGAAACTTTTATTAAAAAAACCCAACAGGGCCCTTTATCACTGTCCAGAAACGCTAGACATAGCAATAAGACACGAAACCGAATTAAACGGGATGTCTGTGGGAAAGGATTGCAGTTATTTGCAGACAGTCAGATTTGAGACCCAAGGAAGCCACGAGAACCAACTGAAGCGATAATCTGAGAACTCAGCAGAGGTACGGGGCTGGGTATAAGGCAAACATACACAAATCAATGATTCTCGTCTGCACCAGCAGCCGCTAGTCAGAAAACATAATGAAATAAATGGTCCCCACTCACAACGGAACAACAGAAAACCCCACGGGATTCCCAGGAATAAATTTACAAGAAAAATTTGAGATCATTATGAAGGAGGCTGTAAAGTTTTCCCGAGAGACCAAAGAGAAAGCAGGCGTAGTGGGGTAGGCTGAGCTGGAATGTTACGATCCCTAAGGCTCTTCCGAAATTAATTTGTAGGCTCAGTGCACTGCCGTCCGCACCTTGGCAACATGGTTTGAAGTCATTCTGAAAGTTCACCCGGAAGGATACCCACCCAGAGCAAGGTATCTGGAACGTGGGGAGTGAGAACGGATGGGTTTCGCCCTAGATACGGAAGCCTGTTACAGAGTTGCAAGGATTTAACGGGGCTGCTAAGGTGTCACCAGAGGGGCCGGGGGCCACCGATGGGACAGAATAGTCTTCAGACAGAGGCCTCCTTGGTGGCCTTACAACCTAGCAGGAATGCTTGGCGAGTGAAAGAGCGTCCGTTAATAACTGCACCAGAGCAACAGGCATAAATGGGAGACCATCCCTGGAAAGCCACGCGCGTGGCTGGGCCCCTTCACAGGTGACTGTGGCCTGAATGTCTTCACAGGCCCCCTACTCCGCGCCTGGAAAGGACATCCCAGAGCCTTCGGCCCACGGTCTGACTGATGGGGAGGGACAGACGGGAAGTCAGAGCTTTGCAGCACAGGGGCATAGTGGGGCAGCTTTGGGATTACAAGGGGGGACCGCAGCCCCAGTCAGGGGTCTGAACACAGAGCACTTGGGGGTGGACCGGTGATGTGCAGGGAGGGGTTACGTCCCAGGCGGGGAAACAGCGCCTTAGAGAAAATGTGAGAGAGGCAGGCTGACCGTCGCCTTGTAGGGCAAGGTGGGGGCGGTGAGAGGCAGGCCAGGCAGGGACCGTCACTGCAACGTGGACTCTCTTGAGGGAGCTGGGGAGCCACGCGGGGTTGAAGAGGGAGGACAGGCTTGACCAGACTTGCCCTGTGGGAAGTACGCTGCCGTTGGGCTGGGGGATGGGGCCTCACGAGTCAGCTGAGGGGACAGATTATTCAATACGTGCTGGCAGGACAAATTTGTTCCCTACTGGTGGGGGTGGGGGATTGATTTTACGTCTTCTTCACCCCAGCCAAATACCTTCCAGGTGGATTGAAAGTGAAACGGTAAGAATCCAGACCGTAAGGACATTAGCAGATAGAGGTGACGTCTGTTCCTAGGGTGGCTCAGAGTTCCCTCAGCTGCAGAGCAGAGGAAGCCGTGCGTGTGCACGTGTGCAGGTTTGATGACGCACAAAGACCAGAGTCTGGGGGCCCAGGCCTGCCCGTGCTGCCGGCTTCCCTTCCAGAAGCCTCTTTCCTGGGACGCGAGCTTGAGGGTGATCACCTGGAAGTCTTTTGTCGGGATCCCAGGTGTTGTGATGGAACTCTCCAGAAACGTAGGGGAGAGAGCCCCATTTCCGGTGTGGGAACACCTCGGCCGCCGAGGGGGCCGTGCTGGCTGTTCTGCACCTTGCCTGGGAGTCTCCCCGAGGGCCCCTCGCCAGAGCGGCCATTTCCCCCCAGCGTGGCGCCCACCGGGGCTCAGCCGGCATCGTGGTCGGCCCTGGTGCCGCGGACGTGTCCTGTCCGCCCCAGCCCGTGTCGCGTCACTGATACTTCTGACGCTGGTCTTTGCTTGGTATCCGATTACCCTCATTGTAACATTTGAGGGTTAATTGCTGATTTATAACCTCTGCTTGGAAACCATGCCCCAAATCTTTAGTACAATTAATAGCGGCCAGGAAATGTGCTCTGATGAAAGAATCATAGCAACGGAGACTCGGGCAGGACCTGTCCGTGCAGAGGCCAGGCGGGTGAGCGGGCTTGGCCGTGGTCATCGGGTCCGCGGGCGTGGCCCGGCCGGTGGCTCCTGGGGAGAGGGAGCCGCCGTTCTGTGTGGACGTCCCGCCTTCCGCCGGAGCTCGGAACAGGGACAGAACTCCCCGGCTCTGAGAGGGCTCCCAGAGTTCAGGGCCTTTGGAGGTCTCGGTTGCACTGGGAAAAGCAGAAGTGGCAAGTCTCTGAGGTCCGTCTCAAACCAGCCATCCCTCAAAACAACTGGAGAGATTCAGGTCAGACTAAAGATAGAACTTCCTGGCTGCCAGGGTTAGGAGGGTGTGATGGGGAATAGTGCCAGTGTCCTTTGGACACCCAGACCCTTGCCTGGAGTCAGTGACATGCTTCCTGACGGCCGGGGGTGGACCGGTGTTCCTGGAGAGGGTCATGTGCCCATGGTTCCTGGAGGCCGGCCAGCCACCCTCCTCCCCGATCCCTGCCAGAGCCAGAGCAGGAAACCATCGCAAAGTGATTTCTCCTTCCAACAGTGCCATACATCATGTTTTTTAATTTAAAAAGATGCCCAGTGGAAGCATAACAGACCATTAAATGTTGGGGTCCCTAATTAACTCCAGAGCAGCCTGGAGCTGCGGGGCCTGCTGGAGGAGGGACGGTGCGAGCCCGGCGTCATCCAGCCCCCAGCCCTGCCCGGAGCCCTTCCCGCCGTGTCTGCTGGACCAGGCACCCGTAGCCGGCCGTCCCGGGCCAGCACCTCGGCAGGAATTGGGGCCAGAATCTGCATTTTTAGCATGTGGCGTGATGGGCGCTGATGGGCGATCCACTGTCCTTCCTCCGGGAAGACCTCGGCTGCTGGCTTTCCCTTTTGGGGCCTGTTTCCATATCCATCTTACGTCTTATCGGGGTGACACCGACCCCTGTGTCTCTGGACGTCAGACAGGTGGCTCCGTATACAGGAGGCACTGGCTTCACGCGGGGTCCTGGAGGAAATAAGAGATCGCCTCTGTTTGCACACTTCCCGCTCGTCCCAGACTCTGGCCAGGCAGGGCGAGGCCCCTGGGCTCAGGGCTCCCGTGGACCGCCCACGTCGGGCGCTCCGCACTCTTCCCAGGCCCCGTCCCTCGACCTTCGCCAGCGCCCTCCGCCATCTCGCGGGGAGGACGCGTGGTGCAGGCAGCCGTCTCCCGGCCTGCCTCCCAGAGGACGAGGCCAGGGCCAGCTGAGGTCGGGGGCTTGCCAGACCGACCCTGTGGCCAAGTCCTGAGGATCTGGCCCTGCTGAGTCAGCACTGCTGGACCGCCCGCCTCGGGAGCCCGTGCCAGCCTCCTCGGGCAAATGGGAAGCCGGCGTGGGGAGGGCGGGCTTGACGTGGGCGATGAGCCTGGAGACGGCCTTCACGGCACTGCCGCGGCGTGGGCACCAGGGCGGGGGGCTTGCTGAAGTAAAAGCACCCATGAGGCCTGTCTAGCTGGCCCGCTGGGTCCACCCGCGCTGCCCGAAATGTGCGTTTCCCCCACCCCCTTCCCCTGAGGCCAAGGGGCCTCTCCAGCGAAGGGAGTGGGCATTTTAGAGCATGCCTGTACCAGGGAACATGCTGGAAGGTTCAGATAATCTGGTCACATCATCCTTGCTGTAACGCCGTGAGGGGAGCTCCCCAGGTGATCTCCGTTTGACGGAAGAGGAAGTGGGCCCAGAGACCTCAAGCGACTTGCCCAAGGTCACACAGCCAAAGCATGGCAGACCCAACATTCGTGCCCTGGCCTAGGAATCCGAAGCCTGCGGCGGGCAGGCCCCGCCCCGCATGGGTTCTGCTGGCCCAGGCCGTGTCGTCGGCCTGTGGCTGCACGGCCCGATGTGCCTGTCACGGCCCCGGGGGCTCTGCAGCAGGGCCAAGCTGCGGAGGCAGACAAACATTAGCAGTGAACATGATCTATCGGCCAAACATTGGAGCGGTAAAAACGTATCGATCGATAGCTTTCCCCCCATCTCCCCGCCTCCCTGTGCGCCTGGCCCTCGGCCCGTTTCCCTCTGGATGTGGACAGTCCACTGCTTCAGCAGAAGCCCCGGCCCCGGCCCCGTGCGGGCCTCACGTCGGGGCTCCGTGATTGAGGAGGGGAACGGTAGCTTTAGACAGATGTGTTCCCGTCCCAGCGTGGCCGTGGCGATTATGCAAATCCAGTCGTAAGAAGTTTAAAAGCCTGGAACCGCCGTATTTCTTTAGTTCATTAGTGGCAACGCGGCCGCAGGGCTGATGTGACAGAACAGACGTGGTGCCAGCCTCCCGGGCCCCGTCTCCGTCGCTCCCTGCGCGGCAGACACGCTCCCCGCAGAGGGAGCGCGTGTGGGGGGTCTCCCGCCGCTCGGCCCTTCCACGCCGGTCCCGGGGACCCCTGCCACCCCGTCTCCTGCCATGGCATCGCCCGCCCGTCACCGCCCACTTCCCCGGAGGGAGGCTGTTCTCTGAGCCTCCACCCTCTCTGCCTCGGACACCCGTTACCGCCCTTCTTTGCCTAACAAACTCCTACTCACCTGCTAGGACCCGTCAAACAGCATCTTGTTGTAGAAGCCTTGCCCGACTGCCCACAATTTCGCGGCACCTTCCCGGCACCACTCAGGCCTCTGTCTCGTCTCCTGCTGGTGCCCCACTGGCTCCTGGATGCCTCGGGGCCCTGACTGTTCCTAAATGCCCCGTGCCAGGCACGTCCACCTGCCGTGGAAGACAGGAACGGGCACGTGGACGAGGACGTGGCCACCAGGGCTCTCCTGCCGCCTGGACTCAACCGGCAAGGCAGGGGGTAGACCAGAGGTGTGTGTGTGCACGCCAGCCCTGTGCTCGTGCCTGAGTATCTTCCGCAGCGTGTGGGGTTTGGGCCCCACTCAAAGCTGCCGAGAGACCGGCCCTCCGCCCGTCTGGGCAGGATGCTTGGTTTCCTACCCAGGGTTCTTTTCATGCCCCACCAGGTGCCCTCCCCACCCGGGACAGGCCCCCTGCCCTCCGCCCACCGGCTCCTGTGTGAGAGCCCCTGCCCACCTCTTTGCCGTGTGGGGTCATAGTCACGGGGCCTCCGAGGGGCCGTCCTGAGGAGTCCGGGGTGCCGGCACCGAGCCTGGGGTCCAGCAAGCGGCCGGGGCAGTGTGCTCAGGGCGTCCGTCCGTCTGGGTCAGGTGTGCATACAGGAAAACCGCTGGGCACTCAGGCTGGAGTTTTGTGAAGTGATGGCATCGAACACGCATGGATCCGTGGCCCCGCAGGACGGGTCAGAACGAGCAGCTCTAGGAGGCTCCGGCAGTGTGGCTCCAGTGACGCAGGCCGCGGCACAGGGCGGGGACGGCTCCCATGCACTAGCCCGAGAAAGCGGGGGAAGGGAAAGATCTGGGGGAAGCACATGCGCGGGAGGGGGCTGGAAGGAGATGGGGCAGTGGCTAGCGGGTCCTCAGGTCGAGTTGTGTCTATGGAAGGTTCTAGAACTATGCTGCCCAGTACGACAGCCACTAGTCACATTTCTAACACTCAGCAGCCATGTGTGGCCAGGGCTGCCCGGCAGGACGCACAGAGGGAGTTCGGAGGCACTGCGAGCTGGCAGGGATGATGTGGAGGGAGGGGGACCGGCAGAGGATCCCAGAGCTGCAGGGGTGCAGGGGGGCGGGCACCTGCATGTCTGGGGCCAGGGGGCAGGTGACGGGTGGGGGGCTGGTGTGACAGTTCTGCACACCCCACCGGCCGGGCAGGCTCTCGGCAGGTGTCCTGGGTACGTTTATTTAACGAGTCACTTGCCGGGCGAGGAGGACAGGGGCGAACGGGGTGGGGGCAGTGACGGAGCCAGCTACAGATGGCTAACGGATGAACCGGTGAGCCCCGGGAGGAAAGGGCAGTCCCGGGGATGGTGCGTGATCTCAGCAGGACCTTTCTAGAAAGCTGACTCGGGCTACTTCCCATGGGGTGGCATCCTGTCCCCCTTACCCTGGGGTTAACTCCTACTTGGGGCACTCAGTCCCTGCAGCCGAGGGGCCTCCCGGGGGGACCAGGCACTTGCTGGAGCTGACGCCCAGCCCCCAGCCCCACAGGAGGAGGATGGGGCCACTCACCGTGTGGCCTTGGCCTCAGTTTCCCATCTGTAGAGTGAGTTGTGCGGCAAGATCCCTGGGTCCTCCGAGGCCAGGTCTTGGGGGCTATAAAAGGGGCAGAAGGGACCAGCCACCAGGGTCACACGCCCACTCCTATATCCCCGCACCCGAGGCCAGGTGGGGTGAGACAGGACTTCCCATCCCCCACAGCCTCCAGAGGGAGCCCCTGGACTGGGGACGAACCCCATCCTCAGGGCCCTGCCTCCCTCATCACACGGGCCAGCCCGACGGCGGAGGCTTCAGAGTGTGGGGGTGCACAGGGGAGGTGAGACTGGTCCCCAGAACCACCTGCCGCTCACAAGGTGGCCAATCTCTAGGCTGTGGCACTGGGGTAGGGGGGCTCCCGGGTGGCGGCACACCACGTGCACATCCTACCACGGGGCCGTCTTCACTCGAGGTGCGCGTGTCCACGTGCACATGCCCGAACGTGGGTCCCAACGTGTGTGTGTGTGTATACTGACCCTCGCACGTGCACACCCGGACACACGACCGAGCCCGGCACAAACGTGTGGGAACCTGCCTTGTGCAAGCCGCACGCGCACACAGACCCACGCCCCCAGGCGCCCCTGGGAAGGGGGCGGGGAGAGGCTGGTAGCCTGGCGGCCCCTGTCCCTCCTCCCCGGGCGCCTGCCCGTGATAAGGCTTCTTCAGGCCCTGTAATCCTCCTTAACTTGACTTTGGGTTATTTTGAGCGAGAGATTAAAGGTGATTACAATCAGCACTGCTGAGGCGCCAGGTTTCCTAGACAGGCCTGCTCGAGTACCTGCTTCCGGAGGCGGGACCCACGCGTCGGCACCTGCCCCGCCCACTGCCGCCCTGCGCCTCAGGGCACTGGGGTGAGGCCCCCTGGGGGAGGGGCAGCCCGCCCGGGCACAGGCAGGTGGCCACCGAGTGACAGCGACGGGGATGCGCTCCAGGGGCTCCCCAGGGGACGGCACCTTGGAGGTCACGGGCCAGACCGTGCAGGGACCCCGGCGACCCCTGGCAGTCTCCCTCCTTTGGGGACGGACACCCAAGTGTGCCCCGCCAGGACCCTGAAGCCACTTCCGACTGGGCCCAGAGAGGGCCTGGTGGTTTGCACCTGGGGCCGGGCCAGGGGTGGGTTCCTCCTCGGGTCCCACCTGTCCCATCTCTCCCCGCTCTGCAAATCAGAAAGAGACTCTTCCCCAGGAGCCAGATCAAAACTGTTCTTTATGAAGTTTCCAAAGGGAAGGAAAATCCATTTCGCATCATTATATTTTTTTTCTCCTAATTTAAACCGCCTCAGTGCAGACTAGTTGCAGACGTCAATATCCGTGAAATACACTCAGCTGGCCACCCGCCAGGCCACAGAGCGGTTACAGAGGCCGGCTGTAAATCCAAGCATTAACAAGGAAACACATCCCCATTCGTCTGTCCTGCGGGAGAAATACGGGGGGGGCGGAGGGGGCGTCCCGCAGACCGGAGATCCTCCCACGGGTGGGGGGCCGCGGCAGGCAGGGGGGGACGGCCCTGTCCCGGGGAAGCGCGGGGTCTGGAGGGACAGCGGCCACCGTCACATCGCATCGTGTCTTGGGCGTCGTTGGAGGAGCTGGCAGGGCTCGGCCCTTGCCTGGGTCCGCGGAGGGGGCGTGGGGGGCCTGGGGGAGTCTTCGCAGAGCCACCCCTGCCTTCCGGGCCTCTCTGCCGGGATCTACCCACACAGACTGGTGACACCCTCCAGGGCCCCGGAGCCAGGTGCAAAGCCTCAGGGACCATCCAGCTGGCTACCTGGGCGAGACGGAGGAGCCCGGGCCCAGCCCAGGAGAGCTCCGGCCCAGAGCCTAGCTGTGCGCGGTGCCTGGATGGTGCCGGCTGCGGCCTCCCAGCCCCTCCCCGGAGAGGAGCCGGAGGGGACCTGTGGGCCCTGGAAGGATTTGTGCCCTGCCAGCTGCGGACCCTTGGGCCAGGGCTCGAAGCACCCTCTGCAGGCGGCTGTGAGTGCTCTGAGTGCCCTCCCCGGAGAGGACGTCCCTGTCTTCCCTCTGTCACGAGGGAGGCACTGAGCCAGGCACACACGGTTCCTGATTCTCCGGGGCGACCCTAACTTTGAGCCCGACCGAGCAGGTGCAGCGGGGCTGGGGAGGGTGGGAAGCTCCGAACTGGGGCTTCCTTTGGCTTGCTCCCCGCCCCAAGACAGCGTGTGTACCGAGCACTTCCTGTCACCCTGCGTCGTCCTCGGGCTCCCCGAATGCGCCTCCTTGTTTGGTCGGGCGGCTCAGCTGAGCCTGGCACGGGGCCACACCTGACCCCCGGGCCTCCCGCGGCCACCGCGTTTCCTGACTGCCCTCTCTTCTCTTGTCTTGCCGCAGGACCGCGGAGCTGGAGGCGGAGGGTGGAGCCGTCGGGACGCCCAGGCCGATGGGGGAGGCGGCCACGGCCTCGGCCGGACGCGGGCGGATGACCCGGGGCGTCCGGCAGTGAGGGAGCACGCCCGCTGCGCCACCATGCCGTCTGGGACAGGACGCCCCTGAGAACGCAGGCAGCCTCCCCCCGCCCCCCCAGGGGCCGGCACCCAGCCTCCCACCCGGTCCCCCCCCCCCCCCCGGCCGGCAGAGCGGGGGCTCCCGCGGCGGCGGTCCCCATGGCCGGGTGCCGGTGGGGCGCGCTGTGGGCGTGCGTGGCGGCCGCCACCCTGCTGCACGCGGGCGGGCTGGCCCACGGCGACTGCTGGCTGATCGAGGGCGACAAGGGCTTCGTGTGGCTGGCCATCTGCAGCCAGAACCAGCCGCCGTACGAGGCCATCCCGCAGCAGATCAACGCCACCATCGTGGACCTGCGGCTGAATGAGAACCGCATCCGCAGCGTGCAGTACGCCTCGCTGAGCCGCTTCGGCAACCTCACGTACCTCAACCTCACCAAGAACGAGATCGCCTACATCGAGGACGGCGCCTTCTCGGGCCAGTTCAACCTGCAGGTGCTGCAGCTGGGCTACAACCGCCTGCGCAACCTGACGGAGGGCGTGCTGCGCGGCCTGGGCAAGCTCGAGTACCTGTACCTGCAGGCCAACCTCATCGAGGTGGTCACGCCCAGCGCCTTCTGGGAGTGCCCCAACATCGTCAACATCGACCTGTCCATGAACCGCATCCAGCGGCTCCACGGCGCCACCTTCGCGGGCCTGGCCAAGCTGTCCGTGTGCGAGCTGTACAGCAACCCCTTCTACTGCTCGTGCGAGCTCCTGGGCTTCCTGCGCTGGCTGGCGGCCTTCACCAACGCCACGCACGCCTACGACCGCATGCAGTGCGAGTCGCCACCGCTCTACTCCGGCTACTTCCTCCTGGGCCAGGGCCGCCACGGCCACCGCAGCATCCTCGGCAAGCTGCAGTCCGTGTGCACCGACGGCTCCTACGTGGCCGAGCCCCACCCGCCGCCGGGCCGGCCGCCGCCCGGCCGCTCCCCGCCCCCGCCGCCGCCGCCCCCGGAGCCCAGCGAGGCCCCGTGCGCCGACGACGAGTGCTTCTCCGGCGACGGCACCACGCCGCTGGTGGCCCTGCCCACGCTGGCCCCCCAGGCCGAGGGCCGGCCCCTCATGAAGGTCAAGCAGCTGACGCAGAACTCGGCCACCATCACGGTGCAGCTGCCCAGCCCGTTCACCCGCATGTACACGCTGGAGCACTTCAACAACAGCCGCTCGTCCACCGTGTCCAGGCTGACCAAGCCCCGGGAGGAGATCCGCCTCACCAACCTGTACACGCTCACCAACTACACCTACTGCGTGGTGTCCACCAGCTCCGGGCTGCACCACAACCACACCTGCCTCACCATCTGCCTGCCCAGGCCGCCCAGCCCGCCGGGCCCCGTGCCCAGCCCGTCCACGGCCACGCACTACATCATGACCATCCTGGGCTGCCTGTTCGGCATGGTGCTGGTGCTCGGCGCCGTCTACTACTGCCTGCGCAGGCGGAGGCAGCAGGAGGAGAAGCACAAGAAGGCGGCCGCGGCCGGCGGCCTCAAGAAGACCATCATCGAGCTCAAGTACGGGCCCGAGATGGAGGCGCCCGGCCTGGCCCCGCTGTCCCAGGGCCCGCTGCTGGGCCCCGAGGCCGTGACCCGCATCCCGTACCTGCCGGCGGCCGCCAGCGAGGTGGAGCAGTACGAGCTGGCGGAGGGCGGCGGCACGCCCAAGGCCGGCAAGGGCAACTACATGGAGGTGCGCGCGGGCGAGCAGGCCGAGCGCAGGGACGGCGAGCTGGGCCGGCCCGGCCCCGACAGCCAGAGCTCCGTGGCCGAGATCTCCACCATCGCCAAGGAGGTGGACAAGGTCAACCAGATCATCAACAACTGCATCGACGCGCTCAAGTCCGAGGCCACCTCCTTCCAGGGCGGCAAGTCCGGGGCCGCGTCCGCCGCCGAGCCGCAGCTGATGCTGCTGTCCGAGCCCCTGGCCGCCAAGCACGGCTTCCTGTCCCCCGTCTACAAGGACGCCTTCGGCCACGGCCTGCAGCGGCACCACAGCGTGGAGGCGGCCACCGGGCCCCCGCGCGCCGGCCCCGCGTCCGGCGGCTCCGCGCGCAGCCCGCGGGCCTTCCGCGCCGAGGCCCCCGGCGGGCACAAGGCCGCGGCCGCCGAGGCCAAGTACATCGAGAAGAGCTCCCCCGCGCCCGACACCATCCTCACTGTGACGCCCGCGGCCGCCGTGCTGCGGGCCGAGGCCGAGAAGGGCCGCCACTACGGCGAGCACCGGCACTCGTACCCCGGCTCCCACCCCGCCGAGCCGCCCGCGCCCCCCGCGCCCCCGCCACACGAGAGCCTGGGCGGCCGCAAGGCGTCCATCCTGGAGCCGCTGACCCGGCCGCGGCCCCGCGACCTGGCCTACTCGCAGCTGTCCCCGCAGTACCACAACCTGAGCTACTCCTCCAGCCCTGAGTACGCCTGCAGGGCCTCCCAGAGCATCTGGGAGCGCTTCAGACTCAGCCGCCGGCGCCACAAGGACCACGAGGAGTTCGTGGCGGCCGGCCATGCCCTGCGCAAGAAGGTTCAGTTCGCCAAAGACGAGGATCTACACGACATCCTGAACTACTGGAAGGGCGTGTCGGCCCAGCACAAGTCCTGAGCCCGCGGCCGCGCCCGCCCCGCCCCCACCCCGAAACGCGCGACGCCCAGGGGACCAAGAAGGACACAGGACCCACCGCAGCCATTTGTAACCCAGAGACTGCCACGAAACGCCACACCCACGCGCGCACGCAGACACGCACACACACACACACACGCACACGAGGGACTTCCGAAAACTGGGCGTGGGGGTGGGGGAGGGGAATCTTTTTTCATTATCTTTCCTCTTGGATTCTTCTCTGCCGCCTTTATCTTCTTCTCTATTTTCTTCCTTTTTTAAGAAAAAATAATAAAAGTAAAGTTCTCTTAAAAAGACATAAAACACCAGACGTGGGGGTGTGGCCGGCGTGGCCACCCGGCTCCCCCCCCCCCCCCCCGCCCCCACGATTGCCTCTGTGGTTTGCTGTGCATTCTCTCCGTCTGTCTCTTGGCTGCTGACTCCGGAGGCCACCAGAGAGAGGCAGAGCCAACGCAGGCGGCCGGGTGGCCTCCAGGACCCCCGCCCGGAGCCTTGCAGGGGAGGCTGTGGGGAGGGCCTTGCCCCGGGGACGGCTGTCGGGGGTGGCTGGAAGGGGCGTGGTCCATGAGCATGTGCTCCGGCCCGTCCCCCCTGTATGCTGTCATCCCGTTGTTCAGAAAAATATTTCTATATTTGCAATGTTTGCTGTAAATCGAGAAAGAGACTATATCTACTAAAAAAAAAAATTCTACAAAGGGAAAACCCAAATACTTGTACTGGGTTTTTACTATGGGACTTAGGGAGGGATCTGGGGTTTTTTTTAATGTGCTATTTAGGGTGGTTTTATCGGGTTGGGTTGGGGCTGGGGTTATTTACAGGTAGGGTCACCATGGAGCCCTCTTCCCAGGACAGCAGGAGCGGGCTGTCGTGAGCATGGGTGGGGGGCTCACAAGAACCCTGGGAGAGGTGAGCAGTCCACCCCGGGCTGGAGGACGTGCAGAGGCGGGTGAACGGTGGCTTGTGTCTGGTGCGTGCACCCAAGTGCGCACAGGCCGCAAGCCGCGTGGGTGTGAGTGGGCAGCCAGGGATGGGGGCCTGTGTGGGTTTGCGGGTGAGTCAGAGTCGAGGCGAGCCAGCCCCGCAGCCGGACGCACGGACGGGTACCTTGCTCACCCTGCTGTGCTCCCACGTTCGGAGCCAGGGAGCACTTTGCATGTGTGAACCGCGCAGTTAGCACTCTCCAGAGAAGACTGGATCCTGACGCCCCGCCCCCAGAAAGCCCCTCCCCGTGGCTGGTGCCAGTATCCTTATCACAAGGTCGCAGGCTCCCCCTTGCCACATCTGGGCCCTTGCGCCCAGCACCAGCCGGGGTCCAGCAAAGCCACCTTCTCCCAGGGGAGCTGGGGGGGGGGGGCCGGGGAGCTGCGGGGAAGGGGCGTCTCGCTCTGGCCCCTCCCTCCCTCTCACAGCCCCGGGGCCGGTCTTCCTGCACACGCACACACGTGTCCCCACCACCACTGGCCTGCTACCCCAGGCCCTCCTCCCTACGGCCCACACCCTACGCCCGGGGCAAACCTGTTCCCTGTCTGTATTTCTGGCAAAGACCCAGTAAGACACTGGCCGGGGCGGGGGAGGTGCTGGGACTGGATCCCAGAGAGCAGAGTGACGGAGGCAGGTTTTCGGGATCCGGCAGGTCAGCAGGAAAGGACTCAGGGCTGGGCACAGCTCTAAGACCAGTAGCCTCTGTTTGAGCACCTCCAGTGACAGGGAGCTCACCCCTTCCTCAGGAGCTGTTTCCAGCTTTAGGCACCTCCCTGAGACGGCGGGGAAGCCAGTGCCGGCCCCCAGGGCCCAGCTGACTCCCAGGCCCCAGCAGCCTCGCAGTGCCACGTACAGGGCCGGTCTGCCCCCAGCTAGTCCTCACCTCTGTGCTCCCCCCCCACCAGGCCTCACCTCTGTGCTCTCCCGACTACATGAAGGTTCTGGGTAGGAGGCTCCGCATGGGGCAACCTGGGTGGGCTTTGACTGCCCCCCCCCCCCGACTGAGCCCCTCCCAAGTCGGTCATCTCCTTGCTCTCTGCCGTGGGGTCCTGGGAGGACAGCACGGGGGAAGCCTGGTAGCCGGCGAGAGAGGCAGCAGGGGCAGGAAGGGGGGGCACCCAGAGAGAGGACACAGTAACACAAGGCAGTCCTGGCCAGGGGACAGAAGTGGGGCCAGGCTCCTCAGCCCGCTGCTCCCTGTCACTGAGGAGATAAAATTGGCTATTTATAGGAAATCAGAGGACAACAGACACAGGACAGAGGCGCCTGCCCTGGGTAGGCAGGCCGGGTGTGTGAGAGGGATGCGTCACCGCCAGGGGCGCTGCCACCAAAGCAGGGGTCCAAGGGGAGGGGAGGGACCTGGAGAGGCACACACAATGGTGGAGGGGGGCGGGGCATCCCGAGCAGCCAAGAATGTTCCAGAAGCCCCGACCCTCCCAGGAACAGGCAGGGCTGGACAGAGGTGGCTCCGTGCCCAACGCCAGGCCAGTCCCAAAACGCAGGTGCGTGGGTCACCATGCCCTCGCTTGAAAGAGGTCATAGCAGAGTTGATGAGGGTACACGGCACAGGAGAAGACACACTGATTAGGCACCTAACGTGTGCGGGTGGCACTCTCGCGCCATCGGAGCCCAGAGACAGATCCAACACTGCCCCCACCCTTGAGGAGCTCACGACCGTCAGGGTACCCGACGCGGAGGCAGGTGGCCCAACTCAGCCCAGGAGGCCCAAGGGAGGATGGGGACCCCGCATGGGAAAAACCTGGAAGGCTGCCTGGAAGGGGTGATGTTTGGTCTGGATAAGGGAACCACAGTGAGGAGGGGGGTGGAGGCTCCGAAGTCAAGAGGTCAGCATCCTCGTGGGCTCAGGACTGAGCTCCGAGCCCAGGATGAAGACGTGCAAGGTAAGCCCTGCCCCGTGGCCGGGGTCGGTGCTCAGGCTCCCGGAGGCGGCCTCGAAGGGTAGTGCCCATCGGGTGATGGGGCTCAAAGGCCAAGAGTGTCGGCTCACACCCAGCTTCTGCCCCTCACGACCCTGTGACCACAGCAAGTAGGTGACCTCTCTGCGTCTCAGCGGGGTGCCGACACTGGGTCACCGGGAAGGTCAAATGGCACGTGGGGCCATCGCGCCATTGGCACGATAACGCTGCATCGCCAACGGCCACGTCGCGCTATTGCTCACACACCTGGGTGGCCGGCAAGGTGGCTCTGCCGATCCCGGTCAGCCCACCCGCGCATCTGGGGGTAGCTGGTGGGGACAGGGTGGCAGGTGATACGGACACGGGGAGGCGTGAAGAATTAGGCCCATCTGAGAATAGAGGCCAAGTGCACGGCCACGCGGCACAGAGAGCAGCCCGTCCAGGACAGGTGATCCTGAGGCTTCATTCATTCTTCCCTTCAGTATGCAATTACGGAGCACCTACTGTGTACTGACACGCCAGACACATCGAGACGTGTCCCCTCCTTGGAGAATGAGTTATTCGCAGTCCCAACAGGAAAGAGGCGATGCCCCAAAATAGAGTAATCCAAGGGGCGTGCCTACAAAGGGGCCATTTCCAAGAGAGGGTGTAAGGACCCACAAGGGACAGCAAAGCTGGCAACACATGGTGGCCCCTGGGATGAGGCGGGGCTGTACAGACACCCGCCAGGGCCTGGAGAGGGGCCTCCAGTGGAGGGACCTCTAGCCTGAGGTGACTCCATAGGAGGGAGCTGGGGCACGTGTTCTGACCCCACACTCCTCCCTTCCCCTGCGGGGCTCCTCCTTGGCTGAATGGCCAGAAAACCCGATGCAGAGAGCCCAGGGACAAAGTCCATACACGTCAGCCCATGGAGGGAGCAGGGAAAGGAGGGTATAGCAGAGACGTGGGGAAGGAGGGGGGCAAAGGGAGAGGTGGCCACTGACCCACCAGTCCAGACGCAGTCCAGTGCGCAGTGATAAGACACCAGGGGAGCACAGGGAAGGGGACTATCACTGCCCTCGCGATGGGGGAGACTTCTCAGGAAGGTCAAAACCTCCAAGGACAAACAGAAGGTGGGAGGAAAGGGACCCTGCCCTGAGGGGCAGGTAGGTGCCGCTGGAGCTCAGAAGCTGGGGCAGTGTGGGGCTGGGGGGCTGCTGGGACCAATGAGGGACCAATGAGGTCAGCTAAGCCAGGCTCTGGTGACCCACCTTACGGCCTTAAAGCGATTAGAGTCAGGCTGTGGGCAGTGGGGGACCGTTGGTGGCATTTGATAGAATAACAATCTGTGTTGATCCTTTTCTTATCTCGAAAGTAATCCTTTCATTACATAAACTTTAGAAAACAGTTCATCATAAAGAAGAAAAGAGCAATCATTCCATCTCACCGCCCCAGGAAAAGCCATGGTTAACATTTTGGTATCTGCCTTTCTAGTCCCTCTTCTCTACAAACACAGCAGGCTCGGGGTTTATAGGCTATCGGCAATTGTGCAAAGAATCTCCTTGTTTTCTGTAGCAACGTACCTCCCTCTGGAGCCTCTGTTCTCCCTGCGGGGGTAAAGGATGTGATGCATAGAGAGGGGAGCCATGACAGCCTGTTTGTGGGATCCAGTGGAGAAGACTGATGATGCATGGGAGGGAGAGGGGGGTCGCCAGAACATGGTTGGGGAAGAAGGGTTACGGTTGGTTGCTTGAGGGGGCGGACGGTTTTCGCTAGCACCACGGACAGTTCACCCACCTGCCAGGGAGAGAGGACAGCGTCTGGGAATGAGGCAGGTACAGAGGCAAAATACGGGCCTGGGGGTGGGGGGGCTCGAGGGAGTTCTCCTTGATCACCACACCCTTCTCAGCACCTCTTCTCACCCCATGGCACTGCCTATTCGTTCTACTCTTCGGGAGGTTTTTTGATTTCCAATTTTTAAAATTTGAAATAATTATAGGGTCACAGGAAATAGTATGCAGCTGCCCAGCTCCCCAAGCCACCCATTTGGTGCTAAGACCTGACTGTAGTACAGCATCGAGACCAGGAAGATGTTGCGTCCATGGGTCTAGGTACGGTCACCAGGCTACAGACCTCGTTCAGCCCCCACCAGCTTTCACATGCCCTCGTGCGCGGGTGTGGTCTGTAAATGTATCCCGTGGGTGTGGATCTGTGTTCTCACCACCACAGTCAAGATACAGAACGACTCCTGCAGCCGTCTCCCGTGCCTCCAACTCTGTCCCTGTCCCCTGGCAACGCTAATCTGTTCAACTCTGTCACTTCTAGAATGTTATGTAAGTGGGATCATGCACTATGTAACCTTTGGATATTGGTTCTTTCACTGAGCGAAGGCTTTTGAGATCCGTCCTGGCTCATGTATGTATTTGTTATGTTCCTTTTTATTGCTGAGTAGTATTCCACTGTATAGATGATCTGCAACATTTGTTTGACCATTCACCTACTGAAGGACATTTGGGTTGTTTCCAGTTTGAGGCTGCTACAAATAAAGCTGCTGTGAAAATCTGCACACGGGTTTTGATGTGAAGTGAAATTTTCATTTCTCTGGCATAAATGCTCGGGAGTGCGATTGCCAGGCTGTGTGTGGTCACGTGCATGGTTCCTGTAAGGAACTGCTCGCCTGTTTCCAGAGTGGCTGTACCATTTTATATTCCCCTTTTAGATGCCCAAGATACAATTTCTCCACATCCTCGCCAACAGTTAGTGTTATTGCCAATTTTTTATTTTGGTTGTTGTAACAGTGTATAGTGAGATCTCACTGTAGTTTTTATTTATACTTCCCCAATGCCCAATGTTGTCAAACATCTTCTCACATACTTGTTTGCCAGCAGTATCTCCTCTTTGAAGAAATACTTCAACTTCTACCCGTTTTATGAATTTTTTATTTTGACTGTTGAATTTTGAGAGTTCTTTACACTTTCTAGATACAAGACCTTTGTCAAACATGTGGTTTGCAAACATTTTCTCCCCATCTATAGTGTGTGTTTTCCTTAACAAGGTCTTCCATAATGCAAAATTTTAAATTCATTGAAGTGTTATTTATTAATCTTTTTTTATGTCATATTTAAGAATTCTTGCCTGGCCCTAGTCCTGAAAATGTTCTCTACGTTTTCTTTTAGAAGATTTATAGTTTCACTTTTTACATTTAAACCCATAGCCTATTTTGAATTAAGTTATATAAGATCCTTTGGTGTTGCTTTTTAGTCTATGGACGTCCAAGTGCTCTCATGCTATTTGTTGGAAAGACCATCATGCTTCCTTCAGATGGCTTTTGCCCCTTAATAAAAATTAAGCAGGTGTACTGTGTAGGTCTCTTTGTGGGTTCTCCATTCTATCCTGTTGATGAACGTGTTTATCCCTCCACCGACACCACCCTGTCTCAATTGCTGCAGGTGTATAGTAAATCTTGACACTGAATACAGTGACTCCTCCCACTTCACTCTTCGTTTCCAAAATTGTTTTAGCTCTTCTAATTTCTTTGCCTTTCCATATAAATTTTAGAATAAGCTTATTTAAATCTATAACAAATCTTACTGGGATGTTAATAGAAATTGAGAGAAACCTATAAATTCAGGGAGAATGGACATCACTCTTATGTTAACTCTCCCAATTCATGAACATGGTATGCCGTTCCAATTCTTTGAACACCCTTTAGTTTTTTTTTTTATCATTATTTTGTAATTTTCAGCATACAGATTCTGCACATGTATTGTTGGATGTATACCTTTTTAGAAATTATGAATGGTGCTGTGTTTTAAATTTCAGCTTCCACACGTTCATTGCTATATAGTGATGTGATTGATTTTTGTGTTCATCTTGTTCATTGCAACTTTGCTGACTTCACTTTCAGTATTGTCTCTTTTTGGGTCTGATCATTTTTCTTTTCTCTAAAGCCTACATTATATAGTATTAATATACCCATGCCTTCATGTTGAAAGTTAATGGGTGCATGGTATATCTTTTATCATTCTGTCACTTTCAACTTATCCGTATAGTTACATTTGAAGTGGGTTTCCTGTAGGTAGCATATAGTTGGGTAGTTGGGTAGTGTGTGTGTGTGTGTGTGTGTGTGTGTGTGTGTGTGTTTTAATCCACTCTTTCAATCTCTACCTTTTAATTGATTTATTAAATCCATTTACCTTTAAAGTAATTATAGATGTGTTAGGGCTTAAGGCTGACATTTTATTATTTATCTTCTGATTATTCTTTATTTTTTTGTTTTTTTTCCTGTTTCCTGTGTCTTGCCCACCTGTGGGTTACTTTAACCTTTATAATTTTATGTTTTCAGTCTATAGTGTTTTTGAGTGTATCTCACTATATAGTTCTTTCAGTGGTAGCTAACACTCTAACTCTCCATATTACAATACACTGATGTAACTTACCACATTTTCTTGGTAACAATATCCTACCACTTCCAGTGAAGTGTAGAAAACTTACTTTCATCTAGGCCCTTTATCTACCCTCTTCTTTTAAAGTATAATTGTCTTAGGTATTTCCTCTACAAACATTAAGCACTGTATCATTGCATTATTTTTTCTAACTTCCTGAAGTTTCAAGCCTCCTTCTGTTACAAATTTCCTTCTGTTTGGAGAACTTCCTTAGCAGCTACTCAAAGGTAAGTCTGCTAGTGACAAATTATCCTGGTGTTCCTTCATCTGAGAATGTCTTTATTTCCTCTGAATTCCTGAAAGACATTTTTGCTGGACATGGAATTCAGAGGTGGCACACTTTCTTTCAACATTGGAAAAATACTACCTTCTGGCCTTCCTGGTTTTAGATGAGAAATCTGCTGTTATTCCAAGTATTATTTCTCTGCAACAGCAAGTGGCCCAACATTCCCATTAGGGTGCTCCCGGACGGAGAAGAGAGAGACAAAGGGGGCAGAAATAATGGCTGAAAACATCCTAAGCCAGGTAAGGAAACAGACATCAGATTGAAGAGTCTGAAAAAGTTTAAAACAAGATGGACCAAAGAGGCCCACATCAAGACACATTATATAGTCAAGGTGTCAGAAGTTAAAAACAAGGAGAGAATCTTTAAAGCCGCAACAGAAAGACAACTTCTATGTAGGAAGGAGTCTTCAGCAGAAACTCTGCAGGCCAGAAGGGAGTGGCATCATATATTCAAAGTACTGAAACGAAAAAAGCCTCTACCCAAGAATATTCTATTCAGCAAAGTTGTCATTCAGAATTGAAGGAGAAAAAGAGTTTTCCAGGCAAGCAAAAGCTAAAAGAATTCATCACCAGTAGACCAGTCTTACAAGAAATGTTGAGGGGCTTTTAAAAACTGAAACAAGAGAGTGCTAATTACTAACAGGAAAACATGAAAGTACAGATCTCAAAATTCAGAATTAATCTAATTAAAAAAATTTTTTTAATGTTTATTTTCTTTTGAGAGAGAGACTAAGAGCATGAGCAGGGGAGGGGCAGAGAGAGGGAGACACAGCATCCGAAGCAGGCTCCAGGCTCGGAGCTGTCAGCACAGAGCCCGACGTGGGGCTCGAACTCATGAACTCATGAACTCATGAACTGCAGTCACTCATGAACTGCGAGATCATGACCTGAGCTGAAGTCAGATGCTTAACTGACGGAGCCACCCAGGTGCCCCAGAATTAATCTAATTTTGTAAGGGTAGTGGGTTAATCACTTATAAAACTGGTATGAAGGGTAAAAGACAAAAGTAAAGGATATACACAATAATTTATTAAGGGATACACAATATAAAAAGATGTAAATTGTGATATCAAACACATAAAATTATTGGGGCAAGTAAAAACGTAGGGCTGTAGAATGCATTCACACTTAACGTTGTGATCGACTTAAAATAGACTGCTATAAATATGTCATTTTATGTATTCCTCATGGTAACCACAGAGCAAAAACCTATAGTAGATACACAAAAGGAAAAGAAAAAGGGATGTAAACGTAAAACTACAAGAAATCATCAGATCACAAAGGAAGAGAGCAAGAGAAGATAGGAACGGAGGAACTACGAAACAGCCAGAAAACAATTAACAAAATAGCAATAAATACACACCTATCAGTACTTACTTTAAATGTTAATGGACTAAATTTTCCAGTAAAAAGGCACAGAGAAGCTGAATGGATTTAACAACAACAACAACAACAACGACAACAACAAGACCCATCTACGCACTGCCTACAGAAGACTCACTTCAGATGTAAGGACACATAGAGACTAAAAGTGAAGGAATGGAAAAAGATATTCCATGCAATGGAAACAAAAAGAAAGCTGGGGTAAGCTACAACTCATATCAGACAAATAGACTTTAAAACAAAGACTGTAGGGGTGCCTGAGTAGCTCAGTCACTTGGGTGGCTGACTTTGGCTCATGTCATGATCTCACAACTCGTGAGTTCGAGCCCTGCATCGGGCTCTGTGCTGACAGCTCGGAGACTGGAGCCTGCCTCAGATCCTGTGCCTCCTTCTCTCTCTCTGCCCCTCCCCTGCTCATACTCTTTATCTCTCTCTCTCTCTCTCTCTCTCTCAAAAATAAACATTAAAAAAAAGACTGTAATAAAAGACAAAGAAGGGCACTACATAATGATAAAAAGGTCAATCCAACAAGAGGATGTAATAATTGTAAATGTTATGCACCCAACATAGGAGGAGCACAGAAGTATATAAAGCAAGTACTAACGGATCAAAAGGGAGAAAGAGATAGCAATACAATAATAGTAGGGGACTTTAATACACTTACATCAATGGCTAGGTCATCCAGACAGAAAAATCAATAGAGAAACACTGGCCAGGAAATGTTGGGCTGACATGTTAGACCAGATGGACTTGATAGATACATACAGAACATTCTACCCGAAAGCTACGGAATACACATTCTTCTCAAGCACACATGCAACATTTTCCAGGATAAGTCACCTGTTGGGCCACAAAACAAGTCTTAATACGTTGAAGAAAATTTAAATCAAATCAAGAAGCTCCTGACCATAGTGGTAAGAAACTAGAAATCAATTATAAGAAAACTGGAGGGGCGCCTGGGTGGTGCAGTCAGTTAAGCGTCCGACTTCTGCTCAGGTCACGATCTCTCAGTCCGCGAGTTCGAGCCCGGCGTCGGGCTCTGGGCTGATGGCTCGGAGCCTGGAGCCTGTTTCCGATTCTGTGTCTCCCTCTCTCTCTCTGCCCCTCCCCCGTTCATGCTCTGTCTCTCTCTGTCCCAAAAATAAATAAACGTTGAAAAAAAAATTAAAAAAAAAAAAGAAAACTGGAAAATTCACAAATCCATGGAGATTAGACAACATTTTACTGAACAGTGAATGGGTCAAAGAAGAGATCAAACAAGAAATGAAAAATGCGTTGAGATGAATGAAAATGGAAATAGAACATCCCAGAATTTACAGGATGCGGCAAAAGCAGATCTAAGAAATTCTGGTGATAAATGCCGACTTCAAGAAATGAAAAAACTCAAATAAACAACCTAACTCTGCACCTCAAAGAACTAGAAAAGAAGAACAAACAAAACCCCAAGTTAGTAAAAGGGAGGAAATAATCATCATCAGAGGGGAAATAAATGAAATAGAGACTAAAAAGACAATAGAAAAGATCAGTGAAACTAACAGCTGTTTTGTTAAAATGTAAACAAAAGTGTCAAACCTTTAGCTAGACTCACCAACAAAAATAGAGAGGACTCAAATAAATAAAATCAGAAATGAAAGATGTTACACCTTATACACAAATACAAAGGTTCATAAGACACTAGTAAGAAAAATCATATGCCAACACATTACACAACCTAGAAGAAATGGATAAACTCCTAGAAATGTACAACCTACCAAGACTGAATCATGGAGAAATAGAAAATCTGAACAGACTGACTACTACTAGTAAGGAGGTAGAATCCGTAATCAAAAGCTTTCCAACAAGCAAAAGTCCAGGACCATATGGCCTCACTGGTCAATTCAATGAAACAGTAAAAAAAAATTAATACCAATTCTTCTTACACTCTTCAAAAAAAAAAAAAATGTAAGAGGGGAGAACACTTCCAAACTCATTGTACGAGACCAGTATACAACCCTGATGTGAAAACCAGACAAGGACACCACAAGAAAAGAGAACTACAGGCCAATATCCCTGACGGACATGCATGCAAAACTCCTCAAAAAACTGCTGGCAGAACGAATTCAACAATACATTAGAAGGATCATACACCGTTGTCACGGGGGATTTATTCCAGGGATGCAAGGGTGGTTCAACATCCACATCGGTCAACGTGATGCACATTAACAAGGAAGGATAAAAGTATTTTGATCATCTCAATGAAAAAGCATCTGACAAAATTCACCATCTATGATTCAAAAAAAAAAAAAACTTTCAACAAAGTGCAAATAGAGGGAACCTTTCTTGACATAATAAAGACTGTAGATGAGAAGCCCACATCTAGCGTCACACTCAATGGTTAAAAGCTGAAAGCTTTTCCTCAGATCAGGAACAAGACAAGGATGTCTGCTGTCACCACTTTTATTCAACACAGTGTGGGAGGTCCTAGCCACGGCAGTTAGGCAAGGAAAAGAAAATGTGCCCAAATCAGAAAGAAAGAAGTGTCACTGTGTGTCGACGACACGATATTATGTAGAGAAAACCATGAAGACGCCACCAAAAAACCATCAGAACCGATCAGTTAATTCAGTCAAGTCACAGCATACAAAATTAAAGTACAAAATCCGCTGCATTTCTATACACCAACAATAAACTCTTAGAAAGAGAAATTAAGAAGACAGTCCCCTTTACAATTGCATGAAAAAGAATAAAATACCTAGGAATAAATTTAACCAGGGTGGTGAAAGACCTGTACACTGAACACTACGACATCGATGGAAGGAACAAGACACACAGATGGGAAGACAGTCCGTGCTCATGGACTGGAGGAACCAATGTGCTCAAAATGTCCATACTACACAAAGCAATCTACAGATTCAATGCAATCCCTAAAGAAATTCCACAGAATTCCATTGTTCACGGAAATAGAACAAGCAATCCTAAAATTTGTGTGGAACCACAAAAGATCTCAAATACCAAACAAGTCAATCTCCAGAAAGAAGAACAAAGCTGAAGGCATCACGTCCCCTGATTTCAAACTATGTTATAAAGTTACAGGAATCAAAACTGTATGGAACTGGCACCAAAAAACAGACACATAGATCAATGGAACAGATTAGAAAACCCAGAAATAAACCCATGCACATAGGGTCAATTAATTTACAATAAAGGAGCCAAGAACATATGATAGGAGAGGGGCAGTCTCTTCAATAAACGGTGCTGGGAAAACTGAAGTCACATGCAAAAGAAACGGGCCCACTCTCTCCCACCACACACACACAGATCAATGCAAAATGGACTGAAGACTTGAATGTTAAGACTTGAAACCATAAACCTCCTAGAAGAAAACACAGGCGGTAAGCTTCTTGACATCAGTCCTGCTGCTGATGTGTTTTTTTTTTTTTTTTTTTTTTAACGTCAGAAGCAAAGGCAACACAAACAAAAACAAAGCAGTGGGACAGCATCCACCTGCAAAGCTTCTGCCCGGCACAGAAAACCATCCACAAAATGAAAAGACAACCTGTGGAATGGGAGAAAATATTTTCAAATCAGATCTCTGAGAGGGGGCTAATGCCCAAAATATATAAAGAACTCATACAACTCAACAGCAAAACAAAAACAAAAACAAAAACCAACAATCCCATTTAAAAACGAGTAGAAGACGCAGAGCAGGTATTTTCAAAGAAGACATCCAGGTGGCAAACAGGTACAGAAAAAGGTGCTCAACAGCAGTTATCGATCATCAGGGAAATGCCAATCAGGACCACAGTGAGAGGCCACCTTACACCTGACAGAATGGCTAAATCAACGACAAAGAAATAAGAGATGTTGGCGAGGATGTGGAGAAAAAGGAACCCCTGTGCACTGTTGGTGGGAATGCAGACTGGTACAGCCGCTCTGGAAGACAGTATGGAGGGTCCTCACAAAATCAGACATAGAATTACCCTATGTTCAGCAATTTCACTTCTGGATATTTACCCAAAGGAAAGAAAAACACTAACTTGAAGACATATCTGCACCCCCACGTTCACTGCGACATTATTTACAAGGGACAAGACACAGAAGTAGTCAAGTTTCCATAAATGGATGAGTGGATACAGGAAGCAGAAAACGTGGCATAGACACACTCCAGAATATCAGCCTCAAAAAAGGAAATCTTGCCATTTGTGACAACATAGGTGGGCCTCAAGGGCATGATGCTACGTGAAATAAGAGAAAAACAGATAGTGTATGCTTTCACTTCTATGTGGAATCAAAAAAGAAAACAAAACCATATGCTCATACAGAGAAAAGATTGGTGGTTGCCAATCTTTTGGGGGCAATCTTTTGGGGGTTGGGGGTGGCCAAAATGGGTGCAGGAGGTCAAAACATACAAACTTTCAATTATAAAATAAGTAAGTCCTGGGATGTAATATGCACCGTGTAACATGCGTGATGACTATAGTTAATATACCATGTAACATATTTGGAAGTTGCTCAGACAGCTGATCTTAAAAGTCCTCATCACCAGAAACAATTTTTGTAACTATGTGTTGTGATGGATGTTAACTAGACTTACAGAGGGGATCATCTCACAGTATCTACAAATACTGAACCATCATGTGCCACATCTGAGACTAATATATGTCAATTACTTCTCAGTTTAAAAAAAAATATTTTCAGTCTACATTCTTCTTTCTCCTCTTCTGGCACAAGTGTTAGATCTTTTGTTATTGTTCACAAATTCCCAGAAGTCTTTTCATTTATTTCCAGTCTGTTTTCTCTCTGTTGTTCAGATAGGGACATTTCTATAATAGGTCTTCAAGTTTATGGATTTTTTTCTGTTGTCTCCAAATGACTATTCAATTTGTCCAGTCAATTTTTAGTTTCGATGCTTGAATTTTCCAGTTCTATAATTTCCATGTTATTTTTTATATCTTTTTATATCTTTCTTTTTCATATGTTTCAAGAGTGTTTCTAATTACTTGTTGAAACATTATTTATGGTTGTTCTGGTTCTGGGGATGATGAGTGGGTTTTATTGTGTGCGCACCATTGTTGCTCTTTAAAAGCTTCTCTCTTTGTTTTTAAGCATAGAAAGAGCAGTGATGTTCAGACTCCTTCGTGACCGGAATACACAGAGAACCCACCAGTGGTTAAAAAAAAAAAAAAAAAAAAGCCAGCATGGATAAGGACTATACACAACCAGCCTGTCCACAAGAGTTCATATAGCCTAATGAGCAGCACTAGAAAAATATCTTCCTGAACTCTCTGAAAATATGAGCTATAATTTTATTTTTTCATTATTAAAAAATGTTTTAATGTTATCTCATTTTTGAGAGACAGAGACAGAATGAGAGTAGGGGAGGGGCAGAGAGATAGGGAGACACAGAATCTAAAGCAGGCTCCAGGCTCCGAGCTGTCGGCACAGAGCCCAGTGCACGGCTCGAACCCATGAACCGTGAGGTCATGACCTCAGCCGAAATCGGACGCTTAACCGACAGAGCCACCCAGGCGCCCCTTTTTAAATTATTTTCTTAAGTTTATTTATTTTTGAGAGGGAGCGAGAGAGCGTGCACACGTGGGGCAGAGAGAGAGGGAGACAGAGGATCCCAAGCAGGCTCCACACTGTCACCACAGAGCCCGACACGGGGATTGAACTCATGAACCGTGAGCTCATGACCTGAGTCGAAACCAAGAGTTGGATGCTAACCTGACTGAGTCACCCAGGAGCCTCAAACTAGAATTTTAACTATAAATGGGTCCTTTTTCCTGTTTACCTTGGTTTTTGCCATCAGACACACGGCTCAGATTTCTGGTGGGTCTCAGCACTCTTTGTAGTTCAGAGTGACAGTTTAACAAGCTCCTTACGCTCTTTTGCACCTGGACAGAGTTTGCTAATTCGGGCAGCAAGGAGGGTGAGCTGGAAGGGCATTTTGTTGGGAGACCCCAACCGACGACACAAAGATCTTTCATCTTGGGCCAGGTTCTCCAAAAGTTATCCCGTAATGTGCCGAGCGCCCGCATCTGGGAGCCAAGGGAGAGGAGAGGCCGGAGCGCGACGGCTGCTTTCCAGCTCTGGTGCTCTGTGTCCAGCCCTCACCTTCTGCAGCGCCTGGTGTCCCCGAGCCCAAGGTCTCTGTGGATCTTCCTCTCCGGGGACGAAATTTTTGAACAAGGAAGTCACCCGGTGGCTTTCCTTCTTAAACCAATACAGTCCATGCACCCTTTGGACCGTCAGCCCGCAGATGTGTACCGTGTGTGATGATGGATTCTCTCCTCTCCGGTGCCCCGGGGACCCCGTGCCGTGTGAACCGTCCTTCAGAGACTTGAGAAAACAGCCACGCAAATCATCTTCTGTGGGATTTCATTCTTTCCCGCACCTTTGGCTGAGAAAGGCCGCATAGCGTTTGTCCTGTCTTGTGACAAGGGAGCGAGCGTTCGTGACCCTGTGACACTCGGCCTTGGCCACGGGCTGCCCCGCGGAGACGGGGCACGATCTTCAAGCACCTCCACGACAGGCAGCGGAAATCATCCCGAGGGCCATCCCGCAGGCAGTTCCTGTGGCTCCTGCAGTGTGAGGCGCCCCCCTCCCGTGGGCAGACCCAGCCCTGTCCCGGACAGGCCAGGCCTGCCCCTGACCCTCGATCCTGGGCGGGGTGAGGCGGGGGCAGAGCCGGGGGCAGGCACCGTCCCATGAGAAGCCTGCTTCTCTCGGGACTTCTGTGTGGTCTCCGAGCGAGGGGAAGCTGCCCCCCACCCCCCACCATCTACCACGAGATGATGTGGTCTGGGCTGTCTCCACACAGAGCCCGTGGCAGGAATCCCTGGCCAGCCGCGTAGGGGGTGCTCCCGGGAGGAGCCTGACGTTAAGTGAGGGCGTGGTCTCCCCCAAAGGGCAGCCCCTGCCTGGTTGTTGGGGGGAGAGGGGGAGCTCTGCCTCACAAGCATCACGGGAGCCGTCCGGCCCGGTGGTGAGGGTGCCGGGAGGCTGAGCGTCAGCCCCGACTGCTCCGGGGCGGGGCGGGGGGGGGCCTGCGGAGAGGGTGGCAGGTGTGACATTTGGCACGGTGACCTGCAGCTGTGGGCAGACAGGACCCGAGGGGTCCGAGCGGGCTCCTAGAGCGCCTGCCCCGCCCGCCCGTGTGCCCGCTGCACCAACTTCCATGACCCAGGGCATGGGTTTGACTTCGAAGTTTTTGAATGCTTATTTAGCAAAACACAGCAGTCCTTTTTCTTTATAGATTCTATTTTTTTTTTAACGTTTATTTGTTTTTAAGAGAGACAGAGCGTGAGCGGGGGAGGGGCAGAAAGCGAGGGAGACCCAGAATCGCAAGCAGGATCCAGGCTCTGAGCTGTTGGCACAGAGCCCGACGTGGGGCTTGAACCCTGTCTGTTCCTCCCCAAACTCGTGCTGTGTTTGTTAGCTTAGACGGTGATGCGGTTTAGGATCTGCTGGGTAAGCCCCCTTCGTTATTCCTTTATATTTTCAATTTTACCTTGGTGGTGCTCACACCTGTATTTTTCGATGAACATTAGAATCGCTGCTCATACTCCAGAGGGCCGGCTGGGACTTGTATGGGATGGCTTTAAATCTACAGACTAACTCGGGGGACAAGTGTGTCTTTACAGTGTTAGGCCCTCCGACGCAGCGACACCACGGCCCTCCCCTTCCATTCGAAGGCTTCTCTCTGCCCTGGGGTGGAAGGTGCGCGTGTGCGAGCGTGTGCGATGGGCCCGGCACCCCTTCCTGCTGGAGCCCCCTCTTCCGGGGAGAGAGACGTTCCCAGGGGTACGATCCTCACCAAAGGGGTGAGCCCGTGAATGAATCCAGTCCCCAGCCAGTGATGGCCTCACGGCTCAGACAAGATCCCCGGGTCCCTCGGGAGACGTCATGCGTGGATTCCAGGAAAGAAAGGGCTTCCTCTTCTCCGGGGTCACCCCCCACCGGAAAGAGGGGTTGGGTCTGTGGAGTCTGAGAAACTAAACGGCAAAGGACCACCGTTTCTTGAGCACTTTCTGCGTGCCGGGCGTGGTTCCCCCGATTCTCCAGAACGCGCTCCGGCAGGCCCCACGATCATCTGACGCTCAGCCCCTGGTGGACCCCGACGTTCACACCCACACTGGTGTGTGCAGCCTGCATTTCCGCTCTGAAGGCAGGCCCCACCACCCCTCCCACTCCGCATACGAGGCCTCGAGCACAGCGGGGTTTAGACCTCGTCCTGGGTCACACGGCCGGCCAGGGGCGGGGCCCGGATCCCCTTCTCAATCCGGAAAGTGGTCTGGGAGTCAGATGTCAGGAAGGACACCCCAAGGGGTGGTGGGGGGTGCAGTGAGCCCCACGCCCAGCCGGGAAGACAGCCATCCTCATTCCGTGCAGGAAGTTGGGGGGACTGTCCCCCGTCACCAGCGGGACACGTCCCTTGGGCACAGAGACTGGAGCTCTCGGGTGCTCTCGGCCTTGGGGGAGGGGAAGCTGGCTCTCCTGGCCTGGATGCTCTGCCCACCCGGCCTCCCAGCTTCTGCTCGGGTTGGAGACAGCGATTCATCCCGCGGGGGTCCGGGTGGGGGCCTGAGGCTGAGTGACAAGGCGGTGCCCGCGGCCCCAGGGAGGGGACCGATGAGGTTCACCTTCCCGTCCCGCACCACCCCCCTCCACCCCGTGTGAAACTTTCCTTGTGTTTCAGGTGGGCCAGTGACCGGGCTTGGCCAGCCAGAACATTCCATTCTTCTGGTGGTGCTGCGCCCAGCATGGGACACCCGCGAGGGTCATTTCTGTCACCTCTTCTATGAAATACGGCTGAGAAAATTGTTTTATTTAATTCCATATTTCCGACAACCAAGATATCATCAAGATGTGCAATTTAGGGGAGCCTGGGTGGCTCGTCGGTTGAGTGTCCGACTTTGGCTGAGGTCAGTATTTCGCGGTTTGTGAGTTCGAGCCCCACGTCCGGCTCTGTGCTGACAGCTCGGAGCGTGAGGCCTGCTTCGGATTCTGTGTCTCCCTCTCTCTCTGCCCTTCCCCGCTCACACTCTGTCTCTCGCTCCCAAAAAATAAACAAAACATTAAAAAAAATTAAAAAAAAAAAGACGTACAATTTAGGGGACTTCTACATTTTCTTGATGTGCTTTTCAGTTTTTATTTTTTGGTATAATTGAGCGTCAAGTTAACTAACAGCGTATACAGCGTGCTCTTGGTTTTGGGGTCGATTCCCCTGATTTGTCGCTCACATACAACACCCAGTGCTCATCCCAACAGGTGCCCTCCTCAGTGCCCATCACCGGATTTCCCCTCTCCCCCGCCCCCATCTGCCCTCAGTTTGTTCTCTGTGTTTAAGAGTCTCTTCTGGTTTGCCCCCCACCCTGTCCATTTGTAACTGTTTTCTCCCCTTCCCCTCCCCCAAGGTCTTCGGTTAAGTTTCTCAAGATCCACGTATGAGTGAACACATAGCATATCCGTCCTTCTCTGACTGACTGGCTTCACTCAGCATCCACGTTGCTGCAAATGGCAGGATTTCACTCTTTCTCATTGCCAAGTAGTATTCCGTTGTATATATAAACCACGTCTTCTGTTCTTTAGTTTTAAAACAGAAGTTGGCAACGAAAAAGGAGTAATTTCAATTTTTAAAAATCAGAGTCAGGAAAATATTTCATCGAGGAACTCAGATCTGCTCTTTAGCAAGGCACAGCGCTAGACTGTCTGCGGTGACTCTCTGTGTCACACTCTGGGACAGGCGCCCTCGGTGGCAAAGGGGACTCTGCACATGTGAGCTGGGGAGAGCGTTCTGGATGATCCAGGTGGGCTCAGTGTGGCCACGCAGGGCCTTAAAAGTGGGACGGCCTCCTGCTGCGGCCAGAGAACCTGACCACAGAAGCGGGTCAGATGGCGACGGAGGCTCCCCCTCTGTTGCTGCTGAGGGTGGAGGCTGGCGCCCAGCCGGGGCCCGAGGGCGGGGGACTCTCCAGATGCAGGAAGAGCCCAGGGCGTGGGTTCGCTCCTGGAGGTTCTGGGGAGACCCCGCTCCAGGCTGCCTCCCCTCCGGCTGCAGGTGGTTTGTGGGCAGCCTTCGGGGCTCCTGGGCCGTTAGACACTCCCGTCTCTGCCGTCACCCTCCCACGGCGTCCCCCTGTGTGTCTGTCCTCCTCTTGTAAGGACACCAGTCAGACAGGGTCAGGGCCTCCCCAACAACCTCGCCTTGACCTGGTTCCGTCCTAAACCAGGCCACCTTCACAGACACTGGGGGTTAGGGCTCCAGCATACTTTGTTGGGGTGGGCACGATTCAACCCATAACACACACGTCTCAGTACAACAACGCTGACCGCTGGAAGGACGTTTCCTGGGAAGGATGTGTGCCGGGGGCCCTGGGAAGAAATGGAGGGGCGGGGGGATTAAGAACCACGTGGACTGCTATGAACTTTATCGTGGATTTTAAATCCTCAGCAGATCTCACCTGCCCCCAGACATCCTGGTGCTGCCCCTGGCGGGCCACCACGTCCCAGCCACAGTGACTGGTGCACGGACGAGCAACGTCCGTGGGAGGAGCTTCCCCGGGTGTGTCTAGCGGTGGGTGGGTCTGTCCGCCCCGTGGCTGGGGCCGTGGCTCCAGCCTTCTCCTGCTGCTTCCTGGAGAGAGTGAATGAGTCACCCGGGGCGAGAGGAGCCGGGCAGGGAGGATCTGCCCCCAGCGGGACCCGGCCGTGCGCAAGCCGGTCCCCTGGCTTCCCCACGTCACTTCAGCTGGGACCCTGTTACCTCCAATGAGAGGCCCACAAGCCCTCATGAACACTGACTCTGAAGTTCTGTAATTTTTTTCCCCTGAGACCTTACGCATTTCTAATTTTGTGCCGTTATTATTTTGTTATTTTTTTTTAATGCCTCTTTTTGAGAGAGAGAGACAGCGTGCGAGTGGGGAAGGGGCAGAGAGAGGGGGAGACACAGAATCCGAAGCAGGCCCCAGACTCTGAGGCATGAGCACAGAGTCCAACGTGGGGCTCGAACCCACCAACCGTGAGATCACGGCTGAGCCGAAGTCGGACACTTAACCGGCTGAACCACCCGGGCGCCCCCCGATGACGATTTTAATGCAGCTTTTCTGATCATCCTTCCTGAGCTTAAGATGAATAGTCTTGAATTGGACAGGAGGATATTATTTCTCTGCAGAGAAAGAGAAGCCAGAAAATACCCAAATGAAACCACGCACTCACGGGATGGTCTCAGGAGCAGCGCGGGGATGAGAGGGGCAGGGCCGGGAAACCGGAAGAAGGATCCAGAGCAATCCCAGGCTCCGAAGGGCGGACGGAACACAGACGGGAACCACGACGGGGTCTCCAGCACTTGAGAGGCAACGCCAGAGTGCGCCGTTCTGTGGGCGGGGTCCCCAAACGGTGAGGAGAAAGCGGCACAGGAAATAATACTTGAAGAAACCACAGCCCAAACTCCTCAAATCTGGCGAAAAACGTAAGTTCACAGAGCCTGGATCTGTCCTCCCGTCGTAAATCGAGATCGCAGACCCAGATGTCAAACCCAGAGCAAAGACTTTGAGAAGAAAACATACCAGAGGATCTTTGGGAGCTCAGAATTACGTGCAAAAGCACAGTCCACACGGGAAAGGGCTGGTGACTCGGATGAACCCTGGGGATGAAACTGTCAGGGGAAGGACAGGAGCCCACAGTCTGGGAGGGGACGGGCCACTCGCAGACACAGCCAACTTGGGTCCCGAACAAAGAGCGCTCAAGGGCCGGCCGTGGGAAATCTCTCAACACGCGTGTTTGCAAAGAGGCTGGGCGGGTGACAAACGAGCGCATCAGCCCTTTGGGAGACGCAGTCAAGGTGACCGTTGGTGCAAAACGGTGCCTCCACTCCCAACCGCAGCGTCAGCATGTCAGAAACGCGCAATGGCCCCAGAAGACGGTGGTCCTACCGTGGGCACCGACCCGAGAAAGCCGAAAAGTCATGCAATTACACACTAATTACGCAAATAAAAATGACACAAAAATCTGTACCTGAAAGCTTATCGTGGCTTTATGTTTCATCCCCCCAAACCCACAAAACCCAAACGTCCTTCAGCTGGCGAGCAGGGGAGCCGATGTGGTATACCCGCTCCAGGGAGCCTGCCGGGTCATAGGGAGGACACCCCCGCCCCCCGCTCCCAGAGTCGCTCTCAAAGGCGATGCACTGAGAAAAGCCAGACCTCCAGGCTGCACGCGGCACCCCGCAATGGAATGATGCCGGGTGGCTGCCTCTGGGAATGGGGAGCCAGGCGGGTGCTGGGGCGCAGGGCAGAGGAAGCATCGCTACAAAGGGCTGACGCCAGGGGGTTAGCAGGTTGACTTTGGGCGTGGCGACGTGACTCCGTGCATTTGCCAAATTCGTACAATCCTATGCCGGAAAAAGTGAATTTTACCGCATGTGAGCTAAAACATAAACTTGAAAAGGAAAAGATATCTTGCAAGACAAATCCTGCTTCGGTGTATTAGCAATGACCACCAGAACCACGTGGGAAAAGACCCCATTGAAAATCATCACAGCAGAGGGGCGCCTGGGTGGCTCGGCCGGTTAAGCGGCCGACTTCGGCTCAGGTCGTGATCTGGTGGTTCGTGGATTCGAGCCCCGCGTCGGGCTCTGTGCAGATGGCTCGGAGCCTGGAGCCCGCTTCCGATTCTGTGTCTCCCTGTCTCTCTGCCCTCCCCTGCTTGTGCTCTCTGTCTCAAAAATAAGTATTTAAAAAACCCTTTTTTTCACTGTCATCAGACGATCACAACGGCTGGACAGTCTCGGGATTGGGGTCTGCTGACTATCTTCTTCCCTGTGTACTGGTCAGATTTTCGTTTCTTTTCTTTCCTCTTTCTTTTTAATATTTATGTACATAGGTACGTATGTACGTACGTATGTATTTATTTATTTATTTAGAGAGGGAGCAGGAACCAGCGGAGGAGGGGCAGAGAGAGAGAGAGAGAGGGGAGACAGAGGATCCCAAGCAGGCTCCAGGCTGGCAGCGTAGAGCCCAACTCAGGGCTCGATCCCCCGAATCGTGAGATCACGACGTGACCTGAAATCAAGTGTCGAACACTTATCCAACTGAGCCGCCCAGGCGCCCCTCTCGTGTCTCTTCTGAGTCTGGTCATTCTGGACCACATCCTGGACATTTTGAGACTCTCAATCCCACCCAATATTCTAGAGAACGTGGCCGTGGTCAACCTGGTTAGGTCCAGACCGCAGGTTCTGGCTCCTTCTGTGGGTGGCGGTTCCAAAATCCGCTCAGTTTCCAGAGCCTTCCCTGCATCGGTGGGGTCTACCTGGCTCGGGTGCTGTGGCAGGATCAGTCTGGGGTTTGGGTGGTGGCTCAGGTCCCGGGCTCTCGGATAGAACTGCCTTTACACAGGTCACATCTGCTCCGCTCACAGTCCTGTTCTGGTCATCCAGAACGGTGTCCGTCCTATTCCAGTACCTGACTAGCGGCTTGCTCCGTGTCCTGTTAGCGGGGAGGCCAAGCCCCCCCCCCCCCCCCCGTCCAGTACTTCAAGAACTGCTTCGGCCGTTCTGGGCCCTTCGGTCTTCACGCGAGTTCTGGGGTGAGTGTGTCCAGTCCCACGAAAATCCCGTGGGCACGGCTAGTGAGTCACCGCCCGGTAGTGTTGCTGAGGCTCGAGGACAATTCAGTTTTCTGGGCATTTGTGTTAAGGACGGATGCTACTTTTTTCCCTTAAATGCTTTTCCTTCACCTGTTGAGATGACCAAACATTTTTTTTTTTATCCTTTATCCTGTAACCATGGAGAAATGCATAAATACATCCATGGTAAAGCAGGCTTTCAATCCGGGGTTAAACCAAATGGGGTGATAGTGTGCGACACGGATTTTTAGTGCTACTCAGACGGTTTGCTAAATACGTATTTTTAGGATTTTGCATGTATATTTATCGGGGATTGCAGCTAAGTGTGCTTTTTCTTGCCGTCCTTGTCGACGGGCACGAAGATTTTTCAACCCTCACAGAAACGGCTAGGGAATGTTCTTTTTTGTTCTCTTTTCCGAAAGACTTTGAATAAGATTGGCATCACCTGTGCCTTGAATACGTTTAGCTAGAACCTTCCCGTAAAAAAGGCTGAGGCTAGTTTTCACATTGTGGGAAGGTTTCTAAAACATAGGAGAGTTTTGCTGCTGTTATCACACCATTCAGGTTGTGGCTCTTGCGTTTTCCCGGGAACCTGTTTCATCTATATTTTCGAACTTGTGGGCAAAAAGATATTCGCGATCCTGCCTCGTTAACTTCAACTCTGTCCTGCCATCTGAAGCTGTGTCCTCTGTTCCAGTCCTAGGGCTTTTATTCCAATGATTATTTTAATCGATCGGTCTTGCCAGAGGCTTGTAAACTACATTAGTCTTCCCCCCAAACCAGCCTTATTTTTGTCCTTCCTCCCCTGTACCTTCATTTTCCACTTCATTCATTCCCATTTTGTCGTTTCCCCTCCATTTCTCTCTTTCTTTTTTAGCTTATTTTTTTGAGAGTGAGCGAGCACGAGCAGGGGAGGGGTAGAGAGAGAAGGCGAGAGAGAATCCCAAGCGAGCTCTGCATCACCAGCGCAGAGCCTGATGCAGGGCTTGATCTCACGAACTGTGGGGTCATGACCTCAGATCACGACGTGAGCCGAAATTAAGAGTCGGGTCTTTAACCGACTGAGCCACCTAGGTGTCCGTTTCCCCCGTTCTCTTTGGAATTACCTTGTTGTTTTTATCTAAAGTTTTTTTTTAATGATTTTAAGTTTATCTATTATGAGAGAGAGAGAGCAGAGGAGGGGCAGAGAGAGAGGGAGACACAGAATCCGAAGCAGGCTCCAGGGTCTGAGCTGTCCGCACAGAGCCCGACGCGGGGCTCGAATCTGTGAGCCCCGAAATCGTGACCTGAGCCAAAGTCGGATGCTCACCCGACCAAGGCCCCCAGGCGCCCCTCTTAGAGGTTTTGAGATTTGAAAAACATTTCCGATGTGTATGTGTTTCATACAAATCCCTAAATAACTAGGTTTGACCTTGACCTTGGAGCTCTCTGAGGCCTGGGCTGAGATGTGCTCCTTCAGAGAAACCCGTTTGCCTCAGGCAGACCCGTGGCGCCCGATGGGCTCATGTTAAATTAGAATTCTGACCTTGCCATTCTCGGGGTCACGCAGAGAGTCTAAAATTCAGGCCGCAAACCCTCCCCAGGGCTGACCACTGCCACGAATTCCCCAGGGATTTTAAGAAAACACCAATGTTTCCAGGACTGATGTTGAGACCACTTCCTAGAGAAGAATGGGAATATTTTCTGCTTCAGTGACTCACGGAGGGTGAGGCCCGTCCTGAGTCCCGCTGTCAGGCTGGGGGGTCTCTGCCCCACCCCTACCTGGGCCCCTCTGGGCACAACATACCGCCTGTCGCCCTGGGGGACACACAGTTCAGTACCACCCCCCCCACCTCCTGGACTCTCGTTGGACTTTGTACCCAAGACTCAGGCTCGGCCCTCCTGGGCAGGGTCTGCGGGCCGTCCCCTGGCGGGGGGTGGCCCCAGGGTGTTCGGTCCAGCACCTCTCACATTCTGGCTCACATCAGTATCTCCCGGGGCGGCCCGCGGTGTGGTGGGTGCTGGGGGGGGCGGGGGCCACCCCAGAGCCCCCAGAGGTGGGTGCGCACCCGGTCACGCACATGGGGACCGCCAGGTCCGTGGTTCCGCATGAGGCCCACGCCCCTGCCTCAGGGGTGACATGCGAACTTGGGCGCGAGGACCATCTGGGTGGCTCGTGGAGACAGACGCTCTGCTCGCCGTCCGCATCACTCTTGGTGCCACGGAGCCAGCTCTCGAGTCCACGCGGCTCACTGATCACGTGGTTTTTATGTAAGTTCTGTCTTCTGTTTATTCCTTCTTCCTATGATCCTTTTGGGTGTGTCTGATGTGTACATTCTCGCCTTTATTATTTCTTGTTCGGTCCCGCGTTCCTTCCGGCGGTCTCAGCTGAATCCCGAAGTGTAGACGTGTCGCGTTGTCTCCGGTCGTCCAGAGTTTCAGTGTGGTTTCTCACTTCCTCTTTGGCTCAAACCTTGTGTAGGAGACTACTTGACAAGTCTAATCCTAAAATGAGGGGGCGCCCGGGTGGCTCAGTCGGTGAAGCGTCTGATTCTCGGTTTTGGCTCAGGTTGTGAGCTCATGGTTCGTGAGCTCAAGCCCCGTGTTGAGCTCTGTGCTGACAGCAGGGAGCCTGCTTGGGATTCTCTCTCCCTCTTTCTGTCCGTCCCCTGCTCCTGCTCTCTCTCTCTCCCCCTCTCCTGCTCTCTCTCAAAATGAATAAATAAAACTTAAAAAAAACAGACGTTTAAAAAAATAAAAGTCTAATCATAAAATGCGTATTAACTACGAGCCACGCTTCAGTGTCGGGATCTGGCATCGTAAGCATCGATTTGTGTGTGTTTCAATATATTGCCAATCTTTCTAAATGTCACATCGGGCGTGTTCTCTGCTTCAATGAAAAGTAATTGGCATGTATGTGTCTCTTGAGTAAATCCTGTTAACTACCGCGCTCAGGTTCCCCTACGTTTTCTTACCTTTGCCTCCTCGAGTGAGTCCTGCTCTGTCCCCAGCTCAGTGCCCGGAAGTTTCCAGATGGCCGCAGAGGCGGGGGCAGCCGAGTGGGCCTGGGGGGCGTCCAGAGAGGAGGCCACACGGGGGTGGGGGTGCACCGGGCTGCTGCCCCCTGAGCCTCTCCCGCCCCCACCCCGACGGTGTCCCCCAGCGTGTTCGCGGCCCCCTCCCGGTGCCCCGCGTCCCGGGGGAGCACCCCTCTGCCCTCCCTGCACACTTCCCCGCCCGCCTCCCCCCCTTAAAATGCCGTGTGATTTCTCTCTGACTGGACCCAGATCACAACTTGAAAAATGAGACCAAGTGGGCCCCACAGCGAGTCGCAGGACGGAGAACGTATGAGGTGCAGGGAAGGACAACAGAAAAGTCATGAAACCAAAACCCGGATCTTTGAAAGGTCAATAAAATCAATACATCTTCAGCCCGAGGAGGAGGGGGAAATGATACATTACCGACGTCATAAATGAGACAAGGGGCCGTCGACGGGGCGTCACAGACAGCCTCGTGCTCACACATTCCACATTCCTCGTGGGGCCTGGCCCCCAGCGCTCACGCAGCAGGTGCAGAGACAGGCTGGACGGTCCTACACGGAGTAAAGAACCGAGCCTCCAGGCCCGATGGCCGCCCCGGTGCATGCCACCGGGTATTTAAGGAAGACGGGACACCGGCAGCCTCGGAAGCTCGGGACAGGCGGCGCTCAGCTTGTGAGGCCAGCGTGACTGATGCCAAATCAGGCAAAGAGGCTAGAGAGAGATGGAAATTGCAGTTCACACAGACCCAAAACCTTCTTTAAAAAGTAGCAAACAGAATCCGGAAACGTCTAGAAAGGGCGGTCTATCGGGACCGGGTGGGGTTTATTCCAGGAATAAAAAGGTTGCTTCAACGTTAAAAACAACAACAACAACAACAACAACAACAACAGCGACGTAATTGACCATGTCCACCAAGTAGAAAAACCACGGGATTAGCTCCCCAGGTACAGAAAAGCACAAATGTTCATAATAGAAGCTGCAAATTACGGACTGAGGGGAAGGTGAGTCAGACGCGGGTTCAGAACAACCGGGACCATCGCGGGTGAGGACGTGTGCGCTCCCTCCTCTTGCAAACAGCAGGGGAACACCGCCTCCCCCTCCCCCGCCCCTCCCCCCAGGGCCACACGTGCGGCGGGTCCCAGCCATGAACGAAGGGAGGAGAAACGCCCCCCTGATTTGCGGACACGACTTGCGAGCCCAGTGAATCCAGAAGAATCTACAAGCCGTTGGAATAACAAATTCAGCAAACCTAAGTGCCATGTTCGAGCCCCAAGGTAAAGCTGCGGCATTAGAGGCCGGAATCCGCGGGCCCAGAACCGGGCCTCCCCCTCCCGCCCCGTGACACGTCGCGGGCAGTGTCACAGGACCACCTTCCCCATCCGTCAGTGGTTGAGGAGCCACTGGATCCCACGGAGGGAACAAGGAGCCTTCCCCTCGCCCACACGTGACCTCAATTTGCGGTGGGCCCGGCTCTCCGCGCGAAAGCTAACGCGCGGTCTCCGGGAAGAAGCTAGAAGGTGCTCAGAGCTGGGCGCGCAAGGCTTCTCGGATCCCTCGCGAAGCGCTAAGCGCTGCAGGGAACGAGGCACTTGTGGGCGCGGGAAGGAGCACGACCAGAGGGGGGCCCGCGGCCGGAGCGCCGACGGCCAGGACGCCTAGCGGCAGAAGCTTCGCGCCCGCAGTGCAGCAGGGGCTCCTACCAATCAGTGAGGGGGCAACAGGCCAAGCCCCGCTTCCCACGCCTGGCCACGCGCAAGGGGCTTCGAGGCCCACCCCGTCCCCCCGCAGCCGCAAAGCTGAGCAAACCGGAGGCCGGCAGCTCTCAGATCCCGCAGGGAAGCGAGCTCTCAGGGGGGAGACCAATGTCCCCTCGGGAGACGGACCAGCACAACTCACCGGGGCGCCCCACGCAGGTCCTCAGCGCGCGGGGGTTGGGCGGCGTGGCGAGGCTGGGGGGGCCCGTCCTGGGGGCCGCACGCCCGTGAGAGCCTCGTGTCGGTGGGGTTTTGCGGATGGAGGGCGGGGCCCACGGATTCTGCGGGTGGAGGGCGGGGCCCGCAGGTGGAGGGAAGGGCCCACGCGTTCTGTGGGTGGAGGGCGGGGCCCACGGGTCTGTGGGTGGAGGGCGGGGCCCGCGGGTGGAAGGAAGGGCCCACGGGTTCTGCGGGTGGAGGGCGGGGCCCGCGGGTGGAGGGAAGGGCCACGGGTTCTGCAGGTGGAGGGCGGGGCCCGCGGGTGGAAGGAAGGGCCCACGGGTTCTGCGGGTGGAGGGCGGGGCCCGCGGGTGGAGGGAAGGGCCCACGGGTTCTGCGGGTGGAGGGCGGGGCCCGCGGGTGGAAGGAAGGGCCCACGGGTTCTGCAGGTGGAGGGCGGGGCCCGCGGCAAACAGGCCGCGGCAGGCTCGCCCAGGAGCGGCCAGTTAGCAGGAGCCCACCTGACCGGCCGGGGGGCGGGCCTTCCTTCCCGCAGGAGCAGCGGGCACCGCGCAGGGCGGCAGCGTGTGGCCGGGGAAGCCCAAATTAAAGCCGGCTGGGATAGCGCTCATGAGGGTTGCTGGGAAGGAGGGCAGACGCCACGCGTCCCTGGGGACGTGGTCACCAGGACGCTCGCTGTCCGTGGATCGGAGGTGGCCTGACCCCTCCGGAGGCCGTTCGGTGGCCTCCACGGTGGCCCAACGCAGTGCTGCTGGGCGTGTGCCCGTGGAGACGTGGCAGAGACGTGGGATGGGGCAAACGTAGTGAAATATTAATTCGAGGGCAGGAGTGTGTGTTTTTTTCCTGTCTGATTTTGTTCGTGTAAAGTCCACAAGTGGGCCGGGCCTCTCCGGGGGCGAGAGGTCACCGGCAGGGTCTGTCAGGGTCGGAAGGAGGCCATAGTTTCTGGTGTTCAGACAATGTTCCATGTTGGGGGCTGAGCGCCTGGAGGGGTCACCGAACTGCGCTGTGATTTGTGCATCGTTTTTCATGTTTTCATGCTTCAGTGAAAACGCTCCGGAGCGGGGATAGGATGGCCGGCCTCACGCTGGAGAAGGGTCCACCTGTGACCCGCCTGCAGCCCGCGGCCGGGAAGCTTCACAGGTGCTCTGTCTTATTTTACTATATTTTTTATGTTTTATTTATTTTTGAGAGAGTACCAGCAGGGGAGGGGCAGAGAGAGAGGGAGACACGGAATCCGAAGCAGGCTCCAGGCTCCGGGCTGTCAGCACAGAGCCTGATGTGGGGCTCGAACCCAGGAACCCGAGATCATGACCTGAGCCAGAGTCGGACCCTTGGCCCACTGAGCCACTCAGGTGCCCTGACAGGTGATCTCTTTAAAATGAGGCCACAGAGTCACTGCAAGAAGTCAGAGCGTCCCCCACCATCCTGCAGTGGTGACCTCGCTGTGGGGTCTCTCAGTACCAGGGGTGGCTCTGTGGCGGGGTCTAGGGGCCTGGTGGGGGGTGGCGAGAATGGCCCCCCGAGGGAGACCCGCTCGTCCTCGGACACCTGATTTACGGTGGCGTGGGCGGGGAGACCGCGGGGAGAGGGGGCCGTGCGCCAAACGCGGCCAAGACAATTAGTTATTCGTGTGGAAAAAAACGAAATTGGATTTCTGTCTCACTCCATAAATAAGAATCGCTTGCAGACGACAGCGCGGGGCGTCCCCACGGCCTCCCTGTGTGGGGAGGGGGTGCCGAGCACACGGGAGAGGCAGACCTTTGACTGCATTAGCGTCGAGAGCTTCGTGTATGGAAAAATAACCAAAAAAGGGGAAAGGTGAGTCATATGGTGGGAAGAGCTGTTCGCACGGATAAACCAGCAAGGGATTGAAGCACAGAGCGTTGGGGCCACGGCCGCGGGAGACCTGCAGCCCGCAGAGGAGTGGGAAGTAGGTGGGGCCGAGCAGCTCACGGGGTGTGCGGAGACCCGGCCCCCCCGTGGAGGGGATGGGGCACAGGTTCCGGCGCCCCCGAAGTCGCGGGGCTTCCTCTCCCCGAGCCCGATGCCCGCGGACCCCTCGACCCAGCCTTCTGCTCCTCGATAAACCCTGAAGAAACACTTGATCCTGAGCCCGACGAGGCACACGCTGGGTCTTCCAGGTGGCTTTTAGTAGCGAAACCTGGGAAAGCGGCCGGATGTCCACGTGACGCGCCAACGGGTACACCTGTGCTGGGAAGCTCCCCGCCGTGTAGCTGTGCCCGGAGGCCGGACGGTGTCACCGCGGGGCACGGTGGCCCCCGGCAGACCGCCGGGCGTCACGCGGGGGTCCCGCACCGTAAGCGCGAGCGCACTCCGAGCCGCGTGCCGTTCTGCGCTGTGTGACCCTCGGGCGAGAGGACGGGAGGCGCCGCCTCGGGGCGGAGCCGGAGGCGGCGGACCCGGAAGGCACTGGGGTTCCTCGCGGTGACCTTGGGAGGGGGCGGTGGGCCTGCGAGGTCCCGTTGCGCGCACGCCCGATGACACAGAGTCACCCAGCGCGTCACATGTCACGGGACCACATTAATGAACAGAAATGCACGTTTCTGAGGCCCGAGAGTCTGGGAACAGTCCGTGTCCATCCAGAGGAATGACGGATGCTTCCTGCTGCTTAACGGACGCACCTGCGGTGATGCCTACTCTCGGTGCTACTCAAACCGCCTTCACTGCTTCCCACCGGGGGCTTGCTCTCCGCGAGCTCGCGGCCTCCCCCGCCTCCAGGCTGGACGGCACCTCGGGGTGGGGGGGGGGGGGAGTCTGGGCGGCCCCTGAGCGCCCGCGGGCGGGGGTCTTGCCCTGGCCACCACGTGCGCCTGCTGCGAGTCGGAGACCGCGCCTCCGATCCGCCCTCCCATCCGGTCTGGGTCCCCCCTCCCCCGCCCCTGCCTCTCGGCGCCCCGTTTTGAAGGGCAGAAGCCAGCCGCACCCGCTTCCTCTGCAGGGTCTCTCCTCATACCCTGGTTCCCTTAGCTGGGAGGCGGGGTCAGGGCTCCCCCCTCCCCCCCCACCGCCTGCCTGCCCAGCGCACCCTCCCCGGCCTGCTGTCTGTTGAGTCTGTCCCGGGTCTTGAGTCAAGGCTAGAAATGCAGCTCCGGGAGCCACTTGCTGGACCCAGGGGGCTTAGAGGGACAGCCCGTCACACAGTGTGACGTCATGACCTTCTTGGACCCTGGGCTGGCGATGGAGACGCAAGGGACGGTCACTGTGGCCGAGGAGCGAGCTCGGCCCGGTGCCTCGGCCTCCGCACGGGGCCCTGTCCTCGGAGGCTGGTCGTGGCCGCCCCGGAGATGAGCTGTCACTCGCACACCCAGCGGCTTCCCAGCGGGATCTCTGTCTCCGGGGGAGAGGAGTCCCCCCGCTCGCCGCGTGGTGCCTAATATTGCTAATCTGACGCATCTATTAAGCATATTTCCCTAAATATTTAAACACTTGCACAATTAATGAATCCCAACTAGAAAAATTAACCAATAAACTTTCCCAGATATTTAGATATTGATTATAAACTTTAATCAAATGCTTCTACATGTTTAATTAAAATCACAAGGTAAAGATACCAGATTTGCTCGAAGCGCCTTTACAACCAGGTACAGCCTACGCGCTGTGTCTCCCCACAATCCACATGCTGAGGCCCTGACCCCACCTGACCGCCTGGAGACGGGCCTCCAGGGGGTGACACCTGAAGGGACACCCGAGCGCCCTCTCCGACCTCACGAGGACACGGCCGGCCAGGGGCTCCACCGGAAACCGGCTTTGCTGGTCCCTGACCCCGTGACCTGAACGTCTGTTGCTGGGGCCCCCGGTCCAGGACATTAGTCAAGCGGCTCCAGCAGGCTAAGACACGGGTTCATGACCGTGTGGAGCTGTGCCCACCGGGTGGCCCGTCCCGTCCGCGGAGTGCCCCTCGGTAAGAAAGAAAAGCCTTACAGTTTCTTTCGCTGAAACCAGTTACCAGCGACGCCTGGTTTTCTCTGTTCTCGTGTCGCCCGGAGATCTTTCCACGGTCGGTGGCCACGACTTTCCCTCCCACGCCCTCCCATCGGCCTCCCTGCAGGATCTGGGTTCTCCTTGAACCCACTTCTCCCCCGTATGCCTCCCAGTGAAGTGCCATGGGGGAGCTGGTCTGTCTGCGTCGGGCCACCCCCTGCCACCGTCCAGGGGGACCTGGGGCCGTGGGCCCCTCAGCAGCATGTCCTCCTTGACAAGTAGCGTCCCCCGGAGGCGAGGGACCCTCTTCCTCCTATCGCCGTGTGCCTGGGGCTTTGCACAGACTGGCGTTGTACCCAGTGACTCAATCACCTGTGACCTGTGTGTTCCCGGTGCTGAAGGGCCACTCCCTGGGCAGTGAGCCTGTCTGGCTGGCGCGTGTCCCCCAGCCCACGGGTCTGCTTCCCAGGCCGCCGGCCGTGGCTGCAGCTGGGGGGCTGCCCGAGCGTCTGCTGCTTCCAAGATGCCCACCCTGTTCGGCACCGACATAGAAACACACCAAATACTTGATCGTTAGGCCGACGGCAGATTCTACGTTCTTCCGATCTCCGCACACACCTCACACCTGACCTCTGCTGTGTTGACATCTCTGAGCCTCAGTTTCTCCTCCGTCACGCGGGATGACACCATGGGTGCGTCAACCCAGGACCGGTCATTAGGACGCACGCCCCCCCCCCCCACACGTCCTTGCCCTTTGACCCCAGGCTGCCCTTTGACCCCAGGCATTACTGGTGATTGGTGCAAAATAATCATAACGAGAGGGGGAAACCGACGTCCCGACAAAAGGGATCCGACAAAGAGAACACGCGGGGGCCGGGCGCGCAGAAGCATCACGACACGCTGTGCACCCACGTGCACAGACACGCTCAAGGGGAAAGTTCCGGAAGACGCGCCATCCAAAGTGCACAGCGATTATGTTCCTTTTCTTCCTGAGACTTTCCTGCATTTTCCAAATGTTTGACAATGGCTGGTATGAATAAGAAAAACAAACCCCCCACGTACGTGTGTTTTTTAAGCAGAAAACACCACCGCTGCCTCCTGCCAGGGTCGCCGATGAGAGAGGGTCACGAGCCTGGGGCCTGGTTCCCTGCGTGGCAGCCGTGGGGACCCGGGGACCCAGGATCCCAGGATACGGCCGCAGGAAGGGCGCAGGCTGGCGTCTCTGGCCCCCTGGCCCGCATTTCACCCTCAGACCCTTGGTCAAGCCAGCCTCAGGCCAGCTCAGAAGGGGTTAAGATGTGCCACTGATGCAAATTAGGTTTAATTAATCCTTTTCATCAGTTGCAAATATACCTTCTGAACCCTATTAAAAACATGAATATGCAAATGCAGACCTTTTTAAATTCTCATTTTCAAGGACTTGGTGTTGGGGTTTGATTAGTGAATTCCGTTAACAGCCTGTAAACCTGCTGCAAAATTTAATTTCCATTTTCAGTTAAAAAAAAAAAGGAGAAAAGAGTCATGACGGCTGTTGGTAATTGGGCTAATTACGGTGTTACACTCACGAGACCACACAGGGAGCCCTGGCGGGCGGAGGGGGCAGCGACCGGGCAGGGGGAGGGTGGCCCCCAGCGGGCAGTCCATTTTCGAGGTGTGGAGACTGAGGCTCACTGTGGGGAGACCGGGAGCTGTGTAGGCTGGGGCAGAGCCAGCATGGGAGGGCCACCGGGCGCCCAGGCCGGGCTCCGGGGAGGGCGCCCTGGGCCCCTGTCTGTGGGGGACGCTGCTCACCGCCCCCTGGTTCTGCCAGGTCCCCATGGACTGCCAGGTCACATGCTGGGATAGCCACTTCTCTTAGTTGACAGGGCCCTTCACAAGCACAGTGAGGTCCCGAGTGACCTGTGGTGGACACGACAAGGTCCTGTCCCAACTGGGGAGGGCGGCAAGTGGGACAGAAGACAGCGGATTTCCCAGACGCGGCGGACGGTAAAAACACAGTAAAATGATGTCTCCTTAATTATTTACACTAATTACACATTGAAGTAACCTTTTGGAATCGTTGGTTTAAATAAAATCTATATCTTAAACTTAACTTCACCTGTTTCTTTTTATTTTTTATTAAAATTTTTTTTAATGTTTATTTATTTTTGGGAGACAGAGACAGAGTGTGAGCGGGGGAGGGGCAGAGAGAGAGGGAGACACAGACGCCGAAGCGGGATCCAGGCTCCTAGCCGTCCGCACAGAGCCCGACGCGGGGCTCGAACCCACGAACCGCGAGATCATGACCTGAGCCGAAGTCGGAAGTTTAACCGCCTGAGCCACCCGGGTGCCCCTCTTACTTCTTAAATGTGGCTACTAAATTTCAAGTCACACGTGTGTGGTTTGCATGTTCTGTGGGACAGTCCCGTGGGTTCCCGAGGCCACGCGAGCCTGATGGAAACTGTGTAACATGTGTGTTGCTGATAAACTACGTGTGAGGAAGATGGCGGGGGCCAGAGGTGCCGTAACGGAGAACGGAGCGGGTTCAGGAGATGGGGGCAGCAGTGGTCAGTTTGGGCCGCTGTAACAAATGCCGCCACATACTGAGCGGCTGAAACAACAGAAATGATTCCTCATGTCTTGGAGGCTGGAAGTTCGAGATCCGGGCGTGGGGAGGGCTGCTTCCTCCTGAGGCCCCTCCGTGGCATGTAGACGCCGTGTTCTCCCTGTGTCCTCACGTGGTCGTCCCTCTACGCGCGTCCGTGTCCTGATTTCCTCCTTGTATAGGACCCCAGTCCTGCTGGGTTGGGGCCCACCGTCGTGACCTCCTCTTACCTTAACCCCCTCTTCAGACCCCCGTCTCCAAGTACATCACATTCCGGGTCCCGGGCTTCCACCTGTGGATTTGGGGAACTCAACTCAGCCCCTGACGGGGTGTGGGCCCGGCTCGTGCACGCGTGTGAGCGGAGACCGGGGCCTGCCCTCTCTGGACGGGCCCCTGTGGGGAGCCCACAGGCAGGAGGGAGCTTTGTGAACTGGCTGGTTCCCGCGGGGTGAGAGCTTCACGGCCTTGAACCAGGCATGAGAGCCACCTGGGGGTCGCGTCACGTGCAGATTCTGATTCAGCGGGTCTAGGCGGGACCCGAGAACCGAGAACCTGCGTCCCTGACCAGCTCTGGTGCTGCCGGCCCGCGGATGCAGAGGGGGGCCGGGTGCTGGCGGCGGCTGGGGGGTCCGGCGGACGCCCCGGCAGGCGGCGCTGTCCTCCCTGGGAGCCTCGGGGAAGCTGGGAGCCGCCTGTCGCACACAAATCCTGTTACATCCTGGCAATTAGAGTTTATTGCTGTGGCGCTAATCCCTTAAAATTAGTCATTAGCGGCTTAAGAACCATTTAGTGTCGGGTGCCCACTGATGAGCTGGCAGAGGTGGGGATCTGCCAGAACCAGAACTTTCTGTGGCCTGGCGGCCGGGGCCTCGGTGGGCCCAGGCTCACGTGGCCGTCTGCGCCTCCCCCGGCTCCCCGGGTGGCCCCGAGGGGACTGGACCGAGTCCAGCAGCGGGAACGGGGCCAGCCCCGGGGGACGATGGCAGGAGCTGTGCTCCCGCTCCCACTGTTTGAATCTTCCTGCTCCCTTGTGGAAAGGAAAACCCTGGAATCGGACGGAGCACAGCTGCCGTCCAGCCCAGGCTGGCCCGTGCGTCGGCGTCTGGAAGGGGCCTTGGGAGACCCTCTCCCTGTGGAGGGAGGAAGCTAGGGACCGTGGCAGGGATGGGACATGTGCCTGGGCGTCTGCACCTGAGGGAAGGCCTTTGCTGGATTTGAGCTGCCCGGTGCCCACCCCGTCCTGCAGAAGCGGGGACAGTGGGCTGTGCCAATGCGAGACCCAGCCAGGCACCGTAACCCGAGAGGGGACAAAAGCCTCGGGGACAGTTTAGGAACCATCTTGGAGGTTGGTGGTGGAGCCCTGCAGCCGTGGGGCCTCGTGGCCTGTGTTGGGCAGTGGGTAGCTGGTGGCCATGGGGCTGTGGCACCATGCAGCCCGATTCCTCAGCTCTGACCCAAATCCTTCCAGAATATTCCTCTTTCGCCTGGGCTGGCCTAGCAACCAGCACCCCTTGGGGGGCATCCAGCCTCCGTGGCCCACTGCGGACGGATGTTCCCTCGGCCGCCCACGGGGCAGAGGTCAAGAGCTTCTGTCCTGGCCCACGATCCAGGACATCCCCGTCCCTTGAGGTCCACCTGCCGTCAGGGCCCGGCCGGACACCCCTACCTAAGCCATCTGAGCGGGGGAACCAGCCCCACGCCCACTGCCCTGGAGGGTGCCTGTCCCTGGTAAGCGCCGTCTGCACACAGGGAACGTGCTGGTGTGTGTATTCCTGCCCGTGCGCGAGGGGTCGTGCAGAGCATTTTTAGGGGCTGGTGATTTTGCGTGGCCTTCTGAACTGAACGTTCCCTTCCTGTTGCACAAGCGGCCGGCCCTCCATCTGCTCCACGGGGCAGAGAAGAAGAAGGGAAGGCCGGCCTCCCCGCCCACCGCACCCTCCAGGCTGGAGCCTGCAACAGGTGCGGGGGCCTTTCCTCACACCAAGGCTGGCACGGTTCCTGCTGTAGGCTTGGGGCCCCCACGTCCGGGGAGGGCAGGGCCAAGCCCAGAGGGCCTCAGCAACAACCCCCCCCCCCCCCGGCCCCGCCCCACCACTACCCTGCGGGTTTCTGATGGTGCGGAACACGAGCTCAGGGATCAGGCCCTAGAACAGAGCCTGGGAGGGAGTCCACTCTGACGTCTGCCTGAAACCCAGCACAGGGGTGGGTGGTCTTTGCTGCAGAAGCCAGGACCCCCAGGAGCTTCCTCCCAGTTCCCAAGGGGCTGCTCCACGGGGTTCGGCAAGCCTCCCACGTTGGGGAGCGGGTTTGGAAATGGGTGCTGTCGGTGAGACAGGACGCGGGGCAGGGGAGCCTCGGGCGTCCGCACGGGCAAGCCGGGGCTCTCAGCCCGTGGAGGGCGGAAAGCCCCCGAGCTGGACCGGGGTCCCCATTCCCACTGGCTTGTGGCCCTGGGAAGCCACGTCACCACCCCGAGCCCGTGTTCTCAGTTTCAAAGTGACCAGCAAAGCCATCCGGGCTGTGCTGTGATCCAGGGAGCCAGGGGGGCTCCGGGTTCAGGCAGGAGAGCCTTGCTGGTGGCCCTGGGGCCTGGCCGGGCCGTGTCTCCGTCTGCCCGCGGTGAGGCTGCCGGCCACGGGCTGGCACCGCCGAAGCAGCCGCACGGGCGGCTGACGTCAGGACTCACTGTCCCCGTGACCGGTGACAGGCCTGGAGTGCTGAGCCGTGCGCGTCAATGAGGTGCCACTCGGACGCTCCAACGCCAGGCGGCCCATCTTCTGTCCCCCAACGTCCCGTGCTGGGGGGAGGGGTGGGCCACCACTCCAGGCCTTCCCGAGCCCACCCAAACCCCTGGTCAGTGGGCCCCCCAGGCCCGGAGCTGTGAGTACAGAGGCCAAGGTCCCCCCGGGGCTGGCAGCTGGACCCCCTCCCACAAAGGCGGCCCCCGTCCCTGTGCCCAGGGGTCCGGGGAGAAGGCCGACCCGTGTGCTCTGATCCCCATCCCTGCCCCGGGTGCCCAGGTGTGTGCAGGCTGCTGGTCCTGAGGTCACCACAGGAAGGAGGACGTGGCCGGAACCACCAGCGTCGCCCGTGGGGGCCTGGGGTTTGGGGTGCTGGCTGCCAGCACTTCCACACGGGGCCTGGAGCCACCCTCCCGGCCAGCACCTGGGGCCGCAGAGTGCGAGCGTCATCGTCGGTCCGTTGGCGGGGGGGAGGGTGGGGGCGTGGGGGGGCGGAGTCCAGGGCAGGGGAGGTATCTCGGCCACTCTGTTCCACCTGAACACGCGCTCCCTCTCTTCTGCTGGGGGCGGTGGCTCCTGGGCTGCCACCCACCGTCCCCTGGTGTCCAGGGGCTGCCCCGGGGCCAAACCGAGGGCTGGTGGGCAGGGCGAGCCCGTCCTCTCAGACGCACACAGCGAGCCGGCGGGGTGGCCGAGGAGCAAACTTTATTTCATACGGAGCAGGGACTCTGCCGGGTTTGAGCGGTGTGTGGGCGGGGGTACACGCTGGGGAGGGGGCCGGAAGCGGGCCCCCCGGGCCACCCCCGGAGCGGCGGCACCGAACGTCCTGGGCGAGAAGGAGGGTGTGGCCTCTCCCCTGCCGGCTACAGGTGCGGGCCGCCTGGGTCTGTGGGGCCGTGTGGCGGGAGGCAGGGTGGGCCCGGGACCTGCCGGCTGCCCTCTTGCGCGTGAGCCGCAGGCTAGGCCACCGTCTGGCGGCTGAAGAGATCGAGCGTGAGGGCGCTGAGGAAGGCGGGGATGCTGTCTTGGCGCAGGAGGTGCAGCTCGATGAGCTCCGGCACCGTGCGTGAGAAGGCCGTCTCCAGAAGCTGCATCTTGGCGCCCGAGGGTCCCGTGGCCTGGAGGGTGGGCGGGAGACACAGAGGACACACGGTCAGGGCTGCGGTGGCCTGCGGGGTCCCCCTGCCCCTGCCCCAGGGCCCTTCGGTCACAGGACAGGGAGGGATGGAGACCCCGTCCCCGGCGGGGGTCCAGAAGATGGGATGTGGGGCGTGGGGCGTGGGCTCTGGGTGCCCAGCTGCCCTCTGTCGGTCTGCCCAGCCCTCCCCGTCCTCAGAGCCCGGCCACCGTGACGGCAGCTGACACCCCGCCCCACCCCCCGATGCTACAGACGAACGGGCGAGGGGCCGGAGCCGCCCCAGAGAGCTGCTCTGCGCCCGGGCGGACGGCCGTGCCCCCTGGTGCTCAATCCCGTTTCCTCCGTCACACGGCGCCGGCCACAGAACGGAGGGGGTTCCCACCGGCGGCCCTGCTGGGAGGCCAACCCCACTCGCGGGCCTTGCTTCTCCGCGGGAGGAGCCGCTCCTGGCCACGATACGCGGAACAGCCGGGGTGCGCACGCCGCCCTCGGAGTCCGTCGGCGGACTGTTACTCAGCCACGAAAAGAACGGAGCCCTGACCCCTGCTGCGCCAGGGACGAACCCCAGACACGGAACAACACGCGTGCGTCAGATCACCCGTAGGGAGTGTGCAGAACGGCGAGTCCACGAAAGTACATCAGTGGCTGCCAGGGGCTGGGCTGGGCACGGGACGGACTGCCAGTGGGCGTGAGGGTCCTTGGTGGGCCAACGAGAGTTCTGAAATATGGTCGTGGTGGTGGCACAGCTTGGAAGACACCAAATACACCAAAAAGCAAGCCGTGGGGTGAACTGCACAGCGTGGGAACTCCCCCCCCCCCCCCACCAAGGGCTGGGCGCATGTACTAAACCCCCGTCTGCCCCACAGCCTGACGGGGCCACCCTCCTCCCAGGAGCTGCGGGGGGCTGCCTGGCTCCGCCCGTGTGCATGGCTCACCCCTGCACGCGGTGGGCCACACGCCCGGCCCGCACATTGACCTCCGCCCGGGAAGGAGGCCTGGATGCGCCTGTTGGGAGGCGGTGGTCTCTCCCTCCGAGACCCCAGGAAGGAGCTGGTGCCGGCCTGCCTGCTCCCCCGTCCTGTCCCACGAGCCCTCCCGGGGGCCGTTGGAGCTCGTGACACCCAGCGTCTGAGCGGCCCCCGCCTGTGAGCCGTGCGGACGGCCTCTGCTGCCTCCCCAGGGCACCCACCCTGCTCCCCTGCACGTCCGCACGTTTAGGCTTGTCACGATTCAACACGGACCATTTTTAAACAAAAGCAAGAGATACCACTCTGACCTTTTACCGAGAAAATCCTTTCATTTCTGCCTTCTGCTCAATTGTGAAAATTTCCCCTAAATGTCAGAGGGGCTGATCCTCCGGCAGCGGAGGGGCGGGGAGCAGACGCAGGGCACCGCTCGGGGGGGCGCTGAGGGAGGCCGTGGCGCCCGCCTGGCTCGGCGACTGAATGGCAGCCCTCCTCCGAAGCGGGGTCCCTCCACACCGCGCTGTGCCTGGCTGGGACCCCTGCCTGCCCGAGGTGGCCTTCAGTCCGGGTGTCTCCCCAGATCCCCGTTGGGCTGTGGGGCCCTAGCCATGCTTTACACACATCAGACATCCCTCACGGCTGCCAGCACTGCGGCCGTGTCTCGAACAATCGTCACTTGACGCTCGCCCACGCGAGGCCCATCCTGGGCACCTCAGTGCACCTGCCCCGCATTCAGGAGGCGAGCGCACGGCCACAGAGACACTGGCTGTGCCCTGGGGCCGGCGGGGGGGGGGCGTGCAGGAAGGAGGCGTGACCAGGGCGGCCTTCTCAAAGCCGAGGGTTTGTGAGCCCCCCGCCCCCGGCCACGCCGGCCCATTCCGTGGGAAGGGCCGTGTCCTTGCTCAGAGGCGGCGTGGAGCCGTGTGGCTGCCAGCATGTGCCCCGGTCACGCCATGCCGATCAATCTCTGCTAGGCTCCACCGTGCTCAAATACCACCCAGTCCCCAGGTACCTTGTAAATCACTCTAATTAGGGGCTGTTCGCTTAAAATTAGAGAGCAATTTTTTAAAAAGCAAATTGCCCAGTAAGACGCGTTGGCTGTGGCTGGAAATATTTATGGCCTGTGTCTCTGCCTCCTCTGCCCCCAGCGTTTGGGAGTGACAGGCCGCGGTGTGGCTGGCAGGCGCCCTGTGGCGAGCAAGGCGCTCCGCCACGGTAAGACCCCCGGTGGCCCCTGGCTGGTCGTCAGCGCGGTCCGGCGCCCACACCTCAGCCTGGACTTGCCTCCAGGCCTCCCCTCCCTCCAGACGGCGGAGCCTCGGCCTGCCTCGAAGGGTTGGGCCGGGACCCAGACGGCCAGGTCTGTCTGCCACGGCGCGAGTCTGCGGAGACGGGCCGCGCGGGGACGCCGGGGGGCTCCGGGGCTGTGCGTCAGCGGAAGGCGAAGCACGTAGTGGCTCCAACGGGGCTCGTTAAATGCGAGCCTGTGGCGCCCCAGCTGGCGGGACGGCACGCGGCGGGCCCTTTGTGAGATGCCCTGAGTAGGGAACTGGCCCCGCTTCGGTGGCCCCCTCCCAAGCCCCCGACTGCCCGCGGGACGGCACAGGGGGGAGGGGATTCCCGTCGAGTGCAAGCCTACTGCTTGCTGAGGGAGCCGAAGGCAATCCCGCAAACGAAGGCACGGGAAGAATCCAGAGATGAGACTCATAGCAAGGTGTGGGTCCTCACGTCCCCACCCGAGCAAGATTTAGACAGCGCAACAAGATGACCAAACAGGCAGTGCGAACACCGCTCTCTCAAGACTCTGGGAGCGGGGTATTGTCTCTGTGTCACGGTGGCATGGCGGCTTGTCACAAGGCCCCATCGACTCCCGAGGAAGCGGCTGACGGCAGCTGGAGGGAAACGCAGGACGACGGGAGCATCTTGGGGCCTGAAAACAGACGGCGGACAGTCACAGAGACTTGGGGGTCCCAGCTCGGTGACGAGAGACACATGAGATGACGCGGCGTGCTTCCGTGACCCCGCGGGCCGAGACGAAACGCGGGGTCATGGCTCGCGGGTGCACCGGGCAGAGCCGGGGGGACACAGAGCCCGGGGTGCCCTGCTGGAGACGAGGGACCACCCCCCAGGTGTCGGGGCTCTGCCTCAAGAGGCAGAGAAGGGAAGGGTCGCGATCAAGGAGGAATGAACGAAACTGACGACAGGAGCGGGGGTATTGCAACCAGAGGCCGGTCCTTCGAAACCAGCAACAAAACTGACGGAAGAGAAAAGACAGAAGCTGCCGATACCAGAAGTGAGATCCTGGAGCTGTTCCGAGAATAATAAGAAAACACTTAAAAACCCTTTATGCCCATAAACTTGACAGCTGGGAACAGAGCGTCCCTTAAACACCACGGAGCACCAGGGCTCGGTCAAGATGAAGCAGCGAACCCGACCAGTCCGGCGGCCATTTAGGAAACCGAATTTGTAATTAAAACGCTCAAGAAGAAATCTCCAGTCCCACGTGGTTTCACCGGAGAATTTTATCAGACATTTAAATGAGAATTAACGCCCATTTTCCACGGTCTGTTCCGGAAGACGGAGCAGAGAGAGCACTTTCCTGCGCATAGGCGTGTCCGCCCGACAGCAAACCAGAAATGGCGCACACGCACAGGAGGAAGAGAGAAGTGGACTTGGTGCAGAGACCCTCAACAGAGCTCAGCCAACGTGGTCGGGAAGTATAGAGCGGGGACTACGCCAGGACCACGCGCAAGGCACTTCTGCGTGTGGCCGGTGCGCTGACGACCAGTCAGGACGTGTCACCACAACCCCAGGACACCCAGTCCCACTGCCGACACAGGAAACGAACGCCTCTGACAAAACGCGACCTCCATTCCCGAAGAAAACCCTCGGCAGAAGGGCGCGCACGGCCCACGCGGCCTCCGAGTGGGACAGGCGGCGCCGTCCCGTCCTGGGGGCAGAACACACACGTGGGGGCCTCGACGGAGGTCCACACTAACGTGCCCCATCAACCTTCTTTGTTTTTTAATTTTTTTTTTTAACGTTTATTCATTTTTGAGACAGAGAGAGACACAGCATGAACGGGGGAGGGTCGCAGAGAGAGGGAGACACAGAACCTGAAACAGGCTCCAGGCTCTGAGCTGTCAGCACAGAGCCCGACACGGGGCTCGAACTCACGGACCGCGAGATCACGACCTGAGCCGAAGTCGGGCGCCCAACTGGCTGGGCCACCCAGGCCCCCCCCCAATCAACCTTCTTAATGCAAGTGCCAGAGCTGCCCCATGCAGGAAGACGAGAGAACTGAAAAGAATTCTGACTTAAACCTCACACCTCAGGCAGGACTAAACTCCAAGCCCATCACAGACTCACGCGTAAAACATAACAACCTTCAAGCACAGAGACGACCCTTCAGGACCTAAGACCAGGCGGAGGACTTGTCAGACTTCACACAGAAAGCACAGTCCGGAGAACAGAACGAAGACGGACAAACCGATGGGCCTCATGGAAACTGCCAGCCTTTGCTCCCGAGACACAAGCCCGCCCGGGAAGGGGTACGTGCGAGTCACGAGTGACCCGGGGCTGGCATTCTGTGTCCCGGCGCCTCCTGGAAGGTCAGGTGCGTAGGTGGGTTTCGCTCATGGCTGTCCCCCCCGCCGGAACAGGGCCCCCTCCTCCCGCACAGCGCTGGCCGCAGTTGCGACGGTCGGTTCATCTGTGACTCCCTGAACCGTCTCCCTCCGTTCCCGGGATGCCCGGGGAAGAGGCGGCGGGAGTCAGGACGGGGCGGGTGGGGGTAATGACAGCAGCCCCACGTCACCCCGGGGCTCACCTCGCTCACGCACTCAGATGCCCCGAGGCCGGCCCTCCACTCCCTCACTGGCTCCCCGGCTGCAGGTGGGAAGCTGGTGGCTGCAAGGCCCGGGGGAGGCCGGCTGCTTGGAGGCCGTCTTCAGTCGCATGAAGGCTCACGTGCGGATCTGGGGGCGGCAGGCACCTGAGCGGACACAGCTCCAGACGGCCCTGCGTCCCGCGAAGCCCGCCGCTCCCATCCCGGCCCCGTCCTCGGCGCCGCCCCCGGGCCTTCGTGTGCGAGGCAGGGGCTGGGAGCCCGGGCACAGCACAGGCATGGCCCCTCTCCAGCCGGGTCCCGGCCGGGCTCCGCGGCCAGATGCTGGCCCCGCGGGGACAACGCGGGACGGTCGGTGTGGGCAGGCGTGCGCAGACGCCTGCCGCGTGCCGGGCACCCCCTTCCTGCTGCCACGCACGCGTACCCGGGGTCTTTGGGGTTGAGCGGCCGTCCCCCCGCTCAGACGCGACCACCCAACGCCTCTGCTCTGACCCCTCTGCCTGGACGGCCTCCTCCCGGTGCCGGCCCTGGGTGACCCGGGGCGCTCTGGCGAAGCTCGGGTCCCGCGCGTCCGCTGGGTGTGAGAGCCCCCGCTCAGCGGGATGTGCTCGGTGGTGGGTGGTGGGTGGCCGTGGCCCTGTCTAGGGGAGGAGCCTTCTACCAGGAGCACAGGCGCTTCCTCCTCCGGGGACCAGCCCGTCCTGCAGAGGGGCGGCCCAGGCCGCGCACCCTGGCTGCGCGCGAGCTCCGGCTACGCGGGCGAGGGCCCAATGCGCTGCCTGAGCCGGCACACGCCCACCAGTGATGCGTGAACGGCGGCTTCGCCACGTCTGCCAGGAAGTCGCCTTGAACTTCCGTGCCGGAGGAAGCCCCCTGAGCGCGCACCGCAGTGGGTCACGCTCACACGACACAGCTCTGCACGCACAGAGAAAAAGCGTGTAAACCACAAAACCTAAGTGGTTAGCTCAGGGAGCTGCGATGAAACGTAGCTCCTTATGGCTTTGTGCACTCTGTGGATTTTTTACTGCGGCCGCACGTCGTCTCCGTAACCAGGACCAGCCCGACGCGAACTGGGTCTCCGAGAGCGGCACTTCTGACACAGGGCACTCATCACACGCGCTGTTCTTGCCACAGGCACGTGCGAGTTCGTGGGCCTCACCGGCCGCCTGGCCCCGGGACTGGGGCCCCTGGGATGCCCGCCACGGCACCCGCGGGTCTCCCACCCAGAACCACGCACCAGGGCGGCGGTCGGTCGTGGTGTAAGTGGCCCGGCCTACCCGGGCCCCGCGTGGGGACACGGAGGTGACCCTCGGCCCTGGATCCCTCCTCCGCGTAGCCCCCACCTGGCCGCTCCTGCTGCCCCCCTCGCCCCTCCCCGACTGTGACTGTCCTGTGTCTCCTCACCTTGTAGGCCGGCTGGGCGAGGAGGCCCTTCCCACCGCTGCCCCCCAGGTGTCCCCCCACATGCCCCACCAGCCTCCGGCTCTGGTGCGTGTCCCCGTCCACTGCTGTCCCTCAGGGAGGGCGGGCGGCGGGGGGGGGTGGTGACCCCGGTGCTCGACGTAGGCGGACCCAAACAGGCCTGGGCACAGGCAGAGGGACGTGGTGGCCAGCGGATCGGGACGAGCTGGACGGAACGCCGAGGAGGCCGTCCCAGCACGAAGCTGCAAACGCCGAGCTGGCAAAAAGCATGTCCAGCACGGGGCGGAGGGAAATAGCTCCCCCAATTATCCCCGCTCAATTGTGCCGGGAAACGGCTAAATACCGCATGTTCTAATTATTCCGGCGTTGCTGGAGTTACCGTCCCCGGCGAGGGGCGACCTCTCCCCAGCGTGCTCTGGGGGGTGGGGGGGGGCGAGGCCAGGCGCCCCAGCAGCTGCAGATCGGTTCCGAGCCCACAGTTGTTATTATTATTACTCTATTTATACGGCTCTGCATCCCTCGTGCCTCGCCCCGGTTTGTGCAGCTGCTCCCACGGCCTCACGAGGGAGGGGCAGGAGGGCACACATGGGCGGCGAGGGCCCAGGGTCATTTCCAACGAGCCTCGTGCATCACAGGTGGGCGCCCAGGGGGCCCACAGGTCGTCGGCACAGGGCCAGGCTCCGTCTGGCGTCCCACTCCCGGCCCAGGCCTCCTGCCCATCCCGGGAGGAAGGTGGGGACAACCGTGGGGGCCGGGCCACCTCCCTCCTACCGGCTCCCAGGGGCAGGAGGCCAAGTGCAAGGGGCCCCCGAACGGCTCTGAAGGCCGGACGTCCCGGGAGGGCCCGGGCCGGATGGGCTGGAGCACGTGTCCCCTAGCCAGCCACCCTCAGCGCAATGACACGGATGGCACCAGGTCACGTAGGAAGCCCCCCTCCCCGTCCAGACAAGCTGGTACAGTGGCGCGCTCACGGGGACACAGGCGGCCGGCCGGGGGAGCGGCAGAGACTGAGCTGGGGACCTGGGCTCCGATCGTGGCTGCCCCTCCCACTCGCCGTGTGACCGTGGCACCTCCCCTCCCCTCTGCGAGCTGGACTTCCCTCAGTGGAAAGGGGCACACGGTGTCTGTGTCCCCACCTCGGATATTAACTCACTCACGTGCTGACAAGACGGATGCAGCCAGCTGCCACGGGAACTGACGGTGGCCTCTGGCCAATGGCCCAAGAGGAACTGAGCGGACCCACGCGAGTCTCTCCCCAAGAGACTGGTGGCTGCGGCGCGAAGGAGGGCCCACCTGGGCGCAGTCCGGCCGCTGACCATCGGGCCACCGCCACCGTGCTCGCGGTGGGAGCTTGTTCCGCCATGCACTGTCGATATGGGAGGGCAGAAAAAGATCCCTTTAGAAAAACATCCTGAAAGGTGGTGAAAACCTTACCGAACGCGAAAGGTAAGTCAGGAGAATGCCACCAGAGTGCGCGGTAGCCCAAGCGCTCTAAAGCAGGAACGACACATCTGAAGATACGGCGGCCAGAGACAAGCAGACACATGGCCAGAGGCGCAGGATGGGGTGACAGCGGACGCTCACTGGCGACCACGGAGGCCTGCAAAGTACAGAAGCAGCAACCAAACACAACCCCCGGCGCCCCCCACTCCCCGTGGAAATGTTCAGAAGGTGAGGCCGGCTCCAGACGCGCACGAGTGGAAATGGGAGCACGGAGAGCGGAGGGAAGCCCCGACTCTTGAAATCTCCTCACGTGACAGCAGCAGGCCACGAGCCTCCTCGCGTGCACAAAGTGACATCCAAGGGGAGCTCGGAGCGGCGGGGTTCTCACGCCCCACGTCGCGAGAAGGCTGCGGGAAGAGGCACGCGAGTCCTTCAACAACCCTCAAAACAGCACGAGAAGAAGTACAGACAGTAAGTCAAAGAAGGAGACAGACCAACTTGTACAAAACATTCCCCCGACCCAGAGGAAGGCAGAGAAAGAGGTTCAAGGAACAAGACAGGCCGGAAACAACGGATTTTGCAGCGAAGACCGTCACTGGGGATGAGGGTTGCTTCAGAATGATAACAGGACTAATTTATACATGAAATAAAAAAAGAATGACAGAAATACAAGAAGGCACAGACAAATCCAGAATTAGAGATTTCAACGCTTGTCTGCCTTTAATTGACAGAAAAGATAAAAAATCGGCGAGACTTTGATAGAAGATAGGACACTTGACAACATTATCAAAGAAGCTGACGTAACTGACGTTTATAGCACACACTCCAGCAGAATACACGGTATTTTTAAGTACGTTTGCTACACAGACAACATTCTGGACCTTACAACAAATTTCAACGAATTTTAAAGGATTAACGTCATGCAAAGTATGTTCTCCGACCACAATGAAATTCAGTCAAAACCCAGTAACGGAAAGGTAGCTGGGGATTGTCAGAATACTTGGAAACTTGGTAACCTACTTCTAAGTAACCCCTGGGTCAAAGAAGAAACCAAGAGGGAAATTACTAAGTCATTTCAACTGAATGAAGATAAAACAAAATCATCCGAATTTGTGGAGAGACTGAGGCAGACCTTGGGGAAGTTTTTAGCGCTAAATGTCTATGCAAGAAAAGAAGAAAGGGCTCCCATCAGTGACTTCAACTTGCACCTCAAAAAGCTGAAATAAAAAGGGCAAATGAGACCCAATGTACGCAGAAGAAAGGAAACAAAGATCCAAGCGGAAATCAATGAACCAGAAAGCAGAAAAGCAAGAGAAAAAAATACAACCCACAGCGGTCCGCGAAGATTAACAAGGCTGACGCACTTGGGCCAGACTGCTTAGGAATGAAGGGCGGAAGGCGACTGATGGGGTCGTGGGGGACGGGGGTGACAGCACGGGTCCCACAGATGTCAGAAACACAAGGAGGGAGCACTACCGGCCTCACGTTGGTGAGTCCGACAACTTAGATGCAGCGGACCAACTCTGAAAGACAGAACTCGCCGAGCTCACCGCAGAGGAGGGCTAAACCCGCTAAGCCCTGCGTCCGCTATGGAAAACCTCTCACGGAATCTCCCGGGCTGGTGGCACTCCCTGGGTCCCACGCAACACGCAACACCGGAGGAAGCGATACCAGCCCGACATCAAGTCTAAGACACCCGATGAGGACGAGCACGCCCCAAGCCCACGGCGAGCCCAGCACTGCCGATATGTCAAGAAGAAGGGCCACGTGATTCTCAGAACAGGAGGGAACTTCCTCAGCCTGACCAACGGCACCTGCGAATAACCCACATTCACGCCACGGTCGACGGCCCGAGAGCGAGCACCTCCCCACCCGCCGCAAGCAGAGGCTCGCCAGCTGGCTCAGCATCGCTCTGGAGGCTGTGTGGACCCGTGCAGGTGCAACGTCACGGTCCAGGTAGAAAATCCAATCACTACAAAGATACCAGGAACGACACATGAGGTTAGCGAGGGTGCAAAAGAAAAGATCAATATTCAAACACGAACTGCTTTTCTACAGTAGCAACAAGGAGAGATTAGAAGCGGAAAAGCAATCCCCTTCACGACAGCGTCAAAACACCAAACGCTTCGGGATGCACCCGACAAAAGGAAGCGATGGTGCGGACAGAGACTCTTGTCGACCCCGTGTTGCTACGATGGCCATTCTCCCCTCGATGACCTGGGAGGCTCGCACACCCCTGACCAAAACCCGAGCAGACGTGTGCTGTGCACGCACACAGGGGCCTCAAACACGGGAATGCAAACACCCAGGAATAAATACCGCCAGCGGCTCCGAGTGAGGAGGCGGGGGCGGCTCCACAGACGCCCTCCCTGCTCCCAGCCGCCTCCACAGGGACTTCCTGGCTCCCCTGTAGCCCCCATGGCCTTGGGAGAAAGTGCTACGCGGTCTTCTCACCGGGCCCTACAGCACAGTAAGCCAGCGGCTGCGGGTACACATACCGAGGGTCCGCAAACGCTTGGTCCTGTGCCATCGACAGAGCGACCTGGCTGAGAGAGAGGGATTCTCTCCCGCCGGGCCCAGGCCGCCTCCTTTGGCCACCACCGCGGACACCGCCTCCAGGCCCCACCCTGGGCCAGGGGCACAGAGACACAAGTGCCGGGCCCGGCCGTACGGAGAGGCCGGTCCCGAGGACCCCGAGACCAGATGGGGGAGCCACTTGGCTGGGGGGGCAGCCCGCACTTCACAGGTGGCTGGCATAGCACGGCTGGTGGCCCGGGTGCCTCGGCCGTGGTCACACGCCATGCAGCAGGCACATCGTGCTAGCCCTGGGTTAAAGACATCCCTGTGACGGACGTGACTCCCGGAAAGTTGTGTCTCCACAGTCACGATGGTGTAAGAGCAGCCAGACGCGCTGTGCGCTGGGCCTCGCCGCTCACCCGGCTGGCGCGTGGCTGCCACGGGCCCTGAGCGACGAGGACGGAAGTGGTCACCGCCCGGTCGCCATGGGATCGGGACCTGCCGCCCGGCCCTCGCCCTCCTGCGGCCGTGAGGGTCGCGCCTTAAAGCAGCCTCGATCCTGGCAGCAGAGTCCCCTCCTCTGTCTGCACCGAGAGAAGCGCGTAGGGTGGCTCTGCTAGGGCGCCCGGCTCCTGCCAGGTGCCTCTCTTCCGCAGGGGTCCCGAGCAGGGAGGCTGCTGGGAGGCTCGGCGGGGCCGGGCGACCCGAAGCCGGGGCACACGCGGTCCAGGTAACCTAGACCCCCCCCCCTCCCCTGGAACGAGGGGCCGCGGCTGCCGCGCAGGGTCCCGCTGGGGGACGAGGCCCCCATCTCTCGGGCCTGTGACTGCCCCTGACTCGGGGTTCTCCGTCCCCGCCAGGAACCACGGGCGCTCCTGGCTGAGGCCTCGGGGAGCCGGGCCCCACAATGTCCCAGGGTCCCCAGCCCTCACGTTTCTGCCACCATCTCTGTGCTGACGACCCCGCTCAGCCCTCTGGCGTTGGTATCATCTGCAAACGGCCTTGTTTTTCATCTTTGGCAAGGCTGAAAATCTGATCACGAAAGGAAATTTTCTTTTTTCTTTTTTAATTAGTACTCGGTAATATCACCAAGCTGTGAGTTTATGGCTTTGTAGATCTTGTGTTTTTGACACTAATTACTCACAAAGGCTTTTTAAGCCGCATCTCAACTCTGCAACTGCCACGCCGGTAATTACACAAGAGAGGGAGTCCCAACAGATTCCACAGGTCACACCCGGCCCCTCCGACCCCTGCTCCGGGCTTGTGGGGGGCCGCCACCCCCCTGGGCCCTGGGGCAACCCGGCCGTTCCCAAGGCTCCGGCCCAGGGGCCCCAAGGCCACGTCTCCGGGACTGTAGTCCCCGCCAGTCCCGGCAAGGGGCTCGGGGCTCAGGCTCTGCTCTGCCCTGAGGAGCCCGTCTCAGTCCCTGGCGGCGGCCGGAAAGGACCCGGGGCAGGAGTCCTGGGACCCCGTGGTGGGGGGTGCCTGCTCCATGGTGATGGTCTCCTGGAGCCTCCTAGGAGGGCCCGGCCCGGCTGAGGACAGACTGCCCACCTCCTCGGCCCTCCTTTCCCGCCCGGGGCCCTGAGCCAGCACCGACCACGTGCCCCTGTCCTCCCTGGCCTGGGCTTCTGCCCCCCTCCTGCCCCCTGCCCAGGCCACCGGGGTATGGCGAGGCCGCGTGCACCTCCGCCCGCCTGTGGCTCAACGGGAAAGCCCGCCGGGGAGAGGCTGCTTGCCTGAACCCTGAGCCAACGTGAGGCCCCAGCACGCCCACCAGGCAGGCCTGCGGCCCGGGCTTCCCGTCCTCACGCTCAGGAGCGCACACCGAGCCCCGGAACCTCGCCGGCAGGCAGGGTGGCCGGAAAAGCAGGAGCAGGTCACCCTCCGCCGGGACCCTCTGCCTCGCTGTGAACCCTGCAGGATGGCGTGTCCTTCCCTCCTCCTTCTTGGAGAACCCGAAGGCTCTTGGATGGGTGATACATCGACTGAGCAGAACAGGAACCTCCCTCTTGCTCATGAGCCCCGGGCTGAGCCTGCTGCGCGGCGGGCTGCACCCGGAAGCCTCCCCGGGGGCCGCGGCCCGATGAGCGCGCAGACCTTGCGGGCGGCCCAGGTGACTGCGCTGGGCCGACCTGAGATACGATCGGTTAGTCACGGTTCGGCATTCTTTATTGCAATCCCATCTTAAGATGCAGTTAAAACATCTCATCGCCAAAGTGCCTGGCTCCTCCCGGGCCTTTTCCGCCTCAGGCGAAGGCGTCAAAGTCAAAGCCGGGGATGCCGGTTCAGGCACCCCTCTCGTTTCCAAAGGGGCAGGTCCGGCGAGGACCGGTCTCCGAGGACACCCTGCTTTCGCAAGAGCCGTCCCGCTGGCGCTCCTCCCCCCGGGACAGGCTGGTGAGAACCTCCCTTCTGCTCCACACTTCATGCCGCCGTGGCGACAGGACAGCCCGGAAGTTTGGTCCCTGCAAACACATGCGCCCGCCTGACAGGAAGGAGGCTCTGAGGGGGTGAGCCGAAGCCACCGCGGGGACATTCACGTGAATCGGCACAATCTCACCACGGGTGAAAAGACAACGAAGCAAAGAACTAGCCATGCCTGGCGTCCCCGTGCCTCGCCCCTGCTGGCCCCGCTCGGGTCACATCCTGTCGCGGGGCCGCGTGCATCCCGCCGACGAGGGTTGGGCCGTCACACACTCCGGGACGCAGTGACGGTGCGCGCTCCTGCAGGACCCTCCGTGACCTGTAGGGTGACCCCGTGACAGGGCAGGCCTGAGCCCGAGGGACGGTGGGAGGGACGATGGGCGGGAACCCAGCAGGAGACGGGAGGACGCCCCACAGGCAGACCCCGAAGAGGGCGGGTGGGCGTGGCGGGGGACACAGGGCCTGTGGCGGGGTGGGGGCTGCAGGGGCAGGTGAGAGCTGAGCTTGGGGCTGCCACACCTGGGACCTTCTCCTTACGCGGGGGACCGACACCTCCCCTCACATCTGCCTCTGCCCCGAGGTGGAGAGAGGGGCTGCGATGACACAGGAGCCCTGGGCTGCCCCCAGGGTGACCTGACAGGACTCGGCATGTGCTGGACACTGTGCAGAGGGTACCAATGTCTGACCCCGTCTTCCCTTTCCACCTGGGGGGGGGGGGCGGCGTGTGCACCAGAGGTGAGGGGCTGGGAGCTCAGCCAGAACCGCCTCCCCGGGCTGCACCCCACCACTGTGAGCCGGGGCGGCATGACCATCCCCGTGTTGCCGTCACGATGCACGGCCTGACGGCCAGGGTCACTGTCCCCTCCATCGAGAGCCTGTGCGGCAGGATGATGGGGGAGGGGACCACGGTGACGCCCAGAGCTCGTCTCGCTCTCCCTGGGCACGGGCGCCGCCTGGTACCATTACGGGCACTGCCCGGGTGGGCCGACCGCAGGGCATGGGGGGCGCTGGAGCAGAGGTCTCCTGCTTCCCACGACCCCTCCTGGCAGACTGGCGGGCCACCGGGCAGTGCGCCGGCCTGGGGTTGGGAGCCCACTATTTATTCCCAGCCCGTGGGAGGCGGGGACTCACGCTCCAAAGCGCAGCTCGGTCCAGCACAGCCGTGCCTAGATACTGACGCAGGGGTGGCCGCGGCTCTGACCTTGGTCGGTTAGCGGTCCTTCCGGCTCCTTCAGCGTCTGGCGGCCGGGAAGTCAGCAACCCAAAAACGACGGCCCGGAACCCCACTGAGGCCTGTCTCCCTCTGATTCCAGAATGGAGTGCACTGAGCAGCACGGCCGTCGTGGTCTCTCGCTCGCCTCTGAGCTCGAGTCCCTGGGTGTGCACCAGCCAGGCAGCGGGCCCGGGGTGACGGACCGCCTCGGGTCGGGCGCACAAAGCCACGCTGGCCACCCTGACTCCCTCCGCAGGGCCTGGGGGGACCACAGAGTAACGCGGACACGCTCAGCCTTGCCACCAAATGGGGGCGGGGGCCTCTCCCTGCAGCCGAGCTCCACGGGAACCCATTCTAAGGCACCACCACCCAGGGCTGTCAGGACGGCTGAGTGGCGGCTGTGCCTCGGGAGCGGGGGACAGACAGGAGGGGACACGGCTGGCCTCCGGGCCCTCCATCCGTGCTCCAGGGGGCACGTGCCACCCCACTCTTGCGCGGGCCCCCGCCTTCAGCTCCACAAGGGGTACAAAAGTCTGGGTGAAAGCCGGAGCACAGCCAGGGTGAGATGCGGTTTGCCCTTGCGGGGCAGCGTCTCGTCGCCGGGGTGGAGGCCACCAAGGCCACCAAGGGAGTAAGCACCAAGACCCAAGGATGCCGATCAAACTAGAGTCATTTGCACCCAAGGCGTCCCCAAACCGAGGGGTGATTCGGGACCAACAAAGCATCCAGCCCATGGAGAGGACTCGGGACAGGACACGGCCACCTGGCTGGTGGGGTCACCAGGACCGAGGGCTCTCCCCTCCGCCCCCCTCCTCTTGGACAAAGAGCCGGCTGGAAGCACAGGGTCCCGGGCTCCCCCTGCCACGGTCCGGCCCTCAGGGAGGAGACGCCATGCCGTGTGGGCACCCGCGTTAGACACCTGAGCAGGCCCGCCCCTCGCTCTGCGGCCAAGGGCACGGCACGCACACTGCTTCCCTCCCCCAGACCCCTGCCCTCGGACAATAAAAGCCAGAGGAAGGAAGTCCTTCGTTCTTCGCAAACAACGCTCGGACTGAAGCCATCTGCGGGTGCAGACCGTGTGACGCGTGTTCTCCGTCTCGTCAGCGCCTCGGCCGCACGGAGCTATTTGCTTTCAGACCCGCTTCACGGGGCTGGAATCATATCGTAGGCTTTTCTTCATCCTGCAGTAGAGTCCACGTCCTGCTGGTAACTCTGCATTTTCACTGACCACGTTCATTTGCAGAAGAAACTTGAAAACGTATCTGCAGCGATTTGCTCCTCGGCCCCAAGAACGGATACGAGCCATCTGCTCACATCCGGCAGGTATCTTCCTGTGATTTAATTTCGGAAATGATTCTCCAGCCTGTTCTGGGAAAGGCAAATCACCCCACTCTTCGGGGGTGTCTGAAGAGCTCACATCTGTCCCCACCGAAGTCTGGCCTCTTCTGTTGAGCAAGCACCAAATCTCACATCCAAACGAGCTGGGGCCAGGGGGCAGCGGGCCAGGTGTCCAGGGACGGGACGTGGCTCAGGAGGGTCTGGAAGGCCCAGCACCCCTGCCAACAAAGGGCGGGAAGGCGGTCACGGTCGCTGTCCTGAAGCAGCGGTGGTCCGGGCAGCTGCGCCATGCACAGGGCAGTCGGCCAGGCCCCCAGCGGCCAGGGCCCACGCGCTCTGATCCCCCAGGGCAGGAAGGCACTTCCCGGGCGGAGAACCGTGTCTGTGCCGCCTGGGCCGGTCCCGCCTGCGCCCTGGGAGGCCCCCAAAGGTCCTGGTGGGGAAGGGACACGGGCCCGACGTGGGTGGACGTGGTTCTGGGGGCGTGCCACGAGGGCCGCCGAGGTCCCTCTCCCTGGACGCAGAGGGGGAGAGTGTGCTTACGAAGAGAGGGCTCACGCAGGCTGGGCCTCCCGGACGAGCACCATCAGCCAGGCTCTCATTCGGAAAACAGTGGTTAACGTTCCAGCCGAGCGTGTGACATTAAGGGCATCTAACTTCCCGAACAAACCGGCACACGCCGTTTCTCTGACTTCCGCCTGCCTTCGTCGGAACGCTGCCCACATGGCGGCAGGGCCCCAGATCCGCTGGGAGGGCCTCCCTCTCAGGGGAAGTCACCCCTAGACCACAGCCCTCCGGGTTCCACGCTGCTGTCCCCGCTGTGGTGTTGGGGACACGGCCGTCATGGCAGAGGCCAGACCTCAGGCCACCCAGAGGAGGCTGCTCTCGGAGCCTGTGTCCTGGCAGAAAGGTAGAGGGACACGGCCTCCCGTCCCCGAGTGACAACGGAATGGACCGGCCTGGGGCAGATGCCCCAAGCGTTACAGGGCGAGAGCCCTGGAAACACCGGGCACCCCACTCTGGGGCACCTGTGGACAGTGACCTCCCCCTCCTATTCCGACTCCCTGGGACCAGGACAGGCCAGCACCGGACGGCCTCCACAGGCGCCCACCGCCCCGAGCAGGGCAGCCCACGGGCGGGGAGCCCAGGGGCTGGTGCCTACCTCGGGGATCTCAGACGCCCAGGACGGGGAAGCGCCCGCTACGTGCCATCACCGCCTCCCTGGCCGCCACCGCGCCAAATAACTCGTGCAAGGCCCGTGTTTTCAAAGTGCTCCGGGATAAGATGGGTGGTTTGAAAGCTTGAAGGAAGCAGATCATTTCCCGGAAAGTCACAAATTACTGAACGCAGGGAGACCACCAAATGGAGCCGGACTAAAGGCCGGGCGGGCGCTGCGTGAGGAGAGGTGCCCCCGTGCTCCTCCGTAGACAGACGTTCCCGATGCTCCAGTGCGTCTGCACCCGGAAACAGAGGCAGACACGTCCGGTGGGTGCAGCTGGGCCTTTTGGGGGTGCTGCGGGGTGTTGGGAAGGGAGGCGGCCAGGCACAGACGGAGCGGGGCCCCGCAATGCCCAGAGGGCGGGGCTGGCACGTGCTCTGGAAAACCTCCACGGCCGGTCTCATCGTGTCTGGGCTGCGGGTGGGTGCTTCTCGTCCTGCGGCGAGACCCTGAGTCCGCTGGCCCGGGCGGTGCCCACCGGCCCGGAACCTCCGGCGGGGCAGGGGCCGAGGGCCGCGGCCTGGACTCTGGGGGCTCCCAGGGCACCTGTGGGGGCAGCACGGCGGGCCGCCTCGGCCCAGCCGGGAGCCGACATTTGAGAGCGGTCCGGGTGACGCTGTGTGATTTAAAAGTTAATTAAACCGAGTAAAGTGTAACAGCCCCAGGTGTTTATTTCCAAAGAGCATTTGGAAGGAAAAGGGGGAAATCTAATAAAAAAGCTCTGAGGTATCGCATTAGGAAATAATCACGTCGCTAAATCACCCGTGTCTCCAGTGGCCTCCGGATGACTGGGCTCCAACTCCGCCCCCGCCATCACCCAGGTGACCCCTCTAGGCGCAGGCGGCCAGGCCTGCCCCAGCAGCACCCTCCAGAGGCGGCCAACCCCCCTGGCGGCCGTGCATGCAAACTGGTTCACCGGCCCACCCGCCCTCCCGGCCCCCTGCCTGCTCACCTGCCCGCTCACACTGGCCCGTTCACTCACTCGTTCATTCGCTCACCCATCCATTCATTCGTTCACACAACCGCTCGTTCACGCGCTCGCATGTGTCCCCCCTGCACCAGCACCCCGAGTACTCGCCAGACCACAGCGGGAGGCGGAGGATGGCAAAGGACACGAGGACCTGCTGTGGCGGCGTGGGGCGGGACCGGTCAACAATGCACGCGGAGACCCAGCCCCTGGGAAGGCAGCATTTGGGCCGAGACCCCAAGGAAGTGTAGCCTAAGAGGGGCATGTGGGTGGGGGCTCCAGGCTCACGGGGGCCCTGAGATACAAGGGACCTCAGATGCCGTCTGGTCAAGACAGCCGCCTTCTGCTAAGGCTGGTGACCCCACTTCAGCAACGCCCTGACGGGGAGCTCAGCACCTCACATGGCCACCTTCATGTGTCACTGGACCGAAACCTGCCTCCCCGGGCATCCCGTTGGCCCACAGAACTGCACGGCAACAGTGGGAAGACGGGCTTCCTGAAGCTGAGCCCGGGGCCAACGCGGGGGTGCCGGGCAGTGGTGGGAAGCCTCGGGAACCCGCGGAAGGTGGGCAACACGCACACAGTATGGCTGGAATTCATCCATAAAACGCTCACCGAGGCCTCCTGTTCTGGGCACCTGGGAGGCTCCCTCGGGGCCTGGTCGGAAGGCACGGCGGGTCTTCACCCTCCTTCCCGAGCTGGGTACAAGTGAGGTCCCCTCCCGCCGCAGCCGGCGGGTCTCCATGGGGCTGTTATAGCGGCCTGGCTGGCGCCTTGGGGGGCGGCTCCCGAGAGCCCGGGAGCGGCAAGGGGAGAAGCCACGGGACAAGAGCTCGGTGCAGCCCGTGTTGAGTCGTGGAGCTGCGGGCAGCCTGAGGACCTGGGCCAGCCCCCACCGCCCCCAGGGTGCGGACAGGGACACTGAGGCAGGGCGTGGGCTGGAATTCTGGCGCGGGCCTCCTGACTCCAGGCTCCGGCCACACTGCGCTGGCTGGCACCCCAGGAGGGGCCGAGTCCCGCCCCACGGTAGTCCACGGCCCCAGCTCCGCTGTCACCGACTACCCTCTGTGACGTTAGGCACCCAGCACGGGGCGGGGTCTGGGTACAGGGGCGGGCGTCGGGAAAGGAGGGGCGCCTGGTACTCACAGAGGGGGTCTTTGGGGTACAGGCGCCTGACCTGGGGGAGCACTCAGGGGGCGGGTGCCCCGCCGGCCCGCAGACCCGCACCTCCTCTCGCTTGGCACCTGCCGGGGGCCAGGACGTGTCCTGGGGCCGCTGGAGCCGTTAATTACGACAGAGTAGACAACTGCGTTTTGAAAAATGCGTGTTTCTATGTGATTGCTTTTTTTAATTGGTTGGTTTAACATTTGAAATCTGACTTAATTTCAACCTGATTTTCCTCACCATGGGGTCAGGCTCAGAGCCGGGAAGTCATTGCCAGAGCGCCCGTCACCAGCGGCAGGGATCCCGGAGCCGCGCGCCGGGTCCCTGGGCACCACAGTCGGCGTGCTGGCACCAGGACGGTGGCGCCCTGCGGGAGAGGGGGCGGCCGTGGGGACGTGTCTCTGCAGATGCCAGGGTCCTGGGGTGGTGGGCAGCGGCACCCCGAGACCAGACCCACACGGCCTCCCCGCCCGCTCTGGAGCCGACCAGGCTCGGGTGCCGACCCGTCCCGTGTGAGGTGGCACACGAGGCTGGGGCAGCTGTGGGGACCTCAGGCGGGAGTGGACGGTAAGCGGCGCGGCTGGCCTGGCCCTGAGGGGGACGCGCTCCCCGCGGCTGGCAGCCCGGCCCCGAATCTTCTCCGGCAAGCGAGCCCTCTTGGGGCCTTTGTCCCTCCCTGACACACCAGGAATGGTGTCCGCCTCGGGGCCCTCTGGGAGGACACGAGAAACGCACCCAGGGAGCCGAGGAGCTCGGCCGGCCGGGCCTGTGCGCTCAACGGAGGCACCACCGTGCTGCCGCCTCCCCGCACCCTGAGGCCACCGGAAGGCCACCCGCCGTCCCCTCAGCTCCGGCTGCCCCTGACACAGGCCGATGCCACAGGCAGAAATGCCACGCCCCGCACCCTCCATCCACGTGTTCCCCACACGCGTTCCACGCTCTCCTGTCTCGTGCCTTCGTGTGCGCTCGGTCCTCTGCCTGTGTGACCTGCTCCCAGTGAGGCCCTTCTCGTCCTCCAAGAGCCACCTCGACGTCTGCTTCTCCTGTGAATCCTCCCAGAGCCTCCAGAGAGGATTAACTGCTTCCTCATTCATTCATTCATTCATTCATCCATTCATTCATTCGTTCATTCATTCTTCACCCACACACCCACCATCTGCCTACCTGTCCACTCACCCGTCCACCCACCATATTTCTGTCCATCCATCCACCCACCTACCATCTGTCCATCTGTCCCCCCACTCAACCATCCAATCACCACCTGTGTGTCCGTCCACCCATCCACCTGCCCACGATCTGCCTGTCTGTCCATCCGTCCGCCCATCCATCTACCCACTCATCTACCCACCCACCCACCCCTCCAACATTTACTGAATGCCTATCATGTGGCAAGCGCTATTCTAGCTGCTAAAAACACAACTGGAAATAAGTTAGACAAAATCGCTGCTCTTACAGAGCTTACAGATCTAAGTAAAAAAACAACGTCACAAAAAGGGAGCAGGGGAGGCCTCTAGGGAGGCAGTGGGTTTTCTTCCACATAGATGGTCATACAAGGCCCATCCACAAGGTAACCCTTGAACAGAGCCCTGAATGAGGCGGAGAACGAGGCATATGGCTCTGAGGGGCCGCAGGAAGTGGGAGAGGTAGATGCCAAGGTCCTGAGGCAGCACATACTTGGTGCATCCAGGGGGAGCCCAGTGGCCAGTGACCCTTGACGGCGGCGTTGGGGGGACGTGTGGGAGGAGCGGAGGCTGGAGACACACGTGAACTTGAGGAAGTTGCTGGGGTCAGTGCTACAAGCAGACCCATCTTCTGGAACAGGGGTCAGCAAAACCATGGCTCTTGGGTCAAACCCACCACCTGTGTCTTGTAAATAAAGTTTTATTGGCACACAGCCATGGCCAGACAGTTACATATCCATCTGTGGCTGCCTGTGCCTGACACGGGCACAGCAGACCATCGCGACAAGAGACTGCACGGCCTCTAAGGCTCACAACAGTCGCTGGCTGGTCCTGCACAAAGTTTGTGAACCCCAGCCTGGCACGCTCTCCGAGGGACCAGCCCCTTCTAACCCCGGAGGCACCGCCTACAGTTTACAGTGTAAACAGACCCCAGGCTGGGTAAGGGGACGGTCGTGAGCCCCACGTGGGGGAGCTGGGGTCAGCCGGGCGTGCATCGGGCATACCCGCCGCGGGACCTCAGGCCCGGGCAGCGGTGACTGCCCTAGCGGGGACCAGGGCTCGGCTCAAGAGTCTCCCCGAACCCCTGGGCCCCAGTTCGCAGGTGCACCGCCAGCCGTCACTCTGCGCACGTGGCTGGGACGGGCAGAGAAGCAGCAAACGTGCCAGAAAGACAGACGGCTCAGAAGCGGCTGGGGGGGGACCCGGGGCAGGGGGGGAGGGACGTGGCCTGGCACTCTGGCGCCAGCTGCCTTGCCGAGACTACGGGGAGCGCCCTGGCAGGTGGTCACGCACCTTGGGGTGTGCTCTCTGTCCTCTGGAGGGCACGTTAACACGGCCCTTAGGGAAGGGGCGCAGGGAGGGAGGCCGGACAGAAGGACGGATCTCGTCAGGACTCGGGGAGGACGGACACGCTGAGAAGGTGCGCAGTGTTAGCATCACCACCTCAGCGAGGAATCCGGTCCTCCTGCAATTGGAGGCCGCTCGCGCCAGCTCCCCGAGGAACGCCCTCTGCAAACTTTGATGCGAACTAATTAAGTTTGCACAGTTAATCAGGACCGGCTGCCTCGGAGACCCGGCATCGACAGACACGGAGGCCGCGGGGAGACGCAGCGGGGCCTCTGCGTCACGTCAGTCTCCTGCCTGCACGCGGCGAGCAGGTGCTTCGGAGCCAGGGTCCTGGTGACCCACGGGCAGCCCAGTGGCACGACAGCACCCACGACGGGTAGCGTGCCCACGCGGGGCCCTCGGGGACCGCCGGCAGGGGTGGGCACGAACACGGCGTCTGGGCTGGCCGAGGCTGCAGCTGGCGGGACACAAAGGCCGGGGCACGGGGGGTGGCAGCGCCGGGGCAGAGCACCCTCCGCACAGCGCCCGCCCACCTGCTCCCTCAGCACCTGCTAGCCGTCACCTACACTGTAGCAGGACTCCGGGCGTGTGGCCTCCACTGTGCGGGCCCCCGGCCCCGGCCCCCAGCCCACCTCCCCCAGGACCTCGGGCGTGTGGCCTCCACTGTGCAGCACCCCTCTAACCCCCGGCCCCCAGCCCACCTCCCCTCGGGAGCCCTGACTGCGACCCTGCGGCCCCTGCGGGAGCTCATTGCGGGCACTGCGGCAGGGAAGGAAGTGCAAGATGGCCATGGGAAGGAGGCCAAGGGACGGGGGCTGGGCCCGGTGGGATCCAGTCCAAAGGAGCTCCCATCGCTTACCGAGGACGGATTACGACACGTGTAGGAGGTGCCGCCCGGATAAGAACCGCATAGTGAAGACACCGTCATGTGGCGAGGAACGACACTTGCTGGGAGGCCCTCCGGGCCCGCGTCCTTCACGCTGGGAGGCCTGGAGGTGCAGGAGGCGGGCCCACGCGCCATTCCGGATTCTCTCAATCTGGTCGAGGCCGTGCCTGAGTCGGCGGAACTGGGACCACAGACCCACCTCTTCCCGGCCATGGTTGGTCAGAACCTTCTAGAGTCCTCTCTCAAGGCCCCTCCCTACCGCTGGGACTCCGAGGGCCATCCGGGCCTCTCTGGACTCTGACCCCGCTTGCCCTCGCTGACTGGCGCTGAAGGCGCCTCCTCGGCGAGGCCCCGCCCGTGCCGCCCGCACCCCCACTTTGCACCTCTCGGGCCCGGCCGGGGGGTTCCCGGAGGAACCCCGAGGAGCCTGCCGCCAGGCGCAGCCCGCCTGTGTTTGCGCAGAGAGCCTGCAGAAGTGCTGACGGCCACGCTGGCAGAGCCAGGAGCTGAACCAGCACTTTGTGCCGGGACCGCGGATGAGACCTGAGTTGGGGTGCGCTGTGCTCACGGGAGAAGCCCGCACCCCTCAGTGTGCTGGGGAACGCCCCCCCCCCCTGCATGCAGGCGGGCGTCCGTCAGGGACACATGGCCACAGGGCCTCAGCTGTGCACCGAGCCCTCAGGGGTCGTGGGTGCAGGAGGTTCTGATCCGGGAGGCCACGGTGGCCGACACCTGCACCCGTGACAGGCGCCCAAGGGGTGCTGGTGCAGCCAGTCGGGGGTGGACAAAAGGTTCCCAAAACAGCGACTGGCTAAAGTGGCACGCACGTCCGCCTCGGTGGCACTGTGTCCGCTTTGGACTGACACGCGCCCCCCCCCCCCCCCCCCCCCCCCCGCCAATTCACAGCATGGAGGTGCCCGGAGGCCATGAAGGGGGGTCGGTACCGCTACAGAAGAAACCGCGGGGCGCACCTTACCCCTCCTGCCGTGGGAGGGCCCTCCGCCAGCCTCAGTGGCCTCCACGTGCCGCCGCCCGGCCGTGGGGTCGTGACTGCAGTGTGTGGATGCAGGCAGGGAACCTGAAGGTGTCCTCTGCCTTCCAGTGCCCGTGACTCCCCCTACCGGCCGCAGCCCTACCCTCCTGCTCAAGGGGACAGCGGGGCCTTGTTCCCGAGGGCCAGAGCCCTGGCACAGGGCTGGCACATGTCGGCCGCCCTGGGGTCCCCTCCCCCACCTTCGTCACAGGGCACACACCCCACGCTGGAAACAGTGACGTGACCGAACATGACCCTAACCTAACCTGGGGTGTGCCCTCAAACTCCCAGGAGTGGGGGAGGGGGGACTCAGTGGGTCAATCCCACGTTCACCTGCTGCCGTGCTGGACCCTTACTCACAGACCCAAACTGGGCGCCACGGGGCTGCCCCCTCAAGGGATGCAGAAGCCGAGGGGGGCGGCCGGCTGGAGGGCTGGCAGCCGATTGCCCGACCCACCTCCCGCCCCCTGGTGGCGCCCACACGTAACCTACCCTTGGCGGGTGGAGCCTCAGACACCTTGCTGCGGCCCTGCTGACCTCCAGCCAGAAGAGGGACGGCGGCGGCTGGGCCGTGAGCCAGACTGCGCCACGCGCGTCAGCGCTTAGGCCGATCGCGACGCGCACGCGTCCGAAGCTTCGTGGCACAGGCCTCTGAAACCCACCACCCTGCAGTTCCAGCCGGGTCAGGGAACACTCGGCCGCCTGGCTGGGGGTCCTGGCGTCACGGTGGGCAGCCCTCATCGCCCTGGGCGTCCCTCCACTGAAACCCCAGCCACGGGTAGCTGCAGGGGAGGAGCGCGCGGGCGCACGGTCAGGCTCAGGCGGTCGCGCCCTGCTGCCGGGGAGGGCGCCGAGGCCCGGCCAGCCTCCTGCTCCTGGCGGGCAGTCTCTCCTCCCAGCCTTCTAGCAGGCATCACCTGGGCTCCACGCCTCGCCGCGGGGGTGGCTCCGGGCCGCGGGGGCCCTGTCTGGAGGAGCTCGTGCTACGTGTGGCCCCAGAAGGCCCACGCCAACGTCCCCTGGCCCTTAGGGCTCCAGGGCACCTGGTGCAGGACCATCCGGAGGCTGGAGCTTGGAAGAAGATGTGGCCCCACCTTCGCCCCCCACCGGCAGCTTCGGAGTCCCCAGCGGCCGTCGCGAAGGCTGGGAGCACGCAGACACGCGGGGACTTGCCCGGGTGGAGGAACAGGTGTGCAGGTGACGCTCACCTGGGAAGGTGTCAGGTGCCGGACAAATGCAGCGAGCCGGCGGGGACGTAGGGGGACGGAAGGCGATCTGCAGGACCCCCACAGGCACCGGTGGAGAGGGCGGGGGCCGCTTTGGGCGTGTGCGTCCTCGGACCAGCCCTGGTGGCTTTGAGGAGGGAGGTCCTGGGACAGGCCGTGCCGTGGGACAGTGAGCTGGCGGGGGGCCCCAGGGGGACAGGGAAGCCAGGCAGGCGAGGCCACGGGACGTAGTCCGGGGCACAGGCTGCCGGAGCGCGGGGTCACCCCACACCTGGGACGAAGCGGACGGCGAGGAAAGGGGGTCCAAGATGGCTGCCGAGGAGACCCCTGTCCCTCAGGCCTGCCTGATGTGGGGAGAGGACTCACCCAGCACCCAGACGGGGACGGAGCCCCTCTGCCCCCACGTCTGGGAGCTCATGGCGGTGAGGCGGCTGCCACCGTGGGGATGCCCTGCCGGCCCAGTCAGGGGTCAGGACGGGCACAGTGGGCACCTTCATCGGGACAGGGCTGAGGCCTACCCCGCTGGTGGCTTCTATCCCCACCCGGGGCCCCCGCTCTGCATCCGAGAAAAGCCCTGTAAGGAAGCTCTGGCTCCAGAGGCCAGGAGAGTAGACTGGCTGCTGCCTGGCCACGGGGCTATGCCTCTAGTCAGCACGGGCCACGGGGGGCGAAGTCTCCAGAGGATGGGTTACCAGACACACGGTGGGCACACGTCCCCTCCTCTCTTCAAACTCTCCTCATACACCGCTCCTTGGGAGGCGGGTAAGGAAACGTGGCTCCCGAGGGTGGTGGGGTGGAGGCCGCTGGACAGAGGCCCGGGGCAGACCCGGAGGGAGCCGAGCCTCCGCCGTCCACCCCGCCCAGACCGGGGTGGAGCCGGTGCCAGGGTCCAGGCTCCCCGGCCCCTCCTCCCCTTCGTGCCGCTATCCCCTCCCCCCGAAGCTGGGAAGTCAGGGAGAAACACCTTGCCAAGAGGGATCAGGAAGCAGGTGGGGGTCCTGGTCCCGCCTCCAAAGCGTCAGGAGCTCGGGACAAGGGGCGGGCACTGGAGTCTGGAGAGGGGATGCGGACACAGACCAGGCTGCCCTGGGGGGACCGATCACCCAGGGCAGGAAGCCGCCCCTCTCGTCCCCCGTAAAGCCGGCTGGCACCCCCCAGCCCTTGTCCGCTCTGGGCTGCCCAGGAGGTCGGCTGGAAAACGGGAGAAAGGTCTCCGAACACCGGCGGGCATGAGAGAAACAGAGACACGAGCCACGGCGGGCCGTCTTCAGCACACGCCGACCTCCGGCCCAGGCGTTCCCATGCGCCTTGACCAACGCCCCGGCAGCTGGCCAACACGAGGCTCTGCCCCACCGCAGGGGCGCCCCCCGGCCTGTCCCAGGGGTGCAGGAGGGGTGGAGGCTTTACAGCAGCGGGAATCCACAGAGCCAGCCTCGCGGTGGCCGGAGGTGGAACCGGCATCGATTCCCAATTCACAGCTGGGCCCGTCGCCAGCGGGGCTCGGGGAGAAATGCCCTGCCGAGATCAAGTGCAGGGGTGGTTTTTTAGGGCTCCTTCAGCCCAGCCCAGCGGGTGTTTGGCCCGCGGCGGCCTCGGAGCGGCCTCCGGCCTCCCGCCTCCCAGCTGCACGAGACCCCCGCCGCCTCAGCACCTGGGTGGATCCTACTCCCCCTCCTCATCGGGGGTCAGGGCTCCGGCTGACCCTCAGCACCCTCGGCTGGCGGGTGGAGGACAGGCCTCAGCATCCCCTGCCCACGGACAGCAGACGTGGCCGCCGGGCAGACCGTGGCTGTGGGAGTGGTGCCTGCACGAGGCACCCTTCGCATGGCCAGAGCATCTCGATTGGGGGGTGGGGGGTGGGGAGGCGGAGGGGTTGGCCCCCGATCCTAACGATCCAAGTGTCTGCGCAGTGTGTGGGCTGAGTGCGGTTCCCTTAAAGACCGGGAAGGGTACCGAGCTGTTCTCACAGATCAACATCACCCAGGGACAGCGGCTGCTCATCGGACGCCTGGCGGGCCCCAGCGTCAAGCTGCGAAGAGCGATCGTCTCCTGGCCAGGGGCAGGGGGAGGGGCGAGCGCTCCGGACACCGCAGCCCCCGTCCCGAGAGCCAAGCAGCCTGCATCCTGCCAGGGCTGCCGCGGGGCTCTGGGGCCCCTGCCCCCCCGCCTCCCCTGCAGCGGGAGCTGGGCAAGTCCAGGCGTCCAGTGACCCAGGTCCCCGCCCTAGACGGAGGCTGCTAACGAGCAGCTCCCTGCCCCCTGTCCTCCGCCCGGCCTTCCCGCACCCCAGCTCCGAGCAGCAGGACGAGCCTGTCCGTGCTCGCACTGGGGTCTGTGCTCACGGCTGAGGCTGCGGGCTCGTGGGGGGCAGGGGCCGGCAGACCAAGGAGAAAACATCCCTTTGCCTGGCGGACAGGCCACCCTTCCTCTGGGCCGGAAACACCACTGACAACTCAGTCTGGGGGTTTTGTGGGCACGTCGGAGCCACAGCTCTGTGACCTCCCTGGCTCCTCAGATTCCGGTCTCAGTGGGGTGTGGGCACAGGGCAGGTGCATCCCTGCACGGGGACGGGGGGAGCCAAGTGCCAGAAGGCTCGTGGAGAGAAGAACCCGCTCTAGGAAAGCCCCCAGCAGGCATGACAGATCCCGGTCACGTATGATTGATTACATGTGCCCGTGGGCACGCGGTCCACATACACGCACAGCTGCGTACGAGTATCTGACACGCCGAGTGGAACAAGCAAGATGCCAGCAGAGCCAGTGTTACTAGCCGGCCCGTGTCCCCCAGACTCGCGCACTGTGTTTAGGGGTGCAGCTGTGATGGAGAAAATTAAGATAAAATGAGGTCATGGGGCAGGACCCCAGTCCACCAGGAACGGGTGTCCTCGTGAGAGGGAGAGGCAGCAGGGACCCACCCTGCCCCTGCCCGGTACACGCACGGAGGACAGGCCACAGGAGGACGCGTCGAGCCGCCTGGCCCGTGGCATCGGCTGTGGCGGCCTGACCGTCCGTGGTGTCCGTAACACAGGCTTATCCGGTAAAAACCCAGCGCCGTGACACGCTGCCTGGCTGTGGTGAGCGTCGAGGCCTCAGGGTCGCCTGCACGCCAGCGCCCTGCCAGCTGCCATCCACCCCCAGGGCTCCGGGACCCGCACACTGCCCGACACCCGGCGCCGGGACCCGCCACCAGGCCGCGATGCCCTCCCGTGTCCACCAACCCGAACCCACCCCACGGTGACGATGCAGGTTAACGCCAAAACGCTCACACGCTCGCCCGGTGTGCGCGAGCTGCTTCAGAATAATCGGGGCATCAGGGAGGGCTTCGGTGGGCACGTGGGGATTCTCGACACCGTCCGCTTTCACAGATGCTTAAAACTTTCCGCGACGAACCTGAGGAAGGCAACGGGTGAAAACAAACCTGGAAGACCAAGGGCCGCTATTCCCCTTGCCGGCCAGTCACACGGGGGTCTGGGGGAAGGACTGGCTGCTGCTCCCAGGAGCTCAGAGCCCCATCCGCACGCACACAAGGACTCCCCCCAGCACGGGCACAGGGTAGGAAGCCACTCGTGAGGGGGAGGGGCCGTCCCACCTCTGCCCGTCCTGGGGCACACCCAGGGCCATGGCGCTTCTGGGAAGGTGAGAGGCCTGTGACCTCTGCCCGGGGATCCATGCTGACACAGACCACATCTCCTGAATGCTTTTGGGGGTCATGGGGGCCCCTGGGGCCCCCCAATGTGGGCTGAGTGCTCTTCTTTGAACGTATAAACCGGGACCAGACCTGCCTCCGTGTCATTAATGACCGACACGATGGACAAAACACACACGGTTAAGTGTTTGCACACGCTGGGCAGGCGGCTACAGTGATCCCTGAGGAAGAGACAAAGGAGGTGAGCCCAAGAGGCTCAGGCCGAGGCCCTGGCGGGCAGCGCCTGCACAGGATGGAGCCGAGCGGGGGGCTCTGGGACACAGGCCCCCACGACAGAGCCGAGCGGGGGCTCTCGGCCAGCAGGCCCCCAGGACGGAGCCGAGCGGGGGCTCTCGGCCAGCAGACACCCGGGAGTTTCCAGCAGGTGCCCAGGGTATTTACCAGAGACCCCCAAAGGGTTACATCTCAGCAGCAGAGTTTAGTCCTAGAATAAAAGCAGTCTTGACCAGCCGTGCCAGAGCTTAAGAACAAGCCTCGCAAGGGCCAGCTGACGGACTTGCCGGCCAGATAAAGGGATCTGAGAAGAAAAACCCATTGGAGATGAACAGCACATGAAAACCCCCCAAAGAGCAGGTCAGTGAACTTGAAGAGGGGGCGACGAAGAGCATCCAAAAGGAAGCACGGAAGACAGACACACACAGCATCAGTGACCAGCGGGATGAAGCCAAGTGACCTTAAATGTGTGTAACGGGAGCCCCAGAAAAGAGGGGAGGGACACAGAAACGGTATTGGAAGAAATGACAGCCTGGATGATCCAATTCTGGTCAACTATAAAACCACAGATCCAAGACGCCCCGTGAACCGCAGCAGAACAGGCACAAAGAATATCTAGAAATCGGCCCAAGGTAAGAAGACTTCACGTGCACAGCACCGAGGTAAGACCGCTAGCCTTGCGGGCTCTCCGGACGTGCACCCCCCCCCCCCCCAAGGGGCACGGCTCTGTTTCCATCTGACGCTGGTGAACCTTTCCTTATCCTGAGCTGGGGGCTGTGTCCTGGGATCCCCGCTGCTGTCCAATCCTACCTCCAGACCCCCTACCCCAGGAGGGCCCAGCAAACAGCGGCAAGCAGCGGCTCTGCCTGGGGCGCCCTCCGGATAAACACAAGCCCGGCCTCTCCCATGCGAGGCTCAGGGGGCAAGCGTATCTGGGCAGAGGGGGCTCAGGGAACACTCTGGGCCACCCCGATTCCCGCACCTGTTCAGCTGACGAAACGAGAGACGTTTAGAAGCCAGCGTGTGTTCAAAGCAGCTCCATTTGAAATTCAGAGGACCCAAGAAAAAGAAAATTCAAATTAAGGTGTGTGTCTGGGCCCTGTTGCTACAGCAGGAGATGAGAGTGCTCCCGGAGCAGGCTTCTTCCCACACGAGCCTATGCGCGGCCCCGACGGCCAGTCAGGGGAGGGAGAGAAACCTCGCAGCCTCACCCCGACTCCCGACACGGGAGCCCTGTGGGCTCTCCACCTCCTGGCGGGGTCTCATGGACCCAGGCTCGCCCACCATCCTCCCTCAGCCCTCACAGAGCAGGGACGAGGCCGGAGCCAGAAGGGTCCCTGGAAGCGCGAGGGGCGGCCCCTCATTCAGGGGGCGGTGAGAGACGCTGCGGCTTCTCCTGGGCAGTCTGCGTGGGGACCGGAAGGTTCCCGACCCTCCTTCCAGGAGGCCCAGGGAGCCCTGTCCAAGCCAGAAGAAGCCCCTTCCCGGCCTCGCTGGCTGGCGGCCCTGGGGGCCAGCCCTCAGTACCCAGCGGGGGCAGCAGTGCCCCCAGGCAGGCAGCAGGGACGGAAGGCCAGGATCAACCGGCAAATTCCGAGTGCCCTCGGGTCCGGTATTTCGGGAGAAAACAGAACAAGCCTCTTTCCTTCCCTGTTCCTCAACTTGAAACCGACACTCCAACCCTGAGATCCGGCATCTGACTGGAAGTGACCGGAGGATCAGTGCCCCTCGCAGGATGCCTGTCCCACACACACAAATGCAGGTGACACCAAAGGAGGGCCGAGGACCCCAGAGGCTCGACCGTCCTGTGAAGGTCAGGACGAAGCCGCAGTAGCAGAGCGGGTGTGTGGGCCCTGCCCCTCGGGCCGGGCTGGGTGCCCCCGACACTCAGGCCCACGGTCACGCCGGAGGGATGCCCGCCTGCCCCCCGGCAGCCAGCCAGCCGCCTGCACTTCATGCTTGGCTCCACCAGCCACAAGGCCACCTTTGGGGAGGCTAGCCCGGGGGTGGGGGTGCAAAGTGACGTGGCCACCAGGAGGCAGCTCTAGGACTTAAATGCACTGGCCGGTCTCGGTGGGCCGGTCAGTAGCCAAGGGACCCCGCGTTCCTCGGCCGCCCAGAGCTGTGGGCAGCTGTCGGCAGGGCAGGAACGCCTGCCGATCTGTTTGGCAGGGGCAGACTCCGGTCAAAGTCTCAAACCCGAAGTCCACGCCTCAGTGTCACGGCCCCACCAGCGCCCCGGCCCACAGGGAGGCCTGCACATGGCTTCACTGGACAGGCCGTGGGTCCTCACTCACGCCGCCTACGCCTCAGCCCAGACGCGACGCGACTTGTTTTGATCCAAAGCACATCAGAGAGCGACCTGGTCCAGGCCAAGGGGCGCCCCAGGGGCATGCTGGCAGGGCAGGGGGTTAGGGGTTGATGTGGGAGGGCAGGCGGCCCACACTGGTGGGGAGAGGAGAGCCGCGGTGAATCCTGCCCCGTGTCCGACGGGCCTGAGCAGACCTGGCAGGACGTTCTTGTGGGGGGTGACAGTACTGGGGTCCTGGGGCCTGCCAGCCTGCCCCTCACCCTGCTCTCTCCTACTGACAGGATCCGGGAACGCTGCCCCTGAAGACAGCACAGCGGGGCATGGCTTGCATCCGCCAGAAGATGCACAGGCCCGCTCCTCCCAGGAACTGCTGTCAACCACTGGACCCGACACGAGGGATCCAGACAGATGACGGGGTGACAGGGTGGGGGCCCCCAGCAGGATGGAGGAGGAGGAATGTCCCTTATCTGGCCTCTGAGCAGCCGCTCTCCTGACACGAGGTCCCAGTGTGTGGACAAAGCCCCTGCCGAGGGCCTGGCCACGGGTCCCCTGCAGGGCTCCACGTAGGGCCACCCGCCACCTGCCCTGTCTGGGCCTGCTCTTGGTTTGCCCCCAAACACCCTCTATTCCGACTCTGTTGCGGGGAGAAGGGCACTTCTCGCGGGCCTGGAAGCTCACGTTCACGGCTCCGAGGGCCAGGCAGGCCAGGCGCGCTCAGAAAAACCCCAGGAAGCCACAACACGGGTGTCCCACGGGCCACGTGGGACCATGCTGTCACGTCCGGTTCTGGGTCAACACCTGACCGGTGGAGCTGTCCCTGGGACCTGGGGGGAAACTGCGGCTCCCGGAACCCCTCTTCTTCCTCCTCCGACCAGGAGCTGTTGCCACGGCAACCGCAAGGCTCCCCAGCCCCGTGCCAGCGAGATGACGCCACTGGGACGTCGCCCTGAGGCACGAGTTTCTCTCCTCACTGCAGTCTGGTCCACATCCTGTCTTGCTTGGCCCGACTGTCCCGCCTCTGCACAGGGCAGCCTGCCTCTCCCCCACCCGGCCCCTGGCCCTTCCCACCCCTGCTGCCCCACAACTGCCCCGGGCTCAGTACTCCACGGGAGGCTGGTGGCCTGTCTGTGCCCGTCAGACAAGAGTCCCGGGCACTGGTGCCAGTGGGGCCCGGTGGGGCGGAACAAGCCTGCGCTCTGTGGGTGAGGGGGCCACGGGACCGACCCGCTCACTTGTTTATGAGGAGAGAAGGCGGCAGCCACGGGCAGCCCAGGGGCAAGCTCCTTTGCGGGGCTGCACGGCCTACACGGGCCTCGGTCCGGGTCAACACGGCCCCGCTGGCTGCCGGGTCCGCAAGGGCCACGGCGTGTGAGGGGGGGGTGGGGACAGAGGTCGGAGACGCTGGGGGACAGAACGGCCAGGAGGGCAGTGCAGGTGTGGTGGCGGTCGTATACCGAGTCCCTTCCAGGAACGAGCCAGGTGGACACAGGGGGCTTGGAGTCACCGTGTCCCCCGAGTACTCGCTGCAGTGACAGCAGGAACTCTGGAACTTTCTGAGGACGTGCAGCAGCCAGATACTGAGCCGGCGCGGCCTGTGCTCACCGCGCCACGGTTTACGGGTTTACCCGCAAGCCTCTCCCCTGCCCTCGAGCTGCTCCCTGGTGCTGGAAGTGGTGCCCCCGCCTTGCCTGCTGGCCCGAGGGCGATCCCCGGGGCCGGCAGAGAGGACTCCCGCGTCCACAGCCGTGCCCCAAGGGCACTCACACGGGGGCCGGGCGCCGAAACTCAGCCACCGGCGTACCCGCCCGGTCTCCCTCTTGGGACGGGGGGCTCGCCCCAGCTGGTCGTCAGGAGGGAGGGCAGGAGAGCTCGTGAACCACAGCCAGACAGAATGACAGGCCCAGAGAGCAGGCCTCCGGAGGTCCCGGAGACTCGCACGCACCTGTGGGCGCCACGGGCGCCCCCACTGCTGCCGGCGTGGCGAGGCCCGCTTCTCCTCCGGCACGGGGGCGGGGGCGGGGGCGGGGAGGGCGGCCGGGCCCCCGCCAGGCCGAGTTCCTGTCCTCGGAGTGGCGGCCCCCGGGGGCAGGCAGCTCCCACCCACGCGGCAGCAAGGGCCGGGCCGCCGGGCGCCGCGTCTTCTGGAGCAGAGCGCGTGGGGTGAGCCCGAACCCTCAATCATGCCGGCGCACATCTGCAGAGCCCGCTCAGCCGGAACGGCGCTCAGCTATTTCTAACTCTGCCTTCAGCCCCCTTCCTGCCTGAAAGATCATCTCTGGGAAAATAAAATAAAATAAGCCAAAGGGGCCAGGAGACTGCAGCTTTCTGCGATCCCCCTCCAGCCTGATTGCGCCACTGCGGCGTGGGTCTGGGCAGAGCCCCCAAGGCCGCGTGAGGGTCGGCGGGTCGGCCCGTCTCTCCGGCTGGTCTCCGTCCCGCAGCATCTCTCACTTAGGACCACCGGCTCACAGGGAACCCTTCCTTGCTGCCCCAGCCAAGGCTGAGCTCGCTGGCGGAGCCCTTCTGACCCCGGGGCGCATCCAGGTCAAGCTCCTCACTGTGGGTGGGGAAACCGAGTCCCACGGGGTGCAGTGGCCCGGCCAAGCGTGAGGGCTCCAGGGCACCTCGTGTCCCCTTGGGTCCCGGGGCAGTGCTGGGCAGGGGCTGCCTCTGGCTGGGTCCCCGGAAGGCAGTGAGGATCTGCACGCGGTCAGTCTGCCGTCTCCCTTCTACGTGGCTTCTCGCGCATTCTCCCCATCTGTCCGTCTGTCCGCAGTGCACAGCCCGCACGCGCCAGGCCGAGCAGGCAGACGAGCAGCGGATGGGATGGGACGACGGGGCCTCCTGTCACTGAGCCGTAACAGGCAGAGGCAGCAGGTACTTCACCGGCAGTCACTCCCAGCCCCTGCTTAGAGACGTCCTCACAGGCTCGGCAGCTCCAGACGCACCTTCTTTGGGGCCTCTGAGGGCCCGATAGCACCCACCCCGGAGAAGCTCAGAGGCTCCGCGTTTCGAGTGTCCGGGAGGACTGCGGCCGAGCAAGCGAATGCACACACACGTCCAGATGGTCTGCGGATACCGCCGCGCTCTGGGGCCCTCCGCTCGCCGCAGCTCAGCACTTTCTGCCAGTGGAGGCGCAGAGGGAGGACAGGGCCACCGTGGAGTGCAAGCCCCGGCCGGGCACTGCCCGAGGCACGGCAGCCAGTGCGGGGGGCCGGCACCTCGGGAGGGTGGGGAGGTGTCCGGGGGCAGAGGGCTGAGCCGGCCCAGAGGATGCACCTCTCACCCGGCCCCTCCCGTTGGGTGGCCTGTGAGCTCCCGGGAAGGCCCCAAACGGACGTGCACGGGCCCCGAGCGGCAGATGCCCGTGGCTGTGTGAGAGGCGGCTGACACTGGGGGTGGGGGCTGAGGCCCTCACTGCCACGTCAGGGAGCCCGGGAGCACCAGCTGGCCGGGGTGCGGTGGGCCTCACCTGCCGAACTGTGGGAAAGGCCCCTCAGGGGGACCTATGAAGGGCTCCAAGGATGGGCCCGGGGTGGAGGAGGCAGGACCGGGGCCCCCACCAGGATGCTGGGGACTTACAGCCCTACCCTGAAGGGAGAGAGGTAAGCGGAGGGCGGGAAGTGTGAGCCTGGGGCCCCGAGCTGGCTCAGACCCCTTCAGTTCACCCCACACGGCTTCCAGTTTTTCCTGATGAGGCGGGACAAGAAAGACAAAATCCCACCCACCTGTTGGTGCCCGTACGGCAGCAGGCACCAAGGGGGTGACAGGGCTGGAGACAGCAAAAGGAAGGCCAGCGTCCTCAGAAAAGCCGGGCTCTGGGGGAGGCTGGCCAGCGTGTGAACGCCAGGACGCAGGGACAAGGAGGCGGGAAGCTGGGACCAGGGCGGGTCCACCAGGGGCTGGGCAGGCCCCTGCCCGGCAGGGACCCACGAGAGGCCCGAGGAGAGACAAAGCTGCCCCACACGCCCTGCTGGAGGTCTGGGCAGGGGCAGCCCTGTGCGTGTGCCCGTCACACGTGCGCACGCGTGCTCCTAGCCTCTGGTTCCCGGACAGCCCCCTCAGGCCCATGGAGGCTCGGCCAGGCTCCCCTCTTCCTCCCCCTGCCCCACCCCAACACCCAGGCCCTGAGGCCCTGGGGCATGAGCGCTCTCTTCAGGGAACCCTAACCTCCGGTCCTGGCTCTCTCGCTCTGTCCAGTGGCCGCTGCAGCTGACCCGCCTGTCCCAGGGATGCCACGGGATTGGGGGGATTCCTGGGGGCAGAGTGGGGGGGGGCTTGCCTAGACATCAGGGACCGGCTCTGTCCTGCATCCCCAGCTCTTTGGAGAGGGACATGGGACTCGTTGGAAGCACCCCCAGAATTCCACGGACAGAGAGCAGAAACAAACAGCTCCTGCCTCCCGGTGCTATGGGGTGGGGGGGTGGGTGGGAGGGGCGGCGGCTTGCAGGCTGGGTGGGGCGGCCAGGAGCCCGAGCTTCCAGGACGTGGCAAAGCCACCAGAAAGGCTCCACACACCCCAACAGCATTGGCAAGTGCCTCGGGCACCGGGTCCTGGCCGGGGGCTGTGCACCTGCTGGGCGCGTCCTGGACCCTGGGTAGTAAGGAGTCTACAATCCAGTGTGCGAGCCCGACCAAAGAGGCCGCATGCCGAGATGCGGGGTGGGGGCCTGGGTGGGGGCCTCCTGGCTTGTCCATACCTACACCGCACTTGAGGCCTCCCAGGGCCCAAGGGCCCGACGTAGGACGGTTCCTGTCCCTGAAGAACAGCTTGTGTAAAGGAATAAAAGTCATCTACGTAATGACCAAGCAACAGAAAGCGACACGTGTCCTGAACGGTGTAAGTTGAAGACAGTTCCCACCTCTGGGGAACACCGGAAGCCCTCCCGGAGGAGGCGACTGTGAGCACATTACGGCTCTGTTGGGGGGTGGCGTGATCTGACCAGGGGCAGGGCCCAAGCGCTGGTGTGCAGGGTGAGGGGACCCCCAGGGGAAGGCAGAGATGGGGGCCCTGTGGGGCTAACATGGGCCCTGATGGGCAGCTTCTGTCTGCTAAGCGCTCACTGCTTGAAAACACAATTCTGACAAACCCTGAAACCCAGGGTGGGTCCTCAGCGATGCTGCTGGTGGCCCCGTGTCAAGCACTATGGGGGCTTGTGGTCGTGAGCTGTCTTAGACGATGAGACCGAGGCTCAGAGTGGTCTCCAGGTGGGGAAAGGCAGCGTGTGGGTCCAAGTCTGGCAGCCTGGACGAGGGGCAGCTGGCCTGTCTACCGGGTCCTTTCCAGACAGCTCTCTGCACGGCCTCCGAGGACCAGCGGGCACTGTGCTTCGCATCTCACAGTCGGTGACGTCCCTCCACGTTTTCCCTGACGACACGGCAGAAGAACCCACGCATCTAGAACGTGGTGGGGCCGTGAGCAAACCCACGTCTCCTGATGCTGTGCACGGGACTGCCCCCTACCTGGGGGGTGGGGCTGGAGGCCCAGCTGGGACGGTGGGGGCAGGGGTGCCTGCTGTGGGCGTGAATGGAGGGCTGAGCCGTCGGCCCTCCTGTTGTCCTCGGGGGCCGGCTCACACCCATGCTGCTCCCGGCACATCTGGCCCTTAGGTCCAGAGCCAGGCCTGCAGCTGGGAGGCAGGGCACCAGTCAGAACTGTGGGTGTACTGGACCCTGCAGGGGACCCTCAGGAGGGGAAGGTGTTGGGGTTACTGCAGCAACACCCAGGAACTGAGCTGGGGTGAGCTCTGGGCGTGGACACACTCAAGGGGCCTGGTGGGGGGCAACTGCTGAGCACAGTGAGGCCTTGCACATGCAGGAGAGCCGAGGGTGGGGAGAGACCGCAGAGAGCGTGGGTGGGGGCAGGGACAGCCGAGGATCTGTAGGGGAATAGTGGAGGGTCCGGGGTGGGGGACGGCAGAGGGTCGGGGGACGGTGGACAGTCTGGGGCGGCGGGGAGAGAAACGGCCTGACAGTGCCTTTGCGGATCTCTGCTCCACAGGCGCCGTCCTGTCCAGAGTGAGGGTTTGTAAGACCTGAACATCTCTGCTTACGCGCTTGACATTTAAGAAAACCGTGTGGGGTTCCCACAACACACGAAGTGCTCGTCAGGGTCTGAGTTCTTCGGAAGATCGTGGAATGACACAGGAGAGACGTTTCTGAGAGCTTGCTTAGAAACGTAAAAACAGACACGCGGGACCCAAGACGGCCGGGGATGTGAGAAGGCAGCCACCAGGCCGAGACGCGGTGCTGACCTCAGGACGAGGAGAGGCCGCCAGGAAGGAAGGGGGATGGAAACGAAGTCGGGGGGGGGGGAGGGCCACGCCGACCTGCGAGGTCGGGACCCCTCTTCCCTCGGCCTCCCGCGACCCGGCGCCTCCGGGCTTGGCCAGCACCTGTGCCAGGAAGCAGCCGGGGAGGCACAGGTTTAGCGTGAGGTTCAGTTCACGATGAAACGAGACAGGCAGGACTTCCTTTGCTACCGCGTCCTGCTCCACGTGTGCAGATCGCACGGGTTACGGCTGCTTTACGGACCCAGAAGAGGGGGTTCTTTGTTTTTACAAACGTGGGCAGAGCCAGGTGGACGGCCCGCTTCGCACCGTGGCCACCCTGCGTGGGGACCTCCGTGCCGACCGTGGCCGCCCACAGCCATGCCGGGCCCACGTCGCCGTCTTCAAGCAAAGGGAGGGGAGGCCAGCGCGGCGGTGGCGGGAACAGCCCTCCTGGTCGGCCTGGCAGCGCCCCAGTCCTGCCCCTCACGTGCGGGTGCGTCATTCCCCGTGACCGTCCCAGTCCCGAAACCCGGACACCGCCCCGGGCCTGGACACGGGTACAGCTCCACAGGCCACATGCTGCCTCTGACTCCGAGGGGGCTCCTCTGTGGGGGCCCCCACCCTGCTGGCTTCTCCAGAAGGAGTCTGGGGCCAACACAGGCCGCCAAGTTCCCGCCCTCGCATCTGTCTGGGGTTCCAGCCCTGGCGTCTAAGGCAGACCCGAGGGCCCGTCCCAGAGAGATCCAGCAGCTTCCGTCCCCTGTCCCGTCTGCCACACGGCACGATGGCCTTGGCCACGGTCCAGTCCTGAGGCCGCCTCCCTGGCCCAACACGGACCCTCACCCTCTTACTTGTGCTGCCCCCCGGGAACTGCTGGGGCTGGATGCCCCGGGCCTCGCTGCCCTGCCCCTCCCAGCGACGGGGCCAACACAGCACAGGCGGACGGCAGACACCCAGAGGCGGCCAGGTCGGGGCGGCCGGGGGTCAGCAGACTCCCCTGGAAGCAGCGGGCCACGCCTCCTGAGGGGAGGCCGCCACCGCTCCCGCTCCGTCGTGCACCAGGACGACCGGGCGGACGTGCTCTCCACGCCGGTGGCCGTCACCGCGGTCCTACCTTGAAGATGAGGCAGTCGGCCTTGTGCTCGGCGTACATGGACGTCAGCCGGTACTGGCTCTCCGTGGTGACGTCTATCTGGTAGCCCGTGAGCGTGTAGCAGACCTTCCGGAACTCCTGGATCTTTGTGTGAAAGACCTCCTTCAGCCGCTGGTTTCTCAGCTCGGCACTCTCCACCTGCTTCTTCAGCTCTGGGGGCGACAGGGGACAGGGTGAGCTTGCAAACCCGGACCGGATGGGACGCGGGGCGGCAGTGGGGGCCAGGGCCAGAGTCACCGACAGAGGGTCGTGGAGGAGACGGGGTCCCACCCAGGCAGAGCCCTGACGTGCGCGAGTGCGAAGCTAGGGAACGAAGAAAACAAGCACAGGGACGGCCCGACCTTCGGGCGTGGAGTCGTTCAATTAAACGTAAATAACTCTAAAGACAGCAGTGACTCTGAAAACAGAGGGCCTCGTCCCAGCTCTGAGCCCTGATTCAACCCCCGGTCTGGCGCCTTTTCTGAAGGGCAACAGGCAACACAGAGTCCTTCCCAGGGCCGCTGAGGAGGCTTGGGTGGGGCCTGGCCCCTCACGGGCAGTCTTGGGTCTGTACCTGCTGGGGGGCTGGCCGCCCACTCACATAGGCCAGCGCTGAGAAGTGGTGAGCAGGCAGGGGGCCTTGACAGTGGATGCCCTGGGGCTTCCTGGTCACATCCCTGGGGCTCTCGCCCCACCCCCGCCAGAGACAAGGCCACTGCGTGCAGACAGGCCCCTGGGACCCCGCCCGCCCCCTCAAGGCTCTAACAGGACGGTTCAGGGCAGAGGCCCCAGGCCCTCCCGTCACGCCTGCCACGGTTCAGGGCCGCACAGGAGAAACCAGCTGTGCCAAGCACAAAGCCATCAGGAGGCTACACAGCAATTATCACGAATCCTTCACCCAAGGTGCCTTCCCAGTAATTAAACCTCCGTTCTCCCCTCACTAATTAGCAAGGCTGGCTCTCCTCAAACACCAGCCTCTGAAGCCAGGAGCTTCCTGCTGGTCCCTCTGGAGCTGATGTTGGGGAACCCCTCCAGGGCCCGGGGACGTCCTGGGTGGGACAGGAGCTGTGCCGTCTAAGAGGGTGGTGGGAGACCCCAGGCCTTGGAGCCGGTCAACCCGGCTGTGACAGGGACAGGAACCCTCTTGCTCAAGCTGAAGCAAGGGGCCCGTGGCACATCCTGTGACAGTCACCAGGATGGGCCCGGGCCCGGCAACCAGAGGCTCCCTGGCAGGGCTGAGGGCAGGCAGAGAGCAGGAAAGGTCACCTCCTGGAGCAGGTGAAGGGGATGGGGGAGCCTGTCTTCCAGGGAAAGACACACAGGAGAGCCTCCATCCGTGCGCCCTTCCAGACCTGTGGCCCTGAGTGTGTGACCCTCCAGCTCCCAGGTGCGTCGGGTACACAACTGCCTGTGGAGGCGTTGCAAAGACAAGCTGGATCCCACGGGGCCACAGCACAGTGCCGTGTGGGTTCGGGCCACACCTTGGATGGTGGGAGCTCGGTCAGCTCCAGGCACCAGCACGCTCTGCAGCCGTCACAGGGCGACGCGGAGGGCATGGGTTCTGGTTCACAAACGGGCTTGTGACATTCACTGCCGGGCCACGCGTGTCTGGCGTGGGGAGGGCCAACCGCCCCAGGCCAAGGTCTCGCGGCCCCGCTGCCCCTCACGCGCTCTGGCCTGCGCCAGGCTTCTGGACACGTATCCTGGGTCTTGTCTGTACCTCGTACAGCTCTGCGGGCAGCCCGGGGCCGGCCGTGTTCTTGCTCTGAATGAGGAATCTGAGACCAGGGCACGGCTCCTTCCAGCCTCCCCGCCATGCGGGTCCCTCCACCTGTCACACGCCCTGCCCTCACCTGCCCTCCATCACCACACGGCCCTGATGGCCCCGGTGGACATCCTTCTTCCGGAGCAGAGAGCCTCTCCATTGGGACACGGGCGTGGAGCCCTTGATTAATCGAGTAATCAGACTACGAAATCCAAAGGGTAATTGGCGGCTCTGACCCCGTGCTCCTCCCTGAATCTCTCAGCCAGCCCACCGAGGACGGACCCGCCAAGCGGGAGAAAAACCCATCCTGGAAGGAAAGATTCACTGACCGCGTTTCTGCGGCGATAATTCACCCCTGTCAGACTGCACTGCCTTTAACGGAGCTCAGATGCCCATTGGGAAAAATTTAATTTTGGTAATAATGCAACCTGACCTTGGAGAAGGTAACAGCCCCTTTGCCCACAGATATCAAGATGCTGCCCATTACCCAGTCCACGGACTCCTACAAGTACACGGACTCAGGCAAATGCACGGGTAAGCCGCGCCCCTGCTGTCCCCCTGGGGGCTGCGGACGCCTGGGGCACGAGCTCCGCCCCCCACGTCGGTCTCCTCGCACACTCTGTCTCTCCCAGTGCAGCCCCCACCACACCAGGCGGGCCCCCTGTCACCCTCTGACAAGCGAGGGGAAGCTCGGATGGGGGAGTGACTTCCTCAAGGTCACACAGGCTGTCAGAGGTACGGAGGGCTCTGCTCCCCGTCTGCTTGGTGTGGGTCCTCAGGTGCGGTCACCTTAATGCAGCACGTTGGGGTGGGGACGCCGTGAGCTCTCGCTGTGATTTAGGGCACAGCAAAGTCAGTGCTCTGACTTCCCCCCTATTCTGCCGTTCAATCGCTTACATAAACGTGAATGAATAATTCACACGATGGTTTGGATTAAATAAATAAAAGATGTGCCTTTTGCCTTGGAAAAGCCATTGCTCGGATGCGGCCTCTTCCCCAGAGCGAGCCGAGGCTTCCTGTGGGTGGGGTTAGGGGCCTGCCAAGGGCCGGTGACCCCTGGGGTCCACGGTGACCCCGCTCCGCACCCACCCGCAGGCACCCGGCCATGGCCACCCACAGAGGCCATCGGGCAAGGCCGGCTCAGCACTCAAGTGGCCTCGTCGGGTCTGCGGAGAGCTCCGGGCCTGCCCGCTTCTGGACCCCTCCTGACGTGTGCACGTCTCAGGCATCACCAGATGCCTGGGATGAGGACCTCGTGCCCGGACCCCCTCCCCTCAGGCCTGGGATCAGGCCCACGGCTGGAGGCTGCACCGGGCCAGACTCACCCTCCGCCCCGTCCTGCCCTCTGGCAACACGGGCTAAAGGAATGTGCCCTCCTGCCACGCTCTTCTCTCTTTGGGCCACCCTGTCCGTCTTCCCCGTGGCAGTCCTGTGCAAGGCTCTCCAAGAGTCCTTGGTGAGGGACAAGGGAGGCCAACGAACAAGCGTGTGCTACACAGAGGACATGGTCGCCCAGAGCTCAGGTGTGCAGGGCGGGCAGGGGTGGTGCAGGCCAGGGGTGGATGGCAAGGTCCAGGGGCCATGCGCCTGCTTTTCCACTGGCACGCGGCCCCACGCAGGCCGGCTGGTTCCCTCCACGGCCACAGCCACATCCACGGGTGGACGGCCCCTGGATGGCTCGGACTCCCCCCCACCCCCCACCCTCCCCATCCGTGCCCAACACCTGGCTCCTTCCGGAGTCCTAGAAGGCCGCTGGGAGAGCCCATGGGAAGGACACGGAACAAAAATAAACTCTCCCTTACGTAAGGCTGGCAGGAGAGAGCAGAGATGGCACGATAAAGGAGCGGTTATGGGCACATAGCTCTGGAGAGCGGTTCACAGTCTAAAATTCGGAGAAAGTCTTATCTCAGAGGAGCAGGGAGAGCAGGTGAGAGACAGACCAGTGGACGGCGGGACTCTCCCGGCAGCAAGCCTTCGCGTGGCCCCCACACGTGGCCGCACCGGCCAGCAGAGCCCGGCCGTGCCTTCATTTCACTCACAGCACACGCGCCTCCGTGACTCAATTCCCTGCATACCGGTTTGCTGGGGAAGGCGCGGGGAGCTGGAGGTTGGGGGGGGGGGGGGGCGGCAGCTCCACTTGGGAGATCCCGGTCGGCTCCGTGGGACCTCTGACCCAGCCTCGGGATGGAGGCAGTGACGTGCAACCCTTAGCTCTGAGCTCCTCTTGCTCCCAGGGCCTTCGAGAAGCACAAGCAGACAGGACACAGCAGAGACACGTGCCAAGATGCCAACGGCCCTTAGGAGGGCAGCCCGGGGCCTGCGGTCCACGTCTTTCCTCTCGCGTGGCCTGAGCACGCCAGTGAGGTGACTGGGTCTGACTCTGCACGGTGGCCATTCTGAGGGACAGACAGACCTCGGGCCTTACCCCGTCCCACACGCGGCGGCCTCAGCTCCATCCTGGGACCTTTCAAGGCAATGGCTCCCTGTTAACGGGCTTCCCTGACCCACATCGTGGTCCAGAGGATTCTGAGTGTAGAATAAGCGCCATCCAGGGGAGGAGGCTGGCGGGGGGAGGGCTGGAGACCCACGCAGGGCAGAGCTGGGACCGGGATCCCAGGCCGCCCAGCACAGTCACCGAGCTCAGAGCGGCACTGGCCGCTGGGTTCTGTCCCTTGGGTTCCAATCCTGTGCCGGGGCCTAAGTCCTCTGGACAGAATTCTAAGCTCCGAAGGGGAGACACGGTCTGAAATGAAACCCTGTCCTGCGGCCACGAGGCCTGTGCCGAGTGTCCAGGCCCCGCCTCACCAGCCACACCTGCCCTGGCTCTATTCCAGAAGCACCACTCTCCTCCCCACCTCAGGGCCTTTACACACGCCTGGAGCAGCCCATCATGCTTCCTAGCTGACTCCCAGACTCCTCAGCTTTGAAATCACTTCTTTGGAATAGATCCGGTCTCGTGTCACATGTCCTCAGCGTACGTGACGGTGTCTGTTTCACACAACAGAGTGTCTTCAAAAGCTTCTCTGAGTAAGTTATTTTCCCCGTAGACTCCACACTCGCTGCAGGGAGGACTTTTTGTCCCATTGAGTTTCAAGTGCGCTTCAAGGAGGCGGGAGTACACAAAATGCCATTTCTCCAAAACCCTAAATCATAACCCCGGAAAGGCTCTAGTCAGTGTCAACCAAAGGGAACATACATACGGGGCTTCCCCACGGACATGGCGAGTAGAACGCACGTGCTCACCCTTGAACATACGTGTTCGACCTTGCCCCCGACCTCAACCACCGTGGAGGGCGGGGAGGCAGCGGCAGACAAGAGGGCGGACGAAATCTTAGAAGATGAGCGAATTCAGGAGAGGAACCAGGCCCAGCGGGCCTGGGTGAGTGGGACCTCACCGTCCTGGGCGGCAGGGAGGCCGGCTGGAGCTGTGGTGGGGGGTCCGCACCAGGGAGCAGGACTCCTCCCTGCTCGCCAGGTGATGGCCCTGCCCCTCCTGGAGAGGAGACAGTCCCTGCTCCCAAGGCAGGGGTGACAGGCCTCAGGGCTGCTGTGATGAATGGAACACCCCCTGATGCCTGCGCCCCCGGCCCCCGTGGACCCGGGGTCCACAAGCACAGGGCCCGGCAGGAGGTCGATCTGCACCAGCGGCCCCTGCGGGGTGTGAACCGGCCTTCACACGCGGCTGGCGGCAGCCTTCCCGGTGCCCAGCAGACCAGCCCCAGACGGAGGCCCGCCGGCCCGGAGAACGACCCGCAGGGCGCAGTGCCTGCCTCTCGCACACGCAGGTTACGACGGAGGCTGTGGAGGAGAGGCGTCCGAGGCAGCAGCAACAACGCGCAATCCGCGGAAGTGATGCCATTACAGACGCGCACGGAAGCATGGACACGGAACGCGGAAGGGCCTCCCCGACAGCGCCCCACCAAAGACAGAGACAGAAAACGCCAAAGAAAAGATACATCCCGAGATCCTGGGACGGGAAACCACACAAGGGAAACCCCAGAAGTAACCGACTGGTCTCCAGGCTGGGCGGGCAGGGCGCAGGGCTATGTCAGACACCCCCCAGGAAAACCCCTACCAGCCCCCCCCCCCCCCCCCCCCCCGCCACAGACAGACTTCCTCCCTCCCGCCCTACCCCATGGACAGAAACCCCACCCCACCCCATGGATGGACACCTCCCACCCCGCAGACAGACCTCCTTCTTCCCACCCTGTCCCCACAGACAAACTCTCCCACCCCACGAATGGCTCCCGACCCCTCGTGAGGGAGGCCGGGAGGAGGACACAGGGGGCAGGGCAGCCGTGCGCTGGCCGCCGGCCGAGCCGTCAAAGGCAGGCAGCCTGGCCCCTGCAGCTGCGCTGTGTTTAAGAACTGGAAGCAGCTTTTGAAATTTCCCTTTGGGGACTCGGGACAGAGTCATTTTTCTTTCTGAAAAGTGAATAAAACCACTTAGCCAATGCTAAGGTTCTCAGGTTTAGAAAACAGGAAAAGGCACTAATATTTCACCACTTGAAAGAACAGCTCTTGGAGCCCAGGCTGAGCCGGGGTGCTCCAAGGGCACCGTGTGCCAGGCAGTGAGGGGGGACGATGGCCTGCCCGGACCCGGCTGTGGGCGAGGCTGGATGACCAGCTGTGCTCCGTCCCCGGGCGTCCCCAGCACTGCGCCCCTGCGGTCTGGAGGGGCCCAGGGGGCAGGGATGATGGCGGGCACGCCCGTGGGGTCCGCGGCCAGGGACGGCAATGGCAAGAGGCCAATCGCCCACCTCCCGATGCTCACCGAGCTCTGCTCCATGGCCTGTCCCCTCGGGACATCCATGTAGAGGCGGGATGAGGGCCCTGGCTCCACGGCGGGGAGGCCGGGGCTCAGAGAAGGGGTGGGGCTGCCGTGCACCGAGGATGGTCGGCTTCTGGGCACAGCACTTCCTGCCCGCTGTCTCTGCCCGCACTGCCCGCTCAGGCTCTGAAGCAGGCCCTGCCGGGCACGAGGGTCGAGGAGGATGACGCTCGGCAAACTCACCGCCCCTCGTCCTCGCCGCGCCCCCCCGCCCCGGACACCGGCAGCCTCTCGGCAGCCAGATCGGGCTTTTCAAAGCCAGGCCAGCGGGTGCCGTGGGCCGCCCTGGGCCCTCGGGTCTTCCCGAGGTCCGGAAGGGCACGACTGAGACCAGTCTGGATAGCGGACGTGGGGATGAGTGAGAGGCGGGACAGTGCCGTCATCTGCCATGAACAGGCTCTGGGGGCGCCGCGGGTCTGCAGGTCCAGGTCCTGAGTTGGGTTTTTGCCTCCTTGGGTTCAAGAGGCCAGTGACGGAGCTGAGGGAAATGACCTCTCAGTGTCCAGAGGACAGACACACGTGGGGACAGCAGTCACACAGGTGGGAACCGAGCCAGCGAGGCCACACGGGAACAGCTGTTTGACGTGCACGTGCTGGGTCTGGAGATGGGGCACAAAACGCGTCCCTACGTTATCTGAAGGGCACTCGGGATGAAAGCACACGTGTTCGGAGCTGGTCCTGCAGCCGAACAAAGACCAGCGAGGCGACCCGCCTCTCTGAGGTGTGCCTCGGGGACAGCTACGTGTCAGGGTGACGCAGGGGCCCTCACACTGAGCCTGGGCCTGACCTCAGATGAGAGAACCTCACCCATGCACGCAGGGACGCCCGGCCACACAAGACCAGGCCGGGCCAAGGAGCCTGGCTGGGCCCGAGGTGTCCCTGCGGAAGCGTCCCTGGGCCAACCTGGCAGGTGCACGGGGAGGGGGCTGCAGGGGGCGCTGGCTCTGCTCAGGCCCAAAGCCGTGCCACGCCGCTGGGGCTGAATTATTGGCATCTCGTAACTTCTAACTATTTCAGTTTTACGTGTTTAAATATTTAGTAATTAGGCATCAAACATTCATGCAATTTTATTAGCAACTGCGGGAGCCGGCACCACAGGGCGACGACTGTGGGTCCGGGTCCTGGTCCCCAGGGTGGGGGGTGGTGCCCACCGCCGGACCACGGCCCCAGGCAGGCCTTTCGTGGGTGCCGCGCACAAGAGCGGGTCCACTACCCCGACGCAGCACGTGCATCCTGACGGGCTCCCCCTCCTGCAGATGGCCTTCCCATCCCAAGCCCAAGCTCCAGGAGAGGGGCCCGGGAGGCTGGCAGGCACAAGGGGGGCGGAACCAGTCTGGAGATCCGCGCGTGCCTGTGCCCTGCCTGCCGGGGGGCTTTAGGCGCCCACCCCGCTCCTCGCACGGCACTCAGGGCAGCCTGTCCGTGAGGGGGCACAGCGGACACCACCCGACCGCTGCCTTCGGTGACCAGCGGACAGGCCCCTGCCACCCGCCCTCCACGGCCTTCTGCCATCCTAGGGAATGGTTTGCTTGAACTGCCTGGAGCCAGAGGGCCCCTGGGACAAAGTCTCTCCATTATGAGCCCATGTTCCCCTGCTGGGCCGGAAATTGCACGTTTTACACAAGAGAGAAGACATTCGCCCTGGAATTATATGCAGATGAGCAGCGTGTGTGCCCACCGCCGGCTGCCTGGCAGACGCCCGCCCTGGGTAAGCTCGGTGCCAGCTTTCAAACAGGGGCATCTCTGTGTGATTAACGGCTCCCTCCACAAGCAGCCTGTCACCTTGCACAGAAATGATCTGAAAAGACACCAGCAATTACAGCCCACCAGATTACGGGGTGGGAGAGTCCCGGGGTGACAGGCGGGCGCTCATGTGATATCGCATTCCCGGGAAGGCTCCCTCCCCCACCGCTGAGAACAGAGAGCGGTCGAAGCCCCAGGAGACGCCCCCCCCCCCCCAACACCCCAGCCTCCCCGCCCTGGTGCCTTTGCGGAGGGGGAGGACCAGCTGGGCCACGTGGAAGGCCCCGGCTGGCCCCTCGTCCAGGCAGCTGACAGATGTGGGGTCAGGCCCCGAGGAGGTCAGCGCCTTGTTCCCGGTCACCCGACTGGGGAGCAGAGAAGCGGGACATCCAAGCCAGGACTTTGGAGCGTGGTGGATCCCCCAAGTCCAGCAGGCAGTGCCGGACTCCCGGCACCACCTCGGGCCGAGCGGTCTGGCCACAGGTGCCCGAGGGAGCCTTCGCGGCCATCCCCCCACCAGGTGCCCCTGGGGGACCCATGTGCCTGGGGTGTGTACAGAGCTCACCATCCTCTGACTTTCCTCACTTGGTTCGTTGTTCACGGCCCATTTTTTCCAACTAAAGCACACCCCGCCCCCCTTGGAGGGTAGGGACTCACTGCACTAGGGCCAGCCGGCCTGCACGGGAGACCCCAGAAAAGAGCACCGGGTGGAGACCTAACGCCCTCCGTGTGCACTGGCTCCTCTTAAGCTCTGGGAACACCCGAGAAACATCATTACATCCGCCTCCGTTTCACGGGTATGGACCCTGGGGGTCACACGGTTAGAAGCAGACCACCTGAGGCACACACTCACACATGCACACGCACACACGCACATGCACACACTCATGCGTGTGTATGCATGCATGTGCTCTCTCACACACACCACACATGCAGGCATGCGTCCACACACTCGTACACGCACACATGCATCTGCACACACACACTCATGCATGCACACACACACGTGCAGGCACACATTGACACACTCGTACACGCACCCACGCACATGCACACACACACTCATGCATGCACGCATGTGCTCTCACACACACACCACACATGCAAGCATGCATTCCCACACTTGTGCACGCACACACATCCACTCACACACACCAGCCAGAGCCTGAAACCATCTAGAGGAGAGAGCCACCCAAGTATATCACCTCACAAACGCCCTGAGACATAAACCAGAGAACACCAGTGCTTAACCGAAGTTTCCAGCAACTTCTTTCCGCACGCACACCAGCAGGTGACCTGTCAGGCTCACTGGCAGCGACGGCCTGTGGCCACCAGGTGGGACGGCCTGTGGGTGAAGGCCAGGACGCCGGCAGCCGCGGCAGGCTCACTCCAATCCGTTCTGCGTGTCGTGTGTGTTATTAATCTCCAACAGCGGGCTTAGAGAAGCTGAGTTCCTGGAAGGCGAGCTTCCTCTTGGAAGAGGGAAGAGCCTCTCAGAGCTCATCTTTTATTGACAGAGTCATTTTCGAGTCAATCTGTCTGCTTTGGGCAAGACAAGACTTTAAATCTTTCTCTCTCTCCCTGCTTTCAAGATGTGGCAGTCCATTAAGACCGGCTAATGTATGCGGCCAGGCCTCGAGTCTGAAAGGGAAGGCATGTAGGAGTAGGACCGAGAACCCAGAGAACCAAGCAGGGGTTCAGCAGGTGCAGCCGCCCACAGACCCGAGGGGCGCAGCGGCTTAGCCCTCTGGGGCTCGGACGCAGGAAGGTGGGGCGTGCGGTGAGGAGGGGCTAAGTTCGAGGCGAGCAGGCGTGTAGCAGGTGCACAGCCTGGACAGGGAGGGAGTGCTCTGAGGTGGCAGGCGCCCCTCCGTCAAGGACACGCGGCAGGCAGCCAGGACCAGCGTCCGGCCCTCCTCAGGTACGCCAGGCGCGGCAGGAGCAGGGGCCTCCTGACAACAGGTGACGCGCACGGCGCGCTCCCACCCAGGGAACTCCGAGGGAAGTGTTGGCCTTCCCGGCCCCGGCCCCAGCCCCTCCCGCCGGTGCTGCTGAGCTCTGTCTCCAGCCGGGCCCAGCCCCTCCGTGCGGGACCACCACAGGCACTGCCCGTAGACGCCCTGGCGGGAGGCGAGACGCAACACCCCCAGGGGTCCCCCCTGCTCCCCTGCCCCGGGGTCCCCACCCCACGGTGGGCTGGCCCACTGCGCTGTCTGCCTGGGGTCTGCGGCCTTTGTCCAGCACCGGCAGCGGGGGCTGCTCCTGCCCCTACGCCCCTGAGTCGTAAGGACCCGGCGAGTCAGAGGAAGGAAGTTTCTCCAGTCAAGGACAAGTGACCAAGACAGGCTGTGGAGGGGTGTCAGAGCCTGATGCCCAGGACCGGGACGGCTGGCTCATCGGCAGAACCCTGCAGGTGCCAGTAAGTGAACTAAGGAGGCAGAGACTGTCCGGGGTGCCCGTGTCATCACACGGCTCCTCCAGCGACGAGGCAGGAGGGTGGCAGGTCTGAAGAGGACATTCCGCTGTGGGAAGTCTGGGAGGGGCCGAGCGCCAAGGAAAGCGGCCACCGCCAGCAGCTGGAAATGCCAATGGAACAGGTTCTCCCCAGAACCTCCGGGGGCCGGCAGCCCCTTGACGGGAGACTTCTGACCCCCAGCGCCGTCGGAGGAGACATCTGGGGGTGCGGGTGATGCCACGGCAGCCTGAGTACAACCTTCCTGCCCCTCAAGAGCAGCAGCAGGAACAGTTCTCAGATGAGCAGCCCAGGAACAAAGGCTTTAGAAAAGCTGCTCGGTTACTTACTCACCCAACAAATAGGTGTCAAGGGTGAACCACGTGGCTGCCAGTATTCCAGGCTCGGGGCAGGTGCCAGTGTGGACAAGCAGGCAAGGATCCCAGACCTCAGGGGGTTACATCCCGACAGGGGACTCAGATAAACACACAGGAGCGGGTGAGTGGTCTCCAGAGGTGGTAAGCGCCACGGAGAACGAGAAAGCAGGGTCGGGAAGGGGCCGGTCACAGCAGCCCTCTGGGAAGCCAGGACATGAGCCTAGGACACGGCGGGTGGGAGACAGCCAAGTGCAGGAGGCAGCGTGGACCATTTGAGAAAGGGGAGGCGGGTGGCAGCGTGGACCATTCAAGAAAAGCAGGGAAGACTTGGGCAAGGCGATGCAGAAACGGACGCAGAAATGCAAACAACCCGCAACCGAGAACGGTAAGTTGGGCTGCGGTCATCAAGGCCGCACTACGCCACTCCGCTTCGGCAAAACAGGCCCGTTAGGGCCTGTTCTCACTGTCCACAAGAAATCCAAAGAAGGTTTTCTCACTTTTACGCGAGAAGGTGAAAAGCAAAAGTAGCATCCGGCATCGGTTTTGCGGCGAGCCCCTGGAGGCAGTGTGCACCGCCGGCAGGGCCCCCCAGCTCCGTCCCCGGAAACCGCGCTCAGCATCCCGGCGTCCGGCCGCCAGAGCTCTGAGCTGGGTCCGCGAGCATCCACGCGTCATCCTGAGTCTGTGTATCCACTAGCAAGATGCGTCCCGACGTCTCAGAGGAGCCCAAGAGAGGGGAGTTTTTCAACAGCTGGGTATCTAAATAGCAACAAGCGAACGTTGACTCCTCCTTCACACCGGGCACAAAAATCGATTTGCTGTGGGTCATAGGTCCACACGTAAAACCTCCCAGAAGCCAGGAGATGGCAACGCTGGGGTGAGCAAGGATTCTGCAGACAAAGCGCTAGGCAGAGAAGAAGAAACGGGTAGATGCGACTTTCTCAAAATTTAAACTTTCACTTATCAAAAGGCAGCATGAGGGAAATGATCACGAGAAAACAAATTACGTAAAAAATGGGCCGAAGATTACGGAAGTCGTTTCAGCACAGGAGACGCGCGAATGGCTAACGAGCATGTGGGAAGGTGCCGGACGCTGCCCGCCACCGGGGAGACGCAGCCACGGCGTGATGCCACGTCACACCCGTCAGCACGGCTGGACCCAAGAAGCCAAGGGCTCGCCGGTGCCAGAAGGACGCGGGGCACCAGAGCGCGCACGCAGGGGCCGTGAGATGGCGGACCACTTTGGAAAACCAAGCAGCAGGTTCCTAAAAAGTTGAATATAAACTCACCCCCATGGCCCCCCGAGAAAGAGCCCCCCATTCCACTCCCACCCAGGGCACACAGGGCCTTGTGTTCAAAAGCCTTCAGCAGCAACATTCGAAACAGCCCAACAGTGGACCACGTGTCGGTGTCCGTCAAAGCGTGGTCTGTGCCTATAGGCTCATTCGTAACCGAGAAAGGAAACGAAGCACCGCCACGCCCACGCCGCCACGGCCAGACCTCACACACGTTCCGGTGAGGGGCGGAGGGCAGACACGAGGGCCCGTGTGCTGCGTGACCCCACTGTTGGGAGAAGTCCGGAAAAGACGTCGCCAGAGGCAGAGCGCGGAGTTGGCCTGCGACCGTGTGCTGCCGCGGACGCTGGCTCCAAGTGGGCAGCAGGGCCCCCTGTGGGGTGAAGGAAAGGTTCACCGTCACGATGGCTGCAAACCTTGCGTGTTTACCAGAATCACCGTATGCTTAAGACAGGTGAAGATCAGAGCTTATTTTTTTTAAGGGCTCTCAGAATGGTTTTAGTTCACAGCGTGACCGAGCGGAAGGTACAGACACTTCCCTTATACAGACGCACAAGGCCTCCCCCACTATCGACGTCCCCAGGACAGTGCACTTGTCATAATCGGTGACCCCACGCGGAGACGTCATCACCCAGAGTCCACTGTTCACGTGAGGGTCACCCTGCGTGGTGTGTAGTCTGTGGGTTGGAAAATGTGGAAGGACATGTGTCCACCAGTATAATCATACAGAATATTCAATGCCTGTGCCCCACCTGTTCATCCCTCCCCCGCCCCCCGGCACCCACCCGTCCTCTACCGGCTCCCTGGCCCTGCCTTTCCCAGAAGGCCACTCGGCTGGGATCACCCAGTGTGCGGCCTCTCCGGACTGGCTTCCTTCACGCAGTAACCTGGATCGAAGGTGCCTCCGCGTCGTTCTTGGCTTCGCGGCTCCCTTCTTTCCGGGGCTGAGTAATACCCCACTGCCCGGATGGACCACGGTTCGTCCACCAGCCACTGAAGGGCATCGCGGTTGCTGTCCGGTTTTGTGGACGATGAATGAAGCTGCTGCAATCACCCGTGTACAGGTTTTGTGTGCACGTAAGTTTTCATCGCCTGTGGGTCAATACCGAGGAGCGTGACGGCTGGGCGCACGGCAAGCACGTGGTCAGTTTTGTACGACACCAGAGTCCCTTTCAAAGTGGCCACGGCATTCCGCGTCCCCGGTGCTCCCTGTCCCGCCAGCACCTGGTGGTGACGTGTTGTGGGCCGTGGTCCTTCCTTGTTGCCGTGGAAGTTCAGATTTAAACACGCAAACTTTGCGATGTCTAAGGGACACCCAAGTGGGGGTGTCCAGGAGAGGGATGGGCCGTGCACGCTTCTCTGGACGGATGCTCGCCCAGACCTCTTCCGCCAGGTGACCAGGGACGCCCCACCCTCTGGTCCCCAAGCAGGTGCCCAGGGCACTGGCTCCACCGTCCAGCCCAGAGGCTGCCCCCAAAGCAGCGGGGGTGGGGCTAAGCAGCAGCGGGAAGGGGGACCACTCCCCACCCCATGCCGGCAGAGCCGAGGTGGCCTGCCGAGGTGGACCACTCCCGCAGCCTGGCCCAGGCTGGCCCAGGACTTGTTGGGCGCTAAGTCGCGGCCGCAGGGCCACCGGGGGAACCCTGCCCCGTCTGCCGGCAGACCCGGTGGTTACGTTACGTGACTTCCTTACAACTGCAAGCACACACCCAGTTGAGGGTGTTGCCTTTGTTACCTGACACTGAGAACAGACAGACAGAGAGGGGAGAGGACAGCCTGGGACACACGGTAATTAAAGCGCCAACCAGTTTTCAACAAAGCCCGCTGTCTGGAGGAAGCAAAGGAGGGTGGGGCCGGGACCCTGGGTACTCCCCTGCCACAGTGTCCCCGGGCCCGCCTGGCACCGCCGGGGAGACAGGACCTGGTGTCTCTGTCGAGGTCACACCGGCCCCCCCACACACCGGTGGCCTGACCCCGAAGCCACCCTCCCTCCCCAAGCCTTGCTTCCCGTGCAGCCTTCAGAGGCACCGCTGACCCGAGGTCGAGGGTGGTCTCGGGCTCCACTGCAGCGGCTCTGCACAGCTTCCTAGGCCGACGTGCCCCCGCCGCCCCCTCTCGGGAGAGCATGAGGACAGACGCTGTGCGCAGACGACTCTGGCTCCGGGCCTCAGCGGCCCTCACAGCCACCATGTCATTTCACAGACGGGGAGCCGAGGGCCAGAGAAAGGACGGGCAACACCCCGACCACCCAGCTGTTAGGTGACCCCGGGGCCACCGAGTGACTTCCACCAGGGCCAGGCCTCCCCGGGTCCCCTCTGCCTGCCTTGCCTGCCCGAGGGCGTGGGACCCAGGCTCCTGCCTTTGACTAAAGGGGGACGCCTCAATCGGAGCTGGTGGGCCAGCACGCATGGGCCACAGGACACGTGGGATCATTCCTGCTTCTCCACCCAGGACGGCTCTGCCTGGACAGGCAGGCTCTGGCGCGGGTCCGGGTCACCAGGGCTGATGACAGTGGCCATTGTCACGGCTACCCCATTACCGCACACCGAGGGCACATAGCACACTCCGAAGGCATCGTGCAGGTGCAGGAGGGGTCTCCATGCCAGCCTGGGGCATGGTGATTAGCCTTGTGTGGAAGCCAGGGGGACTGCGGCCAGGCGGGGGCGCAGCTCAGACTGGCCCAGGGTCACACGGCCGGGCAGCAGGGCAGGGACCCCCAGAAGTGAGCGAGGCCTGATTCAATTTGGGATCCAGGCTCTTCGGGCTCTCCAGTCGGGGCAGCTCTTCCCTCCCCGGCTCCAGGGGCCCTGCTGTGTGGGGCCCATGGTTAACTTAAATGAATGAGAACCTCGCACAGACGTATCTAGGGAAAAGGTCCCAGGGGCCAGGGGCGGGGGGCCCACTCACACCCCTGCGTCGACTCACAGGGTGGCCAACCCAAGAGCACCGCACGCCTCGCACAGTCAACCACACAGCCCCGACCGGCCACAGAGCGGTCACATAGCCCAAGGGGCCACGGAGCAGGGGACTGCTCCTTCCTCACCCTGCCGGGTGGTGGGAACAAGAGTGGGCGCAGAGCCCCTCAGGGTGCAGGATCAGGGAACCTAGGGCTCCGAGCTGGGCTGAAGGGCGGGGTCACAGAGAGCTCGTTACAGCGGCCTCGTGGGGACTTCTGGCCCAGAAAGATGGAGCAATCTTCCCTGCTCCTCCCTCCCAAAGACAACCGCGTGTGGGAAAGGGCAGGGCAGCACAGCAGAGCTGGGGGGTGGGGGCAGGGGAGAGGCCCGGGACCCGAGACTCCAGGCAGAAGGACTCGTGACCGCACCTGGCAAAGGAAGGCGGCGTGGGCTCCGCGTGTGCAGACCCCAGCCCAGCAGCGGCAGGAGGCCGGGGCAGCCGTGCGTGTGCAGCGGAGTGCTCCCTCCTGCAGCCGGGCCACACAAGTGTGCGCCCGGGAGTCCTCCCTCCCTGGAGACAACAAGGAGCAGCTGAAAAGTCGCCTACCAAAGTAACGCACGACCTCAACGCAAGTTCAGTAAGAACCAAAATCTCCATGGCTCTTTCGTGAACTCCACGGAGTAATTCTGAAATTCACTTAGACTAACGGAAGATGAGAAAGTCCGTAAGTGGAAAAAAGTAACACCTTGCTCTACACTGGACACTAAAACACATTTTAAAGTCACAAGTGCAAAAGGAACACAGTACAAATGAAGTTAAAAAAGTGGAACGGGGGCGCCTGGGTGGCGCAGCCGGCTAAGCGTCCGACTTCCGCTCAGGTCACGATCTCGCGGTCCGCGAGTTCGAGCCCCGCGTCGGGCTCCGGGCGGACGGCTCGGAGCCCAGAGCCTGCTTCCGATTCTGTGTCTCCCTCTCTCTCTGCCCCTCCCCCGTTCATGCTCTGTCTCTCTCTGTCCCCAAAATAAATAAAAAACGTTGAAAAAAAAATTTAAAAAAGTGGAACGTACGAACAGATCTTATTGTGTATCAGAACCAAGCAATCGATGGAGCGCGGAATGATTACGGGAAAGAACGTGGTGGGGTGATCTGGGAAGAGCTCGATTTAGACCCTTCCTGACCTTGCGCCATGATTACGGGACAGACAACGGTGGGGCGGTCCGGGAAGAGGTCTATTTAGACCCTTCCTGGACTTCAGGCACACACCAAAATAAGGTCCAAGTAGATTAGATCTTTAAATGTGAAAAATAAGGCCAAAATATCCCAGAAGAACAGAGAATTATCTATCATATCACGAAAGGATTTCATAAGCATAAAAATAACGGAGTTAAGAGAAGAGATTCCGAAAATAGTTAAAACTTTCTATATAAAATCACTGTGAAAAAAACCCAGAAGCTACTACCCAAACTGAGTAAGAAGGTGATCGAGGAGCATGGACGTGGCGAGACCACGTGTACGGGGCACGCAGGATGGTCCTCCTTGTCAGCAAACAAAGGAACACACGCTAAAACAAGGAACCAGTTTTATCTAATATTTAAAAAAACACTGTGCGGTAAAATTGACATTTTTTGGTGCCTAAGTCCGCAAGGCCACCGGCTCCAAGGCTCAGGACTGCTGTGCCACCCTGGACGGCTGTCCGCCACGGGCTCGGTGCCCCCCGCCCCCCCCGCCCCGCATGCCGCTGGGACATTGACAGGTGGCCGTGTTCCCTCGGCGGGTGACCCGCCTATTCCACACTCACCCGATGCAGGGCGCTGCGGCTGTCAATGGTCTGTGGGGACCGCGTGTGGCACTGCCACACACGCGAGCTCGGTTCTGGGAAAGACGCAGCCGTGGACTCCAGCCCGTCTCTCGGTGAAGGCGCTCGCGCCGGAGGGAATGCCGCCGCTGGCCCTGAAGGGCAGAGGCTGGGAGAGGCTGAGGACGGGGCCTGGGGCCGGCGGCTCCAGGCGCAGGGTGAGCGGACACTCGCCGTGCGGGGCCTTCCCGGCCACGAGCGCGGCGCGTCTCCCCCTTTGTTCGGAGCCCCTCTGACTTCCTGCCTCACTGCCTCCTCCTGGATGCGTTTTGCTGGACTCACACCCAGGCATTTCACTTTTGGAGCATGAACAGAAATGGCAAGATGCTTCTGATTTCAGTGTCCACGCGTCCGGCACGTAACATACAACACACGCAGACACACACACACGCACATGCACACTCACGTGTCCAGCTGGCTGGTACATAACACACAACACACACACGCACTCACGTGTCCCATAAAGGGTGGTCAGCAAGGCTGCAGGACACGAGACCCCCTGGATCACAAAGAATCCATCGGTTTTCTGGCTCGTCTGTTTGTACTTCTTGGGGTCTGACATCCAGTCAGGCATCTGTTCCCTCCCATCCCCACCCCCACGCCTGCTCTTCCCTGGCTGCCTGGACGGGGACTTCAGGGCGCCAGACCACCGCTGCCTTATTTCCGGTCCAGGCGAGCGTGGGGTCGTCGCCGTCAGGTCCGGGGCTCGAGGCAGCGCCCGCAGACCCTCTCGGTCCGGCTGAGGAAGCCCCCTCTTTGTTTATTTTGCTGAGAGTTTTCCTGAGAGCCGAATTTTGTCACATTACTTCATCAACTGGAATAAATACGAAAATAAATTCCTCCAGGTCTCATTTTCTGTCTGGTTTTCAAATTAGGGTAATACGTGCTTCATAAAATGATTAAAAAGGGCTCCCTCTTCACTTCCCTTGACGAGATGGTCAGGACTGGTGTTCGTTGTTCTTCGTTTGGCAGAATTCACCAGTGAAAGCACCTGGGCCCGGACACTTCTTCTTTTCTGGAAGCTTCCTCACTGTGGATCCCACGTGTGGAACGGCTGCAGGACCGCGGAGGCTATCCGCTTCTCTCCGGGCGAGCGCCACGGCGGCCTGGGTTTGCCAAAGCCAGTGGCCGTTGCCGGTTTGGATCCCGGTGCCCCCTCCCCGGGCCGGATGCAGCGAGCGCCAGGTGCAGGCAGAGCTGAGACAGAAGCCCTCACCTGCCGGCCCAAGAAGCAGGTAGTGGAACCCAGCTTCGTTCCTCTTCTCATGCTCCCCTCCTCTGGGGTGTGGGCAACCCCACAGAGGCACAGGTGCGGCTGGGCGGGCGCCTAGCACCTCAAGAGCTGTGACCTCAGGGCAGTGGGGTGAATCCTCGCCCATCTCCCTGCTGCACCCCACGGCGTGGGCCGAACTGCAGATGCGGTCGTGGGAAGTGCAGAGGGGAGCGGAGCGAGCACCGCCCTGGGTTTCTGGCCAGGGCCCTTGGGGACCAGAAACCGTGGGGCGTCAGGAGAGGGGACTCTGGAGGGCATGCAGAGGGTGTGCGGGCCTCGAAACTGAACTGGTGTGTTGGCACAGCAGGCAGAGGGCACGGGAACCGCCACCTTGGCCCACCTGAGCAGACCACCTGCTGAAATCAGCCGACCGAGTGACATTCTCCGCAGGGCTACGGAAAGGCCTACAATCTCCTTAAATGGCATTCAAAACCTCCGGAAAACACCCCAAATTAAGCAGCACTTGAAGAACCAAGAAAATACAAACCTGCTAGGAAACACACAGCCAACAGGTGCCAAACCCCAAAACACGGAGATGTTGGAACTATCAAGCAAGACTTTACAGATGCTCACAAGACAGGTACTTAGCTTGTCATGGTCTACTCAGAAACAGTACTGCACCACTGAAATTGGCCGCAGAGACCACGTCAGCGTACAGGTCCCCTGCCCCCGGACACTGCTGCGGTCCCATCCCTCCACTGTTACCTGTGATCTGAGTTTCTTACACAGAGGGCAGGTGACCCGACTGACTGCAGATGACTCATCAGAAACCACAGAGGCCAGAGGTAGAGAGGCAATGTCGATTTCCAAAGTGCTAACAGATAGAGCCCCTGACTCAGAATCAGCAGGGAGGTCCTTCAGGAATGAGGGCAGGACAGGTGTCACCACACGGATGGAGCCCCGGGAACCCGTGACAGCAGACTTACCCTGAAAGAAATGCCTGGGGAACAGACAGCAGGGGAAACCTGGGATTTCAGGAATGGAGAGAAAGCAACAGAATTCTAAATGTCTAGGTAAAAATCATGAACTGTTTTTCTCCTCTTAAGCTCTTTGAAACACATATGACAGTCTGGGGCTCCCGGGTGGCTCAGTCGGTTGAGTGTCCACCTTCAGCTCGGGTCATGATCTCACAGCTCATGGGTTTGAGCCCCGTGTTGGCCTCTGTGCTGACAGCTCAGAGCCTGAAGCCTGCTTCGGATTCTGTGTCTCCCTCTTTCTGTCCCTCCCCTGCTCGCAGTCTCTCTCAAAAATAAACATTAAAAAAAATTTTTTTAAATACATATGACCATTAAAAACACAATTTTAGTCACTTTAAAAAGTATCCATGGGGGCGCCTGGGTGGCTCAGTCGGTTAAGCGTCCGACTTCAGCCAGGTCACAATCTCGCGGTCCGTGAGTTCGAGCCCCGCGTCGGGCTCTGGGCTGATGGCTCAGAGCCTGGAGCCTGTTTCCGATTCTGTGTCTCCCTCTCTCTCTGCCCCTCCCCCGTTCATGCTCTGTCTCTCTCTGTCCCAAAAATAAATAAAAAACGTTGAAAAAAAATTAAAAAAAAAAAAAAGTATCCATGGAGATACAAAAACACAAAGATAAATCAAAATGGAATACTAAAAAATGTTCAAATAACATGGAAATAGGTAGAAATGGGAAAACAGGAATAAAATACATAGAGGGCAAGAAAAACTTATCATAATAGCAGGCCTAAAACCAAACGTATTAAAAATTTACATTAAATATAAATGGCCTAAACACATTGATTAAAAGACCAAATACACATTCTCACAAAGTGCACATGGAACATGTACCCAGATAGCTCAGAACCGGCCATCGGACAAATTCGGAATTAAAAAAAAAACCCACAAGATATTATACAGAGTAGTTCCTTAAATGTAAATGAATTAAACAAGAGATCAATAACAGAAAACCACCTGGAAAATCCCCAGACATTCTGAAATTAGAAACACACTTCTACATAATGTATGAATCACAGAAGACAGCTAAAAGGAAATCTGAAAAATTTTGAACTGAACAAAAATGAAGCTACAACATACTAAAATCTGTGGATACAGCTAAAGCAGCACTCGGATGTAAATTTACAGCACTATACACGAACATTAGAGAACAAAAAAGATCTCAAGTGAGCAATCTAACTTTCCAGCTTAAGAAACCAAAGAGTAAGAGAAACCCAGAGCAAGCAGATGAAAGGAAATCAAATGGAAATAAGGCAAAAAAAAAAAAAAAAATCAATAAAATCGAAAACAGAATACCAATACTGAAAAATCAATGAAAGCAAAAGCTTGGTCTTTTAAAGACTGATCCAAGGATAAATCTCCATCAAAGCTGACAAACAAAAAAAGCAAAGACACAAATTGCCAAAATCAGGAAGGAAAAACAGGATAACTGCTGTAGACTCAGCAGAGATTACAGAACTGAAAAGCAACAGAACAAACGGTCCCTGCTATAACTCTCGTGACTCAGACATAAAGGACCAGTTCCCACCAAACCCCAGGCACCACCACGACTCACCCAAGCGAAACCAGATAACCTGATATTATTCCTCTGCTCTTAGACCACGTGAGGCGTGCAGCAGAAAGTCACACACTGGGTGGTTTATCGACACAAGCTCGTGTTCCTCACGGCTCCGGAGGGCAAGGAGCCTGAAGGCACCAGCAGGTCTGGGGGCCAGCGAGGCTCCAATTATTGGCTCGGATGGTGTCTTCTCGCTGTGTTCTCACATGGTGGAAGGAGCAAGGGAGCGTCCTGGTGCCACCCATGGGGGCTCCGCCCTCAAGACCTTATCGCCTCCAAGGCCCCATCTCCTAACACCCTTACACAGGAGACGAGGGTCGCAAGACACGTTCTGTGTGTTGGGGGTAGGGGGTCCACTGCCCCCGTAGCTAGTCTTCCACGACCCAGATCTACAGGTCCAGATGGTGTCCAGTAGATATCTGTCTACAAAAGTGTTAAAGAAATAATGGCAATTTTACCCCGTCTCCTCTAGAAAACAGAAGAGGCAGGAACATTTCCCAACTCGTTGCATTCATTATGCTGATAACCAAGTCAGACAAGGACGAGAAAACTCCAGACTAACAAGAACAAAGACACAAAAACTGTTGACAAAATATTAGCAGGTTGAATCCGGCAACATAAAGAAGGAAAAATATACCACAACAAAGGGGAATTTATTCCAGGAATACAAGGCTGGTTCAATATTGAAAAATTTCACAGGGACATCTCCCCACTGATAGTCTAAGGACGAAAGAACACGTGACCTGATCCATCGATGGAGTTGGGAAGTTCCACATCCGGCACAACAAACACGGTACACTTAAGAGTAGAGGTGACCTCCTCAACCTGGCCAAGGGCATCTACACATGGCCCACAGCAAACAGCACCACTGGTGGGGAGGGACCGAATGCCCAGGAGATGAGGGGCAGTCGGGGTTCTGGAACAGATGGAACACGCCCGGAGAGGAGGACCGAGGCCAGCGCGCCCTCGCTCACCACTACTCTGCCCCACACCGGCGCGTCGGCCGGGGAGTAAGGCAAGAACGTGAAATGCGGGCACCCGGGTTTTACAGGAAAAGAGAAAGCAGTCTCTATCCACAAATATCATGACCGCAGAGAAAAAAAAGAACGAAAACAAAAGAATGAAACTCCCCAAATCGGTGCGCGAGTTCTGTGAGGCCCCAGGACCCAAGACTGAGCCTATTTCTACACACAGCAACATCCACTAGAAACGGTCAAAACGCACGTACACGCACTTAGGATCACTGCAAGAAAGGAAACTCCTAACAACACACTGAGTGGGGGTGTGCGAGACGCTCGGGAACCGCTGATGACGGAAACCCGGGCCGGCCGGGGCCAGGGCAGACACTCCGTGTTCCAGCCCAGAAAGCCTCACCTCTTAAACGCACGGACCCTCCCCAAGCTGACCTGCAGACTCAACGGAGTTCTTGTGAAAGTCCTGGCGGGATGTCTGTCCATATGGACAAGCTGAGTCGCGAATTTCTACGGAAAAGCAGGGTTACTAGCACTGGTAAACATGTGCGAAGAGGGGGCCCAAGCGGGACCGGTGCGGACTGTCTGGCTATGGCCGCCGGTCGGGGGTGGGGGAGAGCAGCGAAGGGACAGACGAGTGGGCCGGAGGAACAGAAGGAGGCCCACATAACTTGGCCAGGAGCAAAGGTCATCAATTCCACAGAGGCGTAACATGCTTTTCCGCAGGCCGACACCGGGACGATCGGACGTTTCCAGTTCACGTGAACTCCCCTCACGATTCCCTCGACCCAACCTCACACCATATGCAAAACATAACTCTAAACGGATCACAGATTTACCCATAAAACTAAATCTCTCTTGGTAGGAAACAGAAGAAAAAAGTGTCTTGACCTCGGGTGAGGTCAAGTTCCTGGATGGGACTCCCGTGAAAGGAAAATTCATCGTCCGGGCGCGTCCAAATGAAAAGTATCTGCTCTGAGGAAGCCACTGCCAGAAAATGAAACTCCCCGAACTCAATACAAAGAAAACCGCCCGTTAAAAAAGGGGGAAAACTGGACCAGACGCTGCGCTCCAGAGGGCGCAGAGACAGGCACGGGCAGAAACAGGCGCTCGTCTTCAGACAGCGGGGAAACGCCCGTCACGACGGGACAGGCTCCACCACACAGTCCCCGCCAGCGGCAGTGCCGGTGGGGACGCACGGCCACGGGCCACGGGCCACGCGCAGACACTGGGTCAGGGCCCGGAGTTTACAAAGCCAACCACACGCTTATCAGCCGCCCGGCCCTTTCCCTCCTAGGAGCGTGCCTGAGGACACGGGCTAGCGCTGCCACAAGTACCTGCGTGGTCCTTTCCCGTGCCTGGTAGTTTGCTAACAGCGTATCCGGGGGCCTCTGACCCTGTTCTGAAAGTTCGGGGCTGACATCAGCTGTTTTGAAGTCTCTGTGGTGCTTTTCAGATTCGCCCCAAGTGTGCCCCACTCGGGCACCGGCAGCCGCTTCAAAGACACAAGCCTTCCTTCCCTTCCCACCTGCTGCCAGGCCTGGGCGGGGGGGGGGGGGGGGGGGGGCGGTGAAGGCTGTTTTGCGGGGCGGGTGGGTCAGGAAAGCCCAGCACCGGGACCCTCCCGCAGCTCCCAGTGCTCATCTGGGGTGGGGGACAGAAGCGGCCGGAGAGACCCTACATTGCTCCCCAGATCGTCTGGGCACGCTGGCCTTCTCTCCCCACCTGGATGGTGCATTGCTCGCCCCGGGGACACAAGCACAGCACTTGCTGTGGCCTGGAACAGGGCTGGGCACCTGTTGAGGGGAAGGGCAAGGTCAGGTGACCCCTGCCAGGAGCACTAGTCCTTCTCTCCTCCCACTCAGCCCACAGAGCTCACCGAAGCCCCCCGCCCTGGCCGGAGGAAGCTGCCCGGCCGCCGCGGTGTCCCTGCTCCGAGGCCCTGGCTCCCATGGCTCTCCCGGGGGCCCTCGGGAGCCCGTCGCGCCTCTTCCACGCCGGCACCGCACCCTCACGTGCCACGAGCCGATGGAAGCCGGGAGTGGCTCCCTTATCGGAGGGCACGGGGGTAGCAATGACTCAGCCCGTGTCTCACGGAGCTGGTGTTCAGATTTCCGCCGCTCTTGGCCCATGACCGTGGCCCTCCCGCTCGCCCCCGGCTGAGCCGGCATGGGCTGAAGCGTGTGGGGGCCGCCTCACAAGCCCACAGACAGGCCGGACGGCAAGGGAAGAAGAACACCGATCTTTGTGCCCCGGGCCCCGGTGGTGCAAGCGAGTACCCCAGTCCTCCAGGCCGCCTCTCTGGGCAGAGTGGGTGGGCTCCAGGGAGGAGCCACGGCACCCACCGCCAGGAGGGAGGAGCCACGGCACCCCACCACCAAGGGACACCTTGGGATCAGCTGCACCCACACAGCTGGGCAGCGACAAACTTGATCACCTTCACTGTGCTGCTGACAAGATTAGATTACTTGAATATTAATGACCTGCCTAATTAAGCTGCAATTAATAATCTCCCTGGCCCAGGCTGAGCTCAGCAGGGGGCCGTGTGAGGAGTCAAGAGCCGGGAAGGGGTGGGGGGGGTGGGCTGAGGACTCAGGTGTCTGTGTTCCTGCCAACCCAGGGGGCTGTGCCCCTGCTCTGGGTCATTCAGCAGTTCCTCTGTCAAAGATCCAGAAGAAGCTCGTACCAGCTTTTCCCACATGGGAAGGTGGCCGTCCCCGGCTAGCCTGATGGGCCCTTCTCTTCCCTCTTGGCAAAGCGGCCTTCCCATCACTGGTCCAGCCACCACCCCTGCCCACCCCTGCCCACGGGGCACCTGCTCCGTCCAAGGGCTGCGCTCCACTCTGCAAGGCCCGCCCGGAGGCCACGTCCTGGGCACGGCAGATGGGAACCTGTCCGGGCCATCAGCGCCCTCCGTGTCATCTGTCAGGGGACTGGCCGCGTTCCTATAGGGTCCATTGGCCTGTGCTAACCCTGGGGTGCCGAGGGCAGGGGCCACCGTACGCAATTCTACCCTCTCGCCCGGCCGCCCTGGCAACACCGTTTGCACAGCTAAAGGTCTGGGCCGGGGGAGACCTTAGAGGTGACAGGGCAGGTTGGCCTGTGAGGTCCAGGGTGGGGGGTGGCGATGTCGGGAGTACCTGCAGGTGTCGAGGCTTCTGCAATTGGCGGGAAGGTCACGGGTCACAGCCCAACAGCACTGGAAGCCGGGGGGAGCCTGGGGAGGGGGGAGGCACGTTTGCTGCCTCGTGACTTTGCTGACAACGCTGAGCCGTGCAGGCAAAAATAAACAAGCGGGGCCGCCAAAGAGGCGGCGTCTCATCACCACGCCCGGCTATGCGCCCACCACCCACTCGGCGGGTCTCGGCCATCGGTCTACCCGGTGCTTAAGCATCATCCACGAGGCGCCCGACTCCTCTACTAACACGCTCTCTGGGGCCGAGGCTGCTGCGGGGGAGGGGAGCAGCCTGTGGGGCTGGGGTCCCTGCCTAGACTCACTATGTGGACAAATGCCTGGAAGGAGGCCACGGGTCACCGCCGGCGGCCTGCCCAGTGGAGCATCCCTGAGAGGGTCCCAGGAACGCCCACGCGCCCCGGACCCCTGCCAACCCTGGCAATGGCGTCGTCACCCCGTGCCGCGAGGAGGGCAGTGACCCACTGCTTCCTCACCCACACCCCCCGGTCAGCCAGCCACCGCCGGGTGCAGCGGGGGACCTCTGGGCAACCCCCTGCTGCTGCCCACCCCCTGGGCCCGTGAGCCTCCCAAACACGGCCCTGGTCTCTGCCCGCTGCCTCTGCCCGCCCCGCCATCCTCCCAACCCCCACCCGGAGCTTCGGTGCTGCTGGCGCTCACGGCCTTCGGGAGCCTGACTCCACAAGCCTTTTAGACGTCAGGCTTTGTTTTTAGGCCACCTCCCCCTGCACAGGTTTTAGAGTCCGGGGGCGGGACAAGGGCATCTCCCCCTCCCTCGGGGCAACGGCTCCACCTGCTGGCCGGTTACCTGGGTCCCCAGTCCATTTATGGAAGCACCAGGATGGCCTGGGCCTCCTGCCCTCCTGTCCTCCCACGGACAGCATGACCCGATTCGCTCGCATCATGACCCCACACTGTCCTGGCTGCAGCCCCTGAAGCCAGCCTTCGGGGAAGATGGGAACCGAGAGCCGTGACGTGGGCACGAAGCTGTGCAAAGGCCTGGTCCACGCTGCCTCTCCAGACACCGGACACCTCCCATTCTGCAACCCCGTCTGTCTGAAGAGGTGCCAGCACTTTCTGACCAGTCTCCACCTGCGCCGGCTGCTCCCGAGGCGGCTGCCCCGGGTCCCCCCATCTCTCGCGGGCTGGGCTCGGGCCTCCTGTGTCTACTGTTGCTTCCTGGTTCCCCCCTCGTTTCGTGGGTGCGTGTCCTCTGTGGCCTCGTGAGAAAGGGGGCGGTGAGGGGGCGCTCTCGGCACGCCACCCACGAGAAACCGAAATGAACACTCCCTGAGGGAGGCGTCGCAGACGCCCACGGCCCCTCGTTCCCTTAGCCTCTCCCCCTGCTTGCCTCCGTCCTTCCGTCCTACCATTCACTTAAACGCCCCAATCTATAAGGTCCTTTGTTCAGACCTTCATCTCACTCTTTGATGTTGTTAATTTCCAAACGTTCACGTGCTTCCTCTTTGAAGATGCTTAAGTATTGTTTTCTAACGATTATTTACCTTTGAGAGAGAAGGAGACACAGAATCCAAAGCAGGCTCCAGGCTCCGAGCTGTCAGCACAGCCCGGCGCGAGGCTCAAACCCAGGAACCGTGAGATCATGAACTGAGCCGAAGTCGGATGCTCAACCGACAGAGCCACCCACGCACCCCAAAATGTTTTTAAAGTACCGTATCCTCCTGTGTGTCTGCAGAGGTCCGTGGACAATCACCGGAGGCTTTCTCTTCCCCTGGTTGTGCTGCCCCCGCCCTCAGTGCCCGACCGCCCTGGGGCTCCTTCACAAGGAGGAGGGGGCTCCGTGGGTCCCGCCGGGAAGGCCTGGTCGGGCCTCCGACGTCAGGGGACTCCACGACAGAAGCCCACCCAGAGGGTGTTCCGGGAGACAGAGGTGGGCTGGGGCGGGGGCCCCGGCACCCACGTGCATCCCTCTGTGTTGGCTCCAGGGCTCCCGTCCAGGGACCCTCTGTGAACCACTTCCCCCAGGGTTTCCCACCCAGCGGGCCTGGCACAGAGCCCGAGATCCCGGGCTCCTAACCAGCTCTCAGGGAGGCCCTGCCCGCGTGGGGCCTGCTCGGTGGGACTCAGCGCTCCCAGAGAATTACCCCGGTTTTCGGTCTTCCGGGGGAGGGGCAAGTGCCTACCGGAAGGTGCCGGGTGGATGGCCCGGGGGGCCACGCTGCGTGACTACACCCTTCGGGGAGCACCGTTCATCCTCCTCCTCTCGGCCGGTCGCCCTCCCTCCCCCAGGGCCTCTGGCCACCACATCTGGCCTTGGGGGCTCCAGGGGCACCGCTCAGACTGGCCCTACCACTCCTCACCCTTCGACCACCCACACACCAGCCTCCCAGATTCCAAAGTCTGCTGTGGGACCATTTCTCTGGGGTTTACGTCCTCCTTGCAAACGAAAAAGCAAAACCCAAGACCTTCTCTACTGCAACTCCAGGAAGGGTGTCCGGGAGGGGACAGAGTAGATGCCACGTGCAACGGGCCGGCTCCCCCCGGGTGCCTGAGGCCGGCACCAGCCGCCTCCTTGCCACGCACCCTCCCCCCGCCACCACTCTGCCCTGTCCGGCCTGGGCCCTGGCTCCCCGGTCACCCCCATGATCTGTCAGAGGGGCTGGCCAACGGCCTCCCATCCGCTGAGGCCGCGGGCACCTGTCTCAGCGCCCTGGCCCGTGTGCGAGCGACTGTCCCCGTGCGGAGTGCCACTCTCGTTCGTCAGGAGCGCGGCACACCTCACCGGGCAGACGGATGACCTATCACGTCACGGGGGGAACAGTCACCGGAACGCGCTCCGAGTCTGGACCTTCGGCCCTTGAATTTGTCAAGGACACAGACAGGTTGACACAGGACGAACTTTCTCAGCTGAGAAACACGAGAAAGACCAGGTGGCGGCCAGGGCCCTGCCACCGCCATGGGGAGGAGATGACCCGAGTGAAAAGGAGGGGCGAGGGCGGCACACAGGAAGGGCACCTCAGAAACACGGGAGGGAGGTGTCGCGGCAACTGCCGCCTGGCCCTACGGTACGGACGGCCCGGTGACCTCGGCAGGGCTGTGCCAGGAAGGGCCAGGCGGGGGCCCCTCGCCCCGCCCGGGGTACCCACGGGGCCCGACTGTGCGCGGTAGCCCCGGGCAGACTGGGCTCCCAAACGCTCCCTGCCTTTGCCGGCGGGCCCTTCTGTGCACTTGTGGGGCGGCTCCAGTGTGGGACACGGCGGGAACGGGAGGGTCACTTCCTTGCACGGGTGGTGGCGAGCCGTGCGCTTGGGGGCCGTTACCCTAAGGTGCGGAGCTGCAGAGCGCGAGCGAGGCCGCGTTAGGACAGGCAGCCTCCCGCACCTGCGCCCCCCGCGCCCGGCCACCGCCGGCCTCTGTGCAGACACCTCTGGGTTCTGTGAAAGGTACTCAGACCCGTGAAAGACGGTCCCCATTGCCGGAGTGGTGGATTTACTCACGATTAACGGGACACGTATAACCTGGAACACGGCATTAGTCTGCGTGAGGGGAGGCTGCACACAGTTGAGCCACGCGTTTCCCCACTGCTGCCCGAGTCACCTCCCGGGGCGACCCGCGGCACGCAGGACGCTCGGTCCCAGGCCCTCCCGCGGCCCACTGCCCACGGGATGGCGCACGGACGGGGGGCGATGCCTACCTGCCACCTCCTTGGACGAGGGCAGACCCGCGGCGGCCTCCAGGTCGGCGGGGACGGGGCCGCCCCGCTCCAGGGCGCGCACGAGCTCCCGCAGCCGCTCACACTCCTCCTGCAGCCGGGCCTGGTCCTCGCGGAGCCTCTGCTTCGCCGCGCTGGCCGGGTTCATGCTCATGTGCAGCACCTTGGTTTTGCTCTGGTCGTAGCCGCCCTGCGGGACCACAGGGCAGGTCAGCACGGCCGGGACCCGTGAGTGTGAGGACAGGGACTGCCGTGCCCCGCCCCGGGCCTCCGGGCCCTGATCGTGCACCGGGAGCGGTGGTAAGTTATAACCGGGGAAAACCTAGGGAAACCTGCGAGACGGCCCTCTGGAACGCTGCAGGTGCCCGGGCCTCAAAGTCCCCTCCGGCTTCTCACACGGCAGTTGTAAAAGCAAACCGGGGAGCGGGGCGGACATCCCAAAAGTGCTACACTTTCATAATGCTCTGCCGACAAATGTCCCAAAGACTGGGGGCCCTTGCTCCCACACGCCCTGCTGGCTCAAGGTCTGCAGATTTAAAAATGAACACAAAACTCAGAGATCATCTGTGAGGAGAGCTCAGAGTCCCCACATGGCTGGGCCCCGTGTCCCTGTCACCGACACCCCAAGGGCCCCAGCCCTCACCGACACACCAGTGTGGACGCTGGCCTTGCTCGCTGGGAGAGACACCCGTCTACGAACGTCTCCAAATGCAACCACCCGGGTCTATAGTAAACTGAGCCCCCTTGTGCACGGACATCCTGTCCCCACCTCCACCACCCGCCATGACACGGCCCAGCCCGGCCCTCACCCAGTTCGGGTCTGGCACCTGCGTGCAGTGGGACAGAAACGGCGGGCCCTCGTGCTGCCGGTCTGCAGCCTCGAGGATTCCTGGGTGCAGAGGCCGGTCCCTCCCCCACCCACACGCTCTAGGGTGGTTGTTCTCCCACATCCCGGAGTCCGCCTCGAGCCCTGGCCTGGATGCTTCTAAAGTCACACACACACCGATGTTCACTGTGCGCTGTAAGTTCAAGGGGCTCTGGCAAATGCAGGTACGAGTCCAGCAGCGGGGCATCAGAGTCCCAAGGCGCCCGTGCACTGCCCACCCACTGCTCTCACTGCCTGGCTCTTCTGGACACCGTAGGCCGGAGGCTTTTCAAACCGGCTTCTTTCGCTCTGCGACACTTAGCAACACGCACCGCAGGTTCCACCATGCCTTTTGGCGGCCTGCTAGCCCATTTCCGTGCAGCGCTGAGTGACATCCCCTTGTACGGACGCGCCAGCTCGCGGGTCCACTCACTTCCAAGGGACGCCTCGGGAGCTTCCGGTTTCGGCAGTTGCGGAGAGAGCTGCTACGGGTGGTCACGTGCGGGTTCTGTGCGGACACGGGTTTTCCAACGACCGCACCCAGCTCCGCTGGGGTCCTGGAGTCCCCGGACGCCCCACGGGAGAACACTCGCTTGGCCGGCAGGCCCACCTTGAGGCCCTCTCTGCTGCTCCTGCCTGCCCGCCAGCTGCTGCCCCTCGGAGTAGCTCCCGCCCTGGAGAGTGGAACCCCCTCGGTCTGACCCCGGAAACCAGTGCGAGGTGGCCCCGTGACCTGGGCAAGGCCAATCATCTCCCTGAAATTTTCTCTTCAGGAACTGGGAAAGAAGCTTCCTCTTTCCTGTCCCGCAGCTGGGACATCGAAGGCCTCGCCGTCTTCCACGTCCCGTCTCTTCCCTGTTGGCCTGGAAGAGGCCCGCCTGCCACGGGGAGACAAGATCAGCTACGCAGAGACGGAGAGCGAACGAGGCCCGGCACCAGTACGGAATGACCCACCCAGGGCCCAGATGAGCCACGCGGCCCGCGGCCGCCCCGCACGGCCGTGAGACCATCTGGCAGACGCCACGTGACGACACGGTACAGTCTGCGGCGGCGGCGACCACAAGCCACTGACGCACGGAGACCGGGAGAAAGGGTGGCGTGGGGTCAACGGGATGATGACCTCACAGAACACAAAAATGACGATGCCTAAGCGATGGCAAATTTACACACAAAAGGCAAACCAAAGCGGGTTCAGAAGAAAACAGAAGAGAACGCCACGGCCTTAGAGTAGACAGAGGTTTCTGAAACAAGGTTGTGAAGGTGCTGACCTCACGTGAAAATGCAAGCACACAGGCCTCAGAGAAAACGAGACCTTCCGGTCACCAAGAGTAAGAGGGCGGCTGGCACAAAAGCTGACACGGGGCTCACACCCAGGATACCTAAAGAGCTCCTGCAAACAAGAAAGGGAGAGGCAGACAATCCAATTTTCAAAACGGGCAAAAAACGTGAACAGACACTTGACAAAAGAACATGTCCGAGAGGCTGGCAAAAAGTGAAATGGAGCTCAAGTTAATCATCCGAGCAAAGCCAATTAAAACAGCCCAGAGATGCCCGAGCTCCTCCCCCACGCCCACGGCACCGAACAGACGGGAAAGGCATCAAGGGCACAGAGCAGCTAGAGCTGATCCCGGTGAGGACGGGAACTGGCGAGGCGCCCTGGGAAGGCCACGTGGCGGTGTAGCTCCTCCCTCCCGAGCGTGACGCCTACGGCCTGCACCTCGGAGCCTCATGCAAACGTCCACGGGGAGTCAGGCACCGACAGGTCCCCACGGGGAAGAGCACCCATCTGCAGGAACGAGCACCTACAGACACAAACAACGACGGGGTTGGGCATCACCAACAACGCCGAGCAGAAAGAGTCAGAAGCAGCGGAGGCACAGCCCATGAAAGCAGACCAGAGCACTCTGTGCCGCTGGAGGCCAGGAGGACCGCCTGGGGCTGTGGTTGGGGCAGCAGGGGGCCCCTGAGGTGTTTGTGCTGCTCTGTTTCCTGCTCTGGATGCTGGTCACCAGAGTGGACAGTTGACGAAAACGCCCTTCTGGTGTCCTGCCCAGCGGCTGTGATGAAAACGTGCGCCTGGACACAAGGACCATCCAGATACTCACGGGGAACTGACTGCTCGACTCCACCAGGGTTCACCCATGCTCAGCAACAAGGCCAGACACACACACAGGTGCACACACGTGCACACTCACATTGTGCCCACAGATATGCACGTGCACACAGTGTGCACACGGATACACGCTCATGTGCACATTCACACACACGTACCCATAGACACACATGTGCATACCCACACGTGTGCACAGGTACGCTCGTTCAGATACATATGCATACACAAATTCACATATGCACACACATGCACACGCATATGTGTGCACCAGACACGCGTGCATACACACATGCACAGATACACACTCGCGTGCGCACATACTCCTAGCACACACACACACACGCACACACACGTATACACTGACAAGGGCACACACACTCACACGGATGCATGTGTTCGTATACATACGCAAATATACACACGCATCCACACGCACACACGGATGAGCATGTGACACACAGACTTACACACACATGTCCAAAGGTCAGAGAACCCCAAGGGGAAGGCGGGCTTGAGTCCCTTGCCCTGGTGCTGCTGGGTCTCCACTGTCCGTGGAGTCTGACTCAGACCCTGATGACCCCGAGCCAGCCTGGGGGGGGGGGGGGTCTCACCTCTTCCCCTTCGTGCCCCTGGACCTGCTGAGAGCAGCCCTGGTTTTTCGGCCAGCGTGGACAATGTGTCTAAACGACCCGTCCAGTGTCCTGAGCCAGTGAAGGCAGGGCAGGAGCTGGGTCCGAGGCCCCTCCCTCGGATGCCCCCCCGGGACGCCCCCTCTGGGACGCCCCCCGCGCCCTCCCATCTACAAGGCTCCTGAGGACTCAGGCATCAAGAGATGCCCTTCCTGGAAGACGCTGCCGTCTCCTCACTCAGGAAGGACATTTGTGGGGTCACAGCAAGAGCCACGCCTCTCTGGTGTCCCTGACAAGGACAGGGGCCGCCGTAGGGCAAGGGAGGGAGAGGGCTGTCTCGAAGTTCTCACGTCTGCTGGAGCAGAGAAATGCCGTCAGGTGGCGGAAGGCCCGTACCCATTCTGGGACGGGTACTCTGGGAGGCTGGCATCTCCTGAGCAGACGGGTAGGAGGCTGCCGACCCCGGGAGCCCACCCCGATTCTGCAAGTGAGGGACCTGGGCCAGCCGAACACACCGTGGCCCGTCTCCCTTTCCGCTCAATATGCGGTGATTTTTTCCTCTCTCTCTGACAGCCCCATCTTCCGCCGCTTTTGTGAGTCCTGCCCACACGTCTCTCTTCGCTTTTCCAGGGACAGCGGGTGGGGGGGGAGGGCGGGGGACGGCATCCTTTATTCTGAGCATCTCGCTCCCCGGGGAAGCAGGCTGGCCGCGGACACATTCATTAAGTGCAGCAGGGCCCGCACACGAGCTTGAGCTGCCGTGGGCGCGGTCCCGCCGAGTCACTGAAGGACAGTGAGGCCACCGTGGTGCCTGGGGAGGGGCCGGCCCAGAAGCCCCAGAATGTGCCCTGAAAGGAGAGGCAGGAGGGGATGGGGAAGGAATGGCAGGATCCTCCCCATCCTGGGTGCCACCTCCAGAAAGTAAAACACCTTCCTGGGGTCGCTGGCACACGGGAGGGCAGCCACAAGCCCCCTCAGAGACAGGAGAGCTTTGGCCACAGATGCAGCATCACCAGGCGTGGCCCCCTCGGCCCCTCTCGTCTGGCATCACCTCAGAGAGAGGCCGGGGCCGGGGGGATGGCACAGTGCGGTGAGGCCCAGACACGGCTGTCTGCATGAGCCCGTGGGGAAGGCGCTGAGAAGGGAGGACTAGGGGCTCTTTACGGGTTTCTGAGAACCTTGTAAAAGCCTCAGAGAATAAAGAGACATCCTGTAGCTCCGGCTGAATCACAGACTCTCCGGGTGGGAAGGCAGCGTTACTCCCTCCAATTTTAACACTCTGGGAAAGATAACCGTGAGCGTGAAATCCATCGGCCCCGTGCAGCCCGGCAGAGGCCCTGTGGCAGCAGACAGGCCAGCAGCTTGCTTTCTGGGCCTCTGCGGGCTGAGGTGGGGGGGTACCCATCATTCATGCAGGAGGCAAGCAGGCAGTGAGGGATGGGCCAGGGGGCAGGCACGGCAGGCCTGTTACTGGCCTCCATCCGCCAGCCAGCTCTGCGTCCACACGGGGCACCGGGAGTGGAGTCCTGCAAAACCACAGACCAGCTCCCGTGTCCCCAAATGCTGCTCTTCCTTTGGTTTTCCTTCAACCCTTCAAAAATGTAAGAACAAAGACGGGTCGGCAGGCCTCGGGCCCAGGCCCACCCCTGCTGAGCCAGAGGGTCAAGCTCCTCCTTCCCTCGGCCACCAGGCAGAGGCTCTCCTGGGCCCGAGACAGGATGAGACCGCTAACACCCGAAAGGAGGCAGGTGCAGGTGAATCGGGTGACCTGGCGCCTGGACATCCCGGGCCCGGGGCAGGATGCTGTCCTGGAGGCGCCGAACCCAGGGGAACAGGAAGGAGAACACCGCTCCCCGCCGGGACCAGGGGTTCCGAGCAGCAGCCTGCGGGGAGGACCCTCCCTCGATGGGGAAGGGCTGATGGTACAAACGAGGTCAGGGACTTCCGGAACCCGCAGGGCTTCTCCAGGAGAGAGCAGACAGGGGGCGGAGGCAAAGCGGAGAAACTCTTACAGGTGTCATGAGTCGGGACAGATGGCCCTCTGGCTACAGGGGTCAAGGTGAGCAGGCCAGGCACCAGGAGGCCACGGCCCCGGCGTTCACAGCGAGAATGGCTCTGCGGGCTTGGTGCCCAAGCTCTCGGCCATGGCACCAGTCACCCCCTGGTGTGGGGACGAGCTGCAAAAGCTCTCACTCCCCGTGGCCCTGGCCACAGGGGGCAGGATCGCTGCTGACCCCAGACGGTGGTCGGTGGCCCACGGGGTCCCGCCAGGATGGCCGTCCTGACGGGCTGACTGCAGAGCCCAGCGCAGGAGGCCAGTGTCATGTGAGAACACAGATCCCCTGCGGCCTGGCCTCTGCCCTGGGGGTGGAGGGGGGCACCTGTGTCACCGAGGCAGCACCCGTGGCCAGCACCATGGTGAGTTTTGCTGCCGCCACACTGCGCCCCCCAGCCCTGGGCTCCCTCACCTGAGAAATGGGGAATGCCGAGGAAGGACCGGGCGACACGTGTTCAAACCCTCAGAGACCGTAAAGCCCCGCGCTGACTGAGCCATTTCTTAGCACGTGGGAAGCAGCCGAGGCGCTCAGGACACCGGGTAACGAAGAGGGAAGGTCTCCGGGGCCCTCCGTGGGGATGAGACCTGTCTGCAGACGTGAAGGCCACGGCCAGACTCCCCGGACGCGGGATTAGCCTCTGCCCCTTCCCCGTGGCCCGTGTGGGGCTGTAAGGACCTGATGGGGCGGGGCAGGTGGGACAGGGAGGGGGGCCGCGGTCCACGCCCCAGGGCTCGCCCCTGCACTGCGACAGGCCTGCCGAGGACAGCCGTCAGCTGTGCGTGCCGTGTCTGCCAGCCCTGGGTCCCGGGGAGTGAGCGCCCCAACCCGGCTGGCCCCGCAGAATCAGGCCGTGAGGACATCACACGGCCTATGGCCGATCAGCCCCGGGCGTGCAAGCCCACGAGGCTTCTTGCTTCTTCACGGTCACAGTGACAAGCGAAGGCGCGGCCCGCTGGCACCACTGGGTCTGCCCTGCTCCCGCCCGAGGACTAGCACCCAAGTCAGAGCCCCATTTCTAGGACCAGCCCTAGGATGTGGGGGACGTGCCTCTGTGCACAGAACCCGCCCCTCCCTACAGTGGGGGGGCAGGCTGCTCCAGGGGAGACCAAGCCTGAGCCCCCCGCCCCCCCCCGGACAAACGGTGGCCACGGGGAGGCCGGCAATCCCATCTGTGCGCCCACCGCCCCCCAGACCCTCCCCGTGAAGTCGGCCTCGGCCCCCAGGTCAGCACGGTGCGCCCGAGGGCTGAGCGTGTGCGCGTCCAGTCTGCCCTCTTCTGACGCACCCGTGGCGGCACGTGCTCTCTGCCGGAAGCTGCACCTGCTGGAAGCTGGCGATGGCACTCGGGGGAGACCAGCACAGTCACCCAGACACCAGCGAGAACAAGGTGGCTGCTGTTTCAGGCTGCTAAGTTTTGGGGTGTTTGCCACAAAGCAACTGGGAAATGACATGGTCTCTAGAGAGGAGGCTAGAGAAGAAAGGAGCTGGGCACCCAGGGCGTCCCGGTCCCCGCCCAGTGGACGGCAGGCTCCCTGGGAGGCTCCGGGCCGAGGCTTTTGGGTTCTGCACGCATCAGTAAGAACAAGGCCAGAGGTCGTGCTCCAACCTCGGTCACCAGAATGACAGGACAGTGCACCGCCGACCTCCACCCCATCCTGATTATGGAGAGGAAGTGGGGGGACTCACACCAGCTGGGGGTGGGCAGCTCAGGCCTCCCCAAGATGCAGGGGTAAGGGGCCACATCGCAGCACCAGGGACAAGGTGCCCGGGCCACGGTGCAGGCCCTGCTCTGCCCCGCCGGTGGTCATGGTCCATCCTTGACAAACCCTCGTTTTAGGGGAACAGGCAGAGAGCAGGTCAGGGGACAGAGGCTAGGGCCCCGACGGCTGGGGCAGGCGAGGCTCCTTCCCTCGGGCCCCTGGTGGATCGCTCTCCTGTTTTCTGGAGGTGTGTACCGTGCAGGCCAACTGGGAGGGGGCAGAAAGTGAGTATTCAGGTCTGGTGGCCACACAGCCTATTATCATTGTAACGTGGGGGCAGCCACAGACATGCATAAAATGATGGGCCCCACCACGTGTCAAGAAAGCTCTATTTGCCAAAACAAGCAGCTGGCTGGACCTGGCCCGTGGGCTCTGGCTCGTTGACCTTGGGTGGAAAGAGTCTGAGCAGGAGGCCAGGAGGAGGATAAAGGCCCGCCCATGGGGAGGCGCTGGGGGATGTGAGGCAGGCAGCACCAAGGCCAGTCCAGAGGCTGGCATCCAGGGTGCCTGGGGGCCAAGGAGAGGCAGCAGCCTCGCCCCCTTCCTGTCCCCAGAGCACCGAGAGCAGTAGGGAGCAAACATCGCCGGCAGGGATTAAGGACGCAAATAGGCACCCGTGGACTGGAGGACACGGCCTGTGACGATGGCCAGACCCAGCAGGTGCACACGTGGACCTCATCTCCCCAATCTCAGCTGCTTCTACAATTCACAGGGAGCTGCAAGAGGTTCAGAATAATCCTGAATAATCCTGAATAACCCAGTCATCCTGAACAGGAGGACAGAGCAGGAGGATGCCCACTTCTACTCCAAGGCAGAGTGGTGCCAGCGTCACGGCGAGCTCACTGGAACAGAAAGGAAGCCTGGAGGAGACCCTCGTGTCCCGAGAGAACTGACTTCCTACAAGGGCACCAACTCCACTCTGTGGGGAAAGGAGTCCTTTAACACACGCTGCCGGGACCACTGCACATCCATGTGCAAAAGGTGTGAGGCTGGACCCCTACCTCACACCGTATAAAAACTAAGTCAAAACCAAAGATGTAAGTGAAAGAGCTCAGACCACAAGACTCAGAAGAAAATGTGAGTGTAAGCCTTCGTGACATTGGATTTGGCCACGGATTCTTGGATAGGATGCTAAAATCAAAGAACAAAAGAAAAAAAAGTACAAATCAGACGTCATAAAAATGAAAAACTCTGTGCTTCAAAGAACACCATTGAGGAAAGGAGAAGACAACATACAGAATGGGAGAAAGTATTTGTAAGCTGCACATCCAGTAAGCAACTCGTACCCAGAATAATAACAAAGCCTCGCAGCTCAGTAGCAACAACAAGACACAGGTAACTGATTTAAAAGTGGGCAGGGGTCTCACTACATACTTTTCCACGGAAGAGACACGAAAACTAGTAAGTACACGAGAAGACGCTCAGTACCCATGGCATCGTTAATCGAGACAACAAGCGTTGCCGAGGACGAGGAGGAATTGGGGGCCCCCACGACTGTGAGCACAGATGTGAAACAGCACAACCGCTGTGGGTAACAGCTCCTCGAGCAGTGAGACAGACAGCGACCGCACAAACCCACAAGTCCACACGCCGGTGTTGGCTCAGGAGAAATAAAACCGATGCGCACCAAGAAACCTGCGCCCGACGTTCATGGCAGCATGATTCATAACAGAAGGCGGGGAAAACCCAACATCCATCAACTGGTGAACGGTGAGCCGCGCTGGGTGCACGGTGGTATTTCGCTCAGCCGTAAAAAAGGGCGGGGCACTGACGCCTGCTACCACACGTGAGATCCTTGGACACGGGACGCTCAGTGACAGAAGAGCATCACAAAGGACCACAGGTCACGTGGCTCCATCCACACAAAAGGCCCAGAACAGGAGTGCCCACACGGATGGAAAATAGAGACGGGGGCTGTGAGGGGCAGGAGGCAGAGGGGTGGCAGGCAGGGGTGGAGATGTGTGTCTGATACGATGAAAGGCACATGCTATCTGCGAGCGTAAGAACCACCGAACTGCTCTCCGTTTCAAACACGTGAGGTATGCGGCATATAAAAGTCCATAAAGCTTTTTTTAAAGGGGCACCTGGGAGGCTCAGTTGGTTGAGTGTCTGATTTCAGCTCAGGTCCTGATCTCACGGTTCATGGGTTCAAGCCCCGCGTCGGGCTCTGTGCTGACAGCTCAGAGTCTGAAGCCTGCTTCCAATTCTGTCTCTCCCTCTCTCTCTGCCCATGCCCTGCTTGTGCTCTGTCTCCCTCTCAAAAATAAACATTAAAAAAAAAAAAAATTAGGGGCGCCTGTGTGGCGCAGTCGGTTAAGCGTCCGACTTCAGCCAGGTCACGATCTCGCGGTCCGTGAGTTCGAGCCCCGCATCGGGCTCTGGGCTGATGGCTCGGAGCCTGGAGCCTGTTTCCGATTCTGTGTCTCCTTCTCTCTCTGCTCCTCCCCCGTTCATGCTCTGTCTCTCTCTGTCCCAAAAATAAATAAACGTTGAAAAAAAAATTTAAAAAAAAAAATTAAAAAAAAAAGTTTTTAAAAAAAAGGAAGGGAAGAGGTAGGGTGGAGAGCCGGCACCCACAAGGGAGGGGAGCACCGAGCTCGGTGGGGGGAATGCATGCTGGGTACGGTGGAGGCCCGAGCCTGACCTCCACGCCACCCAGGGCCTGTCTGGCTGCCAGGCCGAACCTCTCTGAGCCTCCCAGGCACCCCTGCACCTCCATGGACCCACGGCTGGTCAGGACTCCCCGCCACAGTCCCCCTCGAGTGACGCCCCCCGACCTCATCCGCCCAGGCTTTCAGGCCCCATGTTCTCAGGCCACCCACCTTCCCCTGTACACCTACCTCCCTGACCCTGGACCCTCAGGGCTCCGAGGGACCCCCACCGCCCCTGGACCATACACTGCCAGACCCCGTCCGCAGGGCGGGAGACGGGCCACTCTGCTCCGGCTGGTTTCCTCCAAGTCTTTGACACGGGGGTGCATGGGGTGTGGGGTACGTGCAGACCAGACCTGAGACTGCAAGGTGGGGGCAGAGGCCCGTGTCGGGACAGACACAAGCTGCTGCAAGGCGCGGGCTGCTGGCCAGTTGCTGCAGCGGTCACAGTGAGGCCCGGTCGGCAGGGAGGAAGCTGGGGGCCGGGATAAGCTGTCAACACCCTGAGGACCTGGGTTTGCCGTAGGCACCTGACACCTGCAACTCCCACACAGGGCTCAGAAGGACGAGGGCTCCCGCCCGGAGACGGTGAGAGGAGGTGAGCTGGCTGGTGCAGTCGGGGCCGCCCGGGAGTCTGTCACGGCCGGGGATCGGGGAGCACGCAAACCAGGTGGCCAGATAACGCCTTCCAGGGGCCGGGACGACTGGCTCCCAGTTAGGCCCGGCCAAACTGGACTCGGATCCCATTCTTCTCCCCCCTGCACGCCCAACAGGGCTGTCCCTGGGCCGGTGGCCGGCAGGCGGGGGCCGACCTGTCAGGATCCCGCGGCCGGGCTGTGCGTCCATAGGCTCAGCCCGCGGTGACACCGACCCCGCGCGGTGGGAGGAGGCCGTCCCTCTGCGGCCACGAGGGCGGCGCGGCGTGGCCGACACCACGGAGGCCCGGGAGTGGAGGGAGACGCTGGCGCCCACGGCCGGCTCGCCACGGGACGTCCAGCCGCCGAGATCACGGGTTCCCCAGACGCTTCCAGCAGCCCGAGCCCTGCCCCGCTCTCACGCAGCACATCACCTGTGACCTGCACCTCACCCCCAGCCTCCCGGCCGGAGGAACAGAAGGGCAGGCCCCTGGGGTGCATGCGGGGCAGAAGCTGTGTGGCCACCGGGGGCGCAGCACGCCTTCGGGGGCTGGCACGTCCACGAGGCACACAGGCGGGGCTCCGGACACCCCTGTGGAAACGTGCTGCTAGATGGCGGCTCTGAGACACGAAGAGGGAAGACGGCTGTCGCCTCCTCCGGAGACGGGTCTGATTCCCAGCTGAGGAACCGCGTAGCGACGAGAATCTCAAAAGGAAACGTTCTGGGCTTCCTCCGGCCAGACGGCGGGATCACCGCGTGTATAGGCCCCTGTCACCTGCGGGGAGCTGCCGTGTCTGCCCCAGAATGACCCCGGGGAAGCCGAAGACCGGGGCTGGGCGTGGGGTGGCCGGGGTTCTGGGGGAGGGGGCGTCTGCCACGAGCTTCTGCGGAGACCCGCAGAGTGCCGGGCGGGACTGGGCCGGAGGGCGAACTCTGCTCGCCCCGCAGAGCCCGGAGGCTCCTGCCTCGTCCTCACCGCACGAATCCCTTCTTTTGCCCTAACTCCCTGACAGCTCCCAAGAATGGCCGCTTTCCTCTGCAACCAGGCCGCTGTGCCAGCATCCTGAGTCCCGCGGGGAGCATCTGCGGCCTGGCCGCCCTGACCCACGCTGGCTGCTGGCCCTTCCCCACCTGCAGCAGAGCAAGGGCAGGCCGCCACCCCCAAGGACCTTCGGGGCCTGGTGCTCACAGGCCTGCACAGAGGGCAAGCCCCAGGAGCCCCCGTCGGCCTGGCCTGCGGCGGCACGTGCTGCCCAGGGCCCGGGAGGGAGGGCGGGCGGGCGCCTGCCACCCGGGCCTGACGCGCATACTGAGGGCTCTGCTGGAAGAGGCAGAGACGCAGGGAGAATTAAACGGCTCAGTTAAGTAAGTGCTGGTCTTGATGCATATTCATAAGCCACCCGGCCTCGAAGCTAAATCAATACCTCTCCCAGCCCAAGGGAGCACAGCTCGGAGAGAAGAGCAGGAGGCTCGGGGGCCGGGCCGGGCTTACTAGATGGGGAGCGCAGCCCTCCCCAGGCCCTGCCTTGGTGACCTTGCTCCCCAAGCCCGGCCCCGCGTCTTCTGCACAGGCCCAAGGCTGGTACCCCCTCTGCTCAGGAGCCCCATGGCCTTGTGCAGGTCCCTCAGCGGCTAGCCTCATGTCCCTACTGTCTCACGGGTGGGGATCGTGGCAAGCTGGGTTCTCGCCCAGTGCTCAAAGGGCCCTGAAGCCTCGGGCACACAGCAGACCCGGTCCCCCCGCGCGAGGCCCCCCAGACCGTGCTCGCGGCAGGTGCACAGGGTAGGGAATGGCGGAGGGGATCACACAGAGCAGGATGAGCCGGACTCCTCCACCCCCCGGATCTGCGGCATCATGGGCAGCTGGCTCGTCTCCTGGCTCAGAGACTGAGAAACCGAGGCCCGGAGAGGACTGGAGGCACACGCGGCTATTCAGGACTGGTCACCGGGAGGGGTAAAGAGGGGAGAGGCTGGGGGCTGGAGGTTCCCAGAGGCAGGTCCCCGGGGTCCTTCCTCAAGCCGCAGACATGTTACTAAGGGAGAACAGGTGCTCCGCAAGCTTCTGCCTGTCCTTGGGCCAACAGGAAGGCTAAGGAAGAGGCTAGGGACCACGAGGGTCTGCCCCTCCCTCCTCTGGCTCCCCTTGCCCCCCCAGGACAGAAGCTTTACTCAAAAGCTGGGCACCTGGCATTCCCTGTGGCCGAGGCACCCTTGGAAAACATACAGGGCGTACAGCCTGCCACCCAACTTACAAGAGGGGGTTGTGCGCACGGTGTCCAGCGCCCACTGCAGCCTCCGAGGGGCCCGGACCCTCTGGTCAAAGCTGGTCAAGGGACCCAGTGCAGCAAAGGGAGGACGCAGCCTGGGGGAGCAGCCCCGCCTGGGCCGCCACACGTGGGTACGGCTCTCCTCACTCCACCCTGCGGGCGACCACCGTGCCCGCTTCCGACCCAGTGCCGGAGACCGCAGCACGATGGGTCTGTCCACTGACGGCCACGTAACAAATGGGAGAAAGATACACCACGTCCTGTGGCCGTCCGGAGGAAGACCAATGGTGACAGGGGGCCCGGAGGGGGCCCTCGCCCAGCCAGGCCTGACACCGGTCCTCCTTGGGCGCAACACCCAGAGGGAGGCCACTGTGCTCAACCTCTGGGCCCGTCCCCGGCCCAGAGTTCACCCCGCGGTGGTGGTCTGGAGCCCTGCCGGCCTTGGACACAGGGGCAGGCTGCCAACACGACGCCGCAACCTCCCGGAGGCGGGCAGACAGCGGGGTTGCTCACGAGGGCGGTGGGGACCGCCTCACCAGCGCCTCCCTCTTCCCGGAGACAGAGTGGCAAGACGGGCCGAGTCCTGGGGCCCAGCGGGGTGCCCGTCCCTCCTCTGCCCGCACGCAACCCGCGGCCAGGCCACAGGGCCTGAGGGAAAGATGCTGCCATCCCAGGACACCGGGTGGGGCCCCGCAGGTCACACGCAGAGCCCCCGCGGCCCCGACCACAGAGGCCTGGCCTGGCTCCCTGGCCTGACTCAGCTGCCCGGCCAACAAGCCCCCCGAGGCTCCTGTCCCCAGGCCGGGCCCCTCCCTGCACCTCTGTCACAGCAGGGCAGGGACACTGAAGAGTGTCACCTGCGTGGGCACCCAGGGCCGTGCTCCGTGGGAAGAAGGGAAGGGACAGGGTGTCTTCTGCTTGTGCTCGTCCTGCTAGTCAGGAGGCCAAGGTTGACGATCCCCCCTCCACCTGCCATCCCACGGCAATGTCACCAAGCGAGTGAGCCAGGCCCCTGCTTGGCTGCGTGGATGTGCAGAAGCTGTGGAAATCGGGTGGCCGTGGCTGTCATGACGTCCCTGTCAGACGGCAAACAACAGGCGCAGCCTAAACCCGGTGGCCTGCCTAGCGGTGAGAGCCGGCGCAGACAGCACTGAGGTCGGTGCTCACTGCCCTGGGTGCTCACCGGGACGCCGGGCACTTCGTCCCACCTGCCCAAGGGACCGGAGGCACACAGATCAGAAAGTGCTGAACAAAGCCACTCGATTTTTTCAAAATTGTGGTAAAATACACATAACGGAAAATTAACCATCTCAACCATTTCTAAGTGAACAGCTCAGTGGCACCGAGCACATTCACGCTGCTGTGCAGCCTTCCCCACCGCTCGTCTCTAGAACGTTCCATCTCCCCACACTGAGAGTCTGCCCCATTACACACAGACCCCCAACTACTCTCCCAGACCTGGGCCCACTTTCTACTCTGTGTCCGTGAACCTGATGACTCCGTGACCTCGTGTGAGTGGGTCCCAGTGCGTGTCCTCCCGTGTCCGTTGAGTCTGACAATCCTGGGACCTCGTGTGAGTGGGTCCCAGTGCGTGTCCTCCTGTGTCTGGATCGTGTCACTCACCATGGTGTCTGCAGGGTCCGCCCATGTTGGAGCAGGTGCCAGAATTTCTTTCCTTTTTAAGGCCGAGTGATATTCCATTGTGTGAATGGACCGGGTCGTGTCACCCCGGTCCAAGATGGACACCGTGATGCTGCCGTGAATGTGGGGGTGCATGTGTCTGTTTGAGTCCCAGGAGCGGGACCGCAGGGTCATGTGGTTAAAGAAGGCGGCTTTGTAAAGTCACTTTCAGCATCTGTGGTGGGACATCAAGAAATCCCCGCGGGAGGCAGTTCTAGAATTCCGCATTCTGTCCGTAAACCGCCTCCACAAAACCACCTTTCTACAAGAAGGATCAAGTAAACCGGTCATAATTTCCTTCCTTGCTGGGCTGCTGAGCAGTTCAGCTTCAACAGTGCCTGATGCCAGAATACTCCTGATCTACTTCCTGTAGGTATCACGTTATCGGTGGCCACAATACTGGGATCTTATCTAAAACAAACAGACACGACTGTGGAATATAGTCAAGTTAATACTCACAGACTGAAGAAACTCAAATTCCCCAAGTAATCTGGACTCTTCCAGAACTTTCCGTGGAGAGCCTAAGCACCCTGAGAGGGTGACTTCCCCTGGAAAGCCCTGGAAATCCTGGCAGTGACATTCGTTGTCCTCTGTGCCACAGAAGGAAACCAAGAGCACGTGGTCCCGCCAGGTCCTCGAGCGGCTCCTTCCCGAGTCCGTCCCAATGGCCTGCTCTCCTTCCTAGGTGTCCCCACAGGTGATGACTCACGGGTACACCGGGCCCACGGTTTGTGTCTCCCCACCAAACACATGCTCATGGAAGTGGGGCCCTGGCTGCCTCAGCCTCCGCTGTCCCCCAGGTTAGAGCAGCACCCACACAGCAGACCCCAGCAAGGGGGACAGACACTCCACACCCAGCACCGGGGGCGCCAAACGACCGCTGCTCTGCTGGGGTCCATCCTCCCCTCTGGCCAAGCCACCCCAGGGACTCGTTCAGAAGGAATCTTGGACCCTAAGCCCTGGAACGGAGCTTGAACGGCAAACATCATGCCATGTCCCAGCGGGGCCCCCGAGTCAGAGGGAGGCCAGTCGGAGGATGGCAAGGAGGAGACAAAGGAGGGAGACCAGCGCGGGGCTTGGAACAGACCTGGCCTGAAGCTCCGGTTACTTAAGCCCCTGGGCACCGGGCCGATGACCACAACCCCCAGCGCCCTCGCTGGGGCTCCTACCGGGCAGCCCCTGCCCCCCCCACCCCCCCCCCCTTCACCACAAACATTCCTAAAGGAAACTGGAGGGGAGGGGGCAGGCCGGGCCGGATGCAGCAGGGGAAGGGGAGGGCCGCGCACAGACGAGGAGTCTACACTCTTCCCTAAGCGCCAGTGCAGGCTGCCCACGGGACATACGTGGATGCAGGCGCCAGGGAGAAAGGGCCTCTGGCAGCACGAGACGCCCCGAATGCCCTCTCTGTGGCACCCCTGCCTCCCGCTGCGCGGGCCAGAGCAGGGGACGCAGGCGCATGTGAGAAGCCCCTCTGCCAGCCCCTCGTCTGGGGTCGGGAGCATCTGACTCTGGCCAGAGGGCGCGGGCCTACGGCACCTGTGTGGCGTGTGCCACGCCCTCAGCTGTGGCCCTCGCAGCACAGGGGCCATGAATGGGTCTTCTGGAGGCGGCCCGGCTCCGTGGGCCCTGGGGACGGTGCCACAGTAAGGGAGGACGGGAGCATGCCAGACTCCGCCGAGGCCGAGGGGCCGCGGGCTGACCCCCAAGCTGGGCTTCCTCCCCAGCACCCAGGCCGACACGGCACGTCTACACGAGGTGACACAGCCGCCATGAGGGCTGGGCGAAGCTGGCAGGGACAAGAGAGCGAGTTCCCCCGAGGCAGCCGGCTCCAGAGCCCTCATCTGGTGGGAGCTGTGACCCGGTCAGGGGACACGGATCCAGGGTGCTGGTGGGGTCCGAGCGGGTGCTGGCCTCACAGGGAGGAAGGGGCCAGGTGTCCTGCTAGCCCTGAGCCAGTCACAAAAACAAGAGCCCAGGGTAAGAGCTCCTGAAGCCGGTCGCACTGCTGCCCGTCCCACCTGTCCCGCCCCGGATACGCCCTGGCTTGATGGGCCTGCACGGACAGCTGCTGTGGCAGCAAGGCCCCGTGCCTGGCGTCAGAACGGGTCTATCCCGGCGGGGCCCCAGGGGCTCAGTTCCGGGAGGGACACGCGGGGGTCATGGGGCACGAGGCCGCACCTGCCCTCCCTGCCCCCGGCCGGTCCCGAGACGCGGCCTCCGCCACCCGGCGAGGGCGAGGCTTGCAGCCAACGCTCTGCCCTCCGCCCGCCCGCCTCACGTGGCCGCTGCGACGCTGCGGGTCCCTCGTAAGAAAAATTCAACTGGCTTGAAAATGATAATTACGTATGACTTTTCAGCACGCCGCTCGTCTCTAGGTCTGTGGGGAGCCGGGTAACCCACGCGTGTGTCTAATGGCCTGGTGACGAGCAGACAGGGGTGAAGCGGGGTCGGCACGAAGTCTGAGGTGGCTGTGCCGGGCCCACATACGGCCAGCGGCACAGCGGGCGGGCCCGGCACCCTGAGGCCTATCCTGAGGCAGGGGCTCCAGGGACCCTCAGGGCGCCGTGAGGCCCCCTATGCAGGCGCGGGGCCGGGCCGCCGGTCTGGGGGTCTGAGGCCCCGTGGAGACGCTGGCTGGCACCGGCTCATGGGACGGGAAGGGGCTTGTTATTCAAGACACGTCCTTCTCATAAAAGAATCAGAAGAAATCAGCGCCTGTGGAAATGTCTCCTCACAAGTGCGCATCAGCAGGCCGGCTTTTTTTAGTCCTCGGCGTTAATAAACATGAGCGGCCGGGCGCCACGTTGGGGAGGGAGGTTTGGGCTCTTTCCTGAAGCGCCTTGTTTTACACGTACGTCGGGGAGCACAGGCCCGGGGCACGCGCCCGCTCGCTCACTCCGGGTATGAAGGGGCACACGCGGCCGCCACGAGCAGGGTCACGCACCTCCCGGGCGGGGCCCGGAGTCTGCGCGGCAGGGACACCGAAGATCCCGCCCCAGAGGCAAACGACACAAGAAACGTGCAAAATGAAGACACAGCCGTAAAACGTGCCGGTGGGGCGCAAACAGGACCCCACAAATGCTCCCGTGCACGAGACTGACTGTCCTACGACGTCCGGTCCCGGGAGGCTCACCGTCATCTTTCGTGAGACCTAACAAATTCTCAATTAGTTGGGGGGTGTGTTAATTCCAAAGGGCACATAAACATGAACAAGAGGCACCAGGAAAAATTCTGCTGGACGAGTCACGGGGCAGGCGGGAGGGGACGCATCAGCCCTGGGAGCGGCCCACACCCAGTGACACGCGGGCATCGCGGATCCAGGGCACGGCACCTGACACCATCAAGGACAGGCTTTGTGGACAGTGGTCCCAGGACCGCGAGGGGCCGCCTTTCAGGGAACAGGATGATGTCAGGCTTCCTCCCTTGTAGAACTCCAGACCAAACCCGAACACCAAACCAGCCACGGATTTACACGTGAAAAACAAAACCACCACGAAGAACTCCTTCACCACCTGAAGCCAGAAGAGAATAGTAGGTAAACCCACCTATGTAAAAGTTCAAATATCAAAATCTTCTTGGTAAAAAACACCTCAGGCAAAGCCAAAAGACAAATGATCAATTGGGAAAACCTGTTCACAACTTAAAAACACCTCAACTCCTTACAAGACAACGACTCCAAGAAATCAACAAGGACCACCAGAAAGCTGGACCACAGAGGACAACACCCATGAACGTAGTTAAAGACTCTCACTCTCACATACAACACAGGGACCGAAGATCGAAAGCACATGGACCTAACCCCTGTCCACCTGCCGGGCTGGAAGATCTTCCCCTGTGATGGTGCACTCTGGCTACGCCGTGGGGGAACCGGTGCTCTCCTGGGTCACCGCTGTCCCACAGTGTGGGGAGTGGTCACAGACGGACCGTCGTGACCAACCATCTGGCAGAATCTACCAAAATAAGTACCAGTGCCCTTTGATCTCATCATCTCCCTCCCGGAAATTTATCCCCCACACACTTGCACACACGGAAATGCTACACACAGGACGTGCACCACAGCCACGTTTAGGACCACGGAAAGGGAGGACGGTGCCTGCGTGGCCACTGACAGGGAGCGAGTGGAGCAAACCCCGGCACGCCACCGCCACACAGCTTGCAGCTGAGAAAACGAGGAGAGAGCTCCCAGATACAGCGTACAGAAAACAAAAGGCACAGGATGGTTCGCAACAGGCTATCTTTTGAGTTAAAGGGGGGCGGGCACTATATTAGGAAAAAACTCAACCACCAGTCAAGGAGTTACTACACGGGAGGAAAGCCCGGAACGCTTCATGTACTTAACCCTCCCAGCCTCCGCGGGACTCGGGGGCCGGCGGCTGCACCCAGCCCTGTGCGCTCCCCGCGCCTGTATGCCCCGAGAGCCCGGGCTGACACGCAGGCCCGAGGCTGGTGTGTGCAGGTGACCCGGTCAAGGTTACTGCCTTCAGAGCTCACGGTCCAGAGGGCTGACCCGCAAACAGGTCCCAGATGTGGCGTGAAGGCGATACCGAGCCAGCCCCGAAGGATGGGCGGGGCTGGTGGGCAGGTGTGGGGTGCCCCAGACGGCAAGTCGTGGGAGCCAGGGGTGCAGGCCACGGTCAGGACCCTGAGGGAGAAGCCAGTGGGTGGCGGTGGGGACCCCTGTGTGGTCCCCACACAGTCCCCCAGGCTTTCAGGGCAGGCACGGGGGCTGACGGGGCAGCAGAAGGCCTGGGTCTCTGCTGAGGGGATGGGGGGTGTGGCTCATGGCAGCAGGTGGGGGTCCTGAAAGTTAGGGGAGGTGACTGAGTGACCTCTCCACACCTTGCGGCCGGTCACCAGCTTGTGACGCCGGGTACCCCCTTCCCCCAGTGACGGAGGCCCTCACTGTGCGGCCGAGGAGGAGCTTCAGGGGCTTTAGAAGCAGGGAGGGGGCGGTTCCGGAATAGCAGAGGCCAGTGCCTCTGGCCGAGGGCCAGTCTAGTGCCCTGCGCCCCCGTCACCTGGCTGACCTGGATGAAACCAACCCTCAGAGACATTAGCCCCTTCCTCACCCCCAGAGCAATCTCTGGGGCTCCCCCTACGCCCACACATCCCTAACACATGGCCTGTGGGGTTTGGCGCCCCCAGGAAGCAACACCCGGAGAGCATTTCAGAAGTGGGGGCTGTAGGCCAGTCAGGGGCAGGACAAGCCCAAGGGCGTGGTTAGCAGCCAGAGGGTCCAAAGGGGAAGAGCCAGAGGTAGGAGGGTTCTGAGAAGCAGAGGTCAGGCCTGAATTGGGCCCATGGCTCCCTGGCAAGTGACAGCTGGTGGGAGCAGGTGGGAACAGGTGGGAGCAGATGGCAGGAAGTGGGAACAAGGGGGAGGAAGTGGGAACAGGGGGGAGGAGGAGGGAACAGATAGAAACAGGTGGGAAGGGGTGAGAGCAGGTGGGAGAAGGTGGGAATGGGGGGGGAAGACGTGAGAGCAGGTGGGAAGAGGTGAGAGCAGGTGGGAACAGGACGGAGGAGGTGAGAGCAGGTGGGAGCAGGTGGGAACAGATGGGAGGAGGTGGGAACCGGTAGGAGGAGGTGGGAGCACATGGGAGAAGGTGAGAGCAGGTGGGAACAGGTGGGATAGGAGAGGTCCAGCCCTGGGGGCCCAGGCCGGGCGGGAGGAACCCGCAGGTGAGAAGGAACCAGCGGGGGCCCCTGGGGGGCCATCACAGCATGGATCGGGAGAGGGCAGCGCAATATGAAGGGCGAGGGCCCCTCTCCCCCACCCTGTACTCAGGAGGGAGGAAGGAGACGAAGGCTGGGAGGGTCTGGTTCGACAGTGCCTGCCTGGTGACGCAGGGACGGGAGCGGAGACGTCTCCACAGGCACCGTGAGCTTTCCGCTCGCAGGCAACCCAGCAATTTTCTACCCACTCCGTTTCCAAAAAAGATACTTATTTCAAATGTCACTGGGCCGCAGTCTGGTCCCTTTTCCCGCGCAGCATCGCCGGCTGGCTACGGCAGCCCCGCCCTGGCGCGGGGGGAGCAGGCGCGAGGGGTGGGGGGGAGAGCGGGACCTCCACCCACCCCTGACCATCACCTGCCTGAATGAGCAGCGTAATCAGACAACATTGAGGGGCAGCGGGACGTGGGCTCAAACCCCAGAGATGAATTCCGCTTGATTACAGCACGCTGGAGCGTTTACAGGGAACGGTGCAGATGTTTGCAATTTGCTTTAAAATGCATCAAAAAAGTTAAAAAGATTGACGGATGGCAGAGGGGCGGCAGCACAACACACATCAAGTGCTCGTGCCGGGACGTGGGTGGTGGGTTAGGGTCTGCACTGTGCAACTCGCTCGTCCGTGCTGTCCATTCCAGAACGCTCCTAAGACGCCGGGGCAGTGCGCGGCCAGGCCGTCTCGGTGCCCTCGGGGCGTCCGGCCTGGGCCAGCCTCCCCCGTGACCCAGAGCTGCCGCGCGTCCGGCCGCCTCTCGACGGTGCGTGGGGAGCCGGTGTGGCTCGTTGCCGTCAGTTGCCAAGTCTGGCCCCTCAGACACACAAACGCCAAAGAGCACGTTTGTCTCCTTCGAGGGAAGACGGGACGGTGGCATCATTAACCACAGCGGCAGAGGCGCTGGCCGTGCTTAGCTGGCACGGGAGGCGCCCAGGCTGGGCGCTCCCCCCCGATGTCGCCGAAGTGGCCCTCCAGAGACCTGGCCCACAGCCTCCACCCTCCACGGAGAGCGCCGATCGGAGTCAGGGCGGACGAGACCAGGGTGCCGTTCCTCCACCGTTCTGGTTCTGGGAGACCGAGACCGGCGTAGGGGCGCGTGGGGCGGGGGCCCAGGCAGGGAGGACCAGGGCTGCGGCCGTCGGCCATCCTCGCTCTGCGGGCACCGACGTGCCACGAGTGTGTCCTGGAGCCCCCAGGTCCCGCGGCCACGCGGAGAGCGCACACCCGCCCCGCTTCCGGCCCGGAAGCGTGTCCGACCCGCTCGGTAGCCAGAAGGGGCGTCGGTGACCCAGGCCTCCCCCCACCCCGAGGTCCACCGCCCTGGGCTGTATCAGCGGTGCATCGGGACACCGAGACGGTGGGGACAGCCCGCCGCCCCGTCCGGGCTCCCAGAGGGCACAGGGCAGGAGGGGCACGCCCAGCTCCGAGCGGGAACGGAGCTCCGTCTCCTCATCCACCAGCTGTGAACTAATTACAAGAAGTTCTAACTAGTGGCTCCCTTTCCAAGCATATGTTCCCAATTAAGGCAAACTGCAGCTGATTTTAATCAATCCTCCGTGAAGCGGCCCATCTCGAAGCCTCTCCGCGGAGGGAACGAGGGCACGGAGGGGAGGGTGTCTGCACGGGAGCGTCCCGGCCGCACCGCCGTGCCACCGAGGTCGCCCCCCCACCCCCGCCCTGCCGGCCGCGGCCGGGCCGCACTCCTGAGCTTGGCCCGGGGGAAGGCGGGGGGGGGGGGGGTGTCGGGGCCTCCAGAGCTCCGGCACAGAGGTGAAGGGGTGAGGCCTTCGCCCTCACGGTGAAGAAGATGAGAAATGGCAAGAGATGGACGCGGGGATCTACCGAGGGCCATGTGGCGTCAGACGTGGCATGCCACCTCCCCGGAGCCCCACCTGGGCATCGCCATCCCGAAGTCCTAAAGGTCGTACCCAATGTGCCGGGGGCTCAGATGGCAAAGCCCGACACGTCCACGACCACCCGGCCAAGGCACAGGACGGTGTTCTAGCTGAGGACCCCACGACGCCCCCCGTACCCACGTGTCCGAGTCACCCTCAGGCCCACTCGGCTGCCGCCTGGACCACAGCCAGGCACGCGAGTTCTCCAGGTCCGCTCTGGGCGACAGCACGACCGCCCACGCTGCTCTGACTCGCCGCCTGCGTTCCGGTCTGCCCCGCGGGGGGCCAGGTTCCAGGATGGGCCCATCTGCCTACGTCCTCCACGGGGCCCCGGGCTCACGGGGGCTCTTCGTGAGCTGGACGAGTGGATGGCATCCGGGTCGGACGGGAACTGCCACCAGCAAAGCCAGCGTCCAGACCCCCTCGGACGGTCAGCTCAGCCCTGAGGTGCCGACCTCTCTCGCCCACACCACTGCACAACAGACCCGGGTCGGAGCAGCCGGTGGCAGTGGGGGGAGCAGACCAGGGGGTCCTCAGAGCTGAGGCTGGGCACCTGAGAATGGCAACTGGCTGTAGGGACGCAGCCCCGCGGCCGCGAGGGAGCTGAGCTCCGAGCCCTCTCCTGCCGGGTGCCCTCGGCCAAATTACGGACCCTTCCTGCTCGGAGGACCCGCGTCCGAGGACCGTGGACACAGAGAGGCCCATGCGGCACAGCGACCGTGCGCGGCAGAGGCCGGTGCCAGTTGTGACAGCCGAGACGAGTGGCCGGGAAAAGGGGGATCCTGGCGGGCCCCCGCATCACGCTGGCCTTCTGACAGGAGCCCCATTTGAGGCGCCCTGCTGGATTCGTGCCGGAACCGGGAACCTGGAGCGAGGCCGTCACGGACCTCCTCGTGCTGTGGCATCTGGAGGCAGGACACGGGCGCTGCTGTGGGACGAGAAGTCGGTCCCCCGACTTGAAGCGGTGGGAGGGAACGGGGCGCCCGTGAGGGGCCGTGGGACACCCACCTGGTGCAGAGGTGGCGGCCGCCTGTGGCTATCTACAAGCCTCTGCCACCCCTGCCCCGGGGCCGTGGCACAGCTCGGGGAGCACCGCCATGCCTCCACATAAGCACCCGAGCCCCCGGCGTGATGCAAACCCATCTCCACACGGCACCCCCCCCCCCAAACCTGCGCTGTGCCCCACCCACGCCCACAGGCAGGGACGCAGAGGCCGCCTGCCCCCTGTGGGCAGGAGCCCAGCCCCTCGGCCGGGAGCGGCCCCAGGACCCGCGTGTCTCCCGTCAGGGAGCAACACCGGAGACGGGCGAGCCGTGGACACCCCGTCACCCAGGGTGCTGGGGGCAAATGCCCCTCGGGCACAGCGCTCGCCAGCACCTTGCCTCAGCAGCCCCGCCTACGGCACGGCAGGCTCCCTGGGAAGGGCCTGGCAGGCCGGAGGCAGGAAAAAGGGACGTGAAGGATTTCAGCCGGCCTCACCGCGCCCCGACCCCGGGGACCCGGGGAGCCGTCAGCCCCGATCGCAGGCTGTGCCCGACCGAACACGCGGGAAGACGCCCACCCGCCCTGTTCTGACGGGGCCTGGCTGACAGGCCGCCCGGGGCCGACCTGCCAACAGCCCGGCTCTCCCTTTGGAGACCGCGGCCCAATTAGAGCGGTACGGGTCCCAGAGCTGAGCGCCGCCAGCCGCGGCTCCCGGCACCTCGCTTCATCAGACTTGTCACTTCCCCTGGCTCCAGGAATCGGTAATAAAAAAGAGATTTGATTTGCCTCTAATAGGTGTCAAGATAGAATCAATGGCCTGTCCAAAATCTGGGTAATCACGAATCTGCAGGTTTCTTGCCACGGAGCAATTCAGACGGGAGCATAAAAATGAAAAACAACGTAAAGGTGCACCGGCGTAAACAGAGCTGTGGCCTCCTGACTGCAGGCGGCGGGCACGGGCCTGGGCGCACACCCGACCAGAGACCAGCCACGGGCCACGGCCGGTGCAGGGAGGGAGCAGGAGGGAGCAGGAGGGCCGATGGAGCACGGGGCCGGGGCCACGGCTGGGACACCCTCCCCGATGTGCTCCGAGCACACGCCCCGGTGTGAGGGCCTGTGTATGGGCGTAGGTCGCGGCTTCGTGCAGTCTGGTGAACCAGAAGACGGGACGTCGGGCGCGGGGAGAAACCGGAGGGCAGGGAGAACCCGTGGGAGGACGCCGCGTCCCGGGATAAGCCCCTGCCAGTGGCCGCCCGCCGGCACGCACCTGCAGGGTCAGCCGCTCGAGCTGCGCCTCCAGCGTCTTCTTCTCTTCCTCCAGGCGGCTGCGTTCCCCTTCCAGCTCCTCAATCTTCAACCTGCAAGGAGAGCCAGACCGTCAGGACACACACCGCGGCCCGCGCGTCCACTCCTGCAGACAGGGCCCTGCCCGGGGGGGGGGGGGGGGCACGCTCGGGCCTGGGGGCGGGGTGTGGCCCGCACGTCCGTTCTGATGACGGGGGGTCTCCACGGACCACAACGCGAGGGGGCAGGACAGATGGGAACCTGCACGCGTCCTGTGCTCGTCGGTCCACTCCCAGGACGCATGACCACGTATCGTAGAGGACGCAGAACCACGGAGTCGACCCAGAGGGAGACGTGGGCTGGGGAGGGAAGCTAACTGGGGGGAAGCAGGCTCAGAGGGACCGTGCAGGGTCCCTTCTCCCTCGTGGGCCCGGACACCAAGGCCAGCGGCTGACAGAGGCGTGCGGCAGGTTTCAGCTCACGGTAACTAAGTGCGCCTATTTCTGTCTTCATTTCCAGATTTTAATTTTTGAAAAGCACTATACTCACATGATTTGGAAATAAGTAAGTTTGTCCAGGAAGCAGCGTGCAGCACGTACGTAGGCTAAGGAACAGGGCCTTCCCACTACTAACCAGCTGGAGTGGAAAACGCACATTTCATAGATTATTCAGGAAGGTCTTGGCTCGGGAGCAAGAGATAATTATCTCTAGACAGAGAAGTGCTCCAGGACGGCCTAGCAAATCACACAAGATCAGAAAGGACCAAAACTCTTTCCAAGAAACCTAATTACGTCTCTGAAAAAAGCTCGGGAAGATTTATACGAATACAAAAACATTCAGAATCAAACAAGCCAAAATTTACAATGTCTGCCAACTAATCAAAGACTACTAGGCATTAAAAGAAGCAGGAAAATATGACCCGTAATGAGGAAAATAGTCAATCAGTTGAAACCCACCACGAACTGCAGCATTAAGTAACATCCAAGGACATCGAAACGGTTATTGCAACCGTCCGCTGCTCAACAGCTCAGCACAGAGACGGAGTCACGAGCAAGATGGCCCCAGTTCCTGGAGGGGTGAGCCCCAGCGCCCGAGACCACAGACACGCTGGGCGGGTAATGCCAGAGCAGACTGTGCAGGAGGAAAGTCTACGCACTGGAAGACCCCAGAAAGAAACGATACAAACCAACACACAGAACAAAACACCCAAGACGATCCCAAGTAAAAGAGAGAGGAAAAGGGATATTTGAGGCTGACAAGACGGTCACCGAGGTGTGCGGGGCAACTTCACGGAGCACAGCGGCCGCCTGGGTGGAGCCCCGAAGGAAAGGGCGGGAGGCAGACCCTGGGAGACGAAGCGTCGGCTTTGATGACGAGCACACACAGATCCGAGACGCTCGGCAACCCCCCAGCACAAGAGACACACGGGAAACGGCCCCAGCGCACCTAGTAACCTAACGGCTCAAAAAGCCGCCAGCGGAAGGAAGAGATGTCACGTACAGAGGAATAAAGCGGATTTCTCATCAGACACAATGCAAGTGAGAAAGGGAAGAGAAAGCTTTAAAATACTGAAATAAATTAGAAAATACCAACCGAGAATTCGACCGCCGGTGAAAATAATCACAAACAAAAGCAACATAAAGATGTTCTCAGACAAACCACACCTGCAAGGACTCGTCACCAATAGACCCGCTCCCCGAGGGGGTCAGGGGAGGCCCTTCTGGCAGGGGGGCAGGGACGCCAGAGGGAGGCACGGGTCCACGTAAAGGAGCGAGGTGCAGTGGAACCGCGACTGCGTGGGCCAACGTGTGGCTGTCAAGGACGCTTGATGTCCGGCTGACATCCGCTACCACGTGTGTCTCAGGCGTCCAAGAGTGACTGCGCTATTACGGACACCACAAAATGCTCGCCGTGGTCGTGGTCTGTCGCTGCACAAAGTCACCACAGGATCACCAGCTGCATGTCACAACCCTGTGCTGTATGTCACATCCCCGTGACCTACTATTTTATGACTGGAGGTCTGTACTCTGAATCCCCTCTATCTCCCTGCTCATTATCTAGGCGTCTGTGCATTTCTTTTGTTTTTTTAGATTCTACATGGGAGTCAGATCACACGGCATTTGTTTTCCTGTCTCAGTTCACTCAGCATCATACCCTCTGGGTCCATCCACGTCGCGGCAAATGGCAAGATCTCATCCTTCTTTATGGCCGAGTAATATTCCACGTGTACATATGCCACGTGTTCCAGCCAAGATATGAAAGCAAATGGCTATCTTTTAACAAGATTAGTTGCTGAAACAAAACTAACAAAAATGTACTGGGTCTAAGATAAAAATACAAGTGGAATGTGTGACACACGTAGCAGAGGCCGGAGGGGAAAACAGACGATGTAGTTAGGAGGCTGTGTGCCTGACGGTAGGACATCGCTCGCAGGCAGACCGTGATCAGCGGGAGGCGTGTACCATGCACCCCACAACAAGCCCTAAAATAACAAGGAGTGACAACCGGTAAGCAAGAAAAGGAAATAAAGGGAAATAATAAAACACACGCAACAATTTAGAAAGAAGCCAGGAAAATGGGAAACGAAGAGGAAGGGACGGGACAGGTGGACGGCAGTAAGGTGACAAGACAAGACCCCATCGTACCGGCTGCCACAGGACACGTCAACAGTCCACACACCCAGTTAAACGCAGGCTACCCACGCGGACGAAGCAGCAACTCCCCGTTACGTCACCCCCGGCACGAAGCGGCAAATGGACGTGAGCCGCTAACACTGGGAAAACCAACAGAGAAAGCCGGAGAGGCCCCTAGAACCACAGAGAATTTCAGACCCAACAGCGGCGCCGACAAGGGAACTTTGTGATGGTGCGGAGGCCGAGTGGCCAAGAGAACAGTATCGTCCGGAACACCTACGCGCTAGGGAAAGCCCTTCGACAGGTGCGGCAACCCTGGTAGAAACACACACAGAAATATCCGAGCCCGCCATCGGAGCCCGAGATTTCGACGTCAGTCTCTCAACAGCTGATGGAACGATGAGCAGAAACCCCGGAAGGATGAAGTAGACAGGCGCTGGACCCAAGCATCCCGCAGCAACACCGTGACCACGAGAGCAGAGGGCACGGCCCTCTCGGGCGCACACACAGGTTGACCAACACAGACACAGGCTGGCCCACGCAAGGAGGCTCAACCTACTGGGAAGGGTATTAGTCATTCAAAATCTCTCCTGCGACCAGAATGGCACTAAGTGATCCACGCAAGGACACCCGGGAAACGCGACTTACAACTGCACGCAGGAACACGGAGCGTGCGGGGCTCAACCTGGAAAACCCGTCCGAGACCCACCCTCTGACAAGCACGAGGTCGTCCGCCGAGCTGAGAGGCGCTGACGTGGGCCCAAACGCGAGGGGATACACGTGGTCGTGGCTGAAAGGCTCCCTTGCTGGGATCTCACGATTCCCCGCACTGCTCTAAAGAGTCCACACCGACCCAGTCAAACCCCACACGTTTCTTTGTACAACCGGACAGTTGATTGTAACAATCATGGGGAAGTGTCACAGCCCCGGAACGCCCAAAGCAGCACCGGGGAGAAGGCTGGAGAGCTAACACCCAATCTCAAGAACTGCCATAAAGTCACGGCAACCAAAACAGCACTGCCCTTGAGCCGCACCGACAAAACACAGCAGGGCCCAGAAACAGACCCCTACGTGCAGACGACGTATTTTGATAAATATTCGAAGGCAATCCAGTGTAGAAGGGGTGTCTTTTTAACAAATGGTGCTGGAGCAGCTGCGTGTTCATTTTTCTAAAGGCCCTAAAGTCTGTATTTTGTACAATATAAACAAAACTAACTCAAGTTGGAGATATAAACCCACATATAAGTCGAAAAAAGGGTAAAATTGCCAAAACACGTAGGGGGAACCCTGTGAATCACAGCTACGGTATCCAAATCACAATCAAAGAAGAAAACAGATAAGACTTCTCTTTAAAAGCCTTCATGAAGACAATGCAATGACAAGCCGCAGAATGGGAGGGAATATTCGCAAAGCAAGTAAGTCTCTGGCAAAGGACTTGCACCCACAATCTGCAAGGGACTCTGCAGACTCAGCGAAAAGCAACCAAGTAAAAAACAGACAGTACTTAGAACACTTTGCCAGACCAGATGCCAGACGACGACAAGCACAGGCAAAGATGCTCGTGTCGTCAGTCGTCAGGGAGACAAAATTCAAACCACCACGAGCCGCGGCGCACCTGTTAGGATCGCGGTGAGAGAGGCGGACGGGCCCAGGGCCGGCGAGGAGTCAGTGGTGGCGGGGACGCTAACTGGTGCGGCCCCCTGGAGACACGCGGATCCACAGAAAACGGCCACGTACACGCGCCAGCCATCCCACGACCAGGTGGTGTCCCGCCGGAGTCTACACAAGGACCTTCTCTGTAACGTCAAGCGGCTCTGTTTACAACAGCCGTGGGCCGGGGGAGAGTGAGTGTCCAACAAGGGCACACGGACGCGAACAGTCCCCGGCCGTAAAAAGGACCACGGCACAGATGTGTGTTCGCAGTAAGGCAGACACGGAAGGGTGGCCACCGCGTGACTCCATTCATATTCAACGTTACCAAAGGCCAACCAGTCTCTAGGACTGAGAGCACATCAGCGGCTGCCTGGGGAGGAGGAGGAGGAGGGATGGGTTCCAGCCAGGCCAGAGGAAAGGTTGGGGGTGACGGACAGGTCCGCCACCTTGAGCCTGGTTGGCACAGCAGGGTGTGCGGGCGTGGGCGTGTGCAAACGTCACACTGTGCGCTTCATATTTTTAAAACTTTTTTAATGTTCATTTTATTTTTGACACAGAGAAGGACAGCATGAGTGGGGGAGGGGCAGAGAGAGAAAGAGACACAGAATCGGAAGCCTCGAGATCATGACCTGAGCCGAAGCCGGACGCTCGACTGACTGAGCCACCCAGGCGCCCCACTGCGCGCTTTAAATACGTGCAGTTTGCGGTACGTCAGTTACACCCCAAGAAGGCTGTGAAAACACCTGCCGACCCCACGCTTCACACCTGAGCGAGCACTGGTTCTCTGCTGGCTCGGGGCGTCTCGGAGGGACAGACCTGGAGGCGTGAGCTGCCCCGCCCCAGGGAGGTGTCCCCAGGGGCGTGGGGCGGGCCCGGCACCCAAGGCCACTTCCGTCCGGGAAGCCGCCGTCTGCGGGCAGGACCCCTGCACGTCAGGGGCAGGCTGCATGAGAAGCCCCGCTGGGCCCCGATTAAAACCGGACGCTACGGACTCTGAAGGCTCGTGAGCAAACGTTCTCAGGGGCTAAATTCAAATAAGCGCGTGCACGCAGCTGCAGGCCCATCGATAAAATGGCTTGTGATCCATCCCGCTGTCAGAGAACAAACCCGCATAAACAACACTTGTTTACGTGTCTTCAGGCGGGGCCCCTCCCCTCCCCCGTCCCCCTCTTGAGGCGAACCACCACCTTGCTGAGGGAGAAAATGAACCCGCGTGTGTTCACAAGCTCACAGGGCGGCTTCGCCTTCAGATGCTTCGACGCGATCGGCTGTGGCCTAAGTTTCTTGAGACTGACTGGCTCCACGTTCTCTAGGCGAGGAGGGCGCTACATAAACCGAACGACATCCCAGATGGCTTCTGGAAGAGACTAAGTGAGTCAAGGCAGGGTGTGCATGCGTGCGTGTGCGGAACAGGCTAGGATGAGGTAGCTGTTAATTGTTCTCGCTGGACTAAAGAGAGGGTAACGGCGGGGCGAGGGGTGCCGGTGGTCGGGCCCCCGAACGGCCTGAAGAAGGGACAGCCAGTGGCCCTGGAGGACAGCTGGAAAAGCACGTGGCCCACGATGCACCATCCAGGCTGAGCGCCCCCAGGTCCCACAGCCGACGCACTGCCTGCTGTTCCTCCTTGACAGGCCCTGACCATCCACCGGGGACTAGGCCACCACACTGTCACCGCAGGCCTCTCCGTTCCCTCTGTCACACGCCCGCCCTGTGTTTCCAGCACAGAGCCAACGTTGGGCCCCACGGGCAGAGGGGATCGAGTGCGCAGACAGCAACCATCCGTGTCCCGCACTAGGAGGCTGGAGCACGGAGAGGGTGACGGCCCTGCTCCAGACTCATTCAGACAAGGAGGGGGCGTCCTGCTACGGACTGAACGTCTGTGTCTCCCCACATTCTTAGGTTGAGGCCCCAACCCCCGTGTGATGGAGCGTGCAGGGAACTAGGGTCAGGTGAGGTCACGAGGGTGGGACCCTGTGATGAGCCAAGTGTCCTGGAAAGAGCGAACCCCGAGAGCTTGTGCGCACTGTCCCCCGGTGGCGAGCGCCTGGTGGGAAGGCGTGGCCCGCAGCCACAACAGTCCTCTCCGGCAACAACCACGCGGCACCGTGGCCTCAGACTTGTGGCCTCCGACAGAGAGAACGTAAATGCCTGTTGCTTACGCCACCCGGGCTGGGGCCTCCGCTGTGGTGGCCCGAGCACAGAGGCAGATTTGGCCCTTAAGGGAGGGGGCCCAGTGACAAGTCCCTGACCGTGGGGACACGGCTTTGGAGCTGGTGATAGGCAGAGGCTGCGGGGAGCTTGGCTGAGCCACGTGCCTGTGTCGTGCGGAAGTCAGCACCGGCACGCGGCTGTTCAGCTGAGATTTCTAAGCGGAGTGCGGAAAGGGTGGCTTGCGACTCAATGCAAACGAAGGACGTGCGTCAGGAAGGAAGTGCCAGCATCCCGTACGGACCCCTGGTCTCATGTGACGGACCCCTGATCTCATGTGACGGGAGGGCCCCACCCCTGATCTCATGTGACGGAAGGGCCCCACCCCACCCCCACCCCACCCCCACCCCACCCCCACCCCTGTGCCCTTCCTCCCTTCAGCCGAGAACCTAGGTCTCCCCACGACACACGTGAGACATGCCCGGCCTGGGGACCGTCCACGGCCGCCTGACCAGTGCTGCCAGGGTCACGAGACACAGAAAGATGGGGACGCTGCCCAGGAGCGGAGGCGGCAGGGGTGACCAAAACCAAGGCAGGGCCTGGACCGGACATCAGGGGGCAGACAAAGTAGTGCCGACAACGGAGGGCGTCACAGGCTCACGGCAAGCATGCCACGGGAGCGGAACACGCCGGTGACGACGGAACACAGGCAGGGCTCGGCTGAGCTCTCTGTCCTACTCTCGAGAGCTTCCGGCAGATCGAGCTCATTCCAGCAGCGCCTGGGGGCTCAGCCAGCGGAGGGTCCAACTCTGCTCAGGTCACGGTCTCACGGTTCGTGAGTTCAGGCCCCATATCGCGCTCTGTGCTGTCAGTGTGGAGTCTGCTTGGGATTCTCTCTCTCTTTGTCTCTCTCTCTCTCTCTGTCTCCCCACCCAATATAAATAAATAAACTTAAAAAAAAACTTACTCCAAAGTGAACGGTTGGCACGAAGTCACCCTGGACAAGATACTTACTCTCTCCCTTCCTTCACCCATAAAATTGGGATAATAGTGCAAACTGTGTACTTACAGTTTGTTTTGAGAATCCAATGTGTCACTGCAAGTAAACTATTTAAAGCTGTGCTTGGGCAGGTAGTAAGGGCTCACGAGAGAAAAATAAAACAGAATGGAAGGATGGAAGGAGCAAGAGGACAAGTCCAAGCGGTCGTGTGCAGGAGGCTCTGGGGCAGGTGACCAGACGACTGCCTGCCGGGAGAGGGCTAGGACACAAACGCAGGGGCGCACCTCCGAGACACCGCGGGCTCGGTCCCAGAACACCGCAGTAAAGCAAATGTCACAATAAAGCGAATCAAATGAATTCTTCGGTTTCCCAGTGCACGTAAAAGCTAGGTTTACGACACACCGCAGCCTACTCACAAGGCGGTCACATCGGGTCTGCAAAAACGCACAGGCCTTAATTAAAAATACTTTATTGCTCATAGTGCTAACCATCGTCTCAGCTTCAGTGATTATAACCACTGATCACCAATCATACTACACATAATAATGAAAAAGTCCCAACTATTGCGAGAATGACCAAAATGTGACACAACACATGCTGCTCGTTCGCCAGGACACAACCACGCTAACCGTACTTCCTCCTAGAAGCAGAGCTGCGTCAGGCACGAAGCACGACGCGGCAGAAGGACGGGGGAGCGCGAGTGCGGCTGGACACGGTGATGAGCACGACCCACAGGCAGGAGGGCTGAACGGGACCATCCGCCGAGTGGATCTAACAGGAACTGGTACAACGCACCAGCCAACGACAGCACAATCCTTCTCCGGGACAGACCACATTTGGGGCATTTAACAAACCTTACCAAATTTTTTAAACTGGCGTTACACAAACTACATTCACAGACCACAAGGGAATGAAACCAGATGCCAGTGACACGACAGGAAAATCCCCAAACATCTGCAAATCTAACAACACACATCAAAACAACAGGTCGTTTAGCAAAACGACTGAGATTATAAACTACGTCTACCTGAACGAAACGAGAGCACAGCATCCAAAAAGGTGGGACGCGGCTGAAGCAGTGCTCGGAGCAAACTTTGTAGCCGTGAACGCTTATATTACAAACCAAGATCTCAAATCAATAATCTAGGCCTCCACCTCAAGAGACTAGGAAGAAGGAAAGAAAACATACCAGGAGCGGGCAGAAGGAAGGATCGACACGGAGCAGAAATTAACGAGACAGAAAACAGAAAAGCAAAGAGAGAAAGGGGAGAAAGCAGACACCAGTTCTGTGAAGAAGCCTGTTAAACAGCGAACGTCCGGCAAGGCTGCAAAGACCAGAGAACACGGAGAACGTGACGTAATAACGTCGGGAAGGAGAGGCTCCCACTGTGGGTCCTGCAGACAGAACGGGAACTGTATACAGCACCACACACAGGCCCCGACAACCTACATGGGACGCACCAATGCTCCCAGGTACCCAAAATCTCTGAGACAAATTACCCAGCCTGGGTATTTCTGTGACTGGCGGAGGGATGACATCGTGAGTGAAAAACCACACGCAACAAGGACGCCTGGGTGGCTCAGTCGGTTAGGCCTCTGACCCTCGATTCGGCTCAGGTCACGATCTCCACGGTTTATGAGTTCAAGCCCCACGTCGGGCTCTGCACTGACAGCGCTGAGCCTTCTTGAGAGTCTCTCTCTCTCCCCCTCTCTCTGCCCCTCCCCTGCTCGTGCTCTCTCAAAATAAATAAAAATATTTTTTACAGATTAAGAAAAAAAAAAAAAACCCACACACAACAGAAATACCCAGCCTTAGATGGTTTGCCTGGGTGCAAACTTTTAGAAAGGAAGTAATGCCAGATCCACACATCCCTTCCAGAAAACAAAAGAGGACGGAATGCTTACTAACCCATTTCACAAGGTCAGTATTATGGTGATCAAAACCAGACAAGAACAGTGCGAGAAAGCTGTAAGGCCAGGATCCCTCATGAGTACAGACACAAAAGTCATCAGCAAGAAATAAGCAAGTTGAATCCAGCAATATGTAAAAAGGACAATGCATTAGGGGCGCCTGGGTGAAAATTAAAAAGGACCATACGTTATAACCAGGGAGGGTTTACCTAGGGTGTCAAGCAGGTTTAATACTGAAAAATAAATCAATATAATCTGCCATGCTGACAGTGTAAAGAGGAAAAACCACATCGTATCAATCAATTCAAAGAAAAAACAGAACTTGAAAAAATTCAATATCCATTCATTTCAAATCAAGACTAGAAGCGAGCTTTTACATCCTGATGAAAGACCTACAAAGGGGGTGCCTGGGTGCCTCAGTCAGTTAAGCGTCCAACTGAGGTTCGAGTCATGATCTCAGTTTGAGAGTCGGAGCCCGTGTCAGTCTCTGTGTTGACAGCTTGGAGCCTGGAGCTGCTTCAGATTCTGTGTCTCCCTCTCTCTCTGCCCCTCACCTGCTCACACTTTGTCTCCCTCAAAAATGAATAAATGCTAAAAAAAAAAAAAAAAACAAAAAAAAAAAAACAAAAACACACACACACACACGCACACAAAAACCTACAAAAAGCCTACATTATTTCCAGTGGCTTCAGACTGAACATCTCCCCACATCCAAGACCAGGAACAAGACGAAGGCGTCCGCCCTCCTCACCCCACAGCAACGTCACACTCGAAGTCTCAATCAGCACAAACTGTAAGTGGAGGAGACCAAAGGCATACTTCTTGGTGAAGGTGTAAAACTAATCAAGTTCATAGACAACAGAATATCTATGTAGAAAATCCCACAAGGAATTAAACACAATTAAACAAACAAACAAACAAACAAAAACCCTCACAGAACTGATAATTTAGTAAGGTTGCAGGCTATAAGATGAATAACTAAAAAGTCAATCATATCCATGTGATCAAAAAACAAAACAAAGCAAAATTTAAAACAGATATAAAAAAGTCATACTTGGGTCCAGATCTATTAAAATATGCAGAGCCTGTATACTGAAAGTACAAAATGCTAATGTAAGAAACGAAAGACCTAGATAAATAGAGATGCATACCATGTTCATGGAGGGAGGACCCAACATGGTGCAGAATCGGTTCTTCCCAAACTGAAGGTGTCCACTTAACACAATACCAATTCAACTCCCAGCAGGGTTATTTTTGTAGATATAGCCAAACTGTCCTAGCATTTCTTTGGAAATTCAGAGGAACTAGAACAGCTGAAATGATTTTGAAAAAGAAGAATGAAATTGGAAGAGTCATACCACCTGATTTAAAACTTGCCATAAGACTGTGGTCACCAGGAAAACGGTGGTGAGACAAACATGTGGATCAACATGGACACAGAAGCAATTCAGTGGAGGGACGCCTGAACATCTTAAGGTAAAGAATAAAATAAAATAAATAAACGCTGACCTAAACTTCACATCTCATACAAAATTTAACCGAGCGTGGATCAAGGAGTTAAACGTAAAATGTAGAATTCCTGTTCTTTCAAAGGTTTTATTAAGATGAAAAATCACACTACGGACTAAGAGAAGGTAGTTCCAAGCCACATTTGACAAATATGTCTGAAATGCATAAAGGACTCGCAAAATTCAAAAGTAAGTTAAGAAAACAAAAATAAAACTGGGTGAAAGATGGCTAAAATATCTGAGCAGACATTTCACCAAGCAGGATAAGCAGATGGCAAGTAAGCAATGAACAGATGTTCAACATCAGCGCCCATTTGGGAGCCACGCGTGAAACCTACGATGAGACACTGCACACCTGTGGGACAGCTGGCATTAAAAATACCACCAACACCAAGCACAGACTAGGATGTGGGTATTTCTGTTCAAGGAACTGCCAAACCATTCTCCAAAGCTAAACATTACCCAAGGTATTACCCAGAAATGCGACACCTGGGTATCTACCCCAGAAGAAGGAAGACTGAGGGCCCCCCCGGACACAATCTACACACAGCTGTTTACAGCAGCTCTAGTCAAGATGGCTCCAGATTGGAAACAGCATAAATCCCCGTCAACAAGTAAATGGATACAGTCTTTTTTTAAAAGCTGTGGTGCATCCACAGAGTAGAATGGGACGCAGCCACTACACCCAAAGGGAGCAACTACACCCAAACAGAAAATGAGCACAGAAGCAGCACACTTGGATAACACTACAAACCAACTAGACCAACCACAGGGTGCGTGTCCTTGTCAAGTGCACACGGGATCTCCTCCGGTACAGACCACGTATTAGGCCACGAAACAAGTCTTAATACATTCGATTTATTAATTTGGTGGAATTAATTCAATGGAATTGAAGTAAGAATCAATAATGGAAGAAAAAATGGAAAACACATATGTGGAAACAAAACAACACAGTCTTAGACAACCAACAGGTCAGAGAAGAAATCAAAGGAAATTAGAAAATACTTGGAGATGAATAAAAACAAGACACGAGATACCCACACTTAGGGGGCACAGTGAAAGCAGTGCTCAGAGAGGAATTTGTAGCCATAAATGCCTACGTTAAAAAAGAAGAGAGTTCAAACCAATAACCGTAACTGCCTTCAGGAAATAGAAAAAGAAGGGCTTATTACACTCAAAGCTAGTCGAAGGAAGAAAATATTAAAGATTAGAACAGAGATGAATTAAGTAAAGAAGAGCGAGAAAATCAATAAAGCCAAAAGTTGATTATTTGAAAAGATCAACAAAATTAACAAAACTTCAGCTGAAATGACTAACTGAAAAAAAAAAAAAGAGAAGACTCAAATTATTAAATCAGAAATGAAAGACAGGACCCTACTTCTAATTTTATAGAAATAACAAGGATTGCCAAAGAAGACTGTGGACAACTATACATAGATTGGATAAGCAAGACGAAACAGACAAGTTCCTAGCAATTCACAAACTACCAAAACTGACTCAGGAAGAAACAAAATTCTGAGCTGACCAACAACCGGTAAGGAAACAGAAGCAGTAACAAAACAACAACAATAAAGCGTAGGACCAGATGGCTTCACGGGTGAATTCTCCCCAACATTCACAAGAGAATTAACACAATTCCCTTCCAAATTCTTCCAAAAAGTGCAAGAGAAGAAAACTCTCCCAAATTCATTCTAAGAGACCAGCATTATGGTGATACTACAAGCCAGGCAAAATACCACAAGGAAACTACAGGTCACTGACCCTTATTGAACAGAGGGGTAAGAACCCTTAACAAGACACTAGCAGACTGAATTCAGCACCATGACCATGTGGGATTTATACCAGGAATGCAAGGTTGTCTCAACATGTGAACATCAACCAGAGCAATACACCCCATTAACATAACGAAGGGGAAAAAACCCACATGATCATCTCAGCAAATGTAGAGAAAGAGAAAGCATTTGACAAATCCATGAACACTCAACCAACTAAGCACAGAGGGGAACTTTAACATGAAAAAGGGCATTTTTGAAAAAAACCCAGAACTATTACCAATCTCAATGGCACAAGGTTGAAAGGTTTTCCCATAAGACCAGAAATAAGACAGGGATGCCCGCTAGGGCACCTGGGCAGCTCAGGTGGTTAAGCGCCCGACTCCTGATTTCAGCCCAGGTCATGATCTCATGGTCTGTGAGTTCGAGCCCATGCTGACAGTGTGGAGCCTGCTTGGGATTCTTTCTCTCTCTCCCTCTCTCTCAAAATAAATAAACTTACAAAAGAAAAATAAACAAGGATGCCAGCTTTTACCACTTCCACTCAATATACTACGAGAAGTTCTAGCCAGAGCATTTAGTAATAAAAAGAAATATAAGGTATCCATTTTAGAAAGGAAGAAGTAAAACTATCTATATTTGCAGCTGCCACGATCTAGAAAACCCAAATAATCTGAAAAACCAACACTCATTAGAAGTAATAAATGCATTCAGGAAGCTGCAAGTTACAAAATCAATATGCAAATTCAGTTATATTTCTATCTACCAGTAATTAAGAACCTGAAAAGGAAATTAAGGAAACAATTCCAGGGGCACCTGGGTGGCTCAGTCAGTTAAACGTCTGACTCCTGATTTTTGGCTTGGGTCATGATCTCACGGTTCATGAGTTCGACCCTGCATTGGGCTCTGTGTGACAAGTGAGGAGCCTGCTTGGGATTCTCTCTCCTTCACTCAAAATAAATAAATAAACTTAAAAAGAAATCAATTCCATTTATAACAGTGTCAAAAAGAACAAAATACTTAGGAATTAATTTACCCAGGGAGGTAAAGTTTTATATACTGAAAACTGCTAAACATTGCCAAATGAAATAGGAAAAAAAAAAAAAAAAAAGGCAAGCCAAAAAAAATAAATGGAAGGCATCCCATGTTCATGGATAGGAAGACTTTAGTGTGGTTAAGATGCTGGAAGAGTCCAAATAATCCTGAAAAAGAACAATGAAGCTGGAAGATGATGCTTTCTGATTTTAAAACATACTAGAATGCAACAGCAGTCAGAAAAGCCAGTGTCAAAAGATTCCATATCATAGGATTCCATTCTTTGGCCAGTACTGACAAAAATGGAGAATGTGGTTGTCACGTGGTTACAAAGGGGATTTTGAGGTGATGAAATTATCTGGTTCTCTGACTAGGGGGTGATCAAACATCACGGAAATGTACACACCTCCCCACCCCACAAAAAGGGGAATTTTACTATAGAACAATTTTTAAGGTGAAATGCAATACATCTCCTGGTAACATTCTGCATTTATTGGGATGGTGAATGCACGCACGTGTGCACTTCTGTCAAACATGCCTACAGCACCTGGTGGGGGTGAAGGTGTGGGGAGTACTTTTATTGTGGACTTTCTTTAGAAGTGAAGGCACACAGTGGTAATAAAAAAGCAGACTGGCTTTTATTTGGTGTCATTACTGTTTCAACCTTGTCCAAAGAGAACACAGCGTCTTAGACCTGCGCCCTGGTGGGCAAGTGCACTACCCCACCCTGCTACTCCACCAGCCGTCCAACCGTACATTCTTCTGTGTGTTCCTCATGCCTCTGTAGAACCGTGGCTTCTCAAACGCTTGTGGACTGTTTCTGGAATTCTGCAGGCTAACGCAGAGAGGGCACAAGGTGCAGACAGAGCCCGGCCCACAGAAGGCACCGCATCAGCATTAGCAGCTTTGAGCACAATTATTACCACCACTACCAGAGCCATCCTCACTCTCAAAACCATGATGCATCCGAATCCTAGACGCGAGCAGACTCCCACGGTCTAAATACTGTCAGGCTTCAGAGACCCAGAAAACACGCTTGCACGCGTGTCAAAAAGTGGGTAACAGTTAACGCCTGTCCATTGTGGCCTGTTTTTTGTTTTTGTTTTTACATTTATTTTTGAGAGACAGAGAGGGGCAGAGCATGAGCCGAGCCGGGGAGGGGCAGAGAGAGAGGGAGACACAGAATCGGAAGCAGGCTCCAGGCTCCAAGCTGTCAGCACAGAGCCCGACGCGGGGCTCGAACCCAGGAGCTGTGAGATCATGACCTGAGCCGAAGTCAGATGCTCAACCGACTGAGCCACCCAGGCACCCCCCTTGCGTGGCTTGTTCTTAATGGCTGAAAATTTGAAACAACTCAAGCTCTAAAAGTGGGTTAATTAAGTATACTTTGGAACAAACCATGCATTAACATTTATAGTCTGTAAAAACATGGGAAAGTGTCATGTCATCAAGCGGAGAAACATGGTCTGAACGAGGGGCTTGCTTCAATGTTTATAAAACAAGACTCGAGGTAAAGCTGAGGGTTCCAACAGGCATGTGTGTACAGTCTCCCAAAACCTTACTCAAACGAGACTCCATGTTTTCCTTACTTTTCTTCTTCAGCTTTGACCTCCCAAGGGGACAAAGAAAATAAAGGAAGGGACAACATCAAAAAACCTTTAGAAGCTGGAAACCAGGCGGAGGAGTGGTAAACAACTCAAAAGCTCAATCCTAGGCCAGTGGAGGGAAAGCCAAGAAACTTCTCAGGAGTCTCAGGACTGGGCATGACCAGCAGTCACTTCTAGAGACAGGGAGAAAATAGGGCTCCAGCTGGAAGATTGCTTGGAGGTGTGTGCGTGTGTGTGTGTGTGTGTGTGTGTGTGTGTGTGTGTGTGTGTGTTAACTTTTCAGGAAATAATCACAGGACTTGCCAAACACGTACAAGGAGGCTCTTCACTTAGTCTTCCTTGATGGGGACAAGTGGAACCAAATACAGTTCGCTATCAAAGCCGGGACCACTGACACTGGAGCGGCCCCAGAGGCTCACACTCACTAGCCTGCGTGAGATCCTGGATGTGCACATCTGTGTAGCCACCACGGCCAAGACGCAGAGCTGGGTCAACACAGCAGGTCGCTCACACCATCCTCTCGCAGACACCCGCACACGCCTCCCCCCAAACCCCAACAACCCCCTCTGATTTCTGGAAGAGACTGCATGAAGTCGACATTAATTAGTCTTTAAGGGTTTAGAATGCTCCAGAGACACCATGTGGACCCGGAAGTATCTTCCCGGGAAGCATCTTAGTTATGAATTCCATTCGTTGATGCTTCTAAGACTGTGCAGATTATCTACTTCACGTGGTTGAATCTGGGAAGCCTGCGGTCTTTGAGGAAGTGGACCACTGCTGCTAAGGCAACGAACCAGTAAGCATAAAACCATCCGTGGAACTCCCATCATACCCCTCAGGTGGCTACGGGATCTAGCCACGCCTCAGCTCGTTCCCGATCTGGATGACTACCTTCTCTTTCCATGTCGGTCTGTTTTGCTAGGAGCTTATTAATGTTATTCCTGTTTTTCAAAGAACGCTTTGTGTCAATAATTTTCTCTGCTGTTTTTCTCCCTTCAATTTCATTACTTTCTGCTACTTGTTATTTCCCTGTTTCTGCTCCTTTGGGGCTTATTCTGCTCTTCCTTTCCCCAGGTCCTCAAGTTGAAATAGATATTAAAGACCTTGTCCCTCTGAGCGCTATCCACTTCCACGGTACTGAGGGAGCCCTGTCTCGTGGATTCTCGTACGCGCCTCTCCACGACCACTGGGACCACTGGCTTGTGTTTACTTCTCCTTCCAAACTTCCTTTCTCACACGCGGGCCATCGGAAAGTGTGCTACTTAATGTGCAAGCGGGAAGAGACTGTCCTACTGTCTTCCTTTCACTCCTAGTTTGAATCTGTTGTGGTCAGAGAGCGTACTCTGTAACTGATTCTTCCAAGTCTGTTCACGACCCCGGGCGCGGTCTGTCTTGGTGAATGCCCAGCGCCCTTGAAAGGAGGGTCCCGCTCCGCGGGACCGACCCTGTGGCTGGCGGTGACGTTGAGTTCCTCCATGACTTCGCGCCGTTCCTTCCGGCAGTCTCGCCTTCGGAGCAGTGCTGAGGCCTCAACCGCGAGCAAGGGTGTCTGTTTCTCCCGCGGCTTCTACCTTCTCTACCTTCTCTACCTCGCTTCATGCTTTAAGCTCCGCTGTTGGGTGCAAACACGTTTGGGGAGAGCACGTCTTCCTGGTACACTGATCCTCACATGATGTCCCTTTTTGTCCATGTAATGTCCCTTCTTTGCACTGAAGTGTGTTCTTCTGATGTTAATGAACGTGGCCACGCCTATCTGAAAAAATTAATGCTCGAGTGGCACCTCATCTTCCATCCTTCCCTTTCAACCCACCTAGATCGCTGGGCTTGAAGGGAGCCTCTTGTCCACAAAACGTGGTCGGGTCCTGTGTTTTCACCCACCGGCCAACCTCCAGCTCTTGACTGGTGCATGTAGATCATTTCTATTAGAAGTAATTATGGATTTGCTCATGCTTAAATCTACCGCTGCATTATTTGCTCCCCGACGGTTCCTCTGTTTCTTATTTCTTGCCTTCTGGAAGGTTCCTCGGATGGTTTTAGGAGTCCTTTACGATTTGCCGACAGTGGTTCTGAGTTCAGCAAACCAGACCACTGTCTTTGTGGGTGCCGCAGGCACTCGAACACGCATCTGTCCCTCGGCCCGGAGGCATGACCGTGCCGGCTGTGAGGGGTGGACGCGGGCCAGTCCCTGTGCACTCGGAGCACCACCACCGCACGACCCTGTGGGCTTTCAGCCACCCGGGGCGAGTCAGCCAACACATGAGGGCGGCAGAGGAAATTCCCTTCCTTCCTCCATTAATGTGCCTTTCTATCCAGAAGCTTCCTTCGCGGTTCATTAAGGGCAGGTCTGTTAGGGGCAAACCATCTTACTTTTGTCTTGATTTTCTTCTCATTCCTGAAGCGTATCTCCCCTGGCTGACTGCGTGTTTTTCTCGGAGCCTGAAAAATGCTGGTGCACTTGACCTGGCGTCCACCTCTGCAGATGAGACAGAGTCCCTGCGGACAGTGCCGCTTTCGAGACTCCGCCTTTAACTTTCAGAGTAATTAGCAGGTGTCACGTGTGACTTTGCGGTTTGACACTGTGGGGTTCCGCCCAGCTTCTTAAATCTGTGCGTTTACGCCCTTCACCAAATCCTTCAGAAAATTTTCCAGCTCCCACCTTCGTCTTCCCTCTGGGGCTCCAATTAAATGCATGTTTGTCTCCGGGCCCTGGTCCCAGTGGCTCTGCTCCGTCCGTTGGCCGTCAACCTGTTTCCCTGTCTGTCTGTCTGTCTGTCTGCCTCTGAGCTCACGACTCTTGTCTCCGACCCAATGCTGAGTCTGCCCGTGAGCTTTTCATTTTGGTTTTGCTGGAAATTTCCGTTGGGCTCCTCTTCCCTTTCATTTTTTTAACTAATTTCTCCTTCTTTGTTGAGGTTTACGGTTTTCTTGTTTAAAGAAGATCTGTAACTGTCTGCTGATTGCTCTGCGATCCTCGGCGGATAATCTGGGCACCGGCTGCTGCCTGCCGGCTGTCCGCCCTCTCGGGGCTGTGACGCCTGGCTCTGCGGAGGGCAGACTGCTTACCGACTGCATCCCGCGTCCTACTGAGTCTGCTTTTGGCAGGCGGCCCCGTGCAGAGGCGCTGCCAGGCCCGGGAGGCAGGTGCAAGTCCCCAGACCTGTGGGCCCCGTTCACACGACGCTGGCAGAGGGGGGCCCCGCAGCGAGTGGGGCGCAACCTGGGCTCCCCACGGGGTTCCGCGGACACCGGCGACAAGGAAGCAAGGACCACCCTGCTGCTACAGGTCGGCATGGGGGCTTCCTGCCGAGCCTGGGTCAGCGGGAGGGGGTGAGCAGCCCCCCTGCCATCTCGCCCCGGCTCTCTGATGCCGAGGGGCGGGGCTCTGATCCCCTCTGGGGCAGGGAGACGTGGGTGGTGCCCCCGCCCAGCGGGGCACAGAGACCGGCTCCCCTCACCCTGCTGACACACCCGGCACGGCCTGCTGGGAGGGCTGGAGAGGAAGGTGGCTCCCCAGTGGCCCGGCGGACACGGCCGGTGGGGACTGAGGGCCCTGCTTGCTGTCGTGGGGCAGCTGCCGGAAGAGACACGGCCCACCCGGCCACTCAATCCAGACGACGCTCAGGGTTTGCTGCAGCGGCTACGTGCCAACAGGGAAGACAGAACCAGGCCCTGCTCCGCTGAAAGGGTCCCGAAGCCGCCGCTTAAGTCTCCCCTGGGGTTCCCCTGGTTTGCTGGTTAAAGAGCGATGTTCCGTAGGCACACGTGTGCGCAAACACTACACGTATGCACTTATCACACTGCCTGTGCCTCCCATCCTTCATCACGTGCGAACGTGTGTGGGATTCACGCGTAACAGACCTATCTGCCAGCACGCGTCCCCGTCCCTCAGGACCACGGGCTGCTCGTGGCCGGCGGGCAAACCGGGGCACGGTGCCAACGGCAGGCCATGAGCAGCCCGCTCGTCTCCCTGGGATCTCAGGGAAGCTCTGCAGGAAGGGGCGGGAGGAGCACGGGTCACGAAGGTGGGAGGGCCCTCCCGGGGCTTCCGACCGTCCCCGAGGCGGGCAGCGAGGCCCACGGGAGGAGCTGGGGCAGAGGGGCTGGCGACCTCCCCTCCAGTCCTTCCCAGCCCAAGGGCGGCCTCGAGTGGCCCCGTGCGCGCGGCTTTCCAGGAAAGTAAAGGTGGCATGTGACACAAGGGAAACGGAGGCACGACACAACTCTGGAATGCTTACCGGGAAGGGGTAAGGAGGAGGACAGGCGTCAGGTGCACGGGGTGAATGGTGGTGTGAACTGCAGGGTCCACCTGTACTCCAGCAGCTGAGGGGCTGGCAGGACCCGAGAAAAGGGCCCAGGTCAGGGGCTCCCGGCAGGTGCCCTCGCCACGGGGCACGGGGGGAGCGTATCAAGTCACGTGTGGTCTCCCGTAGTCACAGCCCTCCCTCGAGTGCGTCCCGGCGAGCGGTCCACACAACCGCCGACCCAATTTCTATTAATCAGCCACGAAGGCTCTTCTCCCACAGCTGCACTCAGCAAATGAGACAGTGGGACAGGCAGCTTTGATCTTGACGGAGAAGAGATCGGTGATAAAGCCTTTTACTCAGGTTTTAGAAACAAATAAAAAGGAATCCACCTGAAGTGTGCCAGCCCACGCAAACACGAGCGCGGCTGGCCCCGTTGTGTGGACAGCAGCCAGGGGCCCAGATGTCACACCCGCATCTCTAGGGAGAGGCGCTGTGGGCAGCTCGGACCGCAGCGGAAGGGTGGGTGTTACGGCAAAGCCCGGACGCGGCGTCTCCTCCGATTCCAGCACTCGGTGCTCAGTACGGGGCACCCGGGGCGGCAGCCCGGGCCCCTCAGGAGCGACACCAAGCAAACCGCCCCTGACCCCCCCCCCCCGCCCCCGCTCTTGGCGGGGCTCCCTGGAGGCCACTCTCGCGGGAAAGCCCAACCACATCCTTGGCTGAGCCCCTCTGCCGCCCACCTCGCCCACTCACCGTCAGGACCCGGGCAGACCCCACCTGCTCTCCGGGCCCCCGAGCCCACCCTCGGACGCCAACAGCTGTGCTCCTCGCTGGGCTGGGGCTGCGCCTGGAAGCCGGGTGCAGGGGCGTGCTCTCCACATCTCCGCGCAGGGGTGCTCCCGCGGTACGCGCTCAGCTGACCCCTCGCCGAGCCCTCTTCCAGGTCCCCGCTCTGGGCAGCCCAGGGGGCTCCTATGCTACGGATGCGACCACTTCTTTGCCCGGCAAGCTTTGCTGCCTCCACCGCTCTTGGGAACAAGGCCACATCCTTACCGGGAAGTCACCCGGCCTGGCCCCCAGGCCCTGCTGGTCTCTCCCCCCACGTCACGTCCTCAAACGCACCACCTCCCCACGAAGCCCGCAGGCCCCCAGCACACCTGGTCTGCCCCTGGACCCCCCGCATCGGCAGCGGCCTGCTCCAGTGGCACGTCCGCCCTGCTTCCCACGGCCTGACCCCGCGGACTTGATTTGGGGAGCAAGTCCCCCAAATGCCCGTTAAACGGCAAATTCAGGAGGTCAGAGCGGACGTGCCCAGGCTCGCCAGCCTTTCCTCCTCACGCTCGCCCAGGACACCCACACTCGTACCTGAACAAGTCAGGGAATATCAAACTGGGGACTTGGGAACTGGGTGGGTCCCAGCGACAGCGAGGTCTGAGGCGAAGGTCCTGACACAACAGAAGCTTTGGAAACGACGGGGAAAGCTGGGACCCAGAGGGCGCTGCCGCCCCGGGCACACTTCTCGCAGGGACGCCCACAGCCTGAACGCAGCCTCACGCAGGTGAGGGACTAGCCCTGGGGAGAGAACAGGGCCCGGCCAACTTACCCTGCACGAAGCAGGGTCTGCGCCCATCGAGTGCCCTGGCGGGGGCCCAGGCGTGTCTCTCTGACCCGCCAGCTGCACCTGTGCCCACGGCAGGCTCTCAGAGACCCGGAGCCGACGCCTGGACTCCCTGTGCACCAAGGGATGCCGGGGGGACGGCGTCAGCCTGCCCAGCGGCCACTTTCCAGTAACAAACTGCAACAGCAGGGCCCGTTCGGGGACCCGTGGGGAGCTAGGAGCAGGTCTCCCTGAACACCTCCTCCTTGGACGGCTCTCCCGGTCCAGGGAGCGAGAGGAAGGCCGGCCCGCCGCTCGGCACCAGGAGGTGTTCAGTGTCGGGACGGGGTCCAGAGGAATGGAGAAACCCTGAGGAAGACAGGCCGCGTCGTGAGCTGGCCGGACACACGGGCTGAAGGCGGCCTGGCGGACACGCCGAGGTGCCCTGTGAGTAGCTCTCTCCCGAAACAGGGCGGTCTCTTGGGATCTGGAGGAGCCCCTCAGCGTGCTGGACGCAGGGGAGTGTCTGTGCAGAGGTGGGGTGGGGCGGAGCGTGCCGGGGTGGGGCAGGGAGGGGAGGGGAGGGGAGGGGAGGGAGGACGATGCGGACTTACCTGAGCGAGCTCACCTCCTCCCTGGAGACCGGGAAGCCCTGCTCGGAGGCGCTGGTCTGGCACTGCAGCATTTTCACCTCCACCTCCAGCTGCGAGCGAGAGAGCACGGGCGGGTCAGTGGCGGTGCTGCGGCCCACCTCCTCCCCCTCGGGCCCCTCGCACCCGAGATCCGGCACCCGACTTCTGGGGGGAGGGCGCGCCGGGGGCCGAGCCACCGTCTCCGGGGCCACCCCATGTCCCGGCGGCCCGAGGCAGCAGGACCTCGGGCCCTCCAGCCACGCAGACACAGCCTCCCCGGGGGCACCCGCCTCCGGGACAACAACAGACACGCGCTCCTTCCCGGGACGCAGCTCCCAGCCGGGGACGCTCCCGACGCCCGGCTGTCCCTCGGGGCACCGCCTGGCTTCCCACGTGGCTTACCACGGCAGACGTGGCTCTGCGCCCGGCCGCCCGACGGCGGCCACGGCGGCCTCTGTGACCGCTGTGCGCCCGGTTCCTGGACCAGAGCAGGCACTCGGTAACCAGGCATGTGACAAGAGAGGGAGGCAGGTCGCGGTGGGCTGGGGCCGCGGGACCCCAGAACCGACCCCCCAGCCTGGCCTCGGGCTCCTCAGGCGCACCCAGGATGGTCTGTTCTGGTCCAGACATGGCTCTCAAGCCTCCACTTTGGGAATATTCGTGCTCAGCCGGTTTTCTGGCCACCTCAGACCTTGGGGTGCTGAGTGCCCCTGACTTCTTGGCGTCCAGCCTGTCTAAGAGGGGCCGGGAGGGCCGGGGAGGGTGCAGGGCAGCCTTCACCTCTCACGGGGCTCTCCTGGGAGGTGTGGCCGAGGGGGCAGCGGGCACACCACAAGAACAAGGACTCGCCACCTCTCGCCACTCAGGTGGAGCTCGCCAAGGGGCGGGCGCCACACCAGACCCAGCCGTTGGGCGGACAGCCTCCCCGGAGGCCGACAGGTTGTTACTCTGAGAGACAACCGGAGTCAGCCGAAGAAAGAAAGAAGGTGTGAGCGGACAGGTGTCTCAAGCTCCGAGCCACCACGGGGAACCCTGAATGGGACAGTGACGGTGACAGTCGGGAAGCGCTGCCGCAGGGGCTGATGGGGTGGGGGCGCAGGGCAGACAGGAGTCTCCCCACCTTGGCAGGGCGTGGCCTGCATGCAGTCAGCCCCCACACGGCCTCTCCCTGTGGTGGCCTGTGCTGATGCCCTAAAGGGAGGCCACTCGACCTCCCCACATGACTCTCCATGGAGGCCCAGAGGACAGGTGATTTCAGGGAGAGGCCTCCTGGTGCGCCCACCACAGTGCGGGCTGGGAATGACGTGGCCCGGGTGAGACTGACTGTGGCCCTGCCTCGCTACCCTCTGGGCCGCGTGGCTGAAATGTCTGCCCCCAAACTGGGGTGACCGAGAGCTCCCGGGGCCGGGTCGGGGGGAGCAGAGTGTCTCCACGTTTTTGCCTTCCTAGCTCGAAGGGACAGTCTGCTGTGCTCTCTTCTCGAAAACGTCTTCTGCAGGTTGTTCCTGGAAAGGTCCTCCTGGGGCAGCTCATTTAGGAATTCTCAGGCCCGAGGCACCCGGTGTGTAGGAAGCCCTGATTCTCATCATCAAGGTCGCGAGTGACGCCACCACACAAGCGGGTGACCCCAATCCTGCTGAATGCAGATTAGAGAGCAGACATGAGCTGGAGCGGCCTCGGCGAGGTCCCCAGAGGAAAGGACGGTCGGGGTCTCCGCACACGGCTGCCCGGCACTGCCCGATGGGCTGAGGTCCCCCTGCACAGATCAGGCACTAAGCGACCACTCGGTGGCACCAGCACGTGGAACAAGGCCTGCTCACACCTGTGGACAAGTGGTGTCCCCCGTGTGTCCCACGTGTGGCGTGTCCCAAAGCCTCTCCTGCCCCTCCCCCAGGAGCACACACACCCGACTGGCCAGGCGCGCCGTTCCTACCCGATGCCACCCACATGCTTATGCAGTGACCGGAGGTCCCTGTGTGTCTGTCCTCAGGCCACAGCCAAACAGGCCACCGGGCACACTGACCTCGCTGGACCCGAGGACTGTCCTGGAAAGGCGCAGAAGGGGACTGAGTCCAGCCTGGGCTGATCCCTCGGTCTCCTTTCTCGTGTGTGTCGGGCTGCTGATGTCTTGGGCAGAGGAGGCGTGCACACTCACGGTGGCTACCTGCCCGCCCCACAGGGAAAGCTGGGCTTTGGAGCCGCAAGACAGGACACTTCCTGGTGACGTCACCGTCCGGGCCCCAGACCTGTCACAGGCCCGCTGCGCCTTGCTCTGGATGCTGTGAACCACGCGCAGCCTTCAGATCCAAGGTTCAGATGGGGGACACGATGGGTACGCACCCCAGAGGCCTCCGGAAGGCACCCCGGTCACCCAGGCGCCACCCACGGCCAACGGGAGCCACCAGGCCGCGGGGCTCTGAGTCACGCCTCCACTGGCAAGTATGAACCGTCTCTTCCCCTACTTGTTTATTGATTTCTCGTTACAAAAACAGGAAGACGGGCTGCACGCTGTTTTGTACTTCGGTTTCCTCACTTAGCTTATTTTGGGGATATTTCCAAACCAGTGCCACGAGAGCTCCTCCATTCGTGTTCGTGGCTTCATGGAACTCTGCCACATGGACGCCCCACCTCTTGCTGACACGTCTCCCACGGAGGAGGGTTTCGCCGCTTCCACCTGACTGCGTGAAGTCCGTGCTGAGGCAAGACAGCTCTTGGCTCCCCGCGTGCAGGCGGATCCCCAGATGGTTCCTCCTCCGGCTGACCTACCGCCCCCGGGAGGGCCCAGAGGTGCCCGCGCCACGCATCCCGAGGCACGACAGCCCCGCTGGTGTACGATTCCACGTTGTCACTCACCCGCTTCCGCGTCTGCTTCTGATCTCCAGACACCGTCCTGACCACAAGAATTCCAGGGCGCCTTCTCTCTCCCTCCCTCCCTCCTCAACCATCAAAGCAAAACAAAAAAACTTTTTAGAAAACACCGGGACCACAGTAAACGCACAGACCGGAGAGAGAGCATCGGAGGACACGATCGCCTGCCCGGCCCCCGGAGGCGCGGTCAGCCTCGCACACTCCCTGCGGGCAGGCGTGCTGGGGGATCTCGTCTGGTTACCCTGATGTGCCGCTGCCGTTCTAAGTGCGTGCGTGTCCTTGTATCGTCTGACTTGTTTTTGTATTTGCAGGACTTAACATCTCTGTTTAATTTTGTTCCCCACCCTCAGTGCGGTCAGGAGGCGGTCTCCGTGCAATCCCGTCAGCTGCACAAGCCAGGGCCTCCCTTCCTCCCAGCCGGACGGCTCGCACCTCCACGCCAGGAAGCCTGGACGCGTCTGGGGCTTGGCTGGAACTGGTGCTGGTATCTTCCTACTTACGGCGTGTCAGTTTCTGGCTGAAATAGATGCGCTTTATTACGTTGAGAAATCATCCATATGTTCCTATTTTATGAAGACTGAACGTGGGGTTTCTGGCAAATGCCTTTTCGGCAACTATGGAGCACATGTCCTAAAACCAAGCCAGCCGGCCGGTGAGGGGGAAACCGCGGGCGTGCCCCAGCACACACGGCGGCATCGGCAGCCCGAGCCCCAGCACGCACACGTGACGCCCACACAACACAGTTGTCGCTCGCCCCCAGAGAGCTTCCCCTGTCCGTGCTCCGGGTCGGGGTCCGTGTTTGGAAGGCCTAGCGGAATTTCCCCCCAAACTGCCTCAGCCCCGTACGATTTCGGTCTCTTTTTGTTGGGGGAGGGCAGGAGCGGCTATTTTGTGACAACTTTGTAACTGTTTTCTTTAACGTTTCTATCTCTATTGCTTCTGGAGTCAGTACTGATAAGGTTGTGCTTTCCTAGAAAACAATTCATTCAGTTTATTTAAATTGAGCTATGATTCAACTTCCATTTATTCTTTTTAGATGGTTTTTTCCTTTCCTGTATTTTCCTTTACCAACGAGGTGAAGTTCATGCGCAGTCAAGGGCGTGAGCCCCACATGCCCAGCTCCGTGACCGTGGTGTGGGCACGCCTATGGGATGCCAGCCACCCCAGCAAGACTGGAAGGGGGCCCCTGCACGCCCCTTCTGGCCAGAAACTGCACGATCATTCTTAGTCCTCATTTGGGTAGTGACGTGTCTATTAATTTTTTACCAGAACTGTGAATAATTCATACGTTTTACTGGTTTTATTTCCGAGCACGAGCATTTGGATTTATTTATTATTTCCGCCATTTTTCACTTACTTACTAACTTCTGCTTTGATCTTTACAAATTCCTACTTTTTACTCTATTAGGGTTTATTTTGTTTTCCTTCTCTGAGTTCTTGAGCTGGGTCTTTAATCTGTCTATATTCATTCTTTCCTGTTCAATAATATAAATATTTAATCCACGAGTTTTCTTCTGAACTCCGCTCTGTTTCCCACGGGCCCTGAGATGTCTTTTGTAGATTCCGTGTACGTCCGCATGTCACTGCTGCTTCGACCCAAGAATTGTTGGAGACGGAGGTTTTGGTTCTGGTTTTTTTTTTTTTTGTTCCTATTGTTTTTCTGTCTGTTTGTTTAGGTCACCATTTCAAATTCCTCACCTCGTGTTCTGGTAAGTGTGCTGGTTACATCTATTTGAACTTAGGAAGGGTTTCTGTATTATCAATATGTGGTGAATTTTGGTGAATGTTTCCTATGAGCACTTTATAGCAAGAGTGTCTTTAGTTTGGGGGGTTAAGGGCTTTACATGAAACAGATTTTATCTTTCTATCGCTTATTCTCGACCCACTTGACAGACCAGGGATTACAAAGTAAAACAAATCCTCCTGCTGCTGGCGTCCTTGACAATTTCCTCCCAAATCTCTCCCCATTTTCGCTTTTTGAACACTGATGACGTATCTGTGGCCTATTCATCTCGTTTACTTTTTCGTGTGAAATTCTTGATACTTAGAGACGTCTGTACTTTTCGTTCTCGTGGTTGCTTTCGTAACTCTTGACAGGAGCCCTGCACTTTTCGGTTTCCAACGGTTCCTATCCACCTCCCGCAGAAGATTATCTGACGGGTTACGTGCGTCCAGCTTACGGTTTACCTTTCCTCGGTTCCATGTGCCTTGGCCGCGTGATGTTAACTTTAAATGCTTTAGTCTTCAGCCACGATGGGGTGAACACCACTGCCCTCCGGTCTTCTCCCTTCTTCTCCCTTCCCAAGAACTTCCATTAAATGGTAAACTGTGCGCCACCGGAACCCACGGCATCTGCCTGGTCCTGTCTCCTGACCTCCTTGCGCGTTTTGGTCTTCTGGCCCCATGGGTTCAGGTCTGGCCCTCAGGCCCTCTAGCTCCAGTTTAACCTGGGCTCCGGGACCGGGGACGCCCCGCAGCAAAATGTTCACAGATGACTCTCCTCTGCTCAAGGTCAGGTTGTTCATTCTTCCCCTGAGAACTTTTTCTACCATCTGGGTTGCTACAAAACTTCTGCGTTTTACAAAATTGTGTGACGTTGCTTTTATTACTCACCAGGAAGGTGACTTTTGCTTTCACTGTGACTTTCACTGTGGAAAGGACAATCCTGACCAGGCGACTCTGTGTGGCCTCCACATACCTTCTGACTTTGCTCTGCTGGGGGGGGGGGGGGGCGGGCCACGGGCACACCCCTGAGAGCAAACGCAAGCCCTTCCTCTCTGTCCCAGAGACAGACGCTCAGCCTTGTGGGCATTGACGGGCCCCTCCCGCCACGGCCGCTGCACCTGCTGCACCTGTCCCGGGGCGCAGACAACAGGTGCCCTGCCCCTCCCTGCGGCTGCCCCTCTAGCCCTTTCCCTGCGGCTGCAATTCTTGGCTCAGCCCCGCACGCCCCTGCTATTTCCACTGCTGAGGGCCGGCTCCCTCCCGTGAAGGGGCTTGGCTTTTAGCTGCAGTTCTGTTTGGCCCAAATTTAGGTTTGCCTTTTTTGGCTTTCATTCTTCTTGGTACTTTTGGACACCTTCCAGGAAGCAAGGAAGAAATGCTGACTTATGCTATAGTGTTTAAAGCAAAATAGGCCCTTTTAACTTGTAAGCTTGACTCATAACTGCTTCCCACTCGACCCCCTCCCGCCCGCTACAGCCCACACATGCCGAGGCCCCCGGAGCTGCCCGAGCCTGCCCTCCGAGCGCCCGCACCTGCCAGCCCCCAGTCTAGGGCAGTGGCCGGCTCCCGAGACACACGACAGGGTCTGCAGCTCAGTCCCCACCGCCACCCCCCCCCCCCCCCGGACCCCGTCAGACCCACCTCAGAGGCCGCCACCTCCAGCAGTCCTCCCAAACCGGGAGTGGCGGCCCCCGCCCATATTCAACCGTGTAATTCTAAGACTCGTGTGTGTGACTGTTTTCCTGCCGGCCTGGGAACTCCTGAAGGTGCGTATACCTCCGCTCACCTCTTAACCCAATTCCCAGCTCAGACGTGGCACGCCGGGGACGGTCCAGGCCCGCAGGCAGGGGCACAAGAGCGTCTGGGTGACCAGTATGCCAGTCCACGCCTGGTGCTCCCCTGGCATGCATGGCCGAGTGCCGTGCAGCCTTGGGGACAGCACGCGGGCCGGGCCTCCGCCAGGACGGCAGCTCCGGGCCGGCGAGCGGAGGCAGGGTGAACACACGGGAAAGCACACCGTCCAGGGAGAACACAGTCCGGCATTTGCCCCCCAGCACCCGATTTCAGAAAGTAAACAGATCGGTTATCAGTAAGAGGAAACCAGTCGGGCTCTGAAAGGGGTTGCCGGACGACGAACGTCAACGGCGCTCCCGTGGGCGCCTCGGGGAACAGCCCTCCACCCCCGCCCGCCCGTGAGCCCGGCTGGCTCTAAGGCCACGGCCTCTCCACCGGGGCCCCTCTGCCCCGTTCACGTGGGAGGGTGGTAAGAGGTGCTGGCACCAGCCGGGTCACACACAGGCTCAACCTCCATCTCCTCATCGGTCGAGTGGGGGTGATGCCTCCTGTTCTGGAGGTCTGAGCAGGAAGTGGGCCGCCCGAGAGGAAAATGCCCATCCGGGGGCCCAGCGCCCGCCACAGCCGAAGCCCCGTCCCGGCAGCACCCCAGGGCCCCACCCTTCCCCACCCTCAGGCCCGGCCCTGGGTCTCCCGGGGGCACAAGCATTCATCCTTTGTCTTTCAGTCAACAGGCGAAGCCACGCTGCTCTGACCCAGGCCCGGAAGAAGGGGCAATTGGAGATGCATTAACACTGCTGTCTGCAAACACCTGTTTCGTGCCTCACTGAGAAGAGTCTGCATTTGTAGCTTAAGACAAAGGAACACAGAGCTAACTGGATTGTATCTTCTAAGAGATTTGACAAACGACAAAACCCCGAGGGCCGTTCCGCGAGCCGCCCCGCACATGGGGGTCGGAAGGGAGGCGCCCCGGAGGGAGTGTCTGCAGGTGCAGCATGTGGCTCTGAGCCACGCGCCCGCGATGAGGACGAGGCCCTGGGCCTGCCACCGCCCAAGGGAGCCCCTCCGCACAGGCCGCGCTTCATCGCCACACCGGCCTCCCCCAGAGAGGCTCTTCTGCGTCTCCGACCTCTGAAGCCAACGCACACATTTACGTTCCTTCCTTCGGCTCGCCGTCCACATCAAGAGGCAGAATTAGCAGCGGGGCCGGCTCCAGACGACTCAAACGCCCAGGGAGCCCGGCCGCCGGCAGGCTGTGCTCACACCCTGGGACTGGTGGGCGCCCCTGGGGAAGCCCGATGTGCCCGTCTCGCAGCCACCGAGGGGCGCGGGTCAGCCACGCTCGGTCCACGGCCCCGAGGCTGCTGCTTCTGGTTCTGCGGGCGAGCACGCTGAGGCCAAAGAGGTAAATGTTCCTGGCATTTTCACAGCAAACCTGGAGCCCAAAGAGCATGGGGACCTGGAGGTGGCCCGCTGAGCACCGGTGTACTGAAGGTCCCACTGTCCCCAGCCCACAGACATACCCTACGACTCACCCGGAAGCAAAGGACGGCACGTGGCAGAGCATTCGTTCCCTCTACGCTCAAGCCACAGGCTGCGTGAGGAACACGTCGGCCTGCACAGAGCCCGCCTGTCTTACATGCTTTATTTTTAAGAGAGAAAGAGAGACAGAGTGCGAGCTGGGGAGGGACAGAGAGAGAGGGAGACACAGAATCCGAAGCAGGGTCCAGACTCTGAGCTGTCCGCACAGAGCCCGACACGGGGCTCAAACTCACGAGCCATGAGATCACGACACGAGCCGAAGCCGGACGCTCAACCGGCTGAGGCACCCGGGCGCCCCAGAGCCCGCCTGTCTACGCAAGGCACCGGGGACACCAACATTCTCTAGGAGGAGGAGCGGGCCCGGCTGGAGGCCGGCCGACCTCTACCATCCTGCCTTTTCTTTCCTTTCTCCGCTTCACACCATGGACGTGTGCTGCTTACTCAAACAGCAAGGAAACGCTAAAAATATCCGTTTATTGGCCCAGAGCCCAGGCCAGCATCCACCAAGAAGCAGCCGTCCCAGTCGGGCCTTTGCTTTCGATAGCAAACCACAGCTCGTGGCCCATGTGCCCGCACACGCCCCACCCACAGGTCCTCACCCTCCTCGAGGCACGAAGCGCACGTTTACCAATCCCTCGGGCTCCCACCCCAGGAACAGTGAGTTCCGGAGAGACCGCACCCCCCAGGCCGCCACAGCACCTGCGGACCCTCGCAGGGACCGGCGGCACTGAACCGTGCCCCCCGAACTACTGAGCACGTTGAGGTGTCGCCACCGTCCCGCTCCGGGGTCCCGGCTTGCGTTCAGGCGGGGCTGGGCTCTCCGCCTCTTCACCAGCTGCAGGCCCTGAGCCCAAACCGCAGGGAGGGCGCCCGCTCAAGGCGCCACCAGCACAGTACTGCGCGCCAGCAGACGCGTGCGGACGGCAGACAGCGGCGGGAAGTGCTGGAAGGCAAGGAAAGGCAGTCTCTGCAGCAGCAGGAAGTGCTGCCCTGGGGTCTCCACTGGTCTGCCCGCAGCCAGGGCTGTGGGGGCCTGGGCTCCCGGGAAGCACCCGCCCACCGCCCAGGGGACCGGGCCTCCTCGGGGCCTCGTGCCCGTGTCAGGGCACCCCAGCAGAGCTCGGGGCCCACTTACAGACACCTGGGAGCCAGGCCCCCACTCCAGCACGGATCAAGCCCAGGAACCGGGGCTCTCACCTGCTTGAAGTGTCCCCTAAACCAGGCGTCAGAACATTCCTGGCATAAAGGCCCAGCAGGCAGCACCCGCCAGTGCCACGGTGCACGGGCGGCCACGGGCCACAGGCACGCAGACAGGTACCTCCGCCTTGTGGTTAAGCACGTGTGCTTAGAGACCGCAGCGGGCTGCTCTCCTGCCCCTGACCTGGCCTGCCCCCTCCCTGCTGACGAGGAAACAAACCAGCCGGGACAGAGGCCCAAGAGCTGAAGGGCGCACCGCCTGCGGGACACCTACCCAACAGCCCCACGGCCGGCCGGCCGGCCGCTCTCCCCACCGCCCGAGCGGGAGCGGGGGTGCTGCTCGCCACCCCCAGAGTGAGAGGGCAGCTAGCTCTCCGGACTGCGTCCCCGGGTGGAGGCGGCCCAGCCCAGCGCGTCCAGCACCGAGCGAGGCCGGGTTGGGGGGGCGGGCAGCTTCTCACTGGTGCCAGCCGGGTATGGCGGCTGGGGGTGCGGTAGCACGGCAGGCTGGGGCGCTTCCTGCCCACGAGAGAGGCCGGTGGCAACGGGCAGAAGTGCCAGTTTCCAACACGCGGCCGAGCCTGGGCAGCAGCCGAAGCGGCCGGCTGCGCTGGGAACCGGGACCCTCGCTCCCGACAAAGCACAGATGCGGGAGTCCTACGGGTTCTGTGGGAAGGCTACGCCTCGCTCTGCTCACGGCGCAAGCGCGCCACATGAGAACCGGTGTCGCCGTGGTGCCGAGGCCCCGGAGCTCCAGCACAGCCCGCGGCGTGCTCCGCGCCCACCTCCACGCATGCACACGCGGACGTGAGACGCAGTCTTCTGGGTTACGTTCCTCCAGTCTCCCCGTTACCGGATTCCCAGGCTGCCGGTGAGTGTCGGCGTTTCCGAGTGCGCGGGTGGGGAAGGGGCCGTACAATTCACCTGCTGTCAAGGGTGCTGCTGACAGACCAGTGACAGACCAGTGACCAGGTCGCGACAGGGAGCAAAACCTTCCGAAGATCAACAAACCAGCCGTGTGTCTACGTGTTCCGTCTCCGTAAAGCCCACGCCCGGTGGCAGGAGCGGCACCTGACCCCGCACGGGGTGGGGGTGATTCCCACGACCTGTGTCCGCAGGACCACCCCCACCCCCAGCAACCTCCGAGCCCCAGACGGCCGAGAAGCGACGACCCAAGAGAAGGCTCCTGTGGAAGGGGCGCCCTAACCGCCCCCACCCCGTGGTGGGCCGGTCGTGGGACGACTCTGGGCCTGAATGTTAACCAAGTCCACACGGGTGGGAAGTTGCACCTGCTGAGGAACCACACCACTACCTGGGGCGCAGCTGGACGCAGACACACGCCGCCTGTCCACCCAGGTTCGAGGAGAGGCGCGCTCCGGGTGGGGGAGCGCCACGTGGCGGGAACAGCTCGCACGAAGTCACAGAGGCATCGAGGACACGGAGACGTGGGAGATCAACCACAAAGATCCTAACGTCAGGGATCCCGCTCACTGAAGTCAGGAAGACAAGCACAAGCTGGAGCCACCCCGGACGGGACGTCCGCGTGGACCCCGCGCGGTCCGAACTCCACACCAGCAACTGGCCACCAAACCCCGTCAGAGTCAGGTGTGGGAAGAAGGGGAGAAGCAGGCAGGTCTGTGGTGTGGAGGAGAGAGGAGGACACGGGACAGGACACGGTCTCAGAAGGCCACACCACTTCTAAAAGCCACCGCTCCTCGTACGAGGAGCCTGCAGATGTTAGTGGAATATTTATAGAGACGTGAAAATCCCCTTACCAAGACGGAGATGAATACAACAAAGGCCGCTAGCCCCCCAAAAGGGATCAGAAACCTACTCCCTACCCAAGTTCCCAGAGACCAAGACTCACGTCCCAAGCCCTCCCAAGGGCAAATCCGCCCAGGCTGCCTCGGGTGCTCCCCGGCCCCCACCCTGGCAGAGACTGCGGGCCAGGTCCGTGGGTTGCTTAGCATCCGGCAGCCAGGATGAGACCTGGGGCCACAGTCAGGAGATCGAGGTCCCATCACCACAGCAACGGCAGCAGGGAAGACGCCCTGACCAGGCCTGGGCACAAAGTGTAAGCTGACCCCAGCCCCGGACGATAAGATGAAGGCCCCGGCGTGAAACCACCCCTCAGACCACAAACTGTGGTTTCTTGCATGTGTCCCCGCACATCTATGTGTCATGGGAGGCTCTAAACCAAAAACACTCTCCCCGGCACCTTCTGGAAGAAATGCCCCGTGCTCTCAGGAGGCCAGGTACACAACAGGCTGGGGTGAACAGCTGGGCCACGGGACCCCGCGGCCAGGGCCGCCGCTGGGAAAGTGGAAGGCTGGGAAACACGAGGCAGGCCCGGTGGCCATCCCGGCTCACCGTCTTCAGGGAGTCCGGGACACGGCACAGCCCGGGCAGGGGAGGCAGACCCAGGAGGGCGGGGAGACCGCGGCAGCCAGACTCCACACTGCAGGGAGTGTGCAGGGGGCCCCCACAAGCGCGCAGCAGAACCCTGACCGGCGTATACAGGAGAGGAAAGACCTCAGATCGAGGATTGAACCATCACGAGGGACAAGAGGGAATTACCTGTCCAGCTGGGCTCCAAAGCGCCTAACTCCCATGGTAGCAGGCAGAGCACCCGGGGAGGCCAAGACCCAGAGCTGGAGATAATTAGCCCTAGAACAAGTGCTGCCCTGGGTCAGCCTGGAATGTCATCAAAGTGCCACCTGGCAGATCGGGCCATTTCTAAGGACCTTTGCCACGTTCCTGAACGAAGGAAGCTGGAAGGATTTTCACAAGAATACACAGGCATCCAGCATCCACCCAACACAGGTGTTAGACTTGGCACAGAATGACTGTAAACAGTCCACATAACTGAACTCCATACTTTTAAATATAAGGTATAGACAAGGAGAGAAAAGGAAACCACAGGCAAACTTTTCAGGGTTGCAAACAGCAACATCTGAGCTAAAAATGCACGGGTCACTCCAGTGGAAGACTAGTCCAGGGAGCTTGGAGACACAGCAGCAGGAATGATTCAGAAGGAAAAGAGCACATGTGAGCCATGGGATAAGTCCCAGCGTCCGAAATGTGGGTAACTGGACGCGGCCCAAAGGAGGCCTTTCCAAAGGACGAGGACAGGAAGTCCACAGAGCTAAAGAACGCAAGAAAGCCCAAGCACAAGGAACAAAGGAAGGTACATGAAGGACACAGAGGCACGTCGTCATCAAATTCCTCCAAGCAGTGATCAGTGATCACGAAACCACCAGAAAAGCCAAGTTACACGAGGACCCCGGGGCTGGCGACAGGGGTCCTGATGGAAACAAGGCGAGTCAGAGGCGAGTGGGGAAAACCTCCTTCAAGTCCTAAAAGGAACAAACATGGCCAGTGAGACAGGAAGTAAAAGAAACCGCCCACCTTTAGCTAGACCAAAAGGGGGAGCAGAGTCCCCGCTACTGACCTTAGGAAGTAAGGACAGTAAGATACAGACCCCGGGAAGTGAGGATGGTAAGACGCCGACCCTGGGAAGCGAGGACGGTAAGACAGCCCTAGGACAACTAGATGACTCAGACAAACTCCTAGAAACACACAAACTACCAAAACTGACTCAAGAAGAAATGGAAAATCTGAACAGGCCTGTGATGAGTAAGGAGGCTCAATTAGTAACTGAGGATCGCCCAACAAAGAAATTCCCAGGAACAGACAGCTTTACTGGTGAATGCTACAAACATGTAAAGTAACACAGAATTCCCAAAGTCTTCTAAGAAGCTGAAGAGGACAGAACGCTTCTCAGCTAATTTTATGAGGCCAACATAACCGTGATACCACAGCCAGAGAAGGCTAAGACCGATAATCCTTATGAACACAGCCCGAGAAGCTCTCAACAAGACAGCAGCTAACCAACCGGCAGCATCTGAGAGGGTCAGACACCACGACCAAGTGGGCTCTAAGCCAGGAATGCAAGAATGGTTCAACATAGAAAAATCAGTGAATGCAGCACACACCGCATTAACAGAAGGAAGAAAAAGCCACATGATCATCTCAACTGAGGCAAAAACACCAGTTGGCAAAAATCCAACGCCGTTTCGTTATAAAAATAACAAACTAGGAGTGGAATGCAACTTCCCCAACCTGACAGTGGGCATTCACTAACACCCACAGCAAACATCATACGCTACGACGCAAGACTGAAGCTTCCCCGTAAGATCAGGAACAAGGCAAGGACGCCCGCTTCCACCACTGCTATTCAACACTGCACTGGAGCTCCAGCCAGAGTAGTCGGGCAACGACAAGAAACAAAAGGCATCAAATCGGAAAGGAAAAAGTAAAGCTATCTCTATTCACAGATGACCAAGATCTCATAAACTGCAAACACTACGGAACTGACAAAAACTGCTGGAGTTAAAAGAATTCGGCAAAGTGGCAGGAAACAAGACCAACACACAAACACCAGCAGTGTATCTGCACGCTAGCAGTGAACAATCAACAAAAACGTTAAGAAAGCAATTCCATTCACAACAGCATCACAGAGAATAAAAACTTATGAATAAGTTTAACCAAGGAAGAAAGACGTGCATGCTGAAAACCATAAACACTGCTAACAGAGATCCCAGCAAACACAAATAAATGGAAAGACACTGTGTGTTCATGGGCTGGAAAATTCAATGTTGTTAAGACGGCAATTTTCCTCAAAGTGATCCACAGATTCCACGCAATCCCTGTTAAAATCCTGTCTTTTTTTGCAGGAATTGGGAAGCTGATAGTAAAAATTACATGAGATTACAAAAGATCCCAACAGCCAAGTGAATTCTGAAAAAGAAGAAAAACGCTGGAAAATGCACATTTACCAGTTTCAAACCTTACCACAAGTGACAGGGACCAAAACAGTGTGGTACTGAGAAAGGACAGACCTGTAAGTCAAGAGAACCGAACCGGAATCCAGAAGGAAACCCAAGCATCTCTCTTTCGGTGGGGGAGAGAACAGTCCTGGGACCACCGGATGTCCACGCACAAAACCATGAAGGCAGACCCCAACCTCACACCGCCTTCAAAAACCAACTCAAGATGATTAAAACCTCAGTTAAAGAACTAAAACTACAGAACCCTTAGAAGGAAACACAGGAGTAAATCTTTGCGACCCTGAATGTGGCAACAGTTTCTTAGGCATGACCGAGAGCATCAATGACAAAAGAAAAAAATAGACAAAACGGATAAAATCCAAACCCTGTGTGCACCCAAGGGCATGCTCGAGAGGCAGAAGACAATTCACAAATGACCCGATGAGAACCCAGTATACACGACGTAAGACGAGCCGCGCAGAACTCGTATTGCTCAACAAAAAGCCAGACGACCCAGTTTGAAAATGGGTAAAGGATCTGAACAGGCATTTTTCCGAAGAAAATACACAAATGGCCAACAAGCATGGGAGGAACAGCTCCACGTCACTAGCCATTAGGCAGATGCAAACCCAAACGACAACGAGACGCACCTCACACCCACCAAGAAAACAACAAGTGTTACGTCTCCTCTCTCGTTCCTGATGTTGGTCACCTGCACCTTCGCTCCCTTCCTTCTGGTTAGTCTGGCTGAGACTCATCAATGTTGTTGATCTCTGAGAACCAGAGTGTGGCCTTGGGCACAGAACTCACCTCCGAGCATGAGACCTACAGGGCGGGGGGGACCGACGAACACCGACAGGTAGAACTCTCCAAGGGATCGCTGCCCTGAACAGAAACAGACGAGAGCAGAGAACAGGACACGTGGCTCCCTGGCAGAGCTGCCCAAGCGCCAGGCTCAGCAGACCAGCCTCTGACCTGCCTGTCTCCTCTGGTGACAAGGTCCCTCCCTCTTGGAGAGGAGGCCTGGCTTGCCACACTCACTCACAGCTCCAAAGAGTCATGAAACTTTAATGCTAATGGCACTCACGGCCGGCTCACTAGTGCAGCATAACCTTTAAATAGAGGCCGCGTATTTCAGTTTCATTTGGGAAGACACAGTTTGATCCCAGGGCCTTACCCAGTTCCACAAAGCACTAGCCAGCAGGAAGAGCAGAGAAGTGTGCCCCACCTTGACACGATCCCAGTGAACCTGGCACTGTGGAGCGTGAGAGGAAGGATGCGTGCACCCCCAGGCCAGGGCACGGGAGGGTCCGTCCGCCTGGGCCACGGACCACAGGTGGTACTGACGGGACCAAGGCCCAGTGCATCCCAGGGACTCTCCCCAGAGCTCAGTCTGGGCAGGTGCCTCAGGTGTCCCAGAGAAGAGACGACACTGAGGTCAGAGTGGGAATCCTGGCCAAAGGCCACCTTTCTGCTCAGTTCTGGACCCATCACACATCCAGGAAGGTCCCTGTAGTGGCTGCTTCTTCTTGGGGAGGCGCGGGAGGGGCCGAAACAGACTGCCCTGGTTACGTTCCGCTCCGTCTGGAGGGACGCACCTGACCTGACAGGCCAGGCAGGCCACGGCAGCCACCGGTGGCTCTCCTGGGGAACTTGCTGGCAAGCACAGCTGGTCACCCGAGCTGGGACACGCCTGCACCCCAGAGAAAAGAAGCCCCACCGGAAGAAGTGTGCAAGCAGGACTTCACGCTACAGCACCATTCCCTACGCCAGCACATTTGGTAAGAAGATTCTAGGGACCCCTGCAGCCCACCCACCAGGGAACAGGCTGTGGGAGCGTCCTGGGGTGGGAGAGACCAGCCAGGGCGGCCTGGCAGCAGGTGACAGGCTCGTGGTGAGCGGAGGCAGGAAGGCCCAAGAGGCAGACCTGGAGAAATCCAGGGTTTTAGCGGGAAAAAACCCGAAAGCAAGCTGAAAGTCACCCGGGTCTGGAGGCAGTCTGGGCAACGTGCACCACCTGGGTGCAGAGGGGCGCCAGCAGCCCAGCGTGGTCTCTGCCGCCCCAGACCCAGCCGCACACAGTGGGCGGCCCATCCTGGGAACACGTGGGAGGTGTCCACGTGCTTCCGTGGGTCTAGGGGCTGGCTGAGGCTGTGAGGCCGCCTCCTCCGGGAGAGCAGTCGTTGAGAGGGGGGGTGGGGGTGTTAGAAAGTCCAGGAAAATCCCACGAGGGCAAACCCCCCTCCAGAAAACGCGTGCACGTAGCAGACACGTGGCCACGGTTCTGCAGGCTCTGGACCCCTCGACGTCGCCACGGGCGACCTCGGCGATGTTGAAGAGGAAAAGGCCTTGCCACAGAATGTCTTCCACCGAGGCTGCTCTGCCAGGTGGGGCTTACCGTGGGCCCCAGGACACCTGAGTTCCCACACTCCCCAGTCGGGAAGGCACAAGACAAGCCTGGCTCCAGAGGAGCAGGGCCGCCATGGCCGTCGTGCAAGCTTCCCCCGTGGGCCGTGGACCCGGGGGCCTCTCCACGGTGAAGGAAGCAGTGGCCAGACCCTGGCTGTCACAGAGCCCAGGCTGCCCAAGCCTCCGCAAAAGACGGTGGGTGCCAAGGGCAGGACCACGTCTGCCCGGCTCCCCAGGGACACGCCTGCAAGGCGTGCGGCAAGTGCTCGGAGAGGAACCACAGCAGCTAGTGAGGACGTGGCAGACTCACTGATACGGTCAGGAGCGAAATCACTCAATGCGGACACGACAGGAACTGCCAGCTGAGAAGGACCTAAGCCAGAGAAGGTCACTGCCGAGGCTCGAGACGTTCAAACGATACAAAAACGTCTTACTTAGAACCGGGCCGAGCGTGAGAAGGTCTGTCGCGGAAGACGCCCCCCGCTGGAAGGAGCCGCGTGGCTTTTAAAGATAAAAAACCGGGGCGCCTGGGTGGCTCAGTCGGTTAAGCGGCCGACTTCAGCTCAGGTCACGATCTCGCGGTCCGTGAGTTCGAGCCCCGCGTCGGGCTCTGGGCTGACAGCTCGGAGCCCGGAGCCCGTTTCAGATTCTGTGTCTCCCTCTCTCTCTGACCCTCCCCTGTTCGTGCTCTGTCTCTCTCTGTCTCAAAAATAAATAAACGTTAAAAAAAAAAATTTTAACAGAAAAATAAAAAATAAAAAAAATAAAGATAACAAACCAATTTCTATGTGTGGCTGAGACCCTCACCATGCCTCAGCTTTGTGGGCTGGGGCTGCGGGGCCTTCCCTCTCCTCCAGGGGAGCGCCAGCCTTCTCTGGCGTCCCTGACCCCACAAGGGGCCCGGTGGGCCTCGTGGTGAACCTGGGCCACCAGCTGGGCGAACAGCAACGTGCGAGTGATGGAAACGATAAACCAAACTCAAGAGAAGGCCGGGAGGCCAGAGGCTGCGAACCGGAAGTCGGCAGCACAGAGCGTCAGCAGCGCAGGGCAGAGGACTCCGCCGGGAGGCCCGACCCGCGACCTCCACCCTCACGCGGGACAGAAGACACGAGGGTATCTAAGACAACACTGACGAGGGAAATAACCGAAGGGTCAGCCCTTCCACAGGCTGGGGCTCTGGGGACTTTGACAGCACGTCTCCGTGGTCCAGACAGGAACAGGCTGAAGCGTTCCCTCCGCACTGGGGAGTTTCCTTCTCCTTTTGGGAACGATCCGATTAAGAGCCAGAAATAACACAAGCAGACATTTATTTCCTAGGCTAGGAGACCATCTTCTCGGACCCCTGTCCCCAAAACACAGACGGATCCCCGTGAGGTGATAGATCACCAACCTCGTTAGGTCTTTGCAAGCCTGGAGGAACCAAAAAGACCGGGCCCTGCTCAGGGAGAGGGGCCCCCGCTCGGGGAGAGGGGGCGGGCGGGTCGCAAGCTGCCTCCCCCCACGTCCACATCCCGTCACTCAGCAAATACTTTACAACCAAGTCCAGGGCCCGGCCCCGTGGCACCGCGACGTCCATGCAGGCCGGCTGGCGTGAGCAGGCCTCACGGTGCCCACAGGCCTGCGGCCCGGCCGCCACTGCACCTGTCCCCTCATCTGAGTCATGGCGACAACCCCGGCACCAGGGTCTGCCATGAGGGCTAAGAGGGATGGTCCGGGTACAGCCGCGAGCACAGCCGGGCACACGGGAGCGCTCGGAGTTCAGTGGCTGCGGCGTGACCGAAAACGGGCCCACAACAAGGATGACAGCCATGGTGACGGTCACAGGCCCACAAGTGAATGTGGAATGGGAACATGACGTGTCCCTATGAAGGGGAAGCAGAGGACGTTTAACTCGAGCTGAGGGAGGGCTCGGCCCTGAGGGACAGAAAACACATTCCAGGGGGTGGGAGCAGCACGGGGGCGACGGGAAGGTGAAGGAAGCTGCATGAGGGGGCCTAAGTGAAGACACGCGTGCGGAGAGTCAGAAGGGTGCCCAGAAGCGGGACTCAGATACTCGCGGGACCTGACAAATACGGTGTCGGGACACAGACGTGTTGAAAGTTGTCCAGCCCGGGGTGCGTGACCCCTTCTCTCCCTCAGGAGCCTCATCCGAAGACAGGACTGCGGCGGCCAAAGGCGGACAGCCTCGAGCTGGCCCCTACCGGGGCCCAGTGTGGAGCAGCACCGTGGGGAGGAGGGGACCCAGGGCTGGAGTCTGGACGCCCACACGCTAGGCCTCGGGGGACAGACGAGCCAGTGTGGCACGGGCAGAGGGCCCCACGCCCACATGCCGCCCTGCCCCCAGGCAGCCCTTGGGGCGCGGCGGCCAGCTCCGCGTCCCTCACTCACCCAGAGCCCTCCGGCCCTGAAGCGCCTGCTGGGGACTCTGCTCTTGGGGGTGGCCCTGTGCCCCCCAGGTCAGCTCGACGCTAAATTCTAAAGAGGCTTCGTCGAGCCCTTCTCCCAAAACCAACTCCGCAGCTCCCACTGAGCCGGCCCAGGCGCTCGCCCCCGGGAGCCAGCACCCAGCAGTGAATCTGGGCGGCTGCCGGGCAACGCGCCGGCAAGGTGCGCTGGCCACGGCGTGGGTGGGGGGCCCGACACAGCCACTCCCAGGGCGTCCGACGGCCCTTCAGTCTGTGCTAACGTGGGTCAGCGCAGTCAGGGACACGAGGGACAGGAGTCCCGGAGGCCCAGGCAGAGGCGTGCGGTGGCCGCAAAGTCACTGGAGCTGGAACCCGCTGGAACCCAGGTCTCTGCCTCCTGAAGAGTAAGGCCAGGCGCCGACGGGGCCACGCCACAGGGCTCCGGGAGCTCACGTCTGCACAGCTGTCAGAACGGCGCCCAGCTGGCCGTAAGGCCGCGTAAGCGTGCGTCAATAAGCTGCCGCGATCACCCCGGTGCTCGGGACACTCAGGAGCAGGTCGTGAGGTTGATTTGGGTCTGGCCCCGGCTACAGACACCAGACCCAAATCAACCTCACGACCTGCTCGCAGACTCGGGGTGCTCGCTCCAGGCCACGCACTGGACACACAAAGATGATGAGGACGTCGCTTTGACACGGGAGAAGACAACACGGGCACCAAGCACCACCGGCCAGCCAGCGGATCCAGCGAAGGCCTGTCTCCTCCATGGCTCTGCCGAGGAAGCAGGACAGCCAGGGGGACATGGCAGGGGACACGGCCAGGGACATGGCCAGGGACACGGCCAGAGGGACACGGCCAGGAGGAGGACACAGCCGAGGGGACACGGCCAGCAGCTGGCATAAAGCTGCAGAAGCAACAAACACCGGGAGACGCCGGGAGTGAGTGGAGGCGGGCAGGACCAGGACCCGGGACATGCACAGAACAGTCCAGACCATCCCAGTCGGCTCAGAGCAGATGGCCAGGCAAGTGCAGCAGGTCAAGCCCGGGTCAGGCTGGGGACACGGCCGCTGCGAGAGACTGACTCAGATGGTGGCTCAGGAAGGCGAGCTCCCTGCAGCCTCCGGGGCCGGGTCCCCCCTCCCCCCCACCCCTCCTATAGCTCCTGGAGCCTGCTGTCTCGGGCCCTGATGCCTCCCTCTATCATGCCGGGCCCCAGCGGCGGGACACAGACACTGCTCTGCGGGCACAGAGCCCTGCGAATGAACAGGCTGACCCAAACCCAAGATGGCCACCAGCCTCAGGGACACAAGTCCTGCTGGTCCCTGCAGCGATGTCCCCCATGAGCTTTCCTGACTCGCCCAGCACGGATGAAGTTCTCCCATCAAAGCGGGTGGGGGGGGGGGGGTCTCCCAACCCTGGCTTGGTCCCGTGGCAGCACGGATCCAGGACGTGAAATGAGTCACTGTCAGTCGGAGAACCAGGAGGTTCTTGTAATAATTTTCCGGAAGGCAGCTGGCAACGCTGGCAGGCTGCGATAAGGCCAGGTTCTCGAGCGGCAGGCACGTACGGATGCTGGCTGCCAGCACTGAACAATGGAAGCTCACACAACCCCTTCTGCCGACTTCCTGGCCCTCGATGCTGCTTTCACAGTGACAGACGCATCAGCAGGCACACACGGGTGTGCGTGCCCCTCGCAGAGCTGAAAATCGGCTCTCACTGGCATCTCCCGTGATCCGCGCACCAGCCCCTCAGGGCCACAGCCAGCGAGCCTGGCGTCTCAGGATGAAAACCGCGGGCAGGGAGAAGCTCGGTGCGGGCCCAGAGGGCCGCACGCTCGCTCACAGATGTTGCCCTGCCCCAATGGGACGCCGCCACACCTCGGAGCCCCCCAGGGAGTGCCCGACCCGCCAGAGCCCCTCCTGGCTGACCCTGCTGCGCAGGCCCAGAGGCTGGCAGTGGGAGCCTGCGGGAGCCATAGGGGGGAACGGTATTCAGGGTGGATGACTGCTTAGTTCCCAGAGTCGTGAAGGCGTCATTCCCCCTTAAATCGGAAAATACATCTTCCATCCTTGCTCCCTGGAGTATGTAAAATATTAGAGGGAGTTTGATAGTTATAATCAAAAACCTCATTTCTTCAGCCACCGCCGGCCGTATCTAATTAGGGTGAGGGATGTTAACGATACAACTATGGCCCAGGACATCTTTCCTTGTGATATTAATTGCACTTAAAGAGAAAAGCCTGAATGATGCCATGCTTCCTAATTAGCACAGGTTTGCTAATTAATAACAGAAAGGCAAACTGTCTTTGTCTTGTCATCTGCAATTAGCTACAGAGGTTTAAGTTTTTCTTTTTTTCCTCTCCTTCCCTAAGTAGCGAATCAACTTAGGGCCAGAAAACAGCAGGCTGGGAGAGGGGGCCCGGGAACCGGGCGTCCCTGACCCAGACAGACAGTGGCCACGGGTGCCCCTGGCCAGAGCCATCGCCAACACCGTCACCGAAACCGCATGAGGGCCGCGGAGCCAGATCCAGGGTCACCTCGATCCCCGTGTCACTGCGAGCTCCGGCCCCGGCCCCACGTGGGGCCTCACTCTTCCTCCCACGCCAACCAGGGCCCACGGCAGGGACAAAAGTCCCTCCTGACCCGCTGGGGGCCCAGCCGGCCGGAGGAGGTGGACCCAGGGCCTGGGGAGGAGGCAGGGAGAGGAGAGGCTCGCAGGCCTGAGTGAGCACCTGGACCCACACTGGCCCGGCCACTGCCATGTCTGTTCTCCCTCCAAGTGGGAAGGAGAATACAGAAACACGCGGGAAACAACTCAGATGACACAACGGAGGCAGAGAGTAAACCCACGTGAATGACAGACGGGTCAACAAGGAATGCTGGCTGCAGAGAACTCAGACACTCAGGGCACGGGACGCACCCACAGGGGCCCCCAAGGCGCAAAGACCAGCGGGGCCGACGTGCACTTTGAACAACACGTGTGTGACAGCAGGATGTGCTCCTGATGGGGGCAGCCGCCCTCCCTGGGGGCCCGGCTCCTGGGTGCTGGAGTGGCCTGGGAGGGCTCGAACCTGAGACTATGCACGCCGGCCCCCGGGACACACACATGTCCAGGTGCTTTGCTGGCCTCGCCTCGGGAGCTCGGACCCCAGGGCCAGGCACCCGGCACCCGGCATCCACTGGCCTCTCAGACGCCCAAGTTTCTCTCCGGCTTTGCCCTCCCCAATCTTCCCATCCTACCCGTGACTCCCTCACCTGCCTCCCAGGCCACCCTGCCATCTCTGACTGCTGGACTCATACTCTCCCTGCGTCTACCTCTGCATGGCCAGTGGAACCACTGCCCACCATGCACCCCTGCAACGCTCCCTCACCCCCACCCGTCAGGGGCTCTGAGCACAGCCAGCCTCAGGCGGCTGCTTCCTGAGTGTTCCATTGCCCTGCGCTATGGCCGAGAGCAGTGCTAAGACAGGACACTCAGCGGCCAGGGGGACAACTGCAGGACGGACGAAACAAGTCCAAGGGCGTGGCATGTCCCCTTGGGGGCCACTCTTATTTTGCAGGTGAAGGCCAGGTGACCTGCTCAAAGTCAGGGACCGACAAGGTAGGACACCACACTAGGAACCCTGAGCTGCGCTGTGCACCCCAGGGCCCACCCCAACTCCTCACCCCACAGCCCCGATCTCAACTGGATGGCGTGCGTCCTGGGGTGGGGCAGTCCCAGCACACCTGTAAATGTGGCCTGTGGCCCTCCTGTGACCCTGGTGGCTAGGTCCCCACAGAGGCCAGACCGTGGCCGCAGCAGTGCGACGGGCCTTGCGGCTTGTGTGGCACAAGGGCGCGGTCCGTCCCACAAGGTAAGGAAGCCATTTGGTACTGGGCACCCAGGCCAGGGTCGGCGGTGCCTGCCCCCTGCGCCCACCCAGCTCTGCACGCAGCCCCGGGGGGCGGGGGTGCAGGGCAGACGGGGGGATGGTCCCAGGAGAACACGCAGAGAGGAAACCTGCCAAGTGGCTGGGGGGCTCCACAAGCTCAGCAGGGGAACGGGGGCTGTGGAGCCCGGTGGCCACCTCAGGGTGCACACCCTGGGAGGTGGGGCTGCCGTGGGCCGGCCGCTGGGGACAGCCTGAGGACGACGTGGCCGTGGGCGCCAAGGCACGGATCGCCAGGCCGCGGGCCCTGCACCGCTCAGGACGGTGTGCAAGTCTGCTCTATGTTGGATGGGTCACGACCTAGGGCACCAGGTGCGTGGTCGGCCCCGTGTCAGAGTGAACCAACGGACGGCCCCACACCAGCCCGCCGCTGGGGACTCAGCACCCGGCTTCCAAGCCCCACCACACCCTTTCCATTCCCACTGGTGTTTCTGACGACAGGAAGGGCCGTGGCCATCAGGGACCCCCAGGCTTGCACCTGACGTGATCTCCTCACACCCAGGGTCTAAGGCACCCCCACCCTGAGCTCCCTGTGGACACAAAGACCACCACCGAGGGACTCACCATGTCTGCTCTCTGCTTCTGGCCTCCCAGCTCCTCCAGGGCCTGGGACAGCTGAGCCTTCAAGACAAGACAGAAAGCAGGGTCAGTGGGCCTCCCGCTGCCCCTCTCCACCGCCCACGCTGCCTGCTGCGCACAGGGGCCCCGGGGGCGAGGAGGTGGCCCTACGTTCCCACCGTTTGGAGGAGGTGACTGGGGTGGCCAGCAGACACACGCAAGCGCACGCCCACACCTGCTGCCCAAAACAGCGATGCAGTTACACGCGTGGAGACGACCGGGGTGTGGTTTCCACGCCCCTGCAAGAGTGGGGCTGCAATCCACCTCCTCCTGGAGAGCTCACATTCTGGAAGAAGCAATCAGGGGGACTTTCCCAACAAGACCAACACCCAGGAAAATCCGGGACACCCCCCAACCAGCAGGACCGTCCCGGGGGCCCGGCCCGTACTGCCCCAGGCAGAGAGGCAAAGGAGGTTCCCGACCGTGGGAGCCGACGGAGGTGCCTGGCCAGGTCCCAGGGACCCAGGCGGGAGCTCAGGGGTAGCCGCGCGGGCCTGGGCAGTCCAGCCGGCACGCTACGTCTCCACGGACGCCACCGTGGAACAGGGAGCAGACCAAAGTCCAGAGCGGCCCCCCGGCGCCCAGAGCCGGGCCAGGCACACCTGGGCGCTGCTGGCTCACGTGTGCGCCGAGTCTCGACGCCCATGAGCGTGGTCTGCGTGGCTCGCCCGTGGTCCTGCACCGATGCCTCCTGAGCAGCAAGAGGCCAGGAAATGCTCACACGGGGAGAGAAAGAGGCCTCCGTCCTGCCCGGAAACAGTGAGCGCAGGTGTACTAAGGGAGTTGAGGGGCCGCTACTTGGACACCGCCAGCGAAAGGCTGAACCCACCTCCCTGAAGAAGCACCGGGCTTGCTGGGGACCTGGCGGCAGCCACAGGGTCTCTGCCACACAGCAGACCCTGTCCTTCCTGGAGCAGCAGGGGACGGACACACAGCTGTCACCCCTGCCGTGACTCTCAGGACACGCTGGAGGGTCCCAGGACGCAGCTCCCGAGGCGCGCAGGGAGAGGCCGGCGGCACCGGGTCGTCAGGCCGCGGGAGACGCGCGTCTCTCGTGACGACGTCCGCGTGCGCCAACCCTTCCGAGGAGGCCAGGGCTCCCGCTAAAAGCTCATGGGTACGTTGCGAGCCCGTGCGAGCCCAGAGCGACATTCTCAGGAGAACCGAGAACGGGGCAAGCGCGGGAGGCACAGAACCGTTGCCACGGCACGGCAGCCCCCAAATCCAGCTATGAAACCCAGCTGAAAACCTGAAACTGCACACCAGCTTCAGGACCGAGCGCTGGGCTTGAGGCCCCGTCCCGTGGCGGGGAGGGTTAAAAACCAGGGAACCGCTCGGGAAGGTGATTTGGCTTTCCCCTCTCGCTCAGCGACCCAGCCCACGATGCGCTCCCAGGAAACCGAACCGTGTGCCCAGCTGATGGGCGCAAAACCGCCCCTGCCAGCACCGCAGAGCTGAGATCTGAAACTGCCGGCTGCCCCCTGCCCCCCCCCCCCCCCCCGGCAGGGGTGACCCAGCACACTGTGGCGCGGCCGTGCACACAGAGGTGCGGCCGGCGGCCCCCGTGCGAGGTCAGCCGGGAGAGGCGGAAAGCACAGGGCCGCGTCTGCCCGTGGCCACGCCGGGAGCCGGCCACACGCCTGCACGCACGCTCGGCGAGCCAGCCACAGAAACGCAGTGGTGGCCACCGGGACGTCCAGGCCGCAGAGAGGGCCCCCCGGCCAGGTGGTGAGGCCAGAAATCCGCCGACGTGTGCGGGACACTTCACTACGGCCTCTGCGAGGACACAGGTGAGCCAAGGCCCGGACGCCAGGATGAACAGGCAGAGGCCGATCCACGATGCTCCGCGCTCCGCTCAAACTCCCAGCCGCCGTGTGAAGCGGACCCAGGCGGCGTGCTTCTCGGGCGTTCGCGTGACCCGGGCTATGAAACAGGGCTGCTATACGATAGGGAGCATGAGGGCAGCAGAGACACCCAGAAACCAGAGTAACTGGCAGAAACCTGTCCGGAGGAGCGTCCAGGCGGCGTCGGGAAACGAGCACTCGCCTCACGTCCCTGAGGCAGACGAGCCTCGAAGCAGTTTCAGGAAAACTCAGGCCGGGGAGGGAGGCCGGGAGGCCGACGCCGGAGGGACTGGCCACGCTTCACGCGTCCCACAGACGCAACAGGACGGCGGGGGGCACCACCCCAAGCCGCCGAGCCAGGGAGAAGGGAGGCGTCCAGAAGTGCAGGGGCCGTCCCGCGCAGAGGGCGGGGGTGCAGAGGAGCGGTCCCGGCAGCCCACCGCCCCTGAGTGACGGGCTCCGATGACCCAGCGTGGGCCCCGGTGAGACGCCTGGTGGACGGCGGCCGCTCTGCGAGCTCTCCCAGCAGGAAACGCGGGCCTTCCTAGCGCGCCGGCCCCGATCAAAACATCTGATGCCACACAGGCCTCCTCCGGTGCTTGGCACCTCTTCCGTAGACCTCCCCCACCCCAACAGCACACGTACGTGAACGTGCCCCCCCGCCCTCCCCAGAGCACGCTAAGGCGAAGCGGTGCGGTCAGCGACCAGGCCTAAGTCACAGTGGCCCACGCGGACGAGGCGCCCGTGTGGCATGCCAGCCATGTCTACCCACCCCGCGGGAGGCCCGGCCCGGACACCACGATCCCCGGCACCCGCCGAGGTCCCACCAGCTCCAACACGCTGGCCTTTCCGGAGGACTGAGAAGGGGACACGACACAGGCCGCTGGTCAAAGCCCATCCACTGGGCTTCAGCCGGTCACTCGTTCTGTGGTACTGTCCCTACAGGCGTCACCGCACCCGTGCAGGCACGTCCGGGGCAGCTGGGGAACACGGCCGGGAGCAGCACCGGCCGAGGCGGGGGGTGGACACGATTCCGCCCGTGGGGTCCCGTCTTCACACACAGCAGCTGCTTGCTGGGCCGGCCTGTCCGGCAGCACCGGCCTGGCCCTGCGGTGACTCGCTCCGGTCGCGTCCCTGACACTTGTGCTAGAGCCGGGCTGTCCCCTGAGCAGCAGAGCGCCACCAGGCCACCCACACGCCCCCTGGGCTGTTCCACTCACAACACCCGAGGAGCTGAGGCCGCACAGAGGGCCAGGCTCACGGCCCAGGAGAGGGGGACGTGCGCCTGGTGCGCCCGAAGCCCCTGGACAGGTGCATGAGGGCTGGGGGCCGGGGAGCAGTGGTCACTGCCCGTGTTCTGGAGGGAGTCCAAGCGGGGCACACACACTGCAGTTTCTGGCCAGGCTCCCAGGAGGGGCGGCTTCCTCACTGCAGCTGGCGATCACACTCTGGGGACCTGGGCGGGGGAGGCGGGGTGGGGGGGTGGGTGCTGCAGGAGTACGCGTGTGTCCTCCACCCAGGCAGGACCGCGTGCCCTGCACGGGACTCAGGTGTCACTCCCGTGACCCTGCTGGCCCCTGGCCCGCCCGTGACCAGTGACCTCACACTGGTGCTCGTCCTGCACGCCGGGGGGTCCTGAGGTGATGGCAAGAGGGGGGCTCTGCAGGCACAGAGCTGGCAGGGGGCTCAGAAGGGAGGCGGGGGCCAGGGAGCAGCAGGCTGGTCCACAGGGCCGGTCGCAGTGACAAGGCTGGAGGCACCACCTGCGGGGAACAGACGCCCGCAGCAGCCGCGGGAGGCCCCGGACCCTGGAGCTGCAGCCCAGCCGACCGGGGGTCTGCAAATCAGAGGGGCTGGCGGGAGTGTCTGCGCGTGGAGGCAGCACGCCCGGGAGCACGCGTGAGGGGGACAGGGCGTGCGGAGAGGCTGGGGTGGCCACAGAGCCGCGTCAGCCCAGCAGCTCACACGGCACTTCCCGGTTCGGGGACACGTCCTCCGGCCGGGCCCCCGGGTGGCCGCTGCACTCAGACTCGTGCCCCAGGCCCACGCGCCACTTGTGACAGGCAGAGGCTGCACCAAGACCTCGCGTGGCTATTTTTACCCAGAGGTGAGAAGCTGCTATGTATGAAGAGCCAGAGCCCTGCCAGCGCGGGAGCCCGGGCACGGCCGAGGGGCAGTCCCCGCAGGCCGCGACAGGCTGCCGCAGCTGGCCGACCAAGCCGGGAGGACACGAGGACACCTGGCCAGGAGGAGGGGAAGTCAGAGCCCACGGAGGGGGCACCCCCAAAGTCGCAGGGCACGTGCAGGGAAGGAGCCGGAGGCCTCGGGCCGCAGGCCCCTCTGCTCCACCACACTTGCGGGTCTGCGGGCCCCGCCGGGTGCAGGACCCAGACCCACTCGTGCTTTCTGCCCAGCAGAGACCACGAGGGGCGAGCAGAGCCGCCCGCACCCCCAGCGTGGATGGCAGCCACAAAACAGACCCGCGGGCACCTTAAGCGGGCAGCCTGCTCACAGGGCCAGGTGACGGCCCGAAGCCAGCCGGCCGCGGCTGCCGCAGCCTGTCAGGTAGAGGCGTCCACGCCACCGACACCAGCCCTGTGACCCAGGCGGCCAGCGCCTCTCCCAGCCCCAGAGCACGCCCAGCCCTGTGAGGCGCTCCGTGGCGAAACCTGGGACCCCGTGCAGGGCTCGGTCCCTCCCGTGTGGCAGCCCCGGGGCTCATGCTAGGGCAGGGCTCTCGGCGTGGCCAGGGACCAGAGCTGCCCCGTCGCCCGGGAGCTCGCCACAGGTACAGCGCTTCAGCCCAGCCCCCCCACACCTCTGAGGAAGGCGCCCACAGCCATCCAAATGTGCATCGAGTTTGAGAACCACTGCCACAGGTTTAATCTGGAGCGAGACAACCAGAGGCCAGTCCCAAAGGTGCTGCATCCCCACAATGAGCCAGGAGAAGCACTGGGCTGGGACGCCAGCAAGGTGGCCGGACAGGGGTCTCCAGCTGTCACCCCAGAGAGGGTGGACTGAGATAACTCTCCATTGGTGAGGACGGAAAAGATGACCAAAACTAAGCTGGTGTCTTAAAAAAATAACCAAAACGGACATTTAGTGAAACTCAGTTAAAAATAAGTCTGACAGACTTAAACCAGAAACAAGGGAGGACGCATTACAAGAGACCACTCGAAGGTGGCAAGACTCGTTAAGAGAATACTAGATACAATTACCAACAAAGCAAACGATCGGAAAGAAACAAATGAACTGCTAGAAACGCACAAGCTCTGGAGGATAAACCACAAAGAAACAGAAGATACAAACAGAACAATAACAAGAAGGCTGAATCAGTAATAAAAAAAATCTCCCAACAAAGAAAGGCCCGAGACCAGTTCAAGAATTATTACCAATCCTTCTCAAACTCCTCCAAAACTATGGAAGGGAAAAGAACACTTCCAAACTCATCTTACGAGGCCAAGATTAGCCCGAGGCAAAGCCAGACAAGGACGCTACAAGAAAACCACAGGCCGGTATCCTGATGAACACAGATGCAGAAATCCTCAACAAAGTACTAGAAAACCACACTCCAAAGCACGTTAAAAGGATGACATACCGTGACCAAGTGGGATTTATCCCTGGGATGCAAAGACGGCTCAACCTCCACGAATCAAGCGACGGCACGCACCATATTAACAGAACGTAGCATAAAAATCATACGATCGTTTTATCAGATGCAAAGAAAACACCTGACAAAAATCAACACGCTTTCGTGATAACAATTAATTAGGTACCACCCACCGTCTCCATGCTTACTCAACACAGTACTCGAAGTCCTGGCCACAGCAATCAGACAAGAAAAAGAAACAGACGTCCCAGTCAGCAAGGAACAAGTGAAACTGTCCCTGCAGGTGACATGACCGTACATGCAGGAAATGAGACGCCACCAGAAAACCGTGAGAGGTAACCAACAAATTCAGTAGAGTCACGGGATTCGTAACTCACGTCGCCAAAGTCAGATGCGTTTCTATAGGCTGACAGCAAACAATCTGAAAAAGGAAACAATTCTATTGCATCAGCATCAAAAAAGCAATAAAATATCCAGAAATAAATCTAAGGGAGGAGGTGAAAGACCTATACGCTGAAAACTGTAAAACGCTGACCAAAGAAACCGAACAAAACGCAAACAAAAAGTCATTCCACACTTACGGACTGGAAGACCTAATATTGTTATAAAACGTCCATATTACCTGGGGCACCTGGGTGGCTCAGCCGGTTAAGCAGTCAACCCCTGGTTTCGGCTCAGGTCGTGATCTCCCAGTTTGTGAATTCGAGGCCCACGTCAGGCTCTGCACTGACAGCACAGAGCCTGCCTGGGATGCTCTCTCTCCCTCTCTCTCTGCCCCTCCCTCGCTCATGCTCTCTCTCCCTCTCTCTCGCTCAAAATAAATTAATACATACATTTTTTAAAATGTCCATTACCCAAAGGAAACTCCGGATTCAATGCAATCCCTACGGCATTTGTCACAAAAACAGAAAAAGTAATCCTAAAATATGTACCGAACCGCAGAAGACCCTGAATAGCTAAAGAAATCTTAAATAAGGACAGCGAGGCTGGAGGCATCACACTTCCTGATTTCAAGCTGCCACGAAGCCGCAGTAATCAAGACGGTGTAACGCCCGCACAAGAACAGACATGCAGACCGACAGGGCAGAACAGGGAGCCCAGAAGTAAAGCTGTCAAGGATTCACAACGGGGCAAGGACAGGCTCTTCAAGGAACAGCCTTGAGGAAACTGGATGTCCACACGCAAAGGAACAGTAGTGGACCCCTAGTCTTACACCACACGCACAAAATCAACTCAAAACACGGACCTGGAACCATAAAAGTCCTAGAAGAAAACAGGAAAGGCTCATTCATCTTTTTGATGGTTTTTTTTTTTTTTTTGATTTGACATCAAAAGCACAGACAACAAAGGCAAAACTAAAGCGGTGGCTCTGAATCCAACTAAAAATCTTCTGCCCGCACAGGAAACCACTGACAAAACGGAAGGTGGTGGGAGACAGTATTTGCGAACCGTACATGGATAAGGGGTTAACAACCGCGTATGTGAGGAACTCGTGCGACCCGATTATCAAATCACCAAACACCCAAACAAACAGTGGGCAAAGGATGCACAGTTTTCCCCGAGAACACGGACGCCCAGCCAATCCGCGACAGGGCGCCGCAAACACGGCCGGCCGGCAGGTCCACGACAAGGCGCTCAGCACACGCGGCATCAGGCACACACACGTCGGGAAGGGTCAGGTGCCCCTCACGCTGGCGAGGGCGGGTGTGCTAAACAAGACGAGAGACGGCGAGCGTCGGTGAGGGACACGTCGTGCGCCACTGGGGGGACCACAAACGGGCGCAGCCATCAGGGGAAACCGTGGGAGGCTCCTCAAAAACTTAAAACTACAAGTATGACCCGTACAATCCGGTGTTCCCGTTCTGGGTACGTGTCAAAAGAAAACAAAAGCTCCCTCTCAAAGAAGGCCCGGACGCCCAGGTTCACCGCGGCCCGACTCACGGCGGCCCAGACACGCAAACAGCCGAGGCGAGGCGCCCGCCAGTGGACGGCGGACAAACACACTACCCATACACGATGGAGCGTTATTTAGCTTCAAAAAAGGATGAGACGCCGTCATCTGTGACAAGACGAAGGAACCCGGAGGACACTGCGTGAAGCGAAAAGTAAGGAAGACACATGAAAACGCTGCCAACCCTCACGGACACGCAGACCCTGAGGACGCCCAGCTCGCAGAAAGGGAGAGCGGCAACGCGGTCGGCTGGGGCCAGGTGGGAGAAACGGGGTGCGGGTGACAGCGTACTCGCTTCCAGGCGTGAGGGCAATGAGACGTGGGGGCCTCACACGCAGCAAGGGGACAGGAGCACGCTAATGATTCGGCGTCACGAGCTTGGATCCGCCAAGACAGCAGATTACACTCTGCTCCCGCTACAAAAATGACCGGCGGGGGAGGCCGGGCAACGCAGGGGCGACGACGAGCCACAGCGGTGGGGTCAGTGCGGCACCACCCGGCACCCCTTGGGTGTCTGTCGTTTCGTAGGAGCCAATCACACATCAGCGGAGCTGGCGGCAGCCGGCTCCGCAAGCCTAGCGCCCGCCCTTCTCAGAGCGCAGGAGGGGGCAGCGGCCCGACCCGCGGGGCGGCCGGTAGCGACACGCGCAGGCCGGGGCTCCGTGAGGCGTCCTGCACGGGCCTCCCGCCTCTGTCCCGAGCACAGGAGCCAGTGCCTCCCCACGACGTCTGCCTCCCCTGGGTCTCCCACCTGCACGCCGGGTAGCATTCCCCGCGGAGGGTTCCCCGGGCCCGGCTCTTCTCACTCACCCCTGCTTGTTTCCCCTTGTCTGTAATACAGTTTAACGCTGCCTCGAGATTTTCCACTGTGTCGTGGGCGCTTTTTTCCAGGACAGTCACCCTGAGGTCTTTGGGCAAGGAGAACGAGCAGACGCGTTTGTAAGTAACGCGGATCTGTGAGCTCCCCGGGGTTCCTCCGGAGGCCAAACCACCCCTCCCGCAGCCAGGGCAGGAGGGCGCAAGCACTGCGGTCGGACCCTCGCAGAGGCAGCGCGGGGTGGGCGGCCGGTAGCATCGGGGCGGCCATCCTCCCCGTGCTGGAAGAGGGAAGCGCTTTCGGACCCACCGCCATGTGAAGTCGGGATTTTTCCGCACACCTTCCTGAAGCCAACAGCACCATTATCTGTTTTAATTAAATAAATTGGAGAAACAAATCGGGCTGATATGTTGGATCAGAGCAGCACGAGCTGCATATTTATAGCTCGGTCGACGGAGGAAGGTTCGTGATGCGTGCTATCAACCTCTGCAGCCGGTTTATTAAATGGAATACATAAACTCCACGCAAAGTGGCACCAACTTCACTAGAGACGGGCCGCTGGGATTCTCCCAGTCTCAGCATTCCCCGGTCCGCCTCACTGGGCCATGTCTGCTGGACTCAGACGTGCTCCACGTTAGAACCACCCGATTAAGCTCCGCGAGACAACTGCAGCGCCTGGAAAGAAGCAGGGGACCTCGTCAGACTCACCCCGCCCCCATCCTCCCCATCAGCGAACAGGTGGGCCCACTGGCGCGGCCCGTGTGAGGGCATACCGCGTGCTGTGCTGGACAGGCCGCCTGGGGCCCAGTGCCACCCAACCGGGCCCGGGAGCCCCACGCTGTTGGGGTGGCTTCACATCAAGCAGCAGCATCCCGGGGGTCCCAGGAAGAGCCGGGGCTACACCAGGCATCCGACAACTACAGCTGGCCTCCCAATTCCAGGCCCCCCCACCTGTTTTGCCAGTAAAGTTTCACTGGGACACAGCAGCCCCCACCATCCACAGACGGTCGGAAGCTGCCTTCCAGCTGCCACAACCACAGAGCCGACCGTGTGGCCACACAGCCCACGGAACTTACCACCTGGCCCTTTACGGACAAGGCTGACCCGCCGACCCGACTGAGGAGCCACGGGGGCCCGGGGTGAGGGCTGGAGCGCAGATGGCAGCCGTGGCAGAGAGCGGGGGGTGAGAGAGAGAAGACATTAAGGACAGCGTGAGGACCGAACACAAAGACAACAAGGAAGGAAAGAGAGGCCGCGCGGAAACGAAAAGGAAAAGCAGCAGGTGGCGGTGGGGAGAGGCAAAGAGAGAGGTGCACACCCCACCCCCGCCAGGCGCGCCGAGCGGCGGCACGGCAACGATGTTCTCTCCCTCTGTCCCCCTGGACCTTGCCTTCCAGACCAGCAATCCATCAGGCGGGCGGGGAGCTGCGGAGAGTTAATCCGCCGCCGTAATCAGACCCCGCGGGCTGTGGGGGTGTTCTCCCTGCACGCCCCTCGCGGCTCCCCGCGGCTCCTTCAGGCGGTTGAACAAAACGGGAGTGACTCCGGGGGCTCACCAGCGAGCGCTCGGCACAAGGCTGCTCGTCCTGGGCCTCCGTGTGCCCCCAGCGCTTTGCCTGCATCGGCACCGTGACGGATGGCTTGTCTGGGAGGCACTAAGGAACCTTAACAACCAGGTTCTATGAAGTTACATAACTTTTCACTGTGTGCCAATACACGATGCTCAACTAATAAACTTCTGTCAGGCCCCCTGGAGCAGCTTTTGAAGCTCTCCGAGATCCTGATACATAAAACGTTCCTGTTTAATAAATAAGAATGGGAAAACAGCCCCTGAACCCTGGAAGGCAGCACTCTGTGGCCTACAGGATCCGGGATCAGCATGTGGCCTCTGTGACCCGGGCGGGCAGGGGAGGGGGAGCGGAGGCAAGGCTGGGGCACCTGTGACCGTTCCCTACCTTGGGGCCGCTGGACTGGACCAGCAGGCCACCCCGGCCCTAGCCCGACACTGGGCCCCAGGCCTCTCCCGGGGCTGCCTGCCCGCTGGGGGTCAGGAAGCAGGTAGGCAGAGCTGAGGTCGCAGCTCAGGCCTGCAGGCAGGGAGGGGTCGGGGCTCCTGTCTGGAGCGCAGCCCCACGGCTGAGGGACGGGAGAAAGGGCTTCGGGGACCCTGCGTGCCCGTGACGAGCTGCCCTGCGGGGGACAGTCTGGACCCGGAGGTCCGTCCCCCAAACCGGTCAGGCTGGAGATGGAAGGAGGGTCTGGCCAGGCCCCTCAGGCCGCCACAGAGCAGATGCTCCCTATGAAGACCGTGAACCTACCGGCACCCTCACGTGCCCGCCCTCCATCGACGGGACGCCTGGGTCTGCAGGGCTCGGCTCCACGGGAGCGTGTCGGGGCCAAACGCAGGTCAGGCCAGCATCTGGGTTTCGGTGCCTCACCTTAAAGTAAGGCTCTGTTCCTGCCTTCGGGCACGTCCATGAGGCTCCCAGACCCGGGAGCGGACAGAAAACTAAACAGAGCAGACCCCGACTCACAGTCCACCACCACCACCCACAGGGCCCGGTACGGGAGCACCGTGCCCTTCTCTCCCGACCCCACCAGCTCCCGAGGGACCTGTTTGCTAGCTTGCAGGGGGACCGCGTCCGCAGCCTGAGCCGGGACCCTCGCCGTGCCTGACCCGAGCACGGGGAAATGCCCCCGGGCGCTCTCCCTCCTCCCCCTGCTCTGCAGAGAGAGTCACCACCCACGGGGCCAGGGGACAGGACAGGACAACACCTGTCAGGAGATGGACGTCGGTCACAGAAGGTGACAGCAGGAGAGGCAGAGCTGGCCCTGGGTCCCCGGTCTGGCTCCAGCTGCCACACGGTGCCCACCCCCTGTTCCTGCTGGTGTCGCCGATGGCAGGCATGACGTCCACGTCATCCGGGAGCTCGCCCCAAGACTTTCCTGAACCCAAGACTCCCCTCCCCCCCAAAGCCCCTCCTTGTGTTGCTATGGGCTTACCTCCTAAAGCTAGGCCCCCTTCTCCCTAACCCAGACCTCCTCCTGGGTGACAAGCGGGTCAGGGGTGCCTCTCACGGGGGAACCGGGGCAGTCTTGGTGCCACGGGAGAGCCTGCGTGAGAACGGTCGCTAGTTGCAAGGTGGCCACTGAGTGAGCCCGGTCTCCGTGCCACCGACGGGCCGCACGGAAGGAGCAGGGGAACGCAGAATCTGGCGCATCTCCGCCTCTTCCCTTCTACGCGAGACCCCCGCTAAAGAGCCACCGCCCTCCTCCAAGCGCACAAAGTGCCACTGGCTGCGTGTGCGCCTCTCTGCGCACGTGCGTGGCAGGGACCCCTGCGGTCCCGGCAAGCGGCCAGGCTGCCCCTGCTCCGGCCGCCAGAGCACCGCGTCCCACCCCACACCCTGATCAGACGGCGTGGGCCTCTCTGCGGGGGTGACACACGTCACCGCAAGTGGGCGAGACGGGGCTCCCCCACCGGCTCCCTCACACCGCGTGATGGGTCCTGGTCCCACGGCCAACTCGAGAGCAGGGGTCCCTCAGTGCCAGCAGCAGCTGGCACGGGACTGAACTCGTCGGACACCGGGTCCCCCGGCAGAAGGGGGGCACGTGGCGGGCACGTGGCGGGCATCGCCACCCCACCCCTGCCCCAGACCCCCGTCCTCACCCCTACCCCGCACCCTCCCATGACATGTGCCAGGCAGCCACCTCGGCCTCCCGGGGAGGAGGGGGAGGACACCCTCCTCTTCTCCTGGCACAGGTTCTGAGAGAGGCCAGAGGGAGGCCAGGGAAGTCTTGGCGATGAGAGAAGGAGCCAGGGCTGGGGAGCCCCCACACCCCCCCGCCCCACCGCAGGCCTGAACGGAGCAGGACCTGGGGTTTCGTCTGCTGCCACCTGCTGGGGGCCAGGAGGCACACAGCTCTCCACAGGGGACCCGGGCCTCTGAGAAGGGCTGGACAGGGTCCAGGCCCGACCCCCAGGGTGCACTGACCCAACCACTGCCTGCGCTCCCCAAAGGGGGCCGGCTGCCAATCGCGGGCACCTGAAGGCAGCGAGCTTCTCTCCACCTGCTTGTTGATGTTCCAGAACGGCCAGGGCAGGGAGCGGGGAGCCTGGCCGTGGAATGCCTGGCGGCCAGCCCCCCTGTGCCTGCTCCTCCCTGCAGGCAGCCGCTCGGGCCCTGGTGAGCCCTCATGGAGGCTACCAGAGCCGGTGAGACAGACTGCGTGCAGGCCCGGAAAAGGGAGACGGGTTAACCGTGCCAGCCCGTAGGTTCTCAAGTCACCCCCATCACCCCATCACCCCAAACACGGCCCTGGAGGTGCCAGAACCGCGGGCCTCGTACTTAGTGAGGAGGGTGCACACGGCACACGGACAAGAGGGAGCTCTCACGTAAAACACGCCAGGGAGGACCGAAGGGGTCAGAGAGCCTTCCCCACAAATTTCTCCTCGGTAAGGTTTCACATGGCACCAGGTGTGCCGTAAGGAGATGACTATTAACACGCTGATACTTACGGCGACTCGCTGGGTGCGGCAGGAACAGCCATTCAAACCACCACTGAAGGTCTGCACGCGACAGCACTGCCATGGCCCCTTGGCGGCCCCCCTCCCCCGGCCGCCAGTCGGGGCGCGGAGCCTGCACGCGCCGGGCCCGCCCGCACACTCACCTCCATCTCCGAGCTGTGCGCGTGCACCTTCTGGACCATATCCTCGGCCTCACGCATCCGACGGGTCAGCTGGGGCGAGTACTCGGCCGGGGTCAGCTCGCTGTCATAGGACCCCAGGATGGCACGCATGCCGTCTCGCTCCTGTCGGCACACAGAGCAGGCAGTCAGGCCGGGGACGGTGATGGGACACCGGAGGAACACGCACGACGTGACAGCAGATGCCACACGGAGGCAGCAGGAGGGTGGGCAGGCTGTCGGGCTGGAGGGTGGGGGGCTCATGTGGCTTCTCAAAGGGCTGAGGGGCGTTTGGATCCTCACAGAGCCCCGTGAGGCCAAGATGGGGCCTGAGCGGCTCTGAACCAGCAGCCCGAGCACAGGCCAAGGCCGGGCTGGACCCGGGTGCTCCCCACGACCGCCCGGCCTCGAGCTGAAGGGTCTATGGAGGCCTGTGGTGGCCAGAGACCCCTCCCCGGGCCTGCTGACTGCCCCAGCTGCGCAGAGGCCCTCTATCCCATCCCGCCAGCCCCGGGGGCCGCCAAACTCCAGACACGGTCCCAGGAACACAGCGGCGGCGGGACCAGGCCAGGCCGTGGGTTTGAATGCCCCACCGCCTGTGACTCCTGACCTGGCCTCTGGGCAAGGCTGCACGCAGCAGTCAGGAGAGAGGACAGATCCATCCAAGCAGCAGGCGACCGGGTGGAAGCAAGAAGCGGGATGCACGTTCCTTCCACCCAGACGCGAACCGCCCCTGACTCCCCACTCGTTAGCTCTGGCCTTAGCAAGCTCCCTGTCTCCCCACACAGCTCCCAGGATGCCTGGGGCCCCAATCTCAGGCCACAGATGTGTCACTGGGCAACAGCCAGGCCCGGCACCCTTTATCCGTTTCTTGCACAAAGGGAGAGCCCCCTGCAAAGATGCACCAGGTTTTGGGGAAGGATGTACCGATGCCACTGCCTCAGGACCAAGCTCCACAGAGAAGCCACCGCTCAGGGGTGTCCTGCCAGAAACGCTTAAGGCTGAGTGTGAACCAGAGTCAGGGGCCCTGGGAGGCATGGGCAGCTTCTCCTGCCCAGGACTGGAAGATTCCTTCCTCAGATGTTCGTGCGGGGAGACAACCTTCTGGAGGCCAGCCAGGGAAGGTCGCAGAGACCTGAGGTGTCCCTAGGTCCAGCAGCCGAGTGGCTCTGGAGGGTCTGCACAGAGGGCACCCATACCCAGAAAGGAGCCTCTGTCTCCCCTGTGGGCTGCCCACCATCCGTTCTCGTGCCCTGTGAACCTGGATTCTTCCTCGGCCCTAACACAGGCCTGAGCTGGGGCTGGCACCTGCTCTCCCGCCCCACATTCTGCAGGCTGCTGTCACCTGGAAAGCCCGCAGGGAGAAAATCCCATCACCCCGCAGACACCCAGGTGTACCGGCGCACGCGTCTCAGAGCTTCACATGGGCCAGTGTCCCGGGGGTCAGCTCCGCAGTCTGGGCTGGGGCCTGAGGGTCCATATCGCACTCAGGCGCCCAGAGATGCTGCTGCTGTGGGACACGGAGCTCCGGGGCTCTGCCTGGGGCAGCACAGCCCAGGAAGGAAGGGTGGGCTGTGCACGGGCCAGGTCTGGCCCGACTCTGCTCCAGCCGGGGCCCTGAGGCCAGAGCACTCATCCCCGGCATCAGTTCCCAGATTAGTGGGTTAATCCCCGCTCACACAAGGCAGACCCGAGGGCCGACGCCATCACGGATGCAGCATCCACGCACCGCCCCGTGAACGAGGCCCAGGGGCCTCATCCGTGTCGGCAAACACACCTCCACGGGTTCGTGGCGCACCCGCTCCGGTCCCGGCACTGCCTGGCTCTGCGCCGGCCCGGCTCTCGGCCGCTGTCCCATCAGGGTAGGGCGACCAGGCGCACCACAGGGACAATCCGCACAGGCACCTTCACGGCCCCGAAACACCCCCCCACTCAACGTCCTCTGGGTTGGAGAGGCCCCTTCTTCTCGGGTGGGACCGGAGGAAGGCACAGGGCTCGCGAGCCTCAGACTCGGTCTTCGCCCTGCCGCGACTGCACAATTAGCTGATGACAAGAAATTCACTGAGAAATTAAAGTTACAAATCCAACTGGAACTGGTCGCACGTCCGTGGGAGATTTGTTTCCACAGGAAGGTTTATCGAGTGTCACAATTTTATTGAAATCCTTTATCTTCGTATTGACTTTTATGGCTCGAGCTGGTTACCGGAGTCGTCCCTACCAGAGTGCGGGTGCCCCGGGGGGCCCGGGTGGGGGGACTTGCCTTCCTGAGCAAGCTGCGATCGTCTCCCTGATTGACCAATAAATCCCCACAACCCGCCTTCCAGCACGGCACTCTTCATCGGGTCTGCGGGCGCCTCGGCCGGCGAGGAGGAAAACGTTTGGGAGCAAGTTCGTCGTTCGTTCCCGTTAAAGACGTCGCTTTGTCATTACTAGGAAAAGCAAAAGACCAAGTGTGCTGGTTTTATTTGAAAATGACTTTTTAATGACCAATTCCGCTTGTGGTAAAGTTTGCTTTGTTTCCACTTGAGCAAATGCCGATGATTAATCTCTGAACAAACAGGCATCCGGTCCGTGAGGAGGCCTCAGAGACTCGCCCGAAGAAGTAAAAGGGGACACTTGCCGCCGGGCGCAGAGCAGTCCCGTGTGACTTTGAGCATGCCTGCTGGTCACAGAGTCATTGGCAGCTCCACGCGTGTTTGAGGGCAGGGTCGGTCACCCACGCGCAGATGAACCCCAGGCCCCACCCCGCCCTCGCCACCCCAGCCGTCTGGGAAGGACCACGCTGGCCCGGCAGCCTCGCGTGTGGGTAACAGTCACCAGCCCTCCTGCCCCCGGGCCTCCAGGACACGGAGCCTCCCTCCCCGCCAAGGGCTGACAGGCCAGTGCCCGACTCCAGGACAGACGCAGGACTGACGGCTCAAGACCCTGCCCAGCCGTCCTGTCTTCCGGCCCACCTCCCCAACCAGCGCTGAGCCCCGCAGGCAGGTTGGTACCAATGACAGGAGGAATCTTCTGGAAGCTCTGGAATGCTCCCAGTAAGGGGCCGGAACCGGAGGAGGGCAGAGACCAGGGGCTCTGGACAAACTAAATGCTTCCTTCCTCAGCAGAAATGAGGGGACAGGGCTGGTAGGCGGTGCTGTGCGACGGTGCACAGCCAGCCCCAACGCTGGGAATGAGTGGCCATCGAGGCAGGCCTCAGCCTTCTGGACAGGAAGCTGAGGCACAGGGGCTGCGCACGCACCAAGGGTCTGGGGTCTCCCGCAGTAAGGATGCCGACCTCAGGGGCGTGGGGGTGGAGACCGAGGATCCGCGACAACCAGCTGACATGCTCTGGAAAGCCAAGAGCATTTGAAAAACATGCCCTACCTTGTCGGGCTTGTATCTACTGATGCGGAAGCCAGAGCCCCTCTGCGGGCAGCTCAGAACAGAGAAACCAACGCTGGCGGGCCCCGGACGCGGGCCTTCCCCCCGACCGCGGCGGTATGCATCTCAGCTGCGGCCGCTCCCCACCGCCCAAAGTACCCTCCACCAGGAGCGGTAACTTCTTCTCCATGGGGCTGGGCAGACAGGTCTGCCTGGGAAGACGACGTCCACTGTCCTCCCTGCCCTTGGGGCCCACACTGGCCGGGCTGTGCTAGCCAATCCTGCCTCTGCCCCAAGGACAGCTCTGTTCACGGGACAGGCCTGCCAGCAGCAGGCCCCACTGCCACCTCTCACCCCTGGCTGGTCCCGGGGACCCAGACCCCCGCCTCCGCAGTCCCATGGGCCATGGTCACCAACGCGATGCCCAGGGACACTAGCGCTCCAGCCCCCAACGCTGGGCCGGGATGCAGGCTTTTGTAATTTCCCCGAGAGGGTGCAGGAAGGAGGGAGGACACGGGGAAAGGTGCAAAGTCCGAAAAACCAGTGAGGGACATCCAGCAGGCACAGCCCCTGGGGCCTCTCTTCTGGGGTCAGGGTTCTCTCTTCCGGCGTCTCCTCCCTTCCAGCCCAAAGCCTTCCTGTTCTGAGGCCAGGGAGGCGCGTCTGACCCTAAGCCCCCACATCACAGACCGAGCCCCCGACATGAAACCCCGACCGGTGCAAACCCTGGGTGACAGATCCCCTGGGGTGCCCCTCTTGGGGCTCCTCCCACGTGTGCTGAGACAGCAAACCCCAGCAATTCTCAGGCGGCGGCAGCCGCAGGCACCGCGGAGTCTGGTTCAGGGCTCAGAGCCTGCCTCCTCAGGCAATGCCAGGCCACGACAGGGACAGAGGCCAGAGGGGAGGTGCTGCTTCTGCGCACGATCGCCCTGACTGGTGTCGGATGAGCTGTGTCCTCCTGGGTTCCCAAAGACCAGAGCCGCCCTACTCCACAGGCTCCTGGGCACAGACACCCCGGCACGTGGCCCTAACAAACACGGCCCCTCGCACGTGCCCCCCCTCACATAAACTGACCCCTGAGTCTCCTGGGCTCCTCCTGAGTCCAGGGGGCGCGGCCGGCCCTGGAGCCCGGAGCAGGAGTCTCCCGGGGAGGGACTGGAATCAGTCCCTTCCTGCAGGTGCCCGAACCGGGTGGGAGACGAGAGCAGAGAACCAGGACCAAAAAAGTCGGTATCCACAGGGGGCAAACCTTACAAAGAAACAGATGGTGGTACCTACCCACATAGGCACACACAGCGCTGACTGTCGGCGGATTAACTGTGCGCAGCACCCGAGACCACAGTGCGAGCAGGCTCGTGGCAGGAGCACACGCAGAGATCCCGGCTGGGAAAGCAGGGCCACGCTCTGCCCATCAAACAAGTTCCAAAGAGAAAGTTCTAAGGACCGTAAGGTAACAGTAAAAAATACAAATAAATCGCACAAGAAAAATGAAAATAGACCAGCAAGCACTGGAATTAGGAGAATTAGACCCACAGTACTCAGGTAATAAAATAATCGGAAGCAGAAATGGAAAACATGCACGGTACACTCAAAATAATAAAGAAAGGGACTTAAATTATTAGCGAGAAACAGGACATCAAAGAAACAAGCAAATTCAAAAACAAAACCAAAATGCAAATTAAATAAAGCTCAACAAGGTAAAATAACAATTCAAAGACGTAAACTAGTAGAACAGCGATTCAGATGTGGCTGAAATCTGAGGAACAAAGCAGAAAGCAGACAAAGGACAAACCAGAAAGAGGAGGCAGCGGCTGGGTGACGGGAGCACTGGGAGGCTGAGGGTTTCTATCAAAATCAGGGAGAAACGGCACCTCGGACGGAGGGCAACAGTCAAGGTCACAACGGCTGAGAAACTTCCAGAACGGATCAGAAGCGCCCACCCTCAGCTGCAGAGGATTGCAGACCTTGCAGAGTGCGCGAGGGGCGGGGGCGGGTGGGGTGCGCCCTGGGAGGGCAGACACCCACATGCGTGGATGCGGCCCCCGCAGCAGGCTGACCACGGGAAGGCCGCCAGACGTGCCCGTCCGCGGGGAGACACAGTCTGGGGCGGTAGGGAGCTGCTCACCAGCAACGACTTCACTGGAGGAGAGCACACGAGACGTATTGCCGAAGGCAAGTGGTCACGGAAGCCAGACCGAGAAAGAAGAAAGGAACACGAGCGACGCACTAGTGCCACGTGCTACCACAGCCATAACTGTGAGATCGCAGGGCGCCTGACTCACGGGTGGGGGAGGAGAAGGCAGAATGAACCCGCTCGTCACCCACTCACAAGAAATGAGCGGCGACCAACACTAGATGCTTAAATACCTACGAGACGCTAAGGCTGCAGAGGAGGTGCGGGGCACAACACTTTTCTTAAGGAGATACGGGAGCAAACCATGCGCGTGTGCGCACACCCACACCCACGCGGCCTGTGCAAGCCGAACCAGACCCCTGGCTGCCTCCAGGCAGGTGTGCGGGGGGGGCAGACGGGGCAGGGACAGGTGAACTTCTTACTGCCTACTCGTTCAGGATTTCATGACTTCTCAACTTCTCTACTGAAAAAATACCAATTAAAAATAGAAATTCAGGGGGGAAAAGAATATAACATATAATAAAAAGCATTTAAGGGAGGCCTGGAGCCTTAAATTGCTCCCAAAGGGATAAAGATATCATTACCCACTCTATTAAATATGCCCAGGAACCTCTAAAAGAGAAGAAACCGAGAAAGATATAAAAGGGAGGGAAAAAGATGCAAGAAAAAGAACACAGCAGGAAACTTATAAATTCACTGTCTACATTAGAAAAGCTGAAAGCTGAAAATTAATGAGCCAGCAACCAAGTCAAAAATAAAAAAAAGAATAAAACAACACAGGCAAAGAGTGTGAGGATGGAAACAACGGATGGGGCAAAAATGGGTAAGAGAAAACGAAGACAGACACGTGTCAACAGAAACTTCCCCAACTGAGACGCAGAGAGAGAAATGATGAGGAAAGCTGCGCCCCAGAAGAACGAGGGCCAGTTACGAAAGGGGTAGGCTCTGCACCATGACGCTAGGAGCAGAGGAAACACCCCTCTGAACGGGAGACTTTCCAGAACGCCACCCGACCCCAGATCCAGGGAGCTCAGAGGACCATAAGCAAGATAAACACCAAAAAACCTACACCCGGCAAATCATATTCAAACCCTGAAAACCGAAGACAGAGAAATCCCGCCAGAGCCAGGCAGCACGTGAGAGACCGGGGCCGGGGCCGGGGCAGGGAGGGACGTCTACTTGAGCAGAGAAAAACCTCCCTCGCCCAGAACTCTGCATCCAGTGAAATCACCCTTCAGAAGCGGAGGGGAAATAAAGGCATCCTCTGACAAAAACAGCACACGGGATCCGTCGGGGTACACCTGCCCCACAAGAAGTATTAAAAGGTGCGTAGCAGTCCGAAGTCGGATGGGTGTAAAGAAAGGCAGAGCTTCAGAGAAGGAGCAGGTGAGGGGCAAGTAGTCTCTCTCACCTTCCGGGTCTTACCTGCTCTAACAGACAATGCTCACAGGAGCAGGGGTAGCAAGGCCTCAGGAGACCAGCGCTGTCATAGGGACAGGGGGAGGGGACTTGGGACACCTGGTGCAAGGCACCGCGCTACCTGTGCGGGGGGACAGTACCGTCTAAGGACGGACTCAGACTTCCGCCAAGCTGCCAGTTCTGGGGTGAGCATGACAACACAGGCCTTAAGACCTGTAACTCATGAGTTACCAGAGAAAACGAGAGAAACACAGAGTCCCATGAAATGCTCGGCTAAAACCAAACAAGGCACATCGACACAGAAGAGTCAAAAAGGACCAAAGAACAAGTGTCCACGTGGAAAATGCGAACCACATCACAGCGGCCAAAGTGCCTCGGTATCACTGCGAGCGATCTAAACACGCCAACTGGAAGATACCGTCAACGTGGATTAGAACGGGTCCAATTATATGTCTATAAAAAACCTACTGCACATATACAAACACAGACAGAAAAGTTAAAGGGTGGAGAAAGATACGTCGTGCTAACCTCAGTCAAAAGACAGCAAAGCTGAAGGGGAAGCTTTACCAATCTTGGGCCAAGCAGACCTCAGGACACAGAAACACCTATGGAGATAAGAGGGGGACTACATAATGATAAAGGGGTCAATATTCCCCCAAAGATTTACCAATCCTAAACACGTATGCACCTTACAATAGAGGGTCAAAATACGTGAGGCAAAACTGATAAAACTTCAAGGAGAAACAGACATATCTCCCGGTGTAGCTGGAGACTTCCATGCCCTCCATCAGTAATTGACAGATCCAGGAGGCAGAAAATCAGTAAGGATGTAGTTGAACCAAATAGCACCATCAATCAACTGGATCTAATTGACAATGATAAAATACTTCATACGCCAACGGTAGGACACACATTCCTCTCCAGCTCGCGTGGAACATTCACCAAGACAGACCACACTCTGGGCCGTAAAACACAACTAAACACACTGAAAGGGGCAGAAATCATACCAAGTAAGCTTTCAGAGCACTCTAGAATTAAAATGGAAATCAGTAATAGAAAGATGGCTGGAAAATCCCAAAATATTTAGAGATTAAACAACGCTTATGTAAATAATACACGGGTCACAGAAATCCTAAGAGAAATATGACAGTATTTTTAACAAGATGAAATGAAAACCAACTTATCACAACATGTAGCAAAAGCAGGGCTTCGAGGGAATGGATAGCACTGAATGCTAGTTTAGGAAAGAAATCTAAAATCAATCATCAAAGCTTCTGTCTTAGAAAACGAAAGAAAGAAGAGTAATGCAAGCTTAAACCGAGCAAAAGAAAAGAAATGATGAAAATTAGAACAGAAATCAGTGAAATTGAAAACAGGAAAACAATTGAGAAAAATGAACGAAACCAAAAGTTGGTTCTTTGAGAAGATCAACAACATTGAAAAGCCTCTAACATGCTGACCGCGTCACAACCAGAGAAGACAAGACAAAACAGAAAAGACACAAATTGCTAACACTGGATGTGAGAGAAAGGTCATCACTATCAATCCCAGTAACGTGAAAAAGAGTACGATTATTAGGAACAAATCCGTGCCCCAAAACTTCGTAACTTATGTGTAATGGACCAAATCCTTAAAAGGCACAAATGATCGCAATTTGCAAGAAGAGAAACAGAAAATCTGAGTTGGCTTCTGTCTATTGAATGAAGTTGAATTGATAATAACCTTCCTAAAAAGAAGGCACCAGACTCCAATGGTTTCCCTGGTGAATTCCACCAACTATTTAATCAAGAAATTATACCAACTCCTTAAAATCTCTTGCAGAAGACAGAAGCAATCATACATACGTGTTCGCAAATGATATTTACGTATCAGCATAAATAACATGTATTTGCCAAAATTCACAGACCCCCACAAGAGTAAACCTTACCATAAACCATGGACGTTAATTAGAGATAACGTACCCATACTGGTGTATTCATCGTGTCAGACATGCCCCGGGAAAATTCAGGATGTTAGTGTCAGGCGAAACTGTGGGGCGGGGGAAATAATACAGAAGCCATCTCTGTACCATCTTCTCCACTTTTTTGTAGACCCAAAACTGTTCCAAAGGAAAAAAAAAGTACAAAGAGCTGGAGAGGAGAAAGCGGACAAGGGACTGGCCCCAGGAAGGGGGTGACTTACTCATGAGCTCACCCGGTACAAGTCAAAAGGCAGCACAAGTACAGGCTCAAAGGGCGTGGGTGGCCAACCGAGAATTCCATACCCGGCAAAAGAATTTTTTTTTTTAAGTTTATCTACTTATTTTGAGAGAGAGGGGCAGGGTCCCAAGAAGGCTCCACACTGTCAGCACAGAGCCCGACGTGGGGCTTGATCCCACAAACCACGAGATCATGACCTGAGCCAAAATCAAGAGTCCGACCCTCAACCGACTGAGTCACTCAGGTGTTCCCCAGCGAAGTATTCTTTAGAAGTGAACGTGTAATGAATACAGCGTCACACTAGGAAGAACTGAGGTAATCCCTCAGCATCAGATCCATACCAAAGGAAATACTTACTGAAGGGCGTGCCGCAAGCAGAAGGTAAGTGATCCAGATGGATGCCTAGAGAGGCTGGCGGGTAACCAACAAACATGTGTAAATGTGAATGAACACATAAAGCCACAGTAACAAACTGGACGATCACATGCAAAAGAATGAAATCGGACTACTTTCTTACACCACACACAAAAATAACCTCAAAATAGATTAAGGATCTTAAATGTGAGACTTGAACTCATGAACTCCTAGAGGAGAACACAGGTAGCAACCTCCCTGACATCGGCCGCAGTAACTTTTTTCTAGATGTGTCTCCTGAGACAAGGGAAGGAAAGGCAAAATTACCTATTTGGACTACATCATAATAAAAAGCTTCTGCCCAGAGGAAGGAAACAGTCAACAAAACTAAAAGATAACCTACAGAATGGGAGAAGATATTTGCAAATGATGTATCTGATAAAGGGTTAATATCCAAAATATATAATGAACTTACGCAACTCAGCACTCAAAAAACAAATAATCCAATTAAAAATGGGCAGAAAACACAAACAGACATTTCTCCAAAGGAGACATCCAGATGGCCAACAAACACATGAAAAGATGCTCAACATCTCTCATCATCAGGGAAATGCAAATCAAAACTACAACGAGATACCCTCTCACACCTGTCACAGTGGCTGAAATCAACAACACAGGAGACAGCAAGTATTGGTGAGGATGCAGAGAAAGGGGAATCCCCTTCCGCTGCTGGCGGGAATGCAAACTGGTGCAGCCACTGTGGAAACAGAATGGAGGTTCCTCAAAAAATTAAAACTAGTATGACCACATCCAGGAATTTCACCACTGGGTATTTACCCAGTGAATACGAAAACACTAATTACAAAGGATACATGCACCCCTACGTTTACTGCATTGTCTACAACAGCCCAGACACGGAAGCAGCCCAAGCATCCACTGATAGATGAACACAGAAAGAAGACTCGATCTCGGCTCAGGTCAAGGTCTCGCGGTTCGGGAGACGGTGCCCTGCGTCAGGCGCAAAGCCTGCTTAAGACTCTCTCTCTGTCCCCACCCCACGTGCCTCCACACGCTCTCTCAAAACAAATAAGCAAAACATTAAAAAAAAGTAACAACAATAGCTTCTCAGCTGTGTGTGTGTGTGTGTGTGTGTAAAGAACATAACAAAACTCTATACGTAAAGCAAAAAGGTCAACAGATGTCATGTTTTAAGGTTCCTTGAATTGTCCAGGAGAGAGAGAAGTATTCAGTTTTATTAGACTTTGATAAAGAGTCTGTTACAATTACCAAAATAGCCCCTAAAAATTACACTAAAGCATATGCTACTACAAGATAACCAGGGGGAAATGGTTTAGTCTGCGACAGATATTAATTAAAAAAAAAAAAAAGACCAGCAGAAAGCAAATAAAAAGACGGTTAATTTCAAAACAAATTTATCGTTAATTGCAACTAAAATATCTCAACTAAAAAAAAATAAAGATTTTCAGACTGAATAAAATACAAAGCCTAACCTGTGCAGGAGCAATATCATAATAAAATAAGGAACAAAGACTCAAAGTAAAGCCTGAGAAAGTGAAAGGCACAAATGCTATACAAACGCAAGTGGAGGGATCTGTATTAATATCACACAAAGGAGATTCAAGGATCAAAAGGATCTAAGAAGACTATTTCATAACAACAAAAGGCTAAATGGACCAGGAAGATAATTGTTTGCAGCCTATATGGGCCTAATAAGGCAGTGCCAAAAGACACGCCGTAACTGACCACATTAAAAGGACAAACAGACAAACTGAGAGTCAAGCTGGGATATTCCAACACAACTCCCTCAGGATCAGAGAGAAAAAGAGGGAAACCTCACTGGGGACACGGAAAATTTGAACAGCACGATTAGCAACCGATCCACGGTGTTGATAAGGCACCGCATGCAGCCGGTGCGGAACACGTGTCACTCTGAAGTGTGCATGGGCCGGTCACAAACCCTGACTTCTACGCGGTCCCTCCAGCAAGTCTCAGCAAATTTCAAAGGACTGGTATGAGGTATGGGCTCAGAAAACAATGAAATTGGCTATACATAAATAACGAGGTGATCACAAAATGTCGGAAATTGAGAAATTTATTTCTAAATAACCTAGTGGTCAAAATAAAAATCACAATCGAGGGGCACCTGGGTGGCTCAGTCGGTTAAGCATCCGACTTCGGCTCAGGTCACAATCTCATGGTTTGTGGGTTCGAGCCCCACATCAGGCTCTGTGCTGACAGCTCGGAGCCTAGAGCCTGCTTCTGATTCTGTGTCTCCTTCTCTCTCTGCTCCTTCCCCACTCATGCTCTCTCTCTCTCTCTCTCTCTCTCAAAAATAAACAAACATTAAAAAAAATTTTTTTTAAATCACAATCGAAACTGATAAATATTTTGAAATGAATGATGAGAAAAATACAATGTTATCAGAACTACAGCCGGCATCTATGTTTATAGCCCAGAACACAGAGAAGAAAGTTAAAAACCGATCATCTACATAGCTCAAAAGTTAGAACAAATTAAAAAGGGAAAGGAAAAAATATGAAAATAGAAATTAATGAAACAGAATGCACGATACAGAATCAAGAATGCTAGAAGTTGGTTCATTCCAGTGACTACTAAAATGGATAAACGTGATGAGACAGCTTGAGAGAGAGCAAATACGTAACCAAACAACCAGACTGAACAAGAGGACGCAGCCGCAGGTCATGGAGACGACTGGTCATCCAGAAACAAAATTCAAATGACTTCAAAGCTGTTGAACGAAATCAAAGCCCCAATTTAAAATCTTTCCAACCCAGAAACCCCACAGGCCCAGATGACTTCACTGCTGAAATTTACCCAACACTTGAGGAAATACCCCCGATCTCATACATACTGTTACAGACAAGAGAAAGAGAACTCCCTGACTCGTTCTATAAAGTCAGAAAAACCATGACAGCAAAACTTGATGAGGACATTATAAGAAATGAAAACTAAGAGGCACCTCCCTGGGTGGCTCAGGCAGGTCTTGATTTCGGCTCAGGTCACGATCTCATTTATGGTTCACGAGTTCAAGCCCCATGTCGGGCTCTGCACTGGCACCGCAAAGCCAGCTTGGGATTCTCTCTTTCCCCATCTCTCTCTGCCCCTCCCCTGCGTATTCACTCTCTGTCTCCATCTCTCTCTCAAAAATAAATAAACTCAAAAAAATAAACTTAAAAAGAAATGAAAATTAATCATCGAAATCTCTCATAAACACAGAGGCAAAATCTCCAACCTACTCATTAGCAAACCAAACTAAACATTACTTAGGAAGGAAAAGCCATAGTCAGGTTTGCTTATTCCTGAAAAGCACGTTTGGTTTAACATTTGAAAATCAATTAATTTAATTTTCCACGTTAATGGAGTAAAGAAAAATCATATGATCAGCCCAGTATATCCAGAAAAAGCCTTTGATTAAAATTCAACATCTATTCATGATGAAAACAATAAACAAAAACCCTCTTAGCAAATGAGGACTTGGAAGGGAGTTCCACCATGGCCTGCAACAATGAAGTGTGAAAATTTTCCTTCACCAGCTACCAAAACGCTTCTGTCCAGAACAGTGTTGGAGGTGATAAGCAGCAGAGTAAGGCAAGAACAGTCACAAAGGTGACTGGAAAGAATTAAAAACTATTATGAGTAGGTGACACAGAAAATCCAATGGAATCCACAAAGAACTTATTAAAATAAGTTTAGAATGTTGCTGGATCAAAGTCAATAATCAAACTTAAATTCTATTTCTATGTGCCAGCAACAAATAGTTGTAAAATTACACTTTAGAAAAGATGCCATGTACACTGTCAAACAAACAAACAAAAAAACACAATACAAACCTATGAGATGTCCACCTAGAAAACCTTATAAAACAGAGAGAAAACAAAGATGCCCTAAAAACACAGAAGCACACGCCATGTTCATGGATCAGATGCACTCTTATGAAGACGGCACTTAATCAGCGCACTCCCAGCAGACAGCTCGGCGGGTTTACTGTAGAAATGGACAGACTGGATTCCAAACTTGACATGCAAACGTAAAGGGTCACCTCCAGGCAAGGCGGCTGGGGAGGGGGTGCTGGCTCTATCAGGTAACAGGGCTGAGGAGAGTCCCAGCGACTAAGGCAGTGTGGTCTGGGTAAAAAGAGAGAGAAACAGACCAGTGCAGATGTGCACTCTGATTTCACCACATAAGCAGCCCAGCAGGCAGTGAGAAAGGAAGGGTCTCGATAAACGCCATTGTGGGGTGGGGGTGGGGGGCAGAGCCCGCCGTGGCACATTAAGCTTCACGTGGTGAGGTTAAGTGTGGAAAGGCCAAACAATAGAGAGGATAATACTGAAGCATACGTCCGTAACTGTGGGGCAGAGGACGGTTTCCTAAAGAGGGCACAGGAGATGATAACCATCAAGGAAGGTTCACATGGATAAATTAGATGGCATTAAAGTTAAGACCTTTTAAGTTGCAGAGAGTGAAAACCTGACTCAGAGAGAAGGCATCTGCAACGCAAACAGCTGAGAAAAGGCTGGTGTGCAGAATCCATGCAGAATTCGTACAGGTCATAAAGAAAACGGCAGAAGGGAGAAAACGAGACCACGGACGTGCCAGGGGCCTCACCAGAGAGAGCCCCACACGCCCGGTAATCACGCGAAGGGGTGTCGTCCCCATCCACACCCTGGGAAATGCAAACTGGAGACACGAGGAGGTCCCACCACCCACCCTGGAACAGCCGCCAGCGCATGCGGCTCTGGAGCCCCAGGGTGCTGTGCGCACTGACGCCAGCAGCTGGGCGGCTGGGACCCCACGGACGTGCCCGTGGTGGGGCAGCTGTGCTCCCGGGTGCCCGGACACAAACGCAGATCTCCGTGCAACAAAAGACGAGAATGTTCACCCCGACATTCACACGCACCAAGAAACGAAGAAACTCAACGTTACGTGTGAATGCATAAAAAAGCACACTATGCTCTACTCCACTCGTAAAACACAGAAGAAGTAACTGCCCACAGAAACGTGGTTTTGAGCAAAAGAAAGCAAATACAAAAGACGACACATCGTACAATTCCATTTACACACAACTTACAAACAGGGAAGGCAGGGCTGTGGTGTTAGAAACAGGATGGGTTGGCTTGGAGGGAGCACGGCGGGAGAGGAGAGCTTTCTGGAGCTGTTGACGCACAGCTCTCCGTCTGGGAGGTGGAGCGCCACAGACCAGCGAGGAGACAGCCGCCTCCACGGAAAAGCTGGCCCACAGTGCCCCGCGCCACTGTCACCGTCTGACCAGAGGGGAGCGGGAAGGCCCCGGGCCCCGCCCCCAGCAGCTTGCTGGGGGCCTCGAGTCCTCCCGGGTCCAGGGCCGCCGCAGTGCTGTCCCGGGGCGCAGCGTCAGCCCCTGACAACACGCCTTCCCCACCTCTGGGCCCAACTGCCTTCCCGGCCACCTTCGCTCTCACGGCTCCCTTACAGGGTCCCCCGGCCGCCCAGGACGGCAGGGCCACACTGACGGAGTGCTCCAGAGCGGGCCCGACACGGGGACAGCCACCAGGCCTGGAGGTGCCCGGGGGGTCATCATGCTCCTCCCAAGGGCCCTGGGCTGGCGCCTGCTGCACAGGACCCACACCGGCATTTCAACCTGCTGATGAAAAGCTCTGCAGCGCCCCTGTGGGAAGGAGAAGGGATCAAGGGAGACTCCCCAAAGCGATTTCACCGGGATCTCACACTGCTCTATCCCAAATCCCCTTCCGGGGTCCAGGCCGGCTCCCCACGGCCAGAGGAGCCCCCTCCCCCTCCCAGCCTGCTCCCCCCGCACCGCGAGGCCTGGATCAGAGAGGCCCCGGCACCGCGAGGCCGAATTAGACGGGCCTGCCTTTCTTCCCTGGAAGGACAGGGCACAGGCAGCCGAGCTCCAGCGTGCTCCCTGTGTGCGAGGCGCCCAGCAAGGCCATCTCCACGCCATGGCTCACTGTGCCTGTTCTTCACCGCAGAGAACCCAGCGCCGGGAACCCAACAGGCGTTCAGTGAGTATCTGCTCAACCGAAGCACGAATGCACCAGCCGATCAACCCACTTTCAGAGCAAACGGGAGGCAGGCGCTCACTCTCTCAGAGGAGGAAACAGGCTTCTCGAGTTCAGTGACTTGCGGACTGAGCCGAGGTCTGAACCCAGCTCGGCGAGAAGCAGGACCCCGGCGCTCGGTTGTCGTGCTGAAGGCGACACGGACACCGGGATGGAGACGCCCTTTATAAACCCGGGTCCAGGACGGCTCCTGGCCCGCGTCCCTGGGATCGCGGAGTGCAAAACATCACGGGCAACGGTGACCCCAAGGCCTTCACACTCACCAAAGCACGCAAAGCCGGAGTTTCCGGGACGCAGGACGTGACCCAAATAGCTCTAATTTAAGAAGGCTCTTCTCAAGCTGGAAGGTCAGGCACCAGACAGGCTTTGTCCTCATGGAGCTGACCATTGCTCTGCTGACCAGGCAGAAACCCACACAAGATGGGCTCCGAGCACGATGACTGACCAACTGGGAAGCACCCCCAGTGAGGCCAAGGGAGGCTGCCGCTTCGTGTCCCACACAGAAAGTTCCGTCTGGTGTCGCACGCGCCCATCCGGGGTCGGGCCAGCCCCAGAGGGAGCCCCACGCTCCCAGACTCAGCCCCGGAGGGGACAGGAGATGAAGGCCACAAGAACCCAGAAGGGATGAAGACAGCGTTGGGGAGGCGGGGGGGGGGGGGCAGGGGCACCCCTGGAGGGACCCCACGGCGGCACACGGGGCGTCAGAGCAGCACAGAAGGACACCGACTGTCCAAGTCCCACCTTCCACCCGCACCGGCACTTGCGTGCGCGGGCACGCCCCCACACCTGGGTCCTCGGGGGTCACAGGGCCACTGCTCTCACACGCGTTGGGGTCTCAGCACACGCTTGCGGACACCTCCGCGGGGTCCAGGACAGCGGACGGTTCACACCCCAGCTCGGCCACTTTCGCTCACTCAACAGACGTCACCGGCTGCCAACCACAGGGCCAGGGGATGGCAACGGACGAGAAGGCGCGCTTTCCACACTTCACGCCGCCATGTTAGCACCAGATGCCTGGACCCCAGGCCCCGATCAGCAGCGGTGGAGGCACAAGCAAGAGGCAGAGCCGGTCTGGGCCTCAGCTGGGTCAACTGTGAAAGACCAGAAATTTCCTACCACGGGCTTATTTTTAGGACCAAATAAGATCGTTTATTTAAAACTCATAACATCAACTTTTAAATTTCAGCTTATTATCACTGTCCCCGCCCCCCCCATTCTCGGAATGTCCTCCCCACTAAAAACCGGAACACACAGCTGGTTATACCCACTCAACCTCCCCACTCAGAACAAACACAGCCCCTCAAGGACGCCCTTCCCAAGCTACCCACTGGACAGGGGCCTGCCAGGGGGCAGGGGGGTGTCCCAGAACTGGGACCTGCTGGGGGACCCACTCGGAGCATGGGGGGTTGTCCCAGGAGGGGAGGCCTGCTGGTGGGGGCGGGTGTGTCCTAGGACGGGAGGCCTGCTGGTGGGAGGGGGGCTGTCCCAGGAGAGGAGGTCTGCTGGGGGGGCAGGGGGGTGTCCTAGGACGGGAGGCCTGCTGGGGGACCCTCTCAGCGCATGGGGGGCTTGTCCCAGGACGGGAGGCTTGCTGGTGTGGGGGGAGGTTGTCCCAGGAGGGGAGGCCTGCTGGGGGACCCTCTCAGGGCATGGGGGGTTTGTCCCAGGACAGGGGCCTGCTGGCGGGGGGCTGTCCCAAGAGGGGAGGCCTGCTGTTGGGGGGGGGTGTGTCCCAGGATGGGAGGCCTGCTGGGGGACCCTCTCAGGGCATGGGGGGGGTTGTCCCAGGATAGGGGCCTGCTCGGGAGTCTCTGGCCACACTCTGTGGTCCACCCTCCAGCCATCATCACACCTTCCTATTTAGGTCATGATTCTGCCTCCCTGACCATACCACAAAGCTCCCACAGAGCAGGTGAGACATTCTTTCCCTTTCACTGCTGAATTCTCAACACCCAAGACAATACTTGGCAAGGAAAGATGTTAAAAATATATTTGCTAAGCCAATCACAGTACTCGGCAAAAGGGCTCTGTGCCCGGCCCTCCCAGTGCACGATCCTCGGGGTCTAGGGACCACGGGCCCCTCCGGCCGGGCCACCTGCCTGAATGCCCGTTCGGCAGCCCTGAGTGTGGCCCATAGACTTGCGAGGGCTGGGAAGGCATCCCTTCTGCCCTGGCTCGTCCAGGCCCTTCCCAGGCTCCGGGGGAAGGGGTCAGCCATGGCCGTGTCCCCGTGGCCCGTGCTGGCACTCGGGACCGAGGGAGCAGTCAGGCCCCGCGGGGGCCCGCAGCCAAGGGCACTCGGGCCCCTGACTCTAACTCACACGTGACAGCTTCCTGACCTGGGCCTGGAGAGGACCCAAATGCGTGGCTCCGTGTGCACACTGAGCTTCCCCCACTCAAGGTACCCACGAACCCGACGCCCACTCCCGGCTTCAGCCCCGTCCCTTCACTGGCCGAGGAGGCTCAAAGCAGCACTGGTCCTGGAGGGGACAGCTCTGCCGAGGCCTCTGCGTGCGAATGCCCTCAGAGCCCGGGGACGGGGGAGGGGAGGGGGACCCAGCTGCCATCTCGTCCCCTCCAGGCCCACCTGACACTGAACAGGACGGCAGGGCTGGAGGACTCAGGGACAAAAGCTGCTCTCACCCCAATTCAAGTGAGGCCTGAAGGACAAATCTGCCACAGAACAGAGAAGGCCTGCAAGGAGAGAACCAACAGACTCACACTTCCCTTTGTGGGGAAAACAGGGGCACCCCGCGGGACCGCGGACACAAGCGCCGGGGAATCCCCAAGCAGGGGTCAGAGGGAGAAGAGAAAAACAGAGGCCGCCCGCCCTGTGCTCACAGCAAACGCCTCCCGGCCCCATGACAGCTGGGCAGCCCCACAGACCGGGCCGGAGCACCCTCCAGGCCCCAGGCCCGGGGGCCCCAAAGGGACCCGACCGGTGGCTGCCTGTGGCCTGCAGCACCTCGGCACTGGCTTCTCCAGAGACAAAAGGCTACGCGGTTCAAACAGCAACAAACGTTCGACGTGGTACAGACATTTAACGTGTCCACGGAGTCTCTTGGTGGCACGGAGGAGCAGCCGCAGGATAACTACTGCGCAAATCTGACTTCAAACTCCTAACGCGCTTAACTTCCTGCTTCTCTGCTGCCTTCCCTTTGCAGAGGGACTGGACTCGGGCTGCGAATCTGGCTCTCCCACTTCCTGGCAATGCTTCCTGGCAAGTTATTGAACCCCAGCAACCTCCTCCCTCCTCTGGAAAACAGTGTCGTCAGAGACGGGAGTGGGCTGAACGCAGTGTCAGGCGTGTATGCCATGTAAACCCGGCAAGATCCGTTTCGCACCCAAAGTGGTAGGAAATGAAACGCTGCTACTCAATGCGGACGGGGCACACCTGCCAGAGGGGATGTCTGCTGAGCCAGCAAGTGTCCCTACCCCGCGCCCAGGAATCCGAGGCTCCCACACACATCTCACGAAACGAGTCAGAGATACGGCCAAGAGCCACATCCGAGAATGCTGCTCACGCTAGCAAAACTAAGGCAAAATTAAGAATAATCTAAATTTCCAACAAGAAGCTTAATTCTGAGACAACCGTACAAGAGAACATTATATAGCCACTGAGGGCTTTATTCTCAAAAACTGCTTAATAACCTGAAGATCTGTCCCAATAAATGTTAAGTGACAAACACAGGACACGCACAGGTCTTGTCTGTCCTCTTCATGCCCGTTCTCTTAATACCTGGAACAGTTATGTGAACATGGCTGATCCCACAGCACCTGGCACTATGGTCGTCAGCCAGTGATGGATGGATGGATGGATGGATGGATGATGGACGGATGGGTGGATGATGGACAGATGGGTGGATGGATGATGGACGGATGGGTGGGTGGATGATGGACGGATGGGTGGATGATGGACGGATGGGTGGATGATGGACGGGTGGATGGATGATGGACGGATGGATGGATGATGGACGGATGGGTGGATGGATGATGGACGGGTGGGTGGATGATGGACAGATGGGTGGATGGATGATGGACGGATGGGTGGGTGGATGATGGACGGATGGGTGGATGATGGACGGATGGATGGATGATGGACGGATGGGTGGATGGATGATGGACGGGTGGGTGGATGATGGACAGATGGGTGGATGGATGATGGACGGATGGATGGATGGATGATGGACGGATGGGTGGATGATGGACGGATGGGTGGATGATGGACGGGTGGATGGATGATGGACGGATGGATGGATGATGGACGGATGGGTGGATGGATGATGGACGGGTGGGTGGATGATGGACAGATGGGTGGATGGATGATGGACGGATGGATGGATGATGGACGGATGGGTGGATGGATGATGGACGGATGGGTGGGTGGATGATGGACGGATGGGTGGGTGGATGATGGACGGATGGGTGGATGATGGACGGATGGATGGATGATGGACGGATGGGTGGATGGATGATGGACGGGTGGGTGGATGATGGACAGATGGGTGGATGGATGATGGACGGATGGATGGATGGATGATGGACGGATGGGTGGATGATGGACAGATGGGTGGATGGATGATGGACGGATGGATGGATGGATGATGGACGGATGGGTGGATGATGGACAGATGGGTGGATGGATGATGGACGGATGGATGGATGGATGATGGACGGATGGGTGGATGATGGACGGATGGGTGGATGATGGACGGGTGGATGGATGATGGACGGATGGATGGATGATGGACGGATGGGTGGGTGGATGATGGACGGATGGGTGGGTGGATGATGGACGGATGGGTGGATGATGGACGGGTGGATGGATGATGGACGGATGGATGGATGATGGACGGATGGGTGGATGGATGATGGACGGGTGGGTGGATGGATGATGGACGGATGGATGGATGGATGATGGACGGATGGTGGGTGGATGATGGACGGATGGGTGGATGGATGATGGACGGATGGGTGGATGGATGATGGACGGATGGGTGGGTGGATGATGGACGGATGGGTGGGTGGATGATGGACGGATGGGTGGATGATGGACGGATGGGTGGATGATGGACAGATGGGTGGATGGATGATGGACGGATGGGTGGATGGAAGGATGGATAGGTGGGTGGCTAGATGGGTGGGTGGGTGGGTGGATGGACGGACAAGTGGATGAGTAGACGGATGAATGAATGCACGGATGGATGGACGATGGATGGACGGACAGATGGATGAGTGGATGGATGGATGGATGAGGGGAGAAGGCGAGAGAAATGAAAGAAACCTGCAAACATGATTTCAGTGTTATCTCCAGGTAAAGAAATCAAGAACTTTTAAAATGTCTTCTTTATACTTTCCAGCAGTTTCCAAGTGCTCCACAATGTACAGCATTATAATCCAGGGAAGAAAAAGATGCCGTATGTTTTAAAGGGGCTGGGGGTTACAAGGCACCTCCAGACACATCAGCCTGAAGCCCAGTGAGCTAACGGGACTCCCCCGGATTCACTCTCAACACGGACTGAGGCCATTCCACGAGGACTTGGAACGCTGGAAGGGGCAAGGCCACAGGGAAGCCAACAACCCATGCCAGCATCTGAGCGTGGAAACGCCCAGGGACAGCGGAGGAGAGAAGGAAACATGGTAGCTCGGAGGAGCTGGAGGGAGAAGGTCAGGCGGGCCAAACTAACTCCACACCGATGACTGTACCGCCATGTTTAACCATCCACCCCTGGAGGACATCGCTGTTCTCTCCAATTTGGGCAATTACATATAAAGCTGCTAGAAGCAATCTTATATGGCTTTTTGTGTGGACATAAGCTTTATTTCTTCAGGATAAATGCCCAGAGTGCAAGTGCCAGGCCATCTGGTCACTGCAGTTCAGCTGTTAACAAACGGTGACATTACAGCGCAGAGGGCTGCGCCAGTTCACGTTCCCGCCAGCGATGGATAAAAGATCATTTCTAGGCATCCTCGCTAGCACTTGGTATTGTCGCCATTTTTTATTTTAACCGTTCTGAGGTGTGCAGTGATATCTTACGGTGGTTTTACGTGCATTTCCCTACCGGCTAACGATGCCGAGCGTCTCTCCCGGTGCCCGTCTGCCATCTGTGCACGCCCATTTTCTAATTAGATCTTTGCTGCTGTTGAGCGTTGAAAGTTCTTTATACATCCCAGATAATAGTCTTTTGTCACATACACGGTTTGCAAACATGCTCTCAAGCTGTACCCCGTCTTTTCCATTCTAACCAGAATCTTTCACAGAGCACGGGCATTCAGTTTTTACAAAATCCCATTCATCAGTTTTTCCTTTTGCAGATCCTATTTTTGATGTCAAGTCTGAGAACTCTTTGCCTAAACCCTGAAGATTTTCTCTTATTTTGTAGTAAGAGTTTTGCACATTTGTGTTCTACATTTAGTTTCGTGGTTAATTTTTGTATGAAGTGTGAGGTTCACTTTTTTTGTTTATGGGTGTCCGAATGCTCCAGATGGATCTGCTGAAAAGGTCATCTTTCTTCCACCGAACTGCTTCTGTGTCCTTCTCAAAAATCAGTAGACCCAAAGCAGTCCAAAGAATGGAAATAATAAAGATGAGGACAGAAATAAACAAAAAAGAGTATAGAAAGCAATGGAGAAAATCGGCTGAGCCAGAGCCTGGGTCTTTGAAAAGATGAATAAAACTGATAAACCTTTAGCTAGACAAATCTAGGAAAAAACTGAAAAGATTGAGATTACTGAAATGAGAAATGACAGAGGCACTACCACCGACCTTATGGAAATAAACAGAATTATAAAGGAATACTATCAACAAGACGCCAAAAATCAAATGCCCTGAAATGGACAGATTCCCAAAGACTATGGAAGCTGACTTATGAAGAAATAAAAAGCCTGGACAGACCTGTCCTGAGTCAAGAGATGCACCGGCCACCAGAGCCTATCTGTCAGCCCGCCTCTCCTCTCCTGGGACCCGGAAGACATCAGCCTGAGTGAGAGCTTCTGTTAAGATCCCAGTGGTCCCCGAGGCACTGCCATTTTTCTCGGCACGTATTTCTCTCTGTCGCCCACACTGGGGGGTTCCCACTGCTCCGTCTCTACTGTCCCCTCCATTCCACGACTGAGCTCAGCCACTGCCTCTGCTTATGTAACTGCATTTCCAGCTGTGGTCTGACAGGTCCGGCACCCTCACGCCCGCCGGGCTCCCTCAGAGCCCCAGACTTTCCGCGGGGCCCCCTGCCGTTTCTGGACTGTCGGCTTCTCCGGCTCCAACTGTGTGACAGGCCCAGGGAACTCACCCCATGTTGCTCCCTGTGTCCCCAGGCCCCCAGCCACCACCTTTCTGAGCTTTTTATGTTTGTTTCATACATAACGTCCAGGGTTGTTAGTTGTACTTAGCAGAAGGAGAAAAAACTACGTCTATTCCATCTTCCTAGACACAGGAGCGTTAGCTGCTCTTTAAACGTGGTCAGCAGCCCTAGGTGCTGAGCGCTACAGCAGACACTGCCCTCAGAAGCTCGCTTTAGAAACCAGGCAGACGTCTAGCATCAGTGACGGGCCACTAAGCCCTCTCCGCCTGAGGAAGGAAGGACTCCGACCAAAGGGCACTGCTTCCCAGCCGCAAAGATGCTCTCACCAGGGCGGCCGAGGTGGAGGGAAAGCGGAAGGAGAAACTCACACTGGGGCCCCCCCGCCCCAACCAACGAGCCACCAAAGCTCCCCACGTCCAGCCGGCTAGGCTCCAGCCAGACAAAGGTGAGCCCGCCCCCCGACTCCCACGAAGGCCTGCGGGGGAGGACGCCGTTACAGAGAAAGAAGAACACCCCCCTCGCCCGCCCACCTAAGACTCCCCGGCCAGGCCGCGGGACCACTGCAGCCCAAGCACATCCCGCGGTCCCTTCCGCAGGCCCCACTGGCTCCACGCTGTCCCTTCCGGAGAGCAGCAGCAGAGCCAGAGGACGCAGCCACCCGCTGCCCGGTTGGGCGGAAAAACCCTCTCACCAAGGAAGCCAGGCTGCCGGGAAGGACAGCCCAGCACTTGGGAAGTTTGGTCCCACTTTCTGCATCCTCTTTCTTTGGAAAATTGCTTATGCAAAGAGATTACCATGCATAATGCATCCAATTATGCGGTGTAAGATGCGGCCTTGATGGAGAAAATTCAAGTCAGCCTCGTGGACACTTCGGGAAATATTAAAAAAAAAAAACCCACAACAACCACGCCGCTGACTTTCAAATGTGTTTGAATCCGCACACCTCTCACTACCCACAGGGACACAATATAAATACATAAATGAGAGCTCAGCTTGTCTCCCACTGCTTTCTTGAAGGGTGAGGGTGCCTGGAGCCCACGCCTCCCTCCTCTCCTCGGCAGGGCCTGTATTAGCATGTAAATAGCTGGCGGATACTGAACTGAAAACAAGAAAGAGGGCTTTAATTAACTTTAATCCTCCGAAAAGCCAGGCAGCAATCTGCTCTGACAGGAGGCCCTCGCCAGGCCAGCACTGGGGGGGTGCGTGGAAGGACCGGCCTGCGGCAGTGACATTTGGGGGTGTGGCCTGCAGAAGGCCTCGACACAGCTGTGCCCTGGAAGGCTGCCGCACCGAGCCACGCCGGGGCAGATGCCAGAGGTGTGGGCACTGAGCACTGCTCCCAACACAGCTCATGGGCACAAAGGGTCCGCAGGGACATCCCACGGGAGGGGTCAGCTCTGCCCCAGGCCTCTTGCCAGGCCCCCCCCCCCCCCCCGCCCGAGCTCCAGGTGGCCGACGCCCACCCTGCCCACACAGAGACTGTGCAGAGTCCCCCGGCTATGGAAGCAGAGAGCCGCCCAGCCCCGGAGGACCCGCCATGGACACACCACACACCTCAGTCTGCAGGCCACAGGAGATGGCCGTGGCTTTGGGGCTGTAAAGGGACTGGTTCCGGCCAAGCTCGTGGTACATGGCTCTGTGAGCACACGGGACCCCAGGTCACCACTAGCCATGGTCCGGCAGCAGGCGGCACGGGTACAGGGACGTGTGGGAGTACGCAGGGGGACACGGGGCCCAAAGATGCTACGGGCTGAGCGGAAAGCACAGTGGGACAGGCCGGAGATCATCCGGGTGGAGCACACGCTCCGGGCGGTCGGCGTGGCTCCAACGAGGCTCCGCAGACTCACGGACTCATCCCACCCACCGACACGGGACACGGGGATGCCACTACCAGCCCGCTTCTCCCACAGCGGCAGCAAGCTGGAGGCCACTAAGGGCACGGCCTGGCCACACGCATGGGACGGGTGAGCCACATGCGAACACACACACTCGGCTCTGGGGGGCCAGGCCACTCTGTCCAGGTTTCAGCTCTGGCGGGTGGGGGGGTGGGGGAGGGGCAGAAAAAAGCCACGTGGCACATGTAGGAGGAAGCGAAATGCCCGGAAATGGTTCCGTAAGGACCTGAGCACCAGGTCCCCAAAGCCACTGGTGAACGAACCAGATTTTACTCACAAAGACGTACAATTCGGGGGGCAGCCCGGCAGACACGGCGGTCTATCCGTGTGCTCTGGCCCCCGTCCTGGTGCCCCGCAGCCGGCTCGGTGCCCGCTCCTGCTCACTTCCCCGGGCTCCGCCAGGAAGAAGAGTGGCGTGCGTGCGGAGGTCACCTGCTCGAGCAACAGGTATGGCGGGAAAGGAGGCTGACAAGCATCATAGGTTCCTGCCGTGCCCTCGACGCGGACAAGGGAGTTCCAGGCGGGAGCGGCACCGTGCTGGGCCCGTGTCCCGCGAGCCTGCATCCCGCGGAGGTGGCGCCAGCATGGGTGGGAGGCCCCTCGCTCCAAGCCACACAGAACCTGAGCCCAGGCCTCTGAGGCCGTTCCGCGGCACTGTGGCCCTAGGGCAGAGTCGCCAGGAGCCGGTGATGACGGGGAAGGTCACTGACCCCCGAGCCAAGCGCCGTGTCTTCTGTGCTGCTCTCCTCGCCCGGAGCTCGGGCCCCTGGTGTGGGTCTGGCCTCGGCACGGGAGGCCTCGGGAGAGCGCAGGGCTCCACCCGGGGCCCCGGAGAGGAGGCTCTCCAGCCCATTTACTGCGTGCGGACGGAAAAGCCCCTTCCGGAGACAGATTCGCAGCCCTGCAGCCACCGGCCCTCTCCTCCGTGTGTTCTCCTGACCGCCCAGCCCTTCGCGTTCACACAGAGCTGCTTCCCCAGGGGCTCACAGGTGGCTAAACGAGACCGCCTTACACGGGAATGAATCCCGCTTCTGTAACCAGCAATATTTCTTGAACCGGAGGATAATAACAATCACTGGCAAAGGCTAACCGACGGATCTAATTTATTTAGAGACTTTCATAAAGCTGGGGATAAAGCCCTTTGTAAAAGCTTATTGGAGAGCCCCAAGGAAGCCCCCAAAGAGAGGACGTCCCTGACTGGGATTCGCGGGCCCCAGGGCAGGGAAAAGGCCAACCAAGTCCCTCAAAAGAAGGGGAGGGAAGAACAAAGTGGGAGCCGATGTGTCGCCCCAGGGGCTCAGTCCTCGCCCAGACGCAACAGGAGGCTGTTCCAGGGAGAGACCGCACACGGCTCCTCAGGCCGGTCCACACGGCCCCGCGCTCAGCTGGGAGGGCACGGGATGCACACAGCAGAAATCAAGTCCACGCTGCCCTCCCGGGGAACCCAAAGGAGGCCAAACTACCCCCACCCAGGAGCGCACTGCCCGCAGCATGCAGCCCACCGGCCCCCACGCTCCCCCCAAGACCACACTGGGTGGGGGGTACTGCATCACGGGAAGGAGCTGCGGTGCTGGCGGGTAGGGGGCGGGCTCACTGCTGGACCCACTTCTGTCCGGCAGACGCCCCCACCTGGCTATGTGCCCACTCCCAGCCATAGAGTCCGCATCTCTGGACACCCCCCAGGGTGCTCGGATGCGGGCGGTTCACAGGCAGGCACTGGGGCGCTGAAACGCCCCTGCCCACCTGCCGACGCCTTCAGCGTGGGGGGCCCTGTGAGTGACCGGGCATCTCGTGTGTATTCATCTGCTGCTGGGCCAGGAGGCTGCCCTTCTGCTGCCCGGGAGAGTGCAGACCCCCTCTCCCACTCCCGGACTAGACTCTGTGAGCCCAGGACGCGCTGGGCGGGGGGGGGGGGGGGGGGGGGGGGGTCGGTCCATGCTCTCTCCCTGGGGCACCTGTCACACCTGCCGCCCTCTGCTAAGGCACCGCCCCGCTTCTTGGCTGGACACTTGAGGCCGCGAGGAAAGAAGCCTCTAAGCACGGTAAAACTTACTGGAAACTAACGGTCTAGAGAAAACAAAACTTCACCCAGGGCAAATGCGGCAACCGTCCAACTTCTCTCACATTCTTTTGGAAATCAGACCCTGTACCTGGAAAGCGCATCTGCATGAACTATGGGAACGGATTCCGGGGCTGACGTCCCTGGACGTCAGACAAGACACAAACTGCTGTCCACGTGCCAGTGTCACAGTGGATTCAGCGTATTCACAGCACGTGGCCAGGCAGGCGCGGAGCCAACACTGGACCCCAGGCCACAGACGAGCGGGACTCTTGGGAACCCCGCGAGACTCTTGTGCACCTTCACGAACTCCATCCTGGACCAGTTCCACCGGAACCCCTGGGAACAAAGCCGTGTACCAGGCACACCACACGGCCGCTCACATGGACATGACCGTCACGTGCACCCATCCTGCTCGTGGACAGACGCAGAGACTCAGTTGAAGAGCAGGCCTCCAAGGAGAGGGTCCACGATCCACCGCAGACCCTTTTCCTCACTGAGCGCTGCCGTCCCGGGCAGACAGCCGGCAGCCAAGACCCTCCCCGCCGAGGCACCGCAGGCAAACGTCAGTGCCACGTGTCCCCCTTTCTCCAGACACAGCGCACGATGGAAATGACCTACGGCACAAGTAGACAACCAGCGTTCTGGAGAGGGACTGAGAGATGCCTGTGTCCCGCCCACGGCCACAGCACCGAGCCGGAGTGGACACCCAGTCACCTTGCAGATTGCTGCAAACCTGGAGCAGCAGCACGGCACGGGCCTGACTCCACAGCAGCGCTGGGAGTGCTCTGCTCCAGAAGAACTTCCTCCCTGGTCCTCGGACTTTATTAGGGGCAGTTTGGGTCTTCATGGGTGAAGTTAACCAAAAGATTATGGACTCTGAACTGCTCTCCCTGCATTTGACTGCTTTCCATCTGATGATGGATGATATTTAATAACTTCCAGTCTGAGTGCACTCTGGCTCTGTAAATACAGATCCCATTTTATTGCTACTTAATAACTATTACGATGGTTGGGGCCGGTCCTACTGGGCCTAATGTTCCATGAGGATCTCGTGGGAAAGGTAGCCAACTGCGGCTTTCCATAATGGAAACACACATGCACACTCACACACACATGCACTCACGCACAGCACACACATACATATGCACGCACGGGCGGGTGCACACCCGTGCACACAATGAACGCACACTCACAAATCACACAATCACACACATACACAATAACACACACGCTCATACGCACACACGCCCTTACACATTTGCACACACGCACTCCGACACAAGGAGGCATGACCGACAGACGGGAAGGAGCCTAGGTCAGAGTCAGGTGCATCTGAACTACAAGCGGGAAAAGCCGTCTCCCACTTTCCCCAGCCACAGACTGCTCACCCCGGAACTGGGATTCTGCAAATCCTAGCTCAAAGAATTTTGAAAATGACCATGTTCACGAAGATGAGTTAAGTGTGACGGATGACAGCCGTCACTCGTATTCACGGAACGCTTACTCATTCAGGTCCTGTGCCGGGGGTGCGACAAGACGTTTACTAAAACAGACTTTACTTCCAACCACAGACCTCACCAACGGCACACGAGGCCTCTCACAGAGAGCGCGGACGAGCAGCCGCCCGGGGGGACTCTGATGGCAAAATCGCCCCCCGCTGAGAGCACAGGAACCTGCAGGACCCCGGGCACAGCCAGGCCTGGCGTGGCCCTCTCGGCCACACTCCCGGCGAGGGGTCGAATGGCACGGCTTTTGTGTGCTTCTTAACCCCCGAGCGAGCAACACTGTACCACGGCTTGTTCGACTCCTTTCCCACGTCTAGGGTGTCTGTCACCCGGGAAGTTTCCGAGTGATCCTGCAGAGCAGGGTGACTTCTAAGAACACGCATCACATCAGAGCAGCACTGGCTGCAAACGTGTGAACAACCCGCTGCGATCACGCGCACCGTCTACGGTCACACGCACCGTCCTAGGTCGCACGCACCGCGGGCGGGTAAGGGGCAGCGCTCACGCAAGCGCTGTCTACGGTCACACGCACCACAGGCAGGTGGGGAGCCGCGAGCTCACGTGTGCGCCACCTGTGGTCACAAACACTTCCCCAGCACTCCACAGGCTCGGCCCCGTGCCGGGGCAGCGCACACCCTTGTCCCCGTCCAGGGGAGGAAGAGACGGCGGAGAGACAAGAAGGCTTGAGGGCAGAGGCACTGAATGACCGGGTTTAGTGCCAGCTCGGGTTTTCCCAGCCTCAGTCCCTGGCTCTGCCCCCAGAACAGAAAGAGCGCACCTGCCAGCCCCCAGCCCAGGCACTGACTCCTTTCAGACACAGCCAGGAACACGGCCTTTGGGCGCCCACCCACCAGGGGCAGCCGAGGTCGGGGTCGCGCACAGACCCAGAGGGCCTCCGGTCCCTGGAGAACGGCACAGCCCGGCCGGCCAGGGTCGGCTTCCTCCCTCAGAAGGAGGACGGTGGCTGCACACACCCAGAGAGAGGAAAGTCCCAGCGCCCCGCCGGAGTCCCAGGCGCCACAGACTCTCCTTCAGGACAAACCACCACTGCAAGCTGTGCCCCCCCTCACTGAACATTTTGCTACAGCGCGTGGTTAAGTCCAGGAAGCCAGGAACTACCCCGTGCTGGAGAGAATCCCACAGAATGCTGAGTGCCTGGCTTCCCGGGGCCCCTGGAGGCAGCCTGGGCTGGCAAAGGGAACAGTGGGGCTGAGGGCAGGGGAGGCCCAGCCCCCAGAGAACACAGGGTCCTCCTCACCAAGTGAGGGCATGGGAACCCCCCCCCCCACAAATAGAAGGCACAGAGTCCCTCCCCCACATTGAGAGTGTGGGGACACACACACACACACAGAAGATGTGGTGTCCCTCCCCCACACTAAGGGTGTTGGCCCCCCCCCAATAGAGCGCACAGGGTCCCTCCCCCAAACTAATGGCATGGGGACCCCCAGACACAGGGTGTGGGGTCCCTCCCCGACACTGAAGGCGTGGGGACCCCCAGAAAGAGGGCATGGGGTTCCCTCCCCCACAATGAGGGCGTGGGGTCTCTCCCCAACACTGAAGGCGTGGGGACCCCCAGACAGAGGGCATGGGGTTCCCTCCCCCACAATGAGGGTGTGGGGTCTCTCCCTGACACTGAAGGCGTGGGGACCCCCAGACAGAGGGCACGGGGTTCCTCCCCGACACCAAGGGCACAGACGCTTTCCGGGACCCACTCTCTGGGCACCGAACAGGAGGACAAGCCAGGGGCAGAGGCCAGCCACGGGGGGCCACCCAGGGAGCACCTGGAACATGGACATGGCCTCGCAGGCCAAGGGCAGCCAGGGAGCCAGGCACAGCCCGCAGAGGACGAGGGCGCCTCGGTACCCCTGGAACGGTCACCAGGAGTGCGCTGGAGGCAGCTGTGACAGCAGCAGGATGCGTGGCTATTTTTAGCGGTGGCGCTGGAGAGGCCGCCTGGCGGGGAACCACGTCTCGGAGCGTGACCACCAATTTCCACCTGCAGCCAACTTCCTTTCCGCTCAGGATGAAGGTTATTCAAAGATTTGGATTTCTTCGGAACTGAGTTAAAAGGAGAGCAGGTCTCCACAAGACGAGAGGGGATTTTAAAGCGTGAACGAGGACATGGCGTCCTCGCCGGTCTGCCAGGGGCGCTCGGGGCCCCTCTCACCGCCCGCCCAGTCTCCCGGCACCAGTTAGGCCTGAGCTGGGGGACTGCGGCCTCCTTCCAGCGAGGATGCTCAGGGCTCTCCGCCAGCGCCGCACTGGGCTGCGGGCGCCTAGGCCTGGGTGCTGGTGGGGAGAGGGAGGCCGTCACCCAGGGGCCACACGGAGTGGAGGGCAAACACCTCAGGAAGGAAGACCGAAAGTACTGTAATGCTGTGCTTTAGAAACTCAGCATTCGTGCAAAACTACTTCACCGGCAAAATACGAAATATGCAAATGAAGACGGCGGCGGCCTCCCAGTCCCCATCACATGGATTTCTCAGAGCCCTGGACAAGCTGACGGGCACGGGGACGTGGCCGGCTAGAGCCGCCAGGGCTCACGGACACGTGTCGGGACTCGGGGACCAGGTTTCACCTGCTGGCACAGACGCATCTAAGAAACACAGCCGCGGCCGGTGAGCACCATTCCTGCCCTGCCAGCACGGAATGCCTCCTGTGCGGGCTCGTGCCCAGGCAGGCCGCCAGCCGGCTGGGACTCGAGGGCCGGCCTCAGAGGAGCAAGAGCCAAAGTGACGATAAACGGAGACAGACAGAGCAGGGGACGTCCGAGAAGCCACCGTCTGCTTCCCTGTCCGCAAGCAGCACAAGCAATGGCAGCGACCAGGTGGCCCCCAGGCCTGTCTGATGGCGGAGACCCAGCTCCTCCGCCTCAGAGGGACCCAGTGGTCACCTCCTCCCGGGCACCTGCGACCCAGGGCGTGCCCAGGACTACCCAGGGGTGCGAGGAAAACAGGAGATCCTACTCACCCTAGTTTTTAGAAATCATTTGGTTTTTAAAGACTTCCCAGGCAAATGTACTCAGATTCAGTTAGTATTTCATCACCAACATGCCTGTCAGGTGGATATGCACACGTCGGCGCACACGTGGCAAACTTTTCACAAAGGGCAGAGAGTAAGTGGAGAAAACGGTGGGTAAGAGCTCCAGCTGGCCTGGGGCCTCAGGCGGGAGAGGACAGGGAGCGGCCTGCAGGTATGCTCGGGGGGGACGGGACGGGGGCCTTCTGGAAGGCGCGGGGCAGCAGGGACCGGGCTGAGAGCCAGGCACCAGGCCCCCTGCACCACCCACGGGCCACCCCCAGGACCTGAAGAAGGAATGGGGGGCATCTCCAAGCCTCCAGTCCTCGGCAGAGCCCCATTCCCCACCCCGCTGCCCTGGGCACCGGCGCCCCCAGAGCAGCTCATCTTCCTGCCCTCTGCACTGGGCGCTGCTGTTCCTTTAACTGTCATTGTGGCCATTTTCCAAGTTGCTGGTTTTAAGTCCTTGCAACCAACCCAGACGTGCCTGTGTCTACCACCTCCCCACAAGCACTTCCGTGGGCCCTGAACACCCCCCAGGGGGCAGGCGGGAGGGGTGGCAACAGGGATGCTCTCAGGAGCCCTCTGGCAGGGGCAGCGAGCCCTCACACACACAGGGCACAGCACAAGTGCCGAAGGCAGGCAGGAGGGGGCCGCTCAGAGGCAAAGGCAGTGAGCGGGGCCAGAGACCAGAAACAGAGGTGGGACGCTGCCCGTCACCTACCAGGGGCTCCAGGCGGCAGACGTTTGCCGGGTGCCTACTGTACACGAAAAGCTTCCTACAAGCTAACTGCTGTTGAACAAAACAGAAAAGGCCCTTCCTTCTCAGGAGAGAGAAACAAAGATGACAGGATAGGCAGCAGCTGGGGAGGCTGAGAGCCAAAGAAGCAGGGAGGAAGCACCAGCAAAGGCCCAGAGGCCTGCGGAGGGATGGCGGGGGGCCCAGGAGGCAGGGGCATGGGTGGGGGGGATGCCTGGCCCAGCAGAAGCACCAGCAAAGGCCCAGAGGCCTGCGGAGGGATGGCGGGGGGCCCAGGAGGCAGGGGCATGGGCGGGGGGGTGTCTGGTCCACCGCGCCCAACATAGCACGTTCCAGGCAGAGAACGAGGAGAAGGTGCTGGGCCCAGGGAGCCCCCGCTGGATGAGGCCATGGTTTCCTAGCTCCGACGGCACACGTACACCAGGGAGCCGCAGATCCGGGGCCAGTGGTCCTGTGCAAAGGGCGTGAGTTAGTTGCCTCCCGCGACCAAAGCCAGGCGGCACCAGTTTTAACTTTTTTAAGCTATTGGGATTTCATCTGCCATTCGCGGAACGGGGACACGGGCAGTCAGCCCGCGGAAACAGGAAAGCACAGGGCCTCCGATCACACATACACCAAGCAGACCACTGTGGAAGAGCCATGCGTGCCTGGAGGCAGGGCGCCGCCCCGTCTCCCCAAACTCGTGGCCCTCGGCGAAGGCACCGTTAGGTCTACACTGCCAGGGCACCCCGAGGCTGCTGCAGCCCCAGCACGGGTGGGGCAGGGGTCAGGGCTGCAGTCTCTCCTAGAGCATACGGAGGGTGGGGAGGAAAGGAGACGAGGGTATCTGGATGCAGCAGAACACAGCCTCCAAACGGCGCGAACACGGCCCAACGAGCAGGGCCGAGAGGCCACGGCGCGGGGCCAGGCCTGCCCCGATGAGTGAGAAGCAAGAAGGCACGCCTGCCCTCCCCTCGCGGCCCCTCAGGGTCCCGTCCTCCCCAGCCCAGGCACTGCCGGGAGGAAGCCCCATGCGGCCCCCCACGCGCCCGCCCCTGCGCCCCCGCAACCCCCATCTTCATCAGTGTCTTCAAACTGCAGAGGGATAAAAGGCACTTTGCTTTGATTTTATTATATTCCCTAAAATTGCTTTTCTCTCTAGGTCTTTTCTGCCGCAACCTGGTTCCACTGCCCCCTCAGTGGATAAAGCAAAGAATACCTGTGACAAGTCTGGCTTTCTAATGAATTGCGCAAACGGCACGCTCCCATAACAAAACAAGCCGACTTTCTCGGATATAACAAAATGGATATAACAAAAATGTCAGCCTAGAGAGGTAAACTGAAAGGACAACATATTAACACCTGAAAATTAAACTTTAAAGCCGAGAGGCTCCCGCTCACCTGTGGGAGGACGAGGGCCGCTGTCGCACTAAGCGGAACAAATGTGAAATCAGAAACCACGGGCCGGGTGACATCCGCTACCCTCCTGCAGACTTTCTTCGAGGAGCAGACAAAAGAGAAGGGAGGCATTTCAAGTAAGACAGAAGCAAGGTCTGAATCTGAGCCTGAACTTCAATCATGCCCAGGCCCTGCCCATGCAGCGGTGGGGGAGGGGCGGGGGGGCTCCCAGACCCCAATTCATGGAAGATCCAGCAGCTCCGCTTTGCAGACCCCACCCCTCGGGAGCTACCAGCCTGGGCAGGACAGCAGGGTGCAGGTGTGGGGACAGCCGAACGGGCACCGGGAGGGCACTCGGTCAGCGTTTCTACAAGACCAGTAAACAGATCAACAGTGAGCGAGCTCCTCTGGGGGCGGAGGGGATGGAGGGGGACAGGACCGTGGTCGCTGGAGGCGGGCAGGGTGTGACAAAGACCAGGACTGGGTGTGGACAGCGGGGGGGCCTGCAGATATCTGCAGACACCTAGCCGGCTACGCTCCAGACCACTGTCCGCATCTGAGCCTGGCACCGTGCGGATAAAAGCACATTTCAACACGGGCCCGAAGACTCGGCTGCGGCACAATCCCGGCCCTGGTCGATCACAGGTCCCCACTGCACTGTCTCTGAAGTGGATGGGACTCTGACGTCCGGCACCACCCGCTGATCCGCAGCTCGCGTACCACCTGGGGGCCGGTGACGGGCAGGACCTGAGGCCCGGCACAAAACTGCTTACTCAAACCCTGCCTTTTCACGAGATCCCACCTGATCTGTACGTGCGCCCCTGAGGAGGCAGTGCAGAGCCACCAGGATTACTTAACCTCTCTGGTCTGCGGGGCGCTCACCTCTACCGCGGAGGAGGCGGGGGTGATGAGGCGCACACTCTGCACGCTGCCGGGCCACGTGGCGTGCCCTCTACAGCTATGCGAGTCCTGCCTGGAGGGGCAGGCTGCGCACCGGGACAGAGAAGAGGGGGACCGCACAGAAGGCCAGGGTGCCCCCGGAAAGGGCCGGTCTGGTCAAGCCTCCTCATCTGCAGTCAGAGGGACAGAGGGCACCGGTCCGGTTCAGCCTGGCACACCTTGGCAAGGCCTCCCACACCACGTGCCCGGTCAACGGGCCCCAGGACACCATCGAGGGCACGTGTGTGTATGAGCCACCCTGACGGCGCAGGTCCCGGGGTAGGGCGGTGCGGACGGTGCTGTGGCGTAGAGGCCCTTCCTCCTCAGAAACGGCAGAACCAGGGGTGCCTGGGTGGCTCGGTCGGTTAAGCGTCTGACTCTGGCTCAGGTCATGATCTCACGGTCTGTGAGTTCGAGCCCTGCGTCGGGCTCTGTGCTGACAGCTCAGAGCCTGGAGCCTGCTTCGGATTCTTGTGTCTCCCTCTCTCTCTGCCCCTCCCCTGTTCACGCTCTGTCTCTCTGTCTCAAAAATAAATAAACGTTAAAAAAAAATTAAAAAAAAAAAAAAAAAAGAAAAGCCAGAACCATGAGAACAGACAGCACCCAGAGGCACGGACTGCCTACCCCAAGCAGGCGCGTCCCTGCCCACCTCCACGGCCACCTGATGGTGTCAAACCCATTGTCAAGAGGAAGGCCCCTCGGCACCTCCGCGTGGAGCGCTCATCACCGTGCGGAACAGAGCGTGCGGGGGGCCAGCTCTGGGTGGGGGCAGGCGCACGGCAGGATGGGCAACCAGAGCCCAAACTGGGCCTCGGGGGCACTGCACCCTCACGACCCGCACCAACGGTGCCAGCGCCCCGCACGAGGCGAGGGGAGCACGAGAAGGCACTCTGGGCACTTAGAAGGACTGTTTCTCGGAAGACAGGACGGGCATTGAGCATGTTAAGTATTACCTTCCACACTGAGACCCGGAACGTGCAGCATTAAAAGGAAGGCACACAAGAGAAATCCCTTAATAAGATTAGGAGACTCGAGGGCTCGGAAGGAGGACGCAGGAAGAAAATAAGGACAGGGCGCAAAAGCAGCCAAGGTTTAAGGTCTTTCCCAAGAGAAATGGACACGATCCGCTTTCACGAAGACAGAAGGCCATGATGTCGAGCTGCCAGCCACCCACCCGAGCCCAGGCCCCCCAGAGGGAGGAGCCTGTGGCCACGGACAGGGCAGCTGCTGCGGCAAAGGGACCCCGCCGTTACACCAAGGGACGTGGGGAGGTGCCCCCGTCAGCATCTGCTCCCTGCCCGGGGCTCCCCTCCCCCCAGGGCTCTTCCCCACACTGCACTCCTCCCAGCCCAGGGCTCATCCTCACCCGGGGCTCCTCCCCCAAAAGCAGTCCTCCCCGCTCAGGGCTCCTCCCCCTCCTCTCATGGCCCTAGTTCCAGTTGGTGCCACCTCAGGTCACACGCACAGTCACCCAGGAAAGGCAGACAGGTGCCCTGAGTGCCACTTTCAGGCTCCCGGAAGGTTTATTACCCAACTACGCTCAGAGGTGAGATGAAAACAGAAGCCTGGGGTGACCTGACCAAAGAGGGAGGCCTGAGGGCAGAGGTCATCAGCAGAGTCCGGGGAGGAGCCAGGCCCGATGCGCGTGGCTCCAGCCTCCAGTGGCCCGTGACCCCGTCGGGAACACGGCAACACCCCCACCTCGTAGAGCTTCTACAAAAGAGGAAAAAAAAAACACCGCGTGTGAAACGCTTCACAAGAAGGCACGGCTTCCTCCAGCACGGCTGGTGGCGAAAGCGTTCAACGCGAAACACTTACCGCGCGATCCAGACACGCAAGTTGACGTTGCGCATCCACACAAAACTCCCACACAAGCGTTTACTGCAGCGTCCTTCAAAAGGGCCTGGACGCACCAGCTCGCCCTCGCCAAGTGAGCGCACAGGTAGGCTACGTCGTGCCCAGACAACGGAGCGGGAGCCTGCACTGGGAAGAAACGAGCCATCCAGCCGTGAGCAGACACGGCGGAACCCTGAAAACATACTGCCAGAGCAGCCCGTCTGGAAAGGCTCCACGCTGCACGACTCCAACCGTGTGATGTTCTGGAAAACGCACAGCTACAGACACGGGGGCACATCGGCGGCCGTCCGGGCTCTGGGGGGGGGGAAGGAGGGTGAGCTCGCGGGGCACAGGGATGTGAGGGTGGTGACATCGTTCTGTGAGGTGACACTGCCATGCTGCACGCACGACATCACGCATCTGTCAAACGACAGGACACACGAGGCTGAGAGCCGGCACTAACGTAGGCTGTGGACCCAATTAATCATAACATCGCCATCACGGTTCATCGGTTGTGACACACGGACCTGACTGATGCAAGGTGTTAGTAGCAGGACAGCCATCACTGAGACAGAGGAAGAGGATCATGGGAGGTCTGTACTCTCTGGTTCTTGCTCTTATAAACATAAATGGCTCAAAAAAATAGAGTCTATTAATTGAGAAACAATTCAAATACATCACACATTATATGATTCCATTTACTTAATATTGTTGAAATGCCAAAAACAGCAGAGACAGAAAACAGAGTAGGGGTGATGGGTGGGTGTGGTTCTGGGGGCAGCAGGCAGAAGGTCCTTGTGGCGGGGGCACTGGCGAATCTGCACATGGGCTCACATGACACACAGCCCCCTACACACACGCATGCGCACACACACACACGCACACACACACACACACACACCACAAACACCAAGCGCCTGGTTTTAATACTGTGCTGTAATCACAGGACAGGTTTTCACGACAGAAGCTGGGGGAAAGATATGTGGGGCCTGTCCACTACCGTCACAACTTCCTGTGGATCCGTAGTTGTTAAACAAAACTCAAAGCCACCGACCAAGCTCTGGCATGAGAGGTTCACCCGGGCGCTCCTTCCCTAGCTGCCTGCGGCACTCAGCAAAGCCCCCGCAGCATTCCAGGCTCCCACCGGTCTGCTCTGTGCCCTAGAGGGAGGCGCCCTCGGGTTGCGAGCGAGAGGCTGTGCAACGGCCCCGGCTCACAAGTGCCTGGCGCAGAGCCTGGCGCGTGGGACTCGCTCCACCACAATCTGTGGGCCGAGAGGGCCGAGGAGAGGTGAGTGAGTCTGGGATCTTCCGATCCCTTTCCAGCTTCCCGTCTGACTGCGCTGTGCTCTGAGCGCAGGAAACCTTGCCTGAAGGTCAGCTTGTGCACATCCAGAGAGAATGTGAGAAAATGCTTGAACGGAACGCAATAAAAATAACCCACATCGCAACTGATGTAGTAGGCATTTTTGATAAAAACTCTTAGAAAAGAACAACAAAGGGGGTGCCTGGCTGGCTTCTGTCAGCGGAGCGTGCAACTCTTGATCTCAGGGCTGTGAGTTCGAGCCCTACGTTGAGTGTAGAGATTGTTTAAAAAAAAAAAAAATCTTGAAGAAAAGAAACGAAACAACACATAGCAGGGGATTCCATTAACGCAATGAAGACTATCTACGAGAAACAAACAGCATGTGTCATCCTCGGCGGTGAATTACTGTAGCTTCCGGAGATCTGCATGAGTCAGGGACATCACCACTGTCACTTCCGCGTGACAGCCGACTGGCGGCCGCGTCAAGAAGACAGGGAAAGGACAAACAAGGAAAGGCACAGGGACCCGAGAGGAAGAGGTGTGCCGGGGTTATGCAGCGACACGAGGCTCGTCTCTGCCCACATAGCGAGGTCGGCAGGACTGCCGTGCACACGGTCAGTGCGTGTGCAGACACCAGTAACACACACGCACACACGAGATTCTCAGAGATACCGTCAATGCTGCACCCAAGATAGAAAATATGCAGGGAAATGTCTAATAGTATGCATCTACGATGTTCTCATTCAGAAGACAAAGTCCAGGTGTCATTTCTTCCCAAACTGATTTACAAATTCCCTGAATCCTTATCATGTGCCAGCAGAGTTTTCCACATAAATTAGCACTCTGATTCCGATATGCGTAAGGACAAGCAAAGGACCAAAATTAGCCAAAATCGTAAAGAACAACAATTTTGAAGGTTTGCTACCAGGTATTAACACATCATAAACGGACACAGGGTGGTGTTGGCGAAAAGACAGAAAGGGCCGACGGAACAAGAGAACCCAGAGGCTGGACTCCCCATGCCCGGTGCCTGGTGGCTGGTTATGGCCACATGACACCACACAGGGTAAGGGATATCTCTCAGTAAATGCTCCTGGGCCAACTGCATATTCAACAGAGAAAAAATAATCTTTTAAAAAAAATTTAATGTTCTTATTTATTTTTGAGACAGAGAGAGAGAGAGAGAGAGAGAGAGAGAGAACATGAGCAGGGGAGGGGCAGAGAGAGAGGGAGACACAGAATCTGAAACAGGCTCCAGGCTCTGAGCTGTCAGCACAGAGCCCAATGCGGGGCTCGAACTCACAGACTGTGAGATCGTGACCTGGTTGAAGTCGGATGCTTAACCGACTGAGCCACCCAGGCAGTCCGAGAAAATAATCTTTTAAAAAATTTTAAGTGAGGCATAACCGACAGGTAGCATTAGTTTTAGGCGGGCAACGTAACGACTCAGCGTTTGTATATGCCACCAGATGACCACGAGCGTAAGTCCAGTTAACATCTGGGGAAAAATGATCCTGACACGTGCAGGCCAGGTTAGGTCACCCGTAAAAGGTGAGGCCATAAAGCAGTTAGAAGAGCACAGTTAACTATCCCCATGACTCTGGTAGCAAAGGTCACGGTCATTAAGCTCACCAAGGCTCTGAAAGCGTCAGCAGAACGGTAACGAAATCAGTCCGCTGGACTGCGCTAACATTAAAAGCTGCTGCTCGTCAACAGACACAATTCAGAGAGAAGCAGCAAAGCCACAGACCGGGAGATGTTGCGGCCGCATCTCTGACAAGCGGTTCGTGTTCAGAATAAGGAGAGAACGCGTACAACTTCAGGAGCAAAGGGCAATCAGCCCCAAACCCCGCATGGGGAGGGCCAGCTCCCACACGTCCTCCCCCGTCCCCCGCCCCCCCCCCCCCCCCCCCGCCGGCCTCCCAGAGCACGACTGAAGCCAGAGTCTCTAGGTTCTGGGGCAGACCCAGGTTCTGGGCCACGCACGGGGTCGGGCGTCCACAGAACGGCCTGCAGTCCCGCTGACACTGTGCGTGGGCATCCTCAGCCAGCCAGCACTCCACACCCCTGCATGCCCAACACAGATGGGGCCACCCCTCCCCGCCCCCAGGGTGTCTACCCCACCAAGACCACCACCCAGGAGGACCACCACCCCACTCAGGGACCTTTCAAAGGCGGGACATCATCACTACCTACCACGGACTCTGACTCCCCCTGTAAGTAAGGCCCAGTGACCTGTGCCCTCCTCTCAAAGACCACTGCGCTCTGGAATCTGGGGTCAGGGAACAGTTAGGATGTAGAAAAGAGTTAAGCTTCTGTTTTCATTTGGTTTTTTAATTTCTCGCTAAAAACTTACCTTCAACTGCTCGGCTTCTATAAATAACAAGATTCTATAACCATATTGTGGAATATTAGGGGCCCACTGGAAATAGCTCATCTCAAATAGGAAAATGGTTTGTGTTCACCCACTTCTGGAAGGCAATTTTCAATCGCTTAAAATAGTCGTGGTATTTTACCAAGGTGATTACACTCTTAGCTATCAGTAACAATTAAACCCTTAGACGAGAGCCGCTTAATAAGGTCTCAAAATAAAACCGCGCACTCCAAGCACTGCGTACCCAAATGTCAAACACACAAGCAGGGCCCTCGGTGGACACGGGAGCCCAGAGCCCACGCTGCGGCCCCGCTGTGTGGCAGGGGCACCACACACACCGCTCCGTCCCGGGGGACGGGCAAGGACAGGGAAAGGCCAGCAACCAAAACACCCCAGGGGTGCCCTGACGAGGAAGCACCTGAACAGGAGCCGCCGGGCTAGCGTCTGACACGCTGCGGAGCCCAGGTCACTCGAAGGTGAAGGTGGACGTGCACCCGGCACCGAGCAGGGAGCGGCAGGCTGGCCGCGCCCCTGCACAGTCGGGCCTGATGAAGAGCCTCATCACCCCGCTGGCTGGCGAGGCGGGTCCCCGTGAGCCGGGCCCGGGGCTGTGCAGGAGATTGGTATCGACCCATCGGGAACGTGCCTTCGAGCGACAGTCAGTATAAGCCATCAGTCAGCGCGAGGCAATCAATACCCACTCTCGCCCTAACTCAGCAAGGCCGGTGAGCGCAGCGGGTCAGGGTGAAGACTGAATTAGGCCAGGAAGTGCCACTGGCTTCCAACCTGCTGAGACAGGAAGAATGGAAATTTCCTGCCTCGGGACCCGAGCGCTGACCTTGCGGAACAGAAAATGCCCGAGAAGGAAGCTGGGTGCTTCACAAAGGCGGGGTGCGGTCTGAGCACGGAGGGGGTCACACCTCCCAGCACCGTCACGAGGCACCTGTGTGGACGGGGACTCCCCCAGGGATTCTAACGGGGGGCGGGGGAACCACGCGTGTCAGGGAGAACCCCAGTGATCTCGGCAAACAGAGAGGGTGTGGTGCTCGCTCAGCAGGATGTCTATGGCAACAGGGGTACAGGGCATGGCCACTGTGCCCGGCAACAGGATGTCTCCGAAGCGCTCCACGTTTTCTCCTGTCGACAGGCAGCGGGCAGACCGTCCCAGGGGACTCACTCGCTGTGAACGCAGGACGCACCGGCCCCTGCAAGGGACTGCTTCCCTGAGCTGCCCCACCGCCCCCTCCAACACACAGAAGTAAGAGTACTTTGCAAACCCACAGGACGTTCGTGTGAGTGACGCCGGCTTCTCTCGGGCTCCAGCGGCTGGGGTGCCCCTTCCGGGTGGCACAGCCCTCCAGCCCACCCCGGCCCGCCGTGCAGGCCCACTCCCCGCATCGGGCAGTCTGCCGGCCTGGTAGGCGCCTGAACCTCCGAGTCTTGGCGTCTACAGCGCCTCCCACCCTTGACCGCACGCGTGGCAGGCCAGGCCAGGAGGTTTCTGCAGATGGAATTACGTCAGGGACCCTAAAACTACAGGACCACGCCGCCCATGCCGGCCAAGCCACATGAGCTCTTGAGAAGCAGGGAACTTCGCCGGTGCAGCCGGGAAAGGAAGCTGCCGAGACGTGAACCGTGACAGGACATCAACGGCCTGTTGCTGGAGGGACGGCAGGGAGAGCGTGAGCAAGAACGTGAGCCGGCGCCAGCGGTGAGGACAGCTGGCACAGAACAGGACCTGTGGTCCTACGACCACATGCCCGAGTTCCACGACAAGCCCAGCGAGCCTGGGCATAAACTCTCCCGGCGGCTGGCAAGGGTGAGGCCGGTACCTGCCGCGGGCTGGTGGGGTCTGGGGCCCAGGGCGTGGCCGGGCCTGCCCACAACTGCCAGATGATACACTCGTGCCAGTCCCACTGCCACGGCTATGGTACCACCACAGCAGCCACGGAAAACTGGCGAACACGGGCTCCTCATAAGGAAGAACTTGGCTTGCCTGGCGACGCCACGGTCCCCCGCCTGCAGACCAAGTGGGAGCCCCAGCCACCACCTCCGGCCCAGCGAGGAGCAGCCCATCCCTGGAGACACGGGCCCGGGGGTCGGGGACTCCCAGGGGGCCACACTGCAGGGTTCCACGAGCGCCCTGCCGGGCACCCACCCCGAGAGATGAACACTCAGGTCCGCACAAAACCTGTGGGCCATCACTTCGAGCAGCTGTATCTGACAGCAAAACCTGGAAACTACGAAACGCCCTGAGCGGTGCAGAGTCCTGCTCGACAACAAAGAAGGACCACCTGCTGACCCAAGTGCGACCCAGGTGGACGAGGGCCACACGCCGAGGGGAAAAGCCAGTCTCAGGGGGCCACGCGCTGTATGATTCCATGCTGACCACGTTCTTGAAAGGACAGAACTTTGAGGACAGAAAACAGATGAGCAGCTGCCGTGCCAGGGTGCAGGAGGGGAGGGTGTGACCGCACCTGCAGGGGAGGCCGTCTGGCACCCTGAGGGCGGGGGTGCCCACGCGGATCTACATACGCGTGCACCAGGATCAGAGCGTGGCACTAAAATTACATGCCACGTCATCACCGGGGAAACCGCGACGGGTTAAGGGACCCTCCTGTGCTATCCGCGCAACTCCCAGTGATCTACGATTACTGAACAAAAACAAAAAGCTGAAGATACAAAGTCATCACCCGGGGCTAACACGCTGGGTGAGGGGTCGTGGGGGGTGGGTGGTGGGGAGTCGGGGGTCAGGGTGGCAGGAGAGGGGCTGGGATGACCCGCCGCGTGCTGTGGGCTGGAGGCGGGCACGTCCATGGGAACACGCGTCTGGCTCATGAGAGCTCGGAGAAGAAACACGGGGAAATGTTCACAGACGCGTGTGCACACGTGAGTTGGGACACACGCTTCCCGGCCCTGCGAGCTGAGAGGCCACGGAGAAGCAGCGCACTCATGCGGCTCACGGATCCTGACGCCGTTCTCCAGGGAAGGGGATGGGGTCCTGGAGCGGCGGCTGGCGCCGGGGTGGGTGGGACACACCTGGATGAGCCCAGGGCACCTGGTGGCCCCCGACAGCAGGGAAGTGGGGGGGGTACACCCCCACACTGACAACTGAAAGAGCTCCCGGCGGCCAACGGGACAAATTCAAGCAGCACGGCGGTAAAACCCAAACCTACAACACATCCCCGGGAGCCCGCCTGATATGCCTAAGTGTCTGAATTCACGGATAAACGGAACAGAGTCGAACCTCACGCAGAAGAGTCCAGAATGGAGCTACTGAGCCCTCTAGGAGGGGCGTGACTCCCAGCCCCCAGGTGTGGCCGTGCACCGTGGAGGGAGAGACCCGGCTGACCCGGCACAGCCGGGTAAGCAAGGCCAGCGTCCACACGGGGAAGTCAGGCTACGGCCGGGGCCCTTCCCTGCAGGGCTGCCCCGTCCCCCGGGGGCCTGGGAGGAAAGCCTCGGACACACCCCCGTCCAGCACCTGCCACGGGACGCCCGCGCCGCACTCCTGGCGGTGGACTCATCCACGCAAGGAGTCCGAGAACTGTCATGGCCCGAGGAGAGGTGACGACTCACCGTGGGGGGGGCCAAGACAGAGAAAGGGCTGAGGGGCAATGAAGCAAACAGGAGGACGGCACAGACTTCAGTCAACGGCCCTGGTCAGGCCTGGTCCCTGAGCAGTGACGACCGTTCCAAGACCATTTTGGTCTAAATCACAGACTATTCCAGAAAATAAGTTTTATTAAAAATAAAAATACGAATGGTTTGAAATCAAGTAAGACCCCATCAGCAAGCCCCACGGGAACAGCAGTCACCCACCCAGCTGGACATGAAATGGGATGGAAGCCGCGAGAGCTCTCCACGACACTGGCCAGACAGCCCCGAAGATGGAGCTCCACACGCCCCCCTGCACGCACAGCGGCAGTCACAGGCTCCCCGCTAAGACCGCTGGACCAGCCACAACACCCTGTGGCCAAGGCGCCACGGGAGCCTGGGGTAGGAAGGGGCTGTCCCCAGGGGAGGGTTGGAGAAGGTGCCTTCCGGACCGACGGGGAACAGAGATGCAGCCCGTGCGCACATCCAGGCGGGACACTGTGCCCCAGCTGTGGTTCTGAGCGGTGCACATGCAGGACGGGCAGGAGGCAGACAAGGCACTCCAGGCCGTGCCCCACGGCTCAGGCCACCGGAGGCCCGCCGTTCACGAGGCCCTGGAGGAGGACGGAATGAGCCACACGCACCCACCACCGGCAAAGCTCCACCAGGGTGACCGCCGACCTGCCCAACCAGCCTCACCCCGGACGCCCTCCACGAACCCTCGCGAAGCCTCCTTTCCTAAGACGGCCGCACACTCCACTGCCCACGTGCGACAGCACTCTCACGCGGCCTCACACGCAGGACCCCTGGTCCAGGATGGGGGGCTGCTTTCCCACGGCACGGGTGACCCGGGGCCCCCCACAAAGAGGGGATGCTCTGCACCCGTGGCTCATGTTTTCCCTTTAGAACTCGTATCGCGTCTGGAGGTCTGTCCCTCGTGCCCCCCCACCCCCATTTCGTCCACATCCAGCCTGTCTCTGGCAGCCACCAACCTGCTCCCCGTGTCCGAAGATTCACTGTGTCGTGTCGCTCGGCGGTGTCCTCCAGGCCCGCCTGTGGTGTCACACACGGGCGGGGTTTCCTTCTCTCCCGTGGCTCAACAATAACCCATCAGGCACCTACCCGGTGCCTCCTTCCCCCGCCCAGCGCTGACGGGCACCGGGGCCGCGTGGCCATGAGTGATGCTGCGTCAGGGAGGTGCAGACGTCCGCGCCACGCACCGGATTCCCTTCCTCTGGGTGGGTGCCGGGCGGGGGCGTGCTGGAGGGTGCAGCGGGCCCGGGTGGACATGCCTCGGGAACTTCCACTCCGTCTCCTCCCTGTGACTCTCGTGAGCGCTGTCCCCGCGGAGCCCGTCTGACAGGCACTCGGGGCCGCTTCGGTGCATGGCACCGCTGCTAGTCCCGGGGATGGGAAAATGGGGACGCAGAGGGACCGAGCGCCTTCTCCAAGGTCACAGGTTAAGGTCCCCTGACCGTCACCCCGGAAAAGCCCGTGCTTCCCACGTCACGGACCACAGCCCGTCCTGGCCTCTCGCTCACAGCAAGTCAGGCGCAGACAGCCCGCGCAGCCCTGACGTGCCGAGGCAGCTGTGCCGTGGACATGCCCTCCCGGCGGCTGTGCCTCCTGCCCCAGCTCCCTCTGCCCGCGTTCCTGCCCATCCCCCCGTCTTCCACGGGGCCAAATTCTGCGAGTGCCCCTCTCAAACCGAGCCCTCGGGCCGCGGCTCAGCGGCGGCTTCCGCTCCCACGAAAATCCCATCACGGTTGGCATGTGCGCGCGTGTCCCTCCTGCCCGTCCGGCTAGACTACAGGCACTAGGAGGGCCGTGACCCAGAACCTGTGCAGGTGACCTGGTGGCACGCAGTACGTGCTGGGGAAAGGAGGGAGGAGGTGGGGGTACGAGAAGGCGGCTCCAAACCCCTGCCCGTAACCGCCCACAAGCACCAAGGCCACGGGACCGCGTCCTCGTCTCTGCCAGAGGCAGCCCAGGCTGCGGGGGTGGCCGCCTGCAGAGCCAGGATGACAGGGGTGGTACCCGGGGCCTGTGTGCAGAGCTCGGCTGAGCCTGACCTGGGAAGCCCTGGACCCAGGGCCCTGAGGGATGCCAAGGCTCTCGAGGGACACCACGACACAGCAAGGAACGTGCTGGAGAAGCCACAAAATCGCGGGTGCTTAGCAGCTGAAATACGACTTGTCCCCTAAAACCTTCATAACCAGGTGGCCCCAGAGCCAAAGAGCCTCAGTTTTCATTAGAAACGATCTGAGCCATCGTGGCCTGACACTGGCCCACGCGGCCCACACGAGGCCGGGTCGGGCGCAGGCGGGAGGTGTTTTTGTCCAGCGAGCTGGACACCCTGTCCGTGCCTGGAGAGCGTGTGGGGACAGATGCAGGTTCTCTCCTCCCCTTCTTCTGAAACTTCAGCATTCACAGCAGCAGCATTTAAATGACGCCGTCCCACAGAAAACCCTGATCCGTGCTCCAGCGGGCTCCGTCCAGCCAACATGGGAAGCTCTGCAGGCACAGGACGGTCAGAGAGAGCCTGCCCCACACACGAGGCCCAGTGCATCTCGGCCCTGGTGAGAGTTCTCAGTCCAAACCACGGGCCACAGACCCACCGGGATCTGGTCACTGAAGGAGGGGAAGGCTGCTCTCACCCGTGGCCCAGGGAAGGGGTGACCCCCGGTCAGCGTGCGGCCCCGGCCGCCCTGCCCCTCACCGGGAGCGCTAGGTCGCCGGACGGCCGTCCAGAAGGGGACCCACACCTGGGCCCTCCAAGTCCCAGAGGGACCTCCGGGGTCTGGAGAAGTCTTTGCTGTGATTCAAGAACCCCGCGAGCATCGCGGGACGGAGGCACAGCCTGACGAAGCCCCGACTCCGCAGGGAGGTGGACACCTTCTGAGGGGACCCCAGGCAGCCGCACACGAGCCCGACGGCCCGAGGAGCCGGACACTCCTCACCGCGGTTAAAACTGCCTTCGGGCTGGCGGCCGCCGGCCAGGGGAGCAGAGGCCGGGACGGCGGGCCCCAGCCCGGCCCCGTACCTTCGTCAGCAGCAGGACCCGCTTCTGGAGTCTCCGGGCCAGGGCCTCCTGTGTCTCCCGTCTCTTCCTCTCCTCCAGCAGCTGGCCGCTGGCCTGGCGGACCTCCTCCTGGAGCTGCTGCCGGACCTTCTCCAGCCCACGGGCGCTGCGGGGAAAGGAGACAGGGCAGAACAGTGAGGTCTGGCCTGCAGGATGGCGCCCCCGCCATGGCCCCCCGGGACCAGGACGAGCCTGTCACGTAGGTCCCAAAATAGAGCCGCACGTGCAACCGGCACGCTGCCATTTCCTTACTCGTGAATAGCTACTTAGAGCTTTTCAGGAGTTTCTGGATTTCAAAGAGACACCCAGGGTGATCCCAGAACACGGCAGGCAGCGGGGGGAGGGGGGGACTCAACCCCACACACAATGGGAAAAATTGTCAGCAGCGCAGCGCTCCGGGGAGACGGCACTTCTGAATGAGCTAAATTACCGGCAAGCACTTCCATCCGGATCACAGCAGCCAGATGTGCCGCGGGTGTGGGGGAGCCCCCGCCACCCGGAGGTGGGGCCCGCTCCCCCAGCGCTGCCCCGCTGGACGCCAGCAGGGCTCCGATAACGGCCGGGGTGCCCCGCAGTGGCTCCCCCTCCCCCCCTACAGGCCAGACCCCCGGCACGCGGACCTTGCCCGTGGATCCCACCGGAGCCCCATGCAAGTCGTCCCTTCAGGGGGCAGATGACAGCAGGGGGGCCCAGGTCAGGGCTCCAGGCTCCTGACCACCCACAGGCTAACACCCGACTCCCTGGCCCAGCCCTGAAGTACCTTCAGAGCCCGGCCTTTGCCCCAAAACGCACTCGGCCCCTCAGTCCTGCCCGGGGCCACCCTCTGCTCCTGACCTGTTCCTAAACAGCAAACGGCAGCCGGCACCCAGTGCTCGTGGACAACCCCTGACTCCCGAGACCACGCAGCCTCGCGATTCTGCATGCAGGGTGGCCGTCCCCGCGGCCTGACGGAGGGGACGATGACCAGGGGAGGGGCCGCGAGGGGAGCCGTCCCCGGACCCCGCAGGGCCGGGAGGCGCCTCTTCCAAAGGAAATGCAGAAACACGGTGTCTTCAGGATGTGCCGAGAGCTGACGCACGTGGCGCTCACGCAGGCGGCATGGTGAGCCGGGGCCACGCCGGGGAGGGCGCCCGTGGGCTCACGTCACACCTGGCCTCCCACCGCGGCCTTTCCGCTTTGACCCCACGACCTGAAGGAAACCTCACTTCCCGGGGACGGCGGTGGACGCTGTCTTCGGAGGCGGCGTGCGCCAAGCCCACTTCCCTCCCGCACGAGCGTGCGGTTTCTGCTCTCATCTCGTAGTTCAGTCTGAGTGTGCGCGTGAGTCACAGAGGGAGCGGGTAGGAGGCTGGGCCGGCCCAGCGTGGGAACCCCCGTCAGTAGCTCAAGGGTTCAAGGGAACAGTGACCGGCTGCACCTGACTCCTCTTGGTGCTCCGCAAAGACGTGAAATAAGACAAAAGATAGGTAAAAACAGTCATTTGAAACCGGCCCGTTAAGAGGCTATTTTCAGTTCTGATTCAACTTGACGCTGTGCATAGGCCAAGTTAATAATCGAGGACTGAGATCAACTCCAGATCCGCGGGACCCAGGTGGGAGCTCACGAGTGCCTTGAAACAGCGTTCTGACAACCGGCAACGTAACTACAAGACCGGCAGTGTCCCCTCGCTCATACACGCAAGGCCGAGCCGCCATCCAGCCAAGCTCAGGGATAAGGAGCCACGGACAAGCCGCCCTGAGCACAGGCTTGGTGGGGATGGCCTTGGGGGAGTCTGAGAAGCCCCGGGTCTCCCCCTGTAGGAGCATGATGCCCACACATCCATGAGGGGGTCAAACCAGAAAGTTCCCCAGCAAGAGCGGGTAGCAGCCAAGAGGCAAGCCGGGGCACAGGACGCCCACGTCTTAGTCTGCTGGCTGCCAGCTCCGTGTGCTTAAATCCCCCCTTAAATCACAAGAGGGCTTCAGCCCCCAGTACCTGGTGGGGCCCACTGGCCAGTCCTGGATGTCACAGACACATCGCATCGGCCGAGAGGCAATGGGAAGGCAACGGGGCCCAGGCTGGCAGTCAGAAAGGGAACCTGGCCAGTCAGGTTCCCAGTCAGAAAGGGAACCTGCCTCAGGGGCACCTGGGGGGCTCAGTCGGTTAGGCGTCCAACTTTGGCTCAGGTCATGATCTCACGGTTCATAGATTTGAGCCCTGAGTTGGGCTCTGTGCTGACAGCGTGGAGTCCGCTTCGGATCCTCTGTCCCCCCGCCTCTCTCTGTCCCTCCCCAGCTCACGCTATCTCAAAAATAAATAAATAAATACACATAGAAAGAAAGAAAGAAAGAAAGAAAGAAAGAAAGAAAGAAAGAAAGAAAGAAAGAAAGAGAAAGAAAGAAGTCAAAAACAAAGAGAACCTGCCTGTCCCAATGGTGAAATGCCTTCCAGGGAACCAGGATGTTCCGGAAGGAACAGGGCAGAGGACACATGACCCTGCAGAGTCAGCACTGGGCGAGCAGCTGAGCGTATCCCCAGCCCTTGCCCTTGGCCAAGGGACTCTCTCCATACTCAGGGCTGCTGGCCCTGCAGGCTTCGTCCGCGCTCAAGCATTTCGGACACGGAAGTACAAGTCACACTCATCTTCAAGGCATCACAGGGGGCGCACTCCACAGAGGCTTGTCCAGGACCATCGGTAGCCCGGAGGCACCCGGCCGTTCTCAAACGCAGGGACCAGCATGAGCCCGACCTCGTGGGGCTGTGCGCCGATGGGGCACAGAAACCATGTGGCTCATGTCAACCGAGAGAATGTGGCATGAAAGGTCGTTGTCGCTGCCTGTCACGCTGGAGCTGAGATGAGAAGAGAGAGCCCTGATGTCACGGAGCAGCTGCCGCGGGAAGCAGCGAGGGAAAAGGCGGGTGCTATCCAACCCACCAGGTCAGACGTGTGCGGGGTGCTGCTGGAGCGCCCCACCCACGCAAAGGAGAGCGTGGGGCAAAGGGGCGGGAGTCCACGCACACAACTCAATCACCGCAACAGGCACGTGACGGTCAGGGAGCCAACACCCAGGTGTGTCACTGCCTCGCACGCAGGGCAGGGTTCGGGGGCCGAGGGCACAGTTCTGGGAGATGGGAAGTACAGACCCCCCTCCCCATGTAGGCGTCCATTCAGCAGGAAAGAAGGGGAGGGGAGGGGAGGGGAGGGGAGGGGAGGGGAGGGGAGAGGAGAGGAGAGGAGAGGAGAGGAGAGGAGAGGAGAGGAGAGGAGAGGACAGGACGGGTTGGGGACAAGAAGTCAGGACGGACACACTTCTGCATATAAACTCCACGGAGACAGAGCAACGGTGAGCCACACACTCAAGGGGCCAGCCCTGGGGCGGGAATCCTGGCCTCGCAGGACAGAGGGTGAGGGATAGCAAGGCCCTCAGGCACCAAGAAGGGCCGGCCTCCCAGAGGAGCGCGCTTTCCTGACGTTTCCACAAATCCTGGCCAAAGTTCCCCAAGTGAGTTGTTCAAGTCAGCGGCCAGCAGACTGCCTCGCCCCGCCCCCACAAGCAGAAAGGCAGAGAGGGACCCCACATGCGCAACGAGCCCGCGGCCCGACGCAAGACACTAGTGCCCGACGGCTAACCCTTCTCGTCGGGCTGTCCTCTCCGGTCCACCTCAGCCTTTCTTGGGAAGCAAAGGAGAATACTCATAAAACATTAAACCACTACCTTCCAAGCTGAAGTTGAACTCTGGGGTCAATGGCATTTCCGCGAGCCTCTGGGGGTTCAAAATGAAGTGCTTAGTGCTTGAAGGAGAAGTCGGCATGCCTATCGATCAATGCCTTCCTGAGCGGGCGTCTGCCGAGGGAGACAAGGTCTCAGCTTCTGAGAACCGTCTACGTGTTGCGGCCCCTCCCGTCACCCTCACCTGAGGACGCCTACTTTCAAGGAACAGAGGACCCGGCTCACTCTGAAGCGGCAGGAGACGTTTTAATGACCTTCTCGGAGACGACCTCGGATGCCGGCTCCAGCCCCACAAGACCCCTGCAGCCGCGCCTCCACGGCCGGTGCTCTCCCGGCCACGCGCCTCTGGGAAGGACCCGGACAGGGTGGTGCTGTCCATCCAGGAGGGACGACCATGCCCCATGCAGCGTCGCGCCCGTTGTGGGCCCAGGAACACGGGAGGGCGCAAACACGCCGACGGCCGTCGCCAGACCCAAGCTCAAAACAAACCTTTAACCAGCGCACTTGGACCGGCGTTCGCAGGCAGGAGCGTGATTACGTGCCCGAGAGCACACAGCGCAGCACGAGCTAGCCTGCTGGGGGTGAACTAGGACAGCAGGCGCACGCTGGTCTCTAGCAAGTATGCTTTTGTGCAAAGTTAAGAAAACGTTAACAAGATTTTATTCACGATTTTGCAAAATCTCTAAAGCATCCTCTTCCTTCGAGCTCCAAGGAGTGCAGATCAAACCACTAATACATATGCTCTCTAAACTTCTTCAGTTTACAGATCGTAAATTCGGGCCCTGAGCGGCTCACTGCACGAGGCCCCGTGCACCCCACGGGGCCGCAGCTCGGGCCAAACCGCCATCCAGCAAGTGAGCCCGTTTTCCTGGGGCATTCGGGCACCCATGCCAAGCCAGGATGGACGGGCACACACAGGCCTGGCCCCAGAGTGCACAGGGCCTGGCGGGGGCTGCAGACACACCAGGGGGAGGCGGCCAAGGTCTTGGTTCCACCGAGGCTCAGCAGGGAATGTTGAGAGGCCGAACATTCTAGAAGCTGGCTCATCCAGCAGAAGACAGGGACGGGCTGTGGAAAGGAGCACCATGCACGTTCACGAATGCCCCCGCAGAACTGCCCCGCAGGAGAGCGCCCCAAGCCCTGCGCACCCTTGGTGCAGCCGCGCCTGTGGGGACCTGGCAGGGGGCTGCGCGGCAGCTCGGGAGGGCGACGATGAACTCACAGAGGTACACGGGTACCAGCTGCAGAAACTCTCCCAGAGGCAACCGTGGGCCACGGGCCTGGAAGCCAGCACAGAGCACCGCCCACCGCCGGCCCCAGCGCACTCGCCGGGGCGGGACGCTAACGGGGGCTTCCGAGAGAGACGCAGAGACGTGGCCCCGGAGTCCCCCGGCTGGAGAGATGCAGTAAGCCCGGTGTGACCCCATTCGGCGTCTGACTGGTTGGGAGCTCCAAGCCTGACCTCCCGTTTCCCCACAGATAAGAAGGAAGCCACTGATCTCTGCCCTGCCTCACGGGCCACAGGGAATCTAATGAGACACATGTGCGAAGTGCAAAGCAAGTGTGAGCTCCCCTGCCGTGTCCCTGCCTTCACAGGGGCGGGGGCACTCGGGCACACCTGCCCCCCGCGTTCAGCTGGGGCGGAGAAGCAGGGGTGCGGCCTTGCTGGTCCCTGGGAGACCTCCTCTGCAGACCCCTGGCTGAGACGCACACCATGTTACCCCACGTGGGACGAGAGGCAAGAGCAGAGGAGGTGGCAGCCAGGGTCTCCGCAGAAGTGGGAACTCCGGGACCTGTCTCCTGAGCGGACAGGCTACCCGGCATGCTACGGGCCCAGCACGCACGCCTGGTCTTTGCCGGACCTCAAGAATCAGAGACGGAAGGGTGCTGCCACAGTCGGGCCCCTGCGCCCCTGGTGAGTGGGCAGAGGTCGCACAGCTGGGGCGTGGCGAGCCAGCCGGGCTCCTACTCAGACCCGGAGCCCCGTCTGCACGTGGGTGCCCTCCCACCACGCGGCCGTGGCTAGCCCTGACCGGCACAGCAAGGGCAGGACTTGGGGACGGAAATGCAACCACAGGCCCCAGCGGTCGTGCCACGTGCAGGGGAGAAGGCAGGGAGCAGACGACAGAGTCTGCCGGTCCTGCTCAGACTCACCGAGGGGGCTGCCTCGGCGAGGCGGCAGTGAGCCTCCGCCCGGCGCGCCTCAATGCCCGGGCCGGGCACGCACGCGGCTGGCTGTGTGTGCCATCAAATTCCTATCCTAAGTGTCTCCCAGCGTCATACACATTTCTCTGAAAAATAAAAAGAAACCAAACAGCAGAAAGGAAACCAGAGAACAAAGAAAGCAAAGGCCGTCACGGACCCGCTCAGAGGAGCCACGGACGAGCAGGCCAGGGGCTGCAGCCCAGCCTCCAGCCCTTCCCAGGGCGCCGCTCCTGGCGTCTCGTCCAGTCGGAGTCCCCAACCGAGCGAGCTTCCGTGCGTCCCACGTGGAGGCCACGCCGGGAACACTCGACTGACCCAGAGACGCGAGAAGGAAAATTGCCCTTGCGGTCTCAGTTCGATCCCAACCACAGTGAGCGAGGTGATGGAGCCCATCAGCTGCCGACGTGTAAACGCACAGGAAAGGGCTGCCCCCAGTTCACGGGGGTGGGGAGGCCAAGCGAGGCGAGCTCCGCGTCCCTCAGGGCCAGGGTGCCAGGCACACGGCGGAACGAGCTCACCACCCACCCCGGTGCCCCGCGCCCTGGAGCTCCAGCTGGCAAGGCCACAGGCCCGAGGAGAACGATGGGGGACAGATAATTAGAGCAAGCCAACGGTCGGGCAGCACGGGGCTGCATCCCAAGTGCCACAGAGACGCCTGGCTCTGGCCTCTCCGGCCTGGGGAAGGCTTCCACGTGCGCGAGGTCACCCCGGCCCCAGCGTCCCCGAGGACGAGGGCCCGTGCACAGTGCCCGGAGACGCAGGAGTCCCACAGCGAGCAGGCCGGGGGGCCGGGCCTCATCCCTGCTCCTACCCCCGTGCTCAACTACCATCCACACCTGCCTCTGGAAAATCAGGCTTTGTCACAACACAGCCACACCTGCTCACCCATGTGGTGTCTGTGGCCCAAACGGGCAGAAGGAGCCGTTCACTGACTGTCTGGCCCTCTGCAGACACCGGTGGCCACTCACTGCCCTGGATTTATGGTTTGGAAAGCACGAGGCTGTAGGTGAGCAGCGATGAAGGCCTCCCCCAAGGCGCTCCCCACCAGCGCAGCTGCTGGCCCGGCTGGCCCCAAGCTCTGTGCGTGCTGCGCTCCTTCCTGCAGAGACGACCCCCGGGGCATCCCCTCACTCATCACTGGGCACCCGCTCACTCGCTTCCACACCTTCCTGTAAGACCCCCAAACGCTCTCCTCCGAAAAGGACCCGAGCGGCTCCAGTCCAAAGCCACGGCCACCGTGCCCCGCCGTGTGAGGGCGACCGCTCCAGATGTGTCCAGGGCAGCTCTGACCTCGGGCTACGTGGGCACGAGGTCCCACCTTCCCAGGGGCTCTGTGTGCCCCCGCCTCCCCGGGGACTGATGCTGGGGAAGGCAGGAAGCCTGGCGGGGGAGAGTGCGGCCACCCTGGGAGGGGCCCCCGCCAGCCTCCTCTGGGTCTGTGGGGGCCGGAGGCCAAGAGAGGCCCAGCCGAGGCGGGACGGGAGGCGGCGGACGAGCCGGCAGACTCTCGCCCACCTCCCTCCCCGGCGTCGGCCAGCAGCCCCCCGGCAGCTCCGAAGCCGAGGCTCCCGACGAGCCGGCGATCGATAGCCACGCGCCCAGGAGCGGAGCGGCCGCCTTCCGGCTGCCCGGCAGTGCCTGATTAATAAAGCCCATCCTGCCCGTTTGCTTTCCCATCGATTTTGCTGTCCTCGACCCAAAGCACAAGTCAATACCCAGTTAGGTGTGGCACCCTCGGGGTGGGGGGGGGGGGCGCTGTCTCCCCACCGGGCAGGAGCTCCCCCGTCAAGGATGACGGGCCCGGGGGCCGCACGCGGGCATGCCCGGTGACACCCAGGTGCCCGAGACCGACAAGCTCTCTGAGGGCCGGCACCCCACTAATAAACATCTCCGCATTTCCCATGCCAAACAACAGAAACGAGAAGAGAAAACGAGCTTTTACAACATCATTACTTTCTCTTCTACGATTTCTTCGCGGAGCCAAGACAGGGAAGCGTCTGCCCGGCTGTCTCCGTGTCAACACAGCAGCTCACTTGTTAATCTACCTCCTCCCCACCCCAGGCTCCAGGGCCCGGGGAGCTGACACTTGAGAAATGCCAGCTCTAAGCAGTTTATTTCCTCCTGAACTTTAACAACTAAGACAGAGATGACCTTTAGAAGGAAGGGCCAGTGCCTGTCGGACCCGTGGGAGCACGGCCCCGCCCCACGCGGGAGGGGTGCTGGGCGGGGCGGAAGGGCCCCCAGGGCAGGCCGGCGTGGGGTCCCCAGGCGCGCCCGGACGACCACCCGCATCGGGGCTCCGGAGCGTGCCAGCACAGGACTGGGGGCCACGGAAGCCCGTCCTCGTTGGGGTCTTCAGACAGGAACCCACTCGCCGACACACAGGCCTTTCCAAACTTCCGGGTGATCACTGTGGGTCACCTTGCAGCCGGCCCGCCCCAGGCGGGTCTGAAGGAACGGCGCCGGCGAGGGCGGCGGGGTAACGGGGCAGTGTGCTGGGCACTCAGCAGTAATCCCGACACCGGACGAGACGACTTGAGAGCAAAAGTCTGGAGGTGTCTGAACAGAGCGTAGAAAAATAAAGGCCCGCTGCGATTACAAACACTTTTTCTTTTCTCAAATTCCAGCAGAACAGGAGCCAGGCCGATCATGAGGACGGACAGTCACCGCAGTTCTCGGGGCGGGGGCCGGGGGGGGGGGGGGGGGGAGGTTCGCCCACAACACCCAGAGGGCAGGGGCGACACCCGGGGAGCCCGTCGTCAGGGCACAGTAGAGAGGCCAGTCTCCAGGGCCACAGCGAGGGGCGCCCAGGGGTGGGGATGCTGCTGCTCACTCCTGCCGTGCAGTGGGCAGTTCACCTCACACCCCCACACCAGGCCACCGAGAGCACCATCAGGGCAGGAAGGAAGGAGCCGGCAAACAGGGACCGAGGGCGTGACCTCGAGGAGGGGACCTGCCTGACGTGGCCCCGAGGTCCCAGCACGTGGTCTTGTCTCCCCCTGCACAGAGCCCACACCAGAAGCCCCAAACGCCCTGGCCAATGACCAGCCACACGCAGGGGGTCCCCACCCACCCCACTTCCACAGAAGGGGAGCGTCTTCCCAGCGAGCCTCACTTGCTTTCTCAGGCATTCACATTACAAAACCATCTGCTGAATAAATGACTCGCTTCTCATTGGGATAAAATTCACCGTTTCAACCACGTTAAACTGAACAATTCAGTGGTTTTCAGTATATTCACGACAGGGCCCAAACAGAACACGAATTCGAAAAGACTCTTCACCCCAAACAGAAGTCCCACTCCCCACAGCACCCACTAATCTCCGACGTGTGTGAGGATTCACCGGGTGTGGACGGTCCGCGTTCGGGGACCCCGACAGGGCGGGGCCATCTCTGCCTCTCCTGTCTCCACGTGAGCACCACGTGTCCGAGGTCCGTCCCGTCTGTCCGTACCAGGTACGTCCGTGCCTCGCCCCCGAGCGATGCCGCACCGACGGCTTACTGTGCTATCTGTCTTCGGCCCACTCCCCAGCTTCCGTGAGCAGTAATGCTTAGCGTCTCCAATCCCCTGGGCACACACCTAGGGCGCCCACGCTGGACGGACAGGACGCCACTTTCACCCCTCCGAGGACTCGGGCGACCGAGTCCCGCCACACCGCAGCGTCTCACTATGCCCTCTGTGCGGGCTCGGTTTCCCCACAGCCTCCACCAACGCTTGCTAGTGTTCGTTATTATTATTACTTTTCTACATTAATACCACAAGGACCCTGTGTGCAACGGTACATGACCAGTTTACTGTTACGAATGCTATACCGTCGTCTTCCTCGCCATCCCGGCGGGGGGAAGCGGGGCCTCACTGCTGTTTCAGTGCTCTTCACGGGACTGCTAGACGTTTGTACAAATGTCTACGTAAGTCCTTCACCATCTGTTTTTGCGGCAAAATATACACGACATAAAATTTTAACCATTTCTAAGTGAACAGCTCAGGGGCACCGAGCACATTCACGCTACTGTGCAGCCGTTCTCACCATCTGTTTCCAGAAGGTTCTGCCTCTCCACACTGAGACTCTGTCCCCATTACACACGGACCCCTGGCCCCACTGTGCCCAAGGGTTTGATGACGTGACCCCCGGGACCTCATACTAATGGAATCACACGGTGTCTGCTCCTTCTGGTCTGGCTCATCCCACAGAGCATCCACCCCGTAGCCTGTACCAGAATTCCCTTCCTTTTCAAGGCTGAATGATATTCCCAAGTCCAGATGCAGCCCTTTATTTTAGTCCATCTACCTGCCAGAGGACACGTGGGCCGCTTCCTGCCTCTACCTGCCCTGAACGCTGCTGCTCTGTTCCAGGCACACCGTCTTCCACGCCGCCCGCACCACATTATACCAACGGTTCCGGCCCCCGTACCTCCTTCGCCAACCCCTGCTGTTCTCTGGGTAACTGACCGCCGCTGTCCTCGCCTCCGTTCCCCTAGAGATTAGCGATGCACCTTCCCACGTCCCTTTGTGTCGTCTCTGCAGGAATGTCTATTCAGGCCCCTGTCCGTTTTCAAGCTCAGTTGCTCGTCTTTTGGGTGTTGAGCTGTGAGAATTCCTGATGCCTCCCGGGTGCCAGATCCTCATCAAATACATGATTTGCAAATATCTGCTCCCATTCTGAGCGCTGACTTTTCACTTCCTTAACAGTATCCTTTGATGCATTTACATTGTTAGTTTCAACAAAGCACTGTGTGCTTCTGGCCTCTTCTTTAAGAAGCCCCTCCGGAGTTCAAGGTCACAAAGACTTAGGACAGTAACGCTTCTTCCAAGAGTTTATGGTTTCGGCTCCTGCATTCACAGCCGTGACCCGCCAGAAGTGCCATCTGTGTGCGCGTGAAGTCTGAGCCCCGTGAGAGGAGTTACGGAGGGATTCTTCCCCTTGTATGTTTGGGAACGCTTTGAGAAAGATCGGTGTGAGTTCCCTCTTGAAACGTAAGGCAGAATTCACCCGTGAGGCCACGTGGTTCCAGGACTTTCTCTGCTGGAAGTACTCTGGCTGCTGACTACGTCTATTTGTAGTTTCCACTCCTTTTCCGTCAGTTCTGGCACTTTGTGATCCTCTAGGACCTTGTCCGTTTCATCGAGTTTGAATCATGTGCTGGCGGACGACAGATACCTCACCGCATTCTCTCGTGGTCCCTTCCGGCTCCGTGAAGCCTGTAAGGATGTCCCCAACCCTCTCTCTCCTGGTTTTCCTGAGACTTCACGCACGTGTGCTCCGTTGGTCCAGCTCAAAGTTTGTCCATTTTATTTTTCTTCTCAAATAATGTTTTGTTGTTTTCTTCGGTTCTCTATTTATTTCATCCGTAATTTTATCACGTCCTTCCTTCTGCAGGCTGTGGGTTTTCTCCCTCGGAGCACTGTTCGTGCTGCCTCCTGGCTGCGCTCTGCACCACGTGTGTGCCCAGTTAACCACATGGCTGCTCTCATTTCCCGTGTCTCTTCTTCCACTCACGGGTATCAATGTGTGGTTTGCTGTCCACCCGTTTGTGACTTTTCTAAATTCCCCCGTCAATGACTTCTAATATCCATTCCACTGCGGTAGGAGAACATACTCTGTGAGACTCTGACCCTCTTAAATGAGACGCACTTGGTGACGTAACTTGTGATCCACCCCACAGACACCGGTGAGGAGCGTCAGAGACGCCTCCGTGCCTCAATTTCCCGACCTACCAACAGGGCAGCAATCCCCACCTCGAGCCTCTTACACAAATCTGAGGAAAGGAAGCATTCGAGGGGAGTCTCAGGGGCAGCGGTGGGCACTCAGATAAGCCCACAAGGCACCAGTAAGGAGTCTGTCCTCACACGCATGTGGCTCGTCACTGAGAGATACTCCCCAGACTGATGCCAGGGTGACACCGTGATCTGCCAGAGAAGTCAGACAGAACCTCACTGGCGGAGGCGCGAAAGATGCAGGAGCCCAGGCAGGAGCCCGCGCTCGTGTGCTCATGTGCCCACGGACAGAGGGCAGGGCTCCCGCGCTTCTGGGACCACAGTGCGGGTGCCATCCTCGCTCGCCCCGTGTCCCACAGACCCTGACAGGGGGCCCCCGTGGGGAAGGCTCCCTCCCGAGGAGCCCCCCTCCTGCATACACACCACCGGTGCCTTTCAGATGAGAGGGGCTCAGCAATCCCAAGGGCACGGGCGCCCAGCGAGCGGAGGAAGCAGGCCGGCAACAAAGAGAAATGCTTTCCTTTACACAATTCCTTCACAGGAAATGGATCTCAAAGTGGCCATCTGCCTACTAGATTAGCATCCCAAAGCCACACAAGCACACAAGGAGGAGCTCCTGAGCCGAACTTGTTGAGGTAGAAAGGTCCATTCACATGATAATAGCGGGAAGTGCTCAAGAAGCAGTTTGGGGAAGAAGCGGCCACCGCAGCGCCCGGCAGGGGCCAGGCCACAGGGCAAGGACTGTGGGTGCCGGATCGCACCCGCCCTTCTCGGGCCCTCCTCCAATGGCCGCCCAGGCCAGTCCCTGAGGACAGAAGGTGGGGGCACCCTCGCCCGGTGACCACCTGCCTAGGGGGGACGGGGGAGTGACCTGCCGCAGCCTCACGTCCAGGGCCTCTCCCTTCCCCGTGGGCCCTGCAGCTCTTCCCTCAGAGCCGCGTCCCAGGAAGGACTCTGACCAGCCCGGCCCTAGCCCAGCCCCGGCCCGGCGGAGCGAGACCCGGCGCCCACGTCCCCACGGCACCTCGGCAGGCCATGCGGCAGGTCCCCCCCTCCACCCCCGCCAGCCGGGGAGCTGCGGGGAGGGCAAGGTCGTGCGAGGCCCCCAACGCCTCGGAGGCGGCCTGCAAGACGTTCTGAAGGAATGAAGGGCAGACGTGGAGGCCAGGGCGCTCTGGGGCTGGGAGATGGAGGTGGGGGGACGTGGCGGGGGTGGGGGTGGGGGGGCATGCGCCCGCCCCGTGTCCGCCCGCACAGGCCCAGGAAGCGCCAGGGCCAACTCAGCTGCAGAGGAGCTGCCAGGCCCAGAGCCCTCAGCACCGCGGTGTGGAACAGCCTGGAAAGGAGGAACAGCAGCTGGAACACCACGCTGGAGGCAAAGGGTGGCGTCGGCTCTCTGGGGCCCGGGTGAGCGCTCCTCCGCCTCGTGCGCGTGCCCGGGTGAGCCAGCGCCTCCGTCGTGTCCAATTCGCCGCAGGTGCACCACCCCGGATCCATCGGGAACGGCCCCAGGAGAAGGGAGTGGCTCCGAGGGACACCCTGCACTCGGCTTCCCGGTCCTGCCACGCCGGCAGGTGCCACAACAGCACCTGCCCCTGTTGCCCTCAGCGGCAGACGGACGGCCTGGCAGGGTGAGCAGACCAGAGGCAAAGGCATGTCCCTACATAACGGCCCCACGTGATGGGCCCCCACAGGACGGGCCCCCACGTGACGGCCTCCAAGGAAAAGAAATAAAGGAGCCTGCACCTCTCAAGCCTGCCCACCACCACGGGGAGACACGGGGCCACCGTGGTCCCCGGGCAGAGGCCGGCAGCTCTCTGGCCAGGGCCACCCCGGTCGCTCGCATGGGGACCAGGGGGTGCCGGGCACCAAGTGGCCGAGAGACACAGAGGGAGGGGAGGAGGGCGCCACTGTAGTTCGGCAGAGCCTTCAAGGACGGGCTGGGCGGGCAGAGGTGGGGAAGATGGGGGAGGAGTGCAGCACGGGCCTGAGAACGCCGTGCCTGTCAGGACGGAGCCAGATAGCTCAGCTGTGTCCTTGGTACAAACACACAACTGTCAGGAAAGGGTGTTCTGTTCAGAAGTGAGCGTGTATTTTCAAGCCACTACGGTGAGGAGGAAGGTGGCCACGACGGTGGGGACGGCGGCGACTGTCGGTGCCAGTGCCGCACTGGCTGATGCGTACCCGCGGGCTCCCGCGGGCTCCCGGCGGTCCCGGCAGGGAGGCGCCAGCAGCTGCCCCATCGGAAAATAAAGACAACGAGCCTGGGAAGGCTAAGACTCGGACTCCGAATGGAGCAGAACCAAGACGGGCGATCAGGCGTGTCTGCGCCAACGCCCCCCGTCTCCCAGGCACGGCTCTGAGCAGGGAGTGGGGTTCCCGGGTCACGGGTTGGCTAGGACTGTCACGGTGTTGTACCAGATGGGAAAGATTAGATGACGTAACGAAAGAAAACACCCCAATTAAAGCAACAAAAAAAGATGAAAGGAAGAGTACAAAATCCATTTGAAGATAATCTTGTTTTTATATTTTATTTTACTTATTTTAAGAGAGAGGGCACGAGCAGGCAAGGAGCAGAGAGAGGGAGAGACAGAGAGAATCCCAAGCAGGCTCCGCACTGTCAGTGAGGAGCCTGATGTGCAGCTTGAACTCACGAACCCTGAGATCATGACCTGAGCGGAAATCAATGGCCAGATACTCAACTGACTGAGCCACCCAGGCGCCCCTGTTCAGAGATAACTTTAGGAGCGCCTGGGTGGCTCAGCCAGTTAAGCATTTGCCTTAGGCTCAGGTCATGATCTCAAGGCTCAGAGCCCCGTGTCGGGCTCTGTGTGACAGCTCAGAGCCTGGAGCCTGCTTCAGATTTTGTCTCTCCCTCTGTGTGCTGCTCCCTCTCCCCTCCTTGTGCTCTGTCTCTGTCTCTCTCTCTCTCAAAAATAAACATTTAAAAAAATTAAAAAAAAAAAAGATAACCTTAAACATTAAGGAATTCTAAAGAAAACAAACCAACAGGCACGGTCTAGGACACAACATCGAAGAATCACCGTCATTAAGAGACCGACTTCCCTGAATCAGCCCATATTTAAGGCAATACCAATTAAAACTCCATTTATGTGAAACGAGACAAACCAAACTTGAAGTTCACGGGAAGAAATGAATAAGGGACCGCCCACCCGGCATGCAGACGCCTCACGCGGCCACAGAAACTACAGCCAGGCCGTGCCATCCTCGTCAAAATAAGGACACGGGACTGAAAAGTCCGAACGGAGAGACCAGGATTGAGGAGAGGCTGGTTGTCCGCAGTTGTTCGGACAACTGGGAAGGGCTCTGGAGTGCGGTGCTCTGACCACAGGGCGGCCTCGAGGGTCAGAGGTTGCAGACGTAGGACAGAACCATGGAAGGAGACTGGAGGAAAACAGAATGTCCTTTCCACCTTCGTTCAAACACAAAAACAAAACAGAAGCACTGAAAGAAAAGGCTGATGTACTCAGCTAGGTAACAATTAAAAATTAACGTCTGCAGAAAATTTTCATAAGCAAATAGAGGGAAAATGTCAAACTGGGAAACCATATTTCCAGACAAAGGGCTGATTTCCTCCAGCTATTAAAAGCTCCTCTAAAAATTAATTTTTAAAAAGACAGAAACACGGATAAAGGTTGTGAGCAAATAGGGAGAAAAGTACGTAAGTCACATCTACGCGGAGGGCGCTTCACGCGGGAAGGCCGATCGGCCAGCAAGCACGTGAGACGGTGCCCATTGTCCGGAAGGCGCACGCGGGCACCGGGGGGCGGGGGGAGGGCACTGGCGAGGCGGGTGGGCGGGGAACCCCACCTTCGCGTCACGCGTGTGCTCGGAGGTACAGGCCAGGCTGCAGGACGGGCGCGGCATCTTACCGCGTGTCAATGACACCTCGAGAAAGTGCCACTGAAAATCCATGCCGACAACCACGTTCGCCTAATGTCAGCAGCACGTCTGACTGCTCTGGCCAGGCCACGAGACGCGGGCGCCCTCCTAACACAGGACTGCCCCCCCCACCAGAGCCCTGTGGGGGTCACACTCCCACCCAGGAGGGCGGGCCCTGCCCCGTGGGGCTGCATCGGGCCGGGACCCCTGACGGGGAGGAAGGGAGGCCCCCGACACGCACCAAACCCAAAGGCAAGAGGAAGGGAGGTCAGGAAAGGGAAAGGGTCAGAAGCGGTACCGACACCGCGGCGCCTGGGTCGCAGCCTCAGAACGAACACAGTCCTGGTCACGGTGTGAGTAGAGACAAGGGCCGCCAGAGGAGCCGCCCGGTCGGTGACCGAGGGCAGGACGAAGACAGGCCAGGAGACGGCCAGAGACAAACGCATACGGTGGCCAGCACCATCAACCCCTCCCCCCGAGGGGCCCCCCACAACCCTCAGCTGCCCTCAGGACAAAAGCGAAGCGGGCCAGGAACGGAGAGCCCGGAGGCAAGGCAGGGAGCGGCCAGGACGCTGAGGTCACGGGCGAGCTAGAGCACGGGGCCGGAGACGAAACCGGACCGCTGGAGTCCGAGACGAGTGGGGCCACGACGGTGGCCGTGCACCCGGAAACCGGACTTCCAGGTTCACCCCGGCCCTCCCTCTCCACGTCTACGTGTGGGGCCGGGGCGGCACAAGGCGCCTTCAGGAGCTGGCACAGTGCGTGCCGGGGCCGTGTGTCTCAGTCCACAGCACCGGGCACAGGCGACCAGCCAGGCACGGGCGCCCGAGCGCCAGCCGCCAAAAGCCACCCACTCGAGTCCCTCTGCGCGGACCACAGGGCGCCGTCCCACAGCCTGGAACAGGGCCAGACGATTCCGCCCGTCGAGGTGAAGGGTCTGTGGAAACGGTGTGACCGCGAGGCACAAACGAGCCGATCCGGAACAGGAAGCCGGCCACCGGGGCAGGGACTCTGTGGACGCCCAGCAAGGGTGGGGAGCACGGCCACGCTGACGGCGTCGTCCCTGTTCCCGTGTGCACGTGAGCCTCTGACGGTACGGACACCGGCCAAGGTTCCGCGGCGCGTGGGGAACGGAGAAGGACTGCGGCTCCCGCCAGCCTCCCGCCGCGGCCGCAACAAACCGCAATTCCCGTGCGCCAAAACAGCGCAAACGGATTATGGGACGGGAAAACGTGCGTGCTTCGTCAACAGCAATCCACTTCTGAGACCTTCTCCCAAGGAAATGATCAGCAACGTAAACAAAGATTTGGGGACGTGTGTATCAGGCAGGGTGTCATTCAGAAAAACGGAAAAAGAAAAAAAAGGATCTACCGGTAAGTTTGGCTGAGAAAGAGTGTTCACAAAGAAAGTCATTTACAGCCAAGAGTCAGGTTTTAAAAGACTACGTAACATGGAAAGTACTCACGTGAGGTTAAACGAAAGAAAAGGACCCAAACCAAACTGCACACGAAAGGACGTCTTCCTAAACACGACATCAGGGAAACGCCCACCGTACACGCACGCCAGAAGAATCTAAGCCAGAGGCACGGCCACACTGGTTTTACTGACGGGAGGATTGTGGGAAACCTTCATTCTCAGCTGTTCTCATTTTGTCGTGCTTTGTTTTTGTCAAATGTTGTAAATGACAATGTATTCCTTCTGTGATCAGAATCAAAAAAAGTTATTCAAGCAAAGTGCTGACATCGCTCTGGCCCGCCTCCTTCCTTCCAGGTGTGCAAACCTAACTCCCAGCATGTGGCAGATCGGCAACCAGCGGAAGAATCGGCCCAGGGCCAGCCCCTCCGCCCCCTGCACGTCCACGACCAAGGGCACGGGCACCAGAAGACAGAGACGCTGGGCGCTGGCCAAAGGAAACAAGAATGAGGTGGCCAAGGAAAGCTCAGGAATGCTGAGCGGGTCTGCGGGTCCAGGGGGCTAGGGGTGGGCCCCCCAAGAAGAGCGCAGTCAGCTGGGAAGGGACGGAAATCTCAGGCCGTCCCAGGGACGAGAAAACGAGCGGAGAGGCGAGCGGCACACCCACCCTGCAGCCGGGCAGGTCCCACTAGGTGCCGTCTGGCACCTGCCCGACTGACCTCCCGGGAACCGGGACCCTGCTCGGTTCCTGCAGCCCGCAGACCACCGAGTCGACGCCCCTCGGCCCTCCTCATCCAGCGGAAACGTCCGGCACCAGGGGCGAGGACCACTCTTCCCGCCTTCACCGTGGGGCTGATGCCGCCCACGGCTGGCACCCCCACGTCTGCCGCACCCCTGCAGCAGCATGGATGAGTACCGCTGGGCGGGGCACGCGGCCTCACTGCCTGGTGCCCCCCCACCCACCCGGTGCAGTTGTACCACATGCCCACCGACCTCGGGCTTGGCCACTGCGTCCTGCTTCGTATTCTGCTGAGGAAACGGGGGCAGCCACGTCTTCCCTCCCCTGCGCCCACTCTCTGCATCACTTCCTGCCGGCCACATCCCCACCAGGACAGACCCCGATGCCACCGCCTGTCGGCAGGGACACACTCAGTTCCAGCACAGCCCCTCGCCAGGCCGTCCCTCTCTACACGCATCCGCAAACAAGCCGGTGTCGTCTACACGTGCACCCCGCGGGCACCGCGCCGACTGGCCCCCTCCCGATGCAGAGACCACGCAGGCCGCCTGGCTCCGCTCTGCCCACGCTCTCACAGGCTTCCCCCGCGGCCCCACAGAACCCGCTACTGTCCTGGCCACCACGAACTCCACACTGCGAACTTCCAAATGGTCGTCTTACCTGGTCGACCTGTGGCAGCCACTCACTGGTCACCCCTGCTCTGTGACACGCCCTCGTCCACGGTTTCCAGAATCCCCCACAGTCCAGCCTCTTTCACGTGTCTGTCCTCCTCCCGGCCTCTTCCTCCTCTGTCTATGCTCATCAGAAGGAAACGGGTGGACGGAAAAACTGAGCAAATCAGGGAGCAGCCCCATACGCGTACAGCCAACGTGTATAGATGATGACAACAGTCCAGCAGGGAACAATGACCAGGTCAACCGACTGCCCGCCTGGAAACCGGGCCACATGCCTCAGGGGGACAGCAGACCCAAATGTGAAAGGCAACATTATACAGCTTTTTCCAATACACACAGAACATTTTTCTAAGCAACCAAAGGTTTCTTTACAAGACACAAGAAGATGTCACGGCACAGGAAAAACCTGATGAACGGGGCTTGATGAGGACATGTGTCTCCCACGTGTAAACACACGCAGGGGATCTGAGCTCCTGTGGGTCCCTAAGTATACAGCGAATGACACGAAAGAGAAGCGGGCACAAGGACACAGTGCTGCCTGCCGCCGGGACGGTGGGGAGACAGGAAGCAAGTGGGGCCCCCAAACAACAGTACAGGGACCACAGACTGATGCCACGGCTCGGTCACCCCCCAGCCCCGAGCACGGCACCCTCACCAGCACACCCAAGCTGAGAACCCCCAAACGCCCGCCAAAGGCAGAGCGGTTTAAAACCCAGGGACCATCGCGGAGCGGTGACAACAGGCATGTCGGACACGTACACGTTCCGTGCATGACTCTCACGCTGCACATCAGTGCAGGACCACACACGTGCCTATCCACGCAACCCCGCCTGGATAACGCTAAAAACAGGCAAGACCCGTCTCCAGTGCTGGAAGCCAGGCTGGCGATTTCCAGAAACAGGACAGAGGACTGGAAAGGGCAGGAGGTGGCTTTGGGGACCAGAGACCTCCTACCTTTTTTTTTTTTAATGTTTATTTTTGATGGAGGGGGGGTGGAGGGGAGGAAGGGAGACACAGAATCGGAAGCAGGCTCCAGGCTCTGATCTGTCAGCACAGAGCCCAACGCGGGGCTTGAACCCACAAACGAGGAAATCATGACCTGAGCCGAAGTGACGCCCAGCCGACTGAGCCACCAGGCACAGTGACGTCCTGCTGGGAGCTCGTTACACTGCTCACCGATAATGAGTGCGTTTCTTAAACACGCTACGGTTTTTTTTTAAGTTAGGAAAACAAAGTTAATGCCTCAAAGTGGAAAATCATTTAAAAAAATTATTTTTTTTTTCTTAAAAGAGAACTGTTTTGTACCTCTGCTATGTGCACCCCTCCTTCAACTGCAGGGTGCGCGGGTCCACGCGCCGCCAGAGACAGACGGGGATCAGCTGCAGCCCGAGGCCGCCTTCGCTTGCAGAAGCAAAGACAACATGATGATGACTGACGGGGGAGATGTGGACAGCACTGGTCGTCGCCACAAAAACCAGACGGAACGGACGAAGGGCCGGGAGGCCTGGCAGGGCGAGGTCGCGGGTTCCAGGGCACCACCGTCAAGCCTGCCTGAACGGTACGCGAGGATGCGCACACGCACCCAGGCCGGGCCGGCATGGCCAGGACGCCACGAAGCGCCCCCGGGAGGGGAGCGAGGAGGAGGACCTGTGCGAAAGCCGTGGCACCCGTGGTCAGGCTGTACGCACGGCACAGGCCGGGCCAGCGCCCAGTAAGGCGGGGCGGGGTCTTCTCTCAGGAGGGCTGTGGTTTCCTGAGGAGAGGGGAGAGGGTGTCAGTGGCAAGGGCCTGGTGGGGGTGGCAAACCTCAGGGCCACCTACATCTAACTACCCCAAGAGGGTGCGCACCCGACTGTGACCTCACCTTGGAGGACGCAGAAACGAGGAGGCAGCTGCCACTCACGACAAGTGTGCGGCCCCAGGACGGCCTCCAAGACGCTGGGGTCCTCGATGGCCAAAACGAGGACTCCGAGAAAGTAAAGGAAGCGTCTTCCTGTGCGGCAGGCAGGCGGCAAACCCAGTCCCTCTCGAGCATGTGAGCTGTGGCCGTCCACCCCCCCAGCGTCCCCACCTGTGGACAAATGCGTGAGATCTGATCCCCAGGCACCTGCAACCCCATGGCTAAATGTGAACTCGGGCCCCGGTTTTCCCTCCCCTGAGCCGTGTCTTCTACTGCGTGCTCTGCACAACATTTTGCGTTTTGCAATCTTCTGCTGCCCCGTTGCCTCTCCTGGGGATCCCAAGGGCACTAATCACCACTGCCGCTTCTTGCTTTGCTACATGGAGGAGGCGGGGGGAGGGACAGCAACGTCACAGACTACAGAAGGGCTAAGGCCAGGGTCAGGCGATGCAGCCTCTGCTGCAGAGGGCCGTGGCCGCCGGGAGAACCTTCCGGTGTCTGTTTAAGGCAGACCAGTTGACTCGAGCCCCTCCAAGGAACACAACGGCGGAGGCCAGGGCACAGGCTGGCCCAGGCTGTGCCCGCCCAGCCCCTCCGTGCCCAGGGCTGGGCCGTGCGCAGAGAGTCGTGGTAACGCACGTGGGTCAGAACACAGGCTCCAGCCCCTTCCCAATTCCTACCCATCCCCAACCCTGACTGGCTGCATGACTCTGGGCACGGGGCTTTTCATCCGAGCCTCTGTCTCCTCAGCCCCCTTATGGGGGGTCCCCCTGTTGACTGCTGGAAGCAAGACTAGCTGTGCGGACCAGGCCCGACCAGCCACAGCAGTGATCACTGGTACGAGAACTCCTACTCCCAAACCCCACTGTGGACCAGCCACACGGTCCCAGGGGCTGTGCCAGGCGGGAGGGCAACACGAGGCCACACCGGGCACGCAGCGCCTCTAGGGACAAAGTCAGATGGGACTGAGATCAAGCGTGGACTCTGACGAGGACCCAGGGGAGCCCCTGGCACTACAGGCCCCGGGCCGCACAGCTCTGCCTCCTTGGGGTCACCCTTGGTCTGAAAGTGCACTCCAGCAGCGTCAACTCAGAAGACCCTGGCACGGCCTCGTCAGTCAGGCTCTACCCACTGAAGGTGCTCGGTGAACACCGGTCTACCCTAACCTAACCCTGACACGCGAGCCCGTCCAGGGAGAACACTCAGGGCCAGGGCCGCAGGGAGGGAGGCTGAGACCAAGGTGTGGCGCTCAGCCCGGGCCCGACCGAAGCTGGCTGCGTACAGCGGCCGTGACCCCGGCACAGGAGGGGGCCAGTCACACGGCAGCAGGCCATCGTGTGTGCGCGGTCCTGCCCGGCTCGTGCAAAGAGGGGACGGGGACACGGAAGAACGCACCACGTGCAGCGGTGCAGACTCGTGCATGTCCCGCAGAGCTCCAGGCCCTGGGAATGAGGACACGCGGGCCAAGAGAGCCGCACTACCTTCCCGAGCGGCTACACGGACGGCAGGCCCGGAGGCTGCAATGGAGATGGTGCACTGGGGGGACCACACGGTTGGGGCCGGGCAGGACTACGGAAACAAGGCACCCGGAGCTCAGCAAGTTCAAGTCGGGGTCAGGGTGACTTTCCCACCCTGGCCTGAGGTGCCTCCCGCCCACAGCACAGCTGGGAACACGGGCCACGTCCCCACGGAGCTCGCCAGCAAGGGCGGCCTCCCCACGGAGGCTGGGGCTGCCTCGGCCTCATCAGTATTCAGCAGCACTCGGCTCCCCTCTCTTGCCTCCTTTTGTGCTGCAGAGATAACTAGCATTTCTCATCTCTGCTATCTCCCAGCTGCAAATATTCAAGACTTCCTTTCTTTTTACTTAAAAAGTAAAATCTCATTTTAGATTTGCAAGCCAGACAGCTACCCGTCCTCACTGCACTAATAACGCACCACCCAGAGGCCAGGCAGGAGCGCAGAGTGGAGAGCGCGTCCGGAGGAAAGTTATCAAAGCCCCGGGAACCCGAGCCAGAAGAAGACCTTCACAACCCACCGGACACGTTCAAGGCCCCCCTGCCTTGCCTCGAGATGGGAACCGGCTCGGCCAGCACGTCCTGTCCTGTCGGCAGTCCTGAGGCCACAGGTCCCACGGGGCACAGACCCCACGGGCCACCCCCTGTGGAGCCGTCTGACAACGAGGGCCTGGTGACAGGTGGTCCCGGTGACCTCGGAGTTCACACGGTTACTTCTGCTGGCTGGGGGCTCCCTGCAGGGCGGGACCACACGCTTCCTTCCAGCCATACACAGCCTAGGACCCTTTCGGGGACATGGGTCACTGACGACCTAGCAAGAGTCTGGGGCGAAGAGAAAGCAAACGCCAGGCACCGGCTGAGGTTCTGGAGACGGACGTGAGGCCTCACCAAGGGTGCCTCGACCAGGACCGGCTGGGAAAGCGGGAGCAAGCCAACAAACCCCCCCTGAGCAAGGCCAGGGTCCTCGCTGACTCCCCCAGCCCCGTGCGAGAGAGCAGCAGGGCCTTGATCTCTGGCTTCTTTGGCAGGAATGAGACACTGAAGACAAGGGCTCAGCCAAACACTCCCGAGAAGGAAGCGCCTGCTTCCGGACGGCGACAACAGCCGCCGGGCCTGGCCGGCACCCGGGGTCCTGCACCAGGACCCGGCCCGAGCAGCAGGCAGGAGCCCTCCCTGCATCCTGGCGACTGCTGCTGCCATGCTAGCGTCTTCAGTAGCCGGGGCGGCCTGGAGGGGCTAGAGGACGGATCGGGGGCGGCTCCCCACCCGCAGTGAGCCCCCGGGGTTTACGAGGGGCCCACGCGGGAAGGGCTCCCGCCATCAGAGCAGGAGCCCGCAAGCGTCTCTCCCACAAGCTCACCTTCAGTCTGCAGACACGCCTGACAGGTTGACACGCTGTTAAAATTTTACCATTTACGTAACAGCTCAGTTATTAACAGAGCCTCATTTGCACGTGTCAGAGGAAGAGAAAAATCACCTAATTAACCATTTTCCCCATCAGCAAAAGGAAGGGAGTCGTGCTGCCAATTTGTTTCCAACTCCTCTCTCCCACCCTCGGAATTCGCTCCCTTTAATCAGAGAAGATTTACAGTCCTCTGCCGTCAGGGACTGAGAAGGCTCCCCTTCCAATTACGGGTGTCTTAAGTAGCCAACTTGAACGGTGTCCTTCGAAGCACGGAAGCCCGCCACCAAGGGGAGACCGCATCCACCGTGTCCAGCAGACGCAGACGGCTCTGCCCCTGAAGGACCGTCCACGCTGGGGGCCGCTCGAAGGCCAGACAGCGCCCGGCCGTGTGCAGGGAGACAAGGAAGAACACAGACAGCCTTCCCCATCAGCCCGCCCAGGGGAGCAACTGTTCCGATGCTGGTCTGCCAGGCCACGCGGCCCCAAGCCAGCACGGCGCCTGACGGCTCGATGGCAGCAGGAAAGGGGGGCACCTCCCCAGCATGGGGCAGGCAGCAGAGGGAGCCCGGAAGGCCCCGTTCACCCGGAGCCTTGCACCTCCGACGTGGTCCTCTCAGGGCCTCGGACTCCTCTTCTGGAACATAGGACACAAGACAGAATCGCCAAGGGGAGTGAGGACAACACCGCGGGGTCACACTCCAGGCCCCACGTGCACAGCCACCGGGAACCCAGCGTTGCAGGGTTGGCCCTTGGCCACACCTGGTTCTCCCCTGCCCTCTCCTCCTCTGGTTCTCCCCCGGCGCCCTCGGCCAGAGACCCCTCCACACGTGGATTAAGTCTTACTCAACGTCAAGGTCACCCGCTTGCTGGGGGGGGGGGGGGGGGGGCGGGCAACACCCCTGACAACCCCCACCCGGCCCAGGTGGGCCCCCTGCCCGCCTGCATGGTGTTCCAGGCTGGTCCCCCTCAGCACTGGTACAGCGAGTGGCTCCCCGCCGATCACCAACTCCGGAAGGGCACAGACACGCCGCTCGAGCATATGGTGCTGGGAAGCGCTCAGTGACCACGCTCCTGAATGACGATAAATGGAGGATGATGCGAGGGACGGGGAAGAAGAAACAAAGCTCACCGGACACCTCCCTCCCGCGTCCATCGGACACAGGTGGGGTTCCCGGTGATCAGACAACAGACGCCGCAAGGAGCCCCCAGGGAGAGCCCACCACCCAGTGCACGCGGAGGCTCAGAATGAACACAGCGGCTCCGGTACGTTCTCAGGAGCCGCAAACCACCTACGCCCCCAGCAGACTGTGGGTCAGGAAAAGACAGGGAGGTGCAGGGAGGGCACAGCCCTCAACGCCGCACAGCAGACCAAACCACACGACGAGGAGTCCCCCAGCGTCCCGGGACAGGCTGACAGTCACACAACGGTGTCCCGGACTCTGGGGACGTGGTGGGGAGGGCACGGGACAGGGGAGCCACCGTGCACTGAGTCCTCATCACAAGCTGCAAGACAGCCCCCCAGGCATGGGAGGAAAGGCCCCCAAGAACAAGCAGAGAAGGACACATGTAGCCAGTGTCTGAAAGCCACCGGGCAGGAGGAGACGACGTGAGTCCTTCGGCTGCGCGAGCAGAAGCATCTCCAGTCAGATGGGTAAAGACCGGAGCCCTCCAGCCTGACCGCTCAACAGGCAGTATGTCACTGAAGTCACTGACGCGGGCCAGGCCGGAGGAAGAGCAGGTGACAGCAGGCCCCTCCCGGCCCTCTCCAAGGGGAGCCGTCACCGACTGGAGGACAGACCAGGACGCGCGCGGTGCGGCCCACGGAGACCGCCGCTTTAGACCTGAGGCCACGCGTCACACACACCGCTGCCTGCGGGAGGCGGCCCTCCCCGGGGAGGGGCCGGGGCTCGCACGAGGAAGGATGAGATGCCGGCGGCAAGGAGGGCCACGCGACACGCTTTCGTGGAGCCGGTTCCCCTTAAGCCAGCTCTTTGGTTTAAATGAATTTACTCCTCATTAAATTCTTCACCTGAAAACACAGCCGTTTGATACTTACATGCTTCATTCTGACACCGAGGGCCTTCTGTGGGGAAGACAGAGCCACCAAATCCCACCGTAATTATCCCAACACAGGTGAGCCTGCGTTGGCGCGGCACACAAATCACCCAGCCCCGCCGTGGGGCCTCGGGCAGCCCGCCTCCACCGCCCACGCGGGGTGCAAACGGCAAGCTCAGGGGCTCCCCGAGCCCGGTGTCCGCGTAGTCCTAAAATGCCACCCAGAGGACTCCTCCTGGAGCACAGGTAGGGGACAGCCCGCCTCCGGCACAGAAACACGAGGAGACTCAGTCTGTCTGCAGCCACCAGAAGGGTCCTGCCTGTCCAGGCCGGACGCTGGAACAAGGGAGGGACCCGCCACTTTCCCAAAGCCATCGGTGCTGAGACTTACTGCCACCACAGCCCCGGGCGGCTCCTCCCTGAGAGTACGACACGGGCCCATCTTGGGGCTTGTCCCGTGCGAACAAGGAGGGTGCTCCCCAGTGCCAGGCGGTAAGTACCGTGAAGAAGACGAGAGCACAGGGGCCAACCTAACCAAGCGGGGACAGAAGGCAGTGCCAGGGGGCCAGCCAGGCACAGGGACAAAACAGGGCGTGGTGAGCGTAGAGGGCCTCAGCGAGCTCAGGGAGCACCGGGGGGCCAGCAGGTGGGCCCCCCAGGTCAGAGCAGGGCTCAGATGCCACAGAGAGTAAGGGCCCCTCCGGAGAAGGGGTGTGGGGACAAGAGCAGCAGCGGGGGGGCAGTTCTGCTGACGGGACGGGGTTCAGGCCAAGCAGGGTGGCCCTGAGGCCGCTACGTCACCCTGACGAGGCAGAGTCCAGACAGGGTGAAGCCCTTTCTCCCCACAACCCCCTGGCTCCCCCAGGCAGCGGCCTGTCCCTCTCGACAAGGCAGGACCCGGACCTCCCAGTCGCACTCCAGAGAGACACAACCCTCCAGACAGGGTCTCAAGAGCAGCCCGCCTCAGCAGCGAAGGCGCCCGGCCCGCGTCAACACCCAAGACCCGCACTCCCACCCAGCCCCACTGGCCCCAGCTCGGCCCCGTGGGGTCAGAGGCCCTCTCTCCTCCTGTCCCGCACCCCGAACACGGGAGAGGACACACAGTCCAGGAAAGGCCCTCCCCCCTGCCCCCAACCAGCACAGACGCTGCAGTACCCCGGAGCGGACCCCTGCCCTGCATGGGAGGCCCACGGGAGCTCCGGAGCGAGCCGGCAAGGCGGCCACCGCCCGTAGCTCTGCCGACACGCCAACCGCCTCCCCTCTGCCTGCCTTAGCTCTGAAGCAGCCGGCAGCCGGTGTGGGTGCTGGAGCGGTACCCTCGGGTGGGACGCAGGACAAGCCCAGGCCTCTCCCTCTGTGGGCTCTACGAGAGGTTCCCGGGAAAAACACGTCACTTGGCCCCGGCAGCCCCGCGTCCGCCTGTCCATCCGTTCTCTTTCCATCCCCAGAGGTGTCGGCTCACCTAGGCTCTCCCCACGGGCAGTGCTGTCTTAGTCTCCCTCCCATGCCTCAGGGCGCCACACACGCACCTGGCCCCTGCCCAGCTGTGCCTGGGCCCTGGAGACCAGCGCTCGGGCCTAGCGTAGGCCCTGTGGATAGAGCGCTCCGCTCCTCTGTCGGGGAAGCCGAGGGACAGGCAGACACAGGGCGCAGGACACGCCTTCCCAAGAAAACCCCTCCTCCTCAGCCCCCCCCCCCCCCGCCCCCAGACGGCAGGAGGCCTGCCACCTCAATTGCGATGTGGCAGCATCTGTTTGCAGCCTGTAAGAGAAAAGCCTCGAGTTACTCCCATCCGGGGGTTGACAAAGCACCGTGGGTGACCCCACGCTGCCAGACAGATGTGGCCCACGAGCCCCCTAAGCCAAGGCCCGGCTCTGATCCCGCCAGGGAGTGAGCCGCCAGCCCCCGCCCCCGAGAGGGTGCTGCTGTGGAGACGCCCAGGCCGGCCCACACCAGCTGTGTATGGGACGCGTGGAGACGCGTGGGGACCGGAACTGAAGCGAGCCAGCCGAGGACCGCCACGGTGAACCCTCAAAGGGGTCGACGCAGGGACCCTGCGGAGGGCAGGCGCTCCACGCAAAGGCCATCGCTGCTCAGCGCCCAGCAGCCCGGGCGCCCCAAACCCTGGCAGCCGGAGGAAACTATGGTGAAGCAGGGCACCAGGGGCCCGGCGCAGCGCCACGGCCGCGGGCCGGTCCCCGACGAGGCTCCAGCAGGCCCTGGGCAGTCGGGGTCAGTCAGACCCCGCCGCGGGGTGGGTGGAGGCAGACAGGAGGCCAGGGGGCTCCCTGCTCCCCACGGGGGCCTTGGCGACTCCCCGGGTCCGCCTTCCTGGAGAGAGTAACCGGCCGTCCGCTTTTCTCATCTTTCAACGGCTGCCCTTCGCTGTGGCCAAGGCGCTGGGACTGGGGCCGCTCTCCCCTCCCCACCCTCTGGGCTCTGCCCACCCTGCGGGGGACCCTCGGCTGTGAGTGCTGCTGGCTCACTGCTTCCTTGTCTCCCCACGGAGGGGCCAGCGCCCCAGACCTGCCCTGCTCGCTGCCCGAGACAAGCGCGGGTCACACAGCTGACGCGCCACGCCATTCTCACCCTCAGCACCAGCTCGGTTCCGTCTCAGGACGAGACTCAGGGAGGCACAGGCGCCAGCGCCGGGAAGCGCTCCCACTTGAAATCGCCACAGGGCTGGGCTGTCGCAGCTGGGGAGCCACGGCGCAGAGCCACGGCAGCTCCTCCACGGGCACCGGGAACCCGCTGGACGGCCCGGCGCTCTGCCGTCTGGGGCTCTCCACCCACCCCAGACCGGGACACGGTCGAGGGTCCCTGCGGCCTTCAGGCTGCGTCCACGGGCAACACCCAGGGCCCAGCACCACGGAGGAGCCGGCCCCGCGGCGAGCGGGGGACACAGCGCCCTTCAAGAGGCCCTGTCCGGCCACCTGCAGCACAGGGGACAAGGCTCCCTTCCAGGTGTTCAGATTACACCTATTTTAAAACCTGCTGACCAAAAACCCCAAAATGGATCACTTTTAAGTAGAAGCGAATGCTGGAGAGTTTCATTACATACGATAACGTTTCTATTAAAACAGAACAAGCTCGGGGGCTCTATCAAACCCGTTCCGGTGGGATTCGTGTCCGCTGTAATCCGGCATTCAGGCTCCGTCTCATTAACATAGCAGGCTTAATTGGCGTTTCATGCCTGCTTTGTGCCTCCAAAATGAGCAAGGTGTAATTATGGTAAAAAGAGCTCTCCGCCGGTTAGCTTCTCATTCATGTCTTTCATAGCCTCCGACGAAGCACAGATGTTCCATTGGACGACAGAGGAGGATGAGCGGCTTTCAAATGACTCCTTTTTAGCTTAAAACTTTATTTAAAATAAAGCGTTATTTAAGTGAAATTTACAACACAGTGTTTCTTTGCCTTTGTCTTACTCGCTATAGGGCAGTAACTTTCAAAAGCTGGTTCCGCGTAATTTGATTTTTCATTTTCAAATGAACATCTGTGTTTAGGTCTAAAAAGCTCTTTGTTTAAACATACAGAGCCCTAGGAAGGGTCTGAACAAAGCCCTCCTCTGTAAACACTTGATTACCAGGAAGGCCTGCTTTTCAGAGAGATCCAGGGGTTGGCAGGTCCGGGGGAGGCTCGTGGGCTCACGTTCCTTCCAGTGGGTAGAAAACTTTCCTCTTTTCAGAGCAAGAACAACAAAGGCGCTCCGGCTGGTGACCGCTTGGGCTCAGCACTCCGTCCACGGTGTGGACAGAGCAGGAGGAGAGGGCTGCCAGACCAGACGCTCTGGTCTCCAAGGAGAAGTGGTCTCGGCAAAGGTGGCCCAATCAGACCCCACTCCCCCTTCACAGGCCTGTGTCCACAGGCCACAGGCATCCCCGGGAGGGGGCTTCGGCAGGGCCTCCCCGGGCTCCCTGCACCCACAGCCCCCGCGGGCAGGCCTGCCTCTGGAGACCCCGTCACCTCACACCCACCCAGACGGAGCCCTTGAAGGTGGGAGCCCAGCTTTGCTCCTGAACTGGAGCAGGCCCTTGAACGTCTACGCCTGGCACAAGGCCACCGGAGGCACGCCCAGGATCGGGTGCAGAAAAATGATTCTATGAGCATGCGACACGAGTGAAACGTGAAGTCAAGCCCCACCAAGACACTCAGAAATGGGGGGTCCCGGCGGCTGGGCAGGAACTCACAAGCCTGCGTGGCACGGGGGCGAGGGACACAGGGCCAGCCCCACAGCATCTGCAGCCTGCTCCGGGCTGTCCGCGCACAGCACGAGTGAACTGCGTCCTCTGGACGCTGACACCCCTCGTCCTGGTGAGCGTGGGAAGTTTAGCACAGGCTCACTGCCGCAGCGTGGGTGTAAATAGTTTGCAACACTTCTGTGTTTCTACAGCGCTAAATTTAGAAACCTCTAAATAAAACCCACGGAGAGTGTTGCAATAATATACATTTTTTAAACTCACTAATTGAATGTTGCCATTACAAGTGCTATTTTGGACCATCTGCTAAATATGTAATTTAGGAATTAAGATTCATATCTTACAGGATACGCTAATTATTCCTTTGAATGCATCCGGGGACTTCCGAACACACATGAGAAGTCCTGGGTGAGCGACAGTAACATGCCATGTTCCACGGTGCGGGGTCAGGGCCACGACAGGGGCACCAGCAGGGGCTCAGCACAGCCACGAGCCATCAAAGCCCGGGGACAGATAGGCAGTGAGGGTCACGAGGCGGCACCTGTCCAGTCCCAGAAATGGTCTGTTCCGGACAGAAAAGCAACAGGAAATTCCCCGTGTTAATAAACCAAAGCCTTTCTCGCGAGGCTTCCTGAATGCACACAGCATTCACAAGTCCAACACCTTACCCCATCCCCAGAAAATAATCTCCAATAATAATAATCCCCAAATAATCCTAAACCCTCGTCTGGCTGCCACACTGTGAGTTAGTGACCGTGCTGTACCCCGGGCCCCACACACAGCAGGCGCCCCCAACGCGTGACGGGGACTGCCCCCATTCGCGCGGTACAGCATCCAGACAACCCGCCAGGAGCCATGCCCAAACGTCAGGCAGACCCCGCGGGGGCTTCGTGAGACCGGGAGCAGCACAACAGTCCCTCCTTTCACGCGATGCTCTACTTCTGTTAACACGGTCCGGGAAAGTTTACTTTCAGCATCACAGCACAAGCAGGGAGGCGGTCCTCACCACTCGGACGGGACCGTGGCGCGGCAGACGGGGCCCCTCCTCCGTTCTCACCGTAGGCAGCGGTTTGGTCGCAAAGGTCTCTCCTGTGTCCCCAATAAAATTCACTGTGCCAAAGGATACATCGTTTCGGCCCATCACGATGCTTCAGGGCTCTCCCCTACGTTTCACCAAGCAGTAAACTGTCTGTATCAAGACCTCCATGCCGCCAGCCTGGGCAAAGCCCTCAGGACACGCCGTGGGAGAGACGCTCGGTGCATTTCACACCGTCCCCAGGAGGCTCAGCAAGCCCCCGAGATCCTTCTCTCTCCCACTCCCTGGCACCCTGCACACAATTGGGAGACAGAACCCCAACCAGGAAACAGTAAAATATTAAAAGGCAGAGAAAAGGGGCGCCTGGGTGGCCCAGTCGGTTAAGCGTCCAACTTCGGCTCAGGTCACGATCTCGCAGTCTGTGAGTTCGAGCCCCGCGTTGGGCTCTGTGCTGGCAGCTGGGAGCCTGGAGCCCGCTTCGGATTCTGGGTCTCCCTCTCTCTCTGCCCCTCCCCTGCTCACACACTGTCTCTGTTCCAAAAATAAAAAACATTTTTAAAAGAATTAAAAAAAAAAAAGCAAAGAAAATTTTCATGTGAAGTCCCTACAGCACAATAAGACCAAGTCATTGGGGGGAAAGTGACTTGAACACAGAAGAGGGGCAGAGAGGAAACACCAACAGGGAGAGACCTCACCTCGAGAGTCCACCACGTGCACCGCACCCCACCCCCCATCCCCCCACCCCCGCCTCAGCGGCGAGGGTGGGGCGTCGTCGGCCACGGGCAAGCCCACCAGTCAGACGGGGCTCACTGCAGCCCTCCTCCACAGCTCCCGCAGCACCCTCACTGGACGACGGGATGACCTCGCAAGCCCGTGGTGCCGGGCACCTGGTGCTGGCCCGGGTCAAGGAGCTGTGCCCCACGTGACAGGGGCAGGGTGTCCCTCCAGTCCCAAGAGAAAAGAAATCAGTGAGGCTGCGGGCAGAGGGAGGGACGGGGAGAGGGAAGGGAGACCACGGGCCTTCACCTTCGGAGGGATTAAAAGAGGAGGAACCAAATGCAAACGGATGTGGGAAGTCCGAGGGAAGAAAACAGGCTCCACTCGGTGCCCTCAGGGAGGCTACACAAATCCACCGTCAGCAGGCACAGACAGATCTGGACGGAAAGCGCGTGCCAGCGGGGCTGGGAGGTCGAGCCCTGGAAACCACCCCGCGCACCACCCACAGCCCCACGAGAACGGCTGAGAGCACAGGACCGCCAGGGCTGAGGACAGGCAGGGCACAAGTGGCCGGCAAGCTCACACGCGGCTGGTACGCGCAGAGCGGTCGGCGCTTTCTCGAGTTACACGTACGGTGGGAGCCAGCCTCCCGCCCCCAGAGAAAAGAAATCCAGTCCCGAGAAAAGAAAACTCCTTCACACGCAGCCAGTGTGGAATTCATTCAACTGCACCAAACGCCAAGGCAACAAAGACGTCCTCCACCTGAGAAATGGAGGAGTGAGCTATGGGCCCTGCGCACAATGGAGCACACCTCAGGCGGACAGGGCGGCGAACCGGGGTTCGTGCAAAAGCACCGATTCTTGCGTGTGTTTCGATACGTGCAAGAAGCCAGACCCAGGAGCCCACAGGCTGTAGGATTATTCCCACAGCACTCCGGAGACGGCAAGGCTACAGGGGCAGGATGCCCTCGGGGGGGGGGGAGGGGGGGTGCATATAGGGTGAGGGGCGTGGGGAGGGTCGGCCACCAGGCAGGTCTGGGGGCTGCGTGGGCCGTGCCTCACCAGGCTGGGGGCGGAGATGGAGTGGGCTGTGCCCGGCGGCACCAGGGATGGATACGGAGAAGCAAGGGACGCAGGGCCCAAGCCGCGGGAGGCGGTGCTCCGAGGGGCGCTCCGCGGCCACAGACGGGAAGGCCTCCATACAAACCCACGCTGCGGATTCCCAGGCAGCGATCGGGGACGTCACGTGCTCCAAGGCTGAGCCAGGAAGGAACCAGACGGCACGCAATGATGCCAGCCTGTCAATGTATCGGAGGAGCACACTGAAATCACGGAGGTGAGCGTGACCCTGGGGGTGCTGGGCTCCCAACAGGGGCAGCGGGAGGACCCCAGGTTCTTCAGCACACACAGAGTTAAACGCAACGTGTGTATGTGCACAGCGCCAGGGCTCACCAGCTTGGGGCACTCACGGCGGGAGGGGCACACGCACACCTCACACCCGGGCCCTCGTGCTTCATCAAAAGGAACCAGAGATCCTTGGAAGAGTGGTGGGTTCCCAAAAGGGGCAGGGAGAGTCAGAGCATCTTACTGGCCCAGAAAGAAGAGAAATGCTCACCCAAAGACGAGGGCAGATCAGAAAGGCACAAGAGCCAGGGCGCCTGGGTGGCTCACTCGGTCAAGTGTCCGACTCTCGATTTCGGCTCGGGTCACGATCTCACGGTTCATGAGATCGAGCCCCGTGTCTGGCTCTGTGCCGACGGTGCAGAGTCTGCTTGGGATTCTCTCTCTCCCTCTCTCTCTGCACCTCCTCCACTCACTCTCTAAACAAATAAGTAAGTAAATAAACAAGCTTGAAAACAAAACAAAACAAAAAAAAGGCACAAGAGCCAAGAGAAAGACCTCCCAGTGACCTGAGCTAAAACCTTCTGGGCAAAACAAATCAGTGCAATGCTCTCTATCGTCCAAAGTGACATAAACGTCCCCAAGTCCGTAGAGCTAAACCGAGAAGGGCGCGACTCCTTACCTAAGAATCCCATGAATCAACGTGGAAGAAACGGGACAGAGAGCAAGTCACCCCGTCGCACCACAGCAGTAAGTGCCGCACACAGGATCCTCCGATGAACGCTCAGAGTTAGTAAGACGCGGAGAGCAAACAGGCTACTGACACCCAAAGGCCTCTCCCGAGGCAGTTGTTAATCACGAAGGAAACGCCCCAGCCTCGCAGCGGGAAGACACGCAATCAAGGCCGACGGGACAGACAGGTGGGCACCACCGTGCGCCCCGCCACCGTGCTCTGCGAAGGCACAGCCTGGCTTTTGTGGTTTTCTGCCCCAAAATGCATCCCCTCGATCGAATCATGGTGAAAACTCAGGCCCCAACCTCAGGACGTTCTACAAAATACCCGGGCGTGCTCCTCGTGAAGAGCAGGAGAGACGGAGAGGCCGCCCCAGGTGGAAGACGCTGAGCGGCAGCAGGCACGTGGCGTGGGCCGGGGCCCCGGGTGGGAGAAGCGCACGGCGGGAGACCGGCGCTGTCCCAGCGCTCCACTACGTAGTGGTGAATCACGACACAGCGGTGATGCAGGAAGCCGGAAGGGCGCGAGGGGCGTACCAAACGCCGCACGAGTTCTGCAACGTGTCTGTCAGTCTAAGCTATTTCGAACTAAAGTTTTTTCAAAGAACGCACAAAACACACGTCTGAAAAATAAAACGGTGAACGACCCAACGGCACCACCACCCAAATGCCAGGCCAGTGTGCCCTCAGGCTGGGAGAGCCCCGGGGGTCTCGTCACAGGAGGCCCAGCCCCCGCCCGCAGCACAACGCAGGCCTGTGAGTGGCGCACCCTGTCCTCAGCAGGGGCGACGTGCGGACACGGCGCGTGGGGAGGCACGTCTCAACCCGCTTCTGGCATCCGTCTCCGGGGCTGCCCCCCAGCCGCATCACAGAGACGACAGACACGTCACCAGGCTGGGCACTCCTATGATTTGGACGGTGGTTTTTCAACAGGGCCCAACGGGACAAGCCTGGCCCAAAGCCTGTCTCCGTCAACAAAGTTCTCCCAGAACACGGCCAGGCGGGTTAGAACACGTACCGTCTCCGGTTGCTTCCGTGCCCCAATGACAGAGCTGAGCACTGGTGACGGAGCCCCTGTGCCCCACGAGCCCTGCGTGGGTCCATGTGTGGCTCTTTACAGAAAAGGTCTGCTGCCCTGTACGCTGAGGCCAACAGGTGGCACTGACCTTACAATCACAAGGGTCCACACAGAGGTTTCCGGGGTGCACCCCTGCCTTATTCAGAGCATCTTTCCGGAAGTCCCCGCCCTCGGGACAGGATGCGCAGCGGTCCCGGGGCTGCACTGAGCCAAGAGCTGAGAACCAGGGCCGTGGCAAAGAGGAGACACCACAGACCAACCGGGTTACAGCACTTGTCTTCTTGTCCGCGGCCACCTGCTCGCCCCAGCTCACACCCAGAGACACAAGGCGGGGGCCGCGTGGCCGGACGCGGGCCTGCAGTGCTCTCAACCGCCCCGCGATACACTCAGGTGGTGGGCCCAGCCCGTCAGGCCACAGGCCACGCCTCCAACCCTGCAGCCACGTGCCCAGCCTCAGCCGGGAGGAGGCGGGACCCCACCTCGGGGGACAGGAGGCAGTGAGTGGCGAATCAGGCGACACTTTGGATGGTCTGGGAAGAGGAACCGTGGGGCTGACCCAGGAAAGCGCCATGGGGGATGGGGCCGTGCACAAGAGCCTTGGAGGAGGAGGCGCATCTGGGAACCAGGAGATCCCCTCCCTAAGCACACCCCTTTCAGCCGTCCCCACCCCCTGGGGACAGAAGAGTGGCCCATAGTCTTGGCACACCAGCTGCTTCTTCACCCAACACCCTGCTTCTCTGCGCGCACAGGAAGGACTTAACATTATCCGCTGACGTCTGACGGCTCCCGGGGGACCCCACCCCCACCCCACGTGCCTTCCACGGTCCAGCGAACCCCTGTCCACACTAGCAGGAGCCAGCTCAGCACAGTGCAGCTAACACACCGGTGCGGCCTGCCCTCCAGGAGTCACGACGCACTGCGACAGCCCCGTGACGAGTACGGGCAGGGGGATTAGCAAGTGACAGGTCCTAAGCACGAAGCGTCCGGTTATCAGTGGGGCACCACGGCCTCTGGGGCAAAATATTTCATTTTTATGTGCCAGCCCGCCAAGAATTCCAGGGTGCTCAGCACCCCAGCCCTGTGCACGGCAGCCCCTGGGGGCACCTCCTCCCCCACCCCCACACTTCCCAGCAGGCCGTGGGCGGCAGCTTCCAAACACCAGGGCAAGACCACACCACCCAACTCCGAGAGCCCCTGCCCCCCCCCCCCCCACAGTCCTGCTTAGGCCCCCAGCACAGACCCACACCAGAGCGCCTGCCAGGACTGAGCGGCCTGCTTCTGGCCTGTCCGTCCCTGGCCTGCAGTGAACTGAACCACGGGCCAGAGAACAGAGACACCTCGACCCTTGCTGGGGCCCGGTCCCAGAACTTGACCTGCACCCAACACACAGGGTGTGGCCGTGGCCCCCAGTCTGACCCGCACACTGTGGAGGCCGGGCCCCCCCTCCCTCCTCACAAGCAGGGCTTCTCACTGCGTGCGAGCAGACTGTCGCAGGTGGGACAGCCACAGGAACCCCGGGAGTGCACACACATCAAACGACCCCAAATGGGCACGAGCGCTGCTGGGTCCACAGGGGCCGAGGACCAGGGACATATATCTCCTGCCTTCTTACTCTCTCCCAAGCCAGCGCGACAGAACCTGTCCCTCCTAACAGACCCTCAGAGCCCAGGCTTCGTGGACCACGTGACGCGGTGCAAACACACAGCCCTGCTCAGATTCCGCCTTCCCTGGAAAGGTGCGTGCTGGGTGGTTCTGGAAGGTGCGTCCCGTCACCCCTGCTCCTCTCCAGCGTCTATTGCTCATGTGCTCAGGGGCCTCCAGGAAGCAGGCTCTGTCCCAAACCCGGCAGCCCGGTGGCCCTCCCCTTCCCAAACCCACGTCAGACCAAACAGGTTAAACAAAGGCCGCAGACGGGCCGTCTGGCACGCCACTGCTGTGTGCATCGCAGCTTGTTTTCAGAAGAGAAAGCTTCCTCTTCACGCAGTTCTGCGTCTTTCCTCTGGGCTCTTTGCAGACCAGGGCTGGGGGCCGTTGGTCAAGACCCCAGACTCCCCGTGCCTGCTCTCCAGCAACCAGCCTCGAGGAGACGCTGCTGGCCAACCGCTTCACAAACCTCTGCGTGGACACCCGGGGGTTCGCAGGGCTGCAAGGTGCACCGGGCGCCCAGGACCCCGGCCGGGGGGCGTGTCTACGAGGAAGGGGGTTCCCACGGCAGTGCCCCCGCCCCCGGCTTCTCTCTTATCCCGTCCAACCCTCCCTCCTTTCCGTCACCATCCTCCCCCTACTTGAAGGTCAGAACGAGGGGCCCCCCTTTCCGCCCCGAGGCCGCGCCCCCCCCCCCACGCCCCTGGGGCCCATCTCCCATCACTCCCGATGAAAGTCCGCGCGGCACCCAGGCACGGGGCAAGGGCTTTCCTCGGCCCCCAGCACAGTGCGAGGCCGGGCTGTCACAGGGCACACACCCGCCGTGCTTGGGACAGAGCCGCAAGATGCCGCCCAAAGAGGCTCTCTGGTTCAGGACCCCGGGCTCGGTCACGGTTGGCCCCAGCCAACGCTCCCTGGGGCCTCTGACCTGGTGGGAAGGGGACAGTGCCAAGCTCCGGCCCACACACAGGAGTCAGCGGCTGGTGCTCAAAAGAGGGACAAGGGCTGGAGATCTGGGAGGTGGTCCGAGCCGAGAGACAACGTGGCCCGGAACCCAGGGTGCCGCGGAGGGAGGCGAGCCCCGCGCCCGCCTCCGGAGACAACAGCCTCTCCCTGGCAGCATCCACAGCCACGCTCCACTCACCTGCTGGGCACCCTGTTCCCCTCGAAGAGGCCCGTCCACCTCGTCTAGGGACGATCCTGAGGCGTCCCCACCCCACTCTCTAATCCAGGTCCGACACCAGCTGGGCCCTCCCATCCCCGCCGGGCGTCTCTCCTGGAAGGCCACAGAAGCACCTCAGGTCTGCACAGCCCCAGGGCCTGCGGCACTCCTGTTCCTACTCCCAAGTTCTCCAGATCAGTGCCCCGAACCACGGGAGCTCAAAGCTAGATGTCCAAGAGCCTCCCCCCGCAGTACCGTGCTGCCGGCTGGGCCCCATCTGACACCAAACTCCGGGACTACATCCGGACAGCACGTCCGCTCCCAGAACAGCCGTCGCTCTCCCGATCTCCACTGGCCTGTTCCCACTCCAATCACCCATCCCGCGCATCACACTACACGATACTTTGCAATAAAGCAGACTTCAGATCACATCACCCCGCCACCCAGCCCCCGCAAAAAACCCTCCACGACTTCCTCCCAGGCTGGAAGTACAGTCCGCACACCCGGGGCATGTGCCACCTACACATCAGCTCCACAAACCACATCCTCCGAAAGAGGACCGTGGTCCACCGAGGCTGCGCACCGACACAACTCACAAAACACCAGGAGGACCCGAGGGAGCACCGCCAGCTGCCAGAACCATCCCTGAGACGTGGACAGACAGCCCACGGGGCCCTCGTGCCCGAGACTGGGGGAGATGCCTACAGGATGGACAGACGCCCCTCCCCGGCCCCCCCCTGCTGCATGGCAGGAGCCGGATGCCTCCCCTGCCGCCTCCCTTGCATGCACCCTGGCTTGGCCTCCCCCCGCCCCTGATGACACGGGGTCCTCCCTCCCTCTGTTTCCCCAACAACGCAAAGCCGAGACTTTTCTAACACATAAGACATTATAATTATCTCGGCACATCATTCCAAATTTGTAAACAGGAGCATGTGCTGGAGACGGGGAGGGGAGGCAAGGGGAGGGACAGAGGTGGAGGAGGATGCCACCTCAAAGCCGCATCGGGCATTCAACCTGAGCGGAAGCTGCCTCCCAACGCCTCCCGGGCGAGATGGCCCCGGTTTGTGCGGCCTCCAGGGACAGTGCACAGACAAGGTCCTTCACTCGTCCGGCCCTGCCCACACGACTGTGCACAGAGACCAGAGGTGGAGCCCAGCAAGGGCAGCAGAGCGGCCTCCGGCGTGGAGCGTAGGCCCCGCGAGGACGTGGACACAGATACCCGCCCCTACGCCAATGGGCCTGCCAGCGTGGAGGGTCCACGGGCGGCTGCAAGGGAGACAGGAGGGCTGTGAACAACCACACGCCGCCACTCGGGCCGGCGGAGCCTGGGAGCACTCGCCCCCGCCTGGCGCTCCCAACAGCACAGCCTCACGGCCCGTGCGGGAAGCCCAGCAGGTTCGCGGACCTTCCTGCTTCTCAGCGTGAGCGTCTTGGCGCGGCGTGGAAGGACCAGGCAGAGCAGTCCCGGGCGGCAAGGGCCACCGCGCCAGGCACGTGCCTCCACCCGCCTCCCTGACTGCCCGTGAGCATCGTGAACCTCCACCCCCGGCAGCGGCCGACCGCCTGGCGCTGGCGTGCTGTGGAGACACACGGATGTGCGCACGGATAGACGAGGCAGATGGGGCAGGGACAGGAGGGAGGGCCACGGATACACGCACAGAGAAAAGCTGAGAAAAGTTCTGGAAAAAAACCCCAAGCTGTTAACAGCGATTGCCCTCGTGGGCGAGCCTGGCGGGTAGATCGCCACAGGCTTACGGGGGACGATAAGGAGTAATTCCTACTGTTTGTTTCTCGTTAAACAACTAACTGAGAAATACACAAACATCTCAGTGCAACTAAATAGCCCTGGTTGAGGCCAACAGACGGCCACTAGCGAGTCTCGGGGGCCCTGGTCGCGTGTGACTGTGGACAGGCCGCTTGGCCTCCTGGGCACCAGGACACTGATCTCTCCCGCAGACCCGGACCGCCAGGATGAGGTCAGAGTGCCGGTGTGGACACGGGCCTCCTCCGTCCTCCTTCAGCCACGCGGACGCGATCACCGAGAGAAGGTGGAGCGGGGTCTTCTCGGCACGAGGCAGGCGCAGGGGCACGAGGGCAGCTGGGGCCGGGACCCAACCGTGACGGGGAGCAGGGCACAGAGCACACGGATGCGCACAGACTCCACGCTGCCCGCGCACGACCTGTCCACTCCTGCTGCGCACCTCCAAACAGCCCAAGCAGCACATTCTAACTGTTGGATCACCGCCACTTAAAACTCTAAACTCCAGGCACTGAGTCCTGGAGCCCCAAACACACCCGGCAGGCTCGCGCCTGCTCCGGCCAGCTGGGAGCGAGGCAGCCGAGCGTCTCGAGGAGGCAGCACATCGCTGGGGCACTGACAGCAGCACCCCGGCCGGTCAGGGCGGGCCTCAGAGTCCTGCCCGCACACACCAGCAGTCACTGCCGGTAAAGGACAGACAGAACGCACACTCAGACGCACGCTCCAGAGCCCCACATCCGTCAACCAAGAGGCTGCTGCAGGGGACAGTCCCTGTTCTGTCCCTAGCAGCCCCGCTCCCCACATCCCCATGGGACCGTGTCCACCACACCCCGGCCACAGGGGTAAGCTAGCAAACAAGGGGGCACTGACGTGCCATCCCCGTCCGCCAAGCCGGCCCAGGGCAGCAAGGGACGAAATGAAGCTCAGTGACAAACCCCGGGCCACAGGTTCCAGGCCTCCGGCAGCTGAATGGCCAGCGGGCAGGGTGGGGAAGCAGGGGGGCGCCGGTTTTGCCCCCGGTCCTGTGACCGACACCGACTCCCCGGCCACTCGCAGAGATGACACGCTCTGGTCACCCAGGCTGGTCACAGCCAGGCTTCCTTCTCTTACGACTGACTCACCCACCCAGCGGCCCCAGGACCCTCTGGGCGCCAGACAGGGGTGCAGCCAGCAGGGCCTGGCTCCTGCAGGGACACACGCTGGGGAGAGACGGCCGTCCCAGGGGAGGCAGCAGCCCGAGCGGGGCGACAAATCTGAGCGAAGATTTATGGAGACACCTGGCGCTAGGAGCTGGACTTGAGGTAATTAAGCCTATTTCAGAGTGGGTTTGGCAGGAGGTGCCAAATCGATAGATCCCCTCCAGCCGCGTGTCCCTGCAGGTAAGGAATCAATCAGGCAAACGCTTCCAATCTGTTCCCGCTGAGCCAAGAAGCAAAGCTGTTTACCATTCATGCCCAGAAATGAATAAATAAAGCCACCAACTAGTCAGCACCCTCTGTTTCTCTGGCAAAAGCTTTTTAGTTACTTAAAGTCAGTGCCCCTGCGTGGTCCTCCATTAAAGCACAGACAGACGTAGAGAGGCGCACGCACGACGCGGGGGGAGAAGGGCCCCAGTCCCGGCCTGGACACTGCACAGCTCAGTCTACCGCAACTTCCGGGCCTGGGAAGACAGAAGAGAGTCGGCGGGTAGCTGCCAGGAGAGAGCACACCATCAGCGGCCCTGCCGCGGCCCTGCCCCTGCACACGGTGCTGGCAGGGCCCCACCTCTGAGTCGAGGCCCAGTCCAGAGGGAAAGCAGCCCCCCTTGGGTCGATCCAGCGGCACCCCAGAGCACAGGTGCCCCCCCCCCCCATGCCGAGCGGCCACGGACTGCCTGGGGGAGGGGAGAGAGAAGCCGGGGGCAGTGCCACCTGCCCCAGACCACGGCCTGCACACTAGAGGGCTAGACTGATGGCGACGTGGACCACGGCTGTGGAGGCCCCAGCAGAGCCCCATGCCTGTGACGCTGACGTGAGATGAAGCGAGCGAGGCACCCCGCTGAGCACCTTACGTGTATTAGCGCCCGAACCCTCCCATGGCCCCGAGAGGTGCTGCGGGTGCCCACCTCTCACAGGTGAGGGACTCACTGGTCAAGCTCAGCACCAGGGACTCGCAGGCGCAGGACCAGGCTCCGGACCCAGGTCTCGGACCATAGAAGCTTCTCTAACTCCTGGAGGGTCATCCCGAGAGCAGCAGCCACCTCCCCTTCAGACCCCCCAGCAGCTGTTTGGAGAGCAGGGGAGGCCAGGCCCCCCTGGGCGAGGCCTGAAGCAGGGGGTGTGTGAGAGGAAGGGAGAGGCGGGCGGCAAGAGGAAGGCGGCCATGCCCAGGCCAGGGGGCCCCAGGGAGGCAGGCATAGGGGGAAGGCCGGGGGACAGTGGCGGGCAGATGCGAGCACACACCCGATGCAGAGAAACTGGGCTCGGCATCCTTCACGAGTCCTCGCACACTCACAGAGAATGGGGCAGAGGCCGGCTGGGGAGAGCAAAGCGGTGACGGTGCCTTCCCTCAGCCGTTCAATCAGATACCCTGAGTTGGACGACATGGCCTACACGTAGCGTGAACCACCCTGCACTCTCCATCCCCGTGAGCGGAAGCACCCGTCCGGATGACTCGGCTCCTACCCGGCGAGGAACCAGTGTGCGGGTCCTGAGAGCATCCACACGGGAGCAGATAACTCGCCAACCCTCTCACCCAGGCGGGAGGAGGCCGAGCAAGTCCTCAACACATCATCTCCAGGCTGGGTACGGGTCCTGCCTCAGTTTCCATCCACTGGCTTCCTGGGGCCCTTCGCTGGCACCTCTTAAACTAAGGAGATACTATCAAGAAAGAGTCCTGACATTTGTCCAGCCTGGAAATCTCAGGAAAACAGACTCCCTGCCTGACAAGTCAGCTCAAAGCGTCTGTTGAAAAGTGAACCAGCACTCAGCTCGTGGGAGGCAGCCAATTAGTACCCAGCCCACTGTCCCTCCACCTGCTGACATGTGTGGTTCTGCAGATGAGAAGGGCCAGTGGCGGCCGGCCAACCCCTTCAAGTGGACGATGCTCCCGCCTGGGCGGGAGGAGCAGGGACCGGGGTCTCCCGCGAGGACTCTTGGTGGGTCACTGTAAGCGGGCTCCTCGGCGGTGGAGGGGCATGGCCCCCCTTTGCCCTGGCCCGGAGTGGACAGAAGTGTGGCCCAGGGACCAAAAACTCCCCCAGAGAGCAACTCACAGAGGGTCCCTGTTCACTGAACCAAAAATAAAAGAGACCAGACCTAAAAGCAGGGCATATTCAAATTTCCTTTGCAGATAAAGGAAGACCCAGGCCCTCCCAGACACACATACAAGGGGACCGCCTCTCCCACGGCAGGATGGACAGCCACCACGGGCCACTCCCCCACGTGTGGACCCTTCCCGGCATCGCCAGGCGAGGCACAGAGCAGCACAGCTCTGCCCCGAAGGCCCAAGCGCGATAAGGACCGGCTGATGTTGTCACCCCCGGGTTTGTAAACAGCAGGCTGCAGTAAGTCGCTTCTGCACGGAAGTCGTGAAACACCCGCACGTCAGCCCCACATCGAACACTTGGCCTTGGCGAGGCAGGCCAGGTCTGGCCACCGTGCCGCCCGCCCCTGGCTCCGGCCTCACCAGAAACCACACACCTCGCGATAAGTAACAGCAGCCTCACACTGCCAGAGACGCAGCTGATAAATTGTGTTCCTGTGCATCTAACAGGGCGCTTCAAACAAATGGCGAGTTAAAGCTCGGGACCTGTAACACAGCCGTCGATCCGAGTAATGACGCACACGTTCCGCAGGCAAGCCCGGGGGAAGGACAAACACAAGTGGGACCAGGACATCTGAGGCCCTGCCCCAGGGTCTCTCGCCAACGCTCCCATGGGGACGGCCTGCACAGTCAGCCACACGTGGGTCTCTCAGTCCCGCAGGTATCTGACGTGCCGTGGTGAGACCTGAGTGGGCCCCTGGTCCCAGGTGGGAACACCCAGGAGATGTGCCCATGGCATGGCGTCACAGGACACGCAGATGGGGCCCCGGGAGCGTGGAGGGGATGCCCCGGTGCCTCTGCAAGAAGACGCAGAAAGCCACGTGGAGAGCAGCGAGAAGACAAAGCCAGGGGCAGGAAAGTACACAGGACAGGCCAGCAGGCAGTGGCCCGGTCTCCGTGCATGGGGTGGGGGTAGGGGTGGGGGGGAGATGCAAGGAGAGAGAAGGGGGCCGGCCAAGGCGGTTCTGGGACAGGACAGTGTTCAGGGACCAGACCACGGGGAGGCAGCAGCACCACCGCCCAGAGAGGAGCCGGAGCAGGAGAAGGCGCTCCGCAGCCCTCTGTCAGGCCCGGGGGACACTGCCGCCAGCGTCAGGGCCCCGGGGGACACCGCCATCCACCACGGCGCATTCGCCGAGCCACTCCACCCCGGGGAGACGCCCACCCAGCAGGCTGCTTGCTGTGGGTCTCAGCGCCAAATTCCCACGGAGCTGGGCCAGAGAAAGGTGTTCTGGGGGACAGCAAAGTCTGGGGGTGCTGGGTGGTCACAAACCCCATTGTCCTCATGGGCACTGTTGGCCCTGGGAATGGCGGTCCAGAGAGCAGGACACGGCAAGAGTGGTCAGCGTGGGACCTGCTCTGGACGGGCTCCGAGCACTGGCTACGTGACCTTGAGCCCTCGGCTCTGCGGCTCACGCCCGAAGACCAAGGCTGGCGGCCACCTCCGGCGCCACGAGGGTGACCCCGAAGAACGCCGCCACACTCCTGACACACGGTGAGCGCCTGGTACACAGAATGCATTTCAACCACGGTGGGCGGATACGAGAACGCACTGAGGCCGCTTCAATTCTTGGGATTCGGAATCTGGTCCGAGGCATTCCCCAGCTCGGTTCCAGATCAATTTGGTTCCCATGAAGCCAGATGACTATTCCTCATACATCTCTGGTCCCAGACTAATTATTTCGCATTTCTGTAAGCGAACCGCATTTGTCAGCGGCGAGCTCAGCCACGTCCTGCAGCCGAGGGCCCTCTTGTCACACCGAACGGCTCTGCTTAAAACTGGCAGAGTGGTCAGCTGCGGAGTCCCGGGGCCAGGCTGCCGTCTGGAATGCGACACCGGTCACTAGGGGGGCCGGCGGCCGGGAGGCAGAAAAGCACAAGCCAGTCAAAGACCGAGGCGGTTCGGCTCCCACAAAACAACCTGCTCGTCAAGAAAGGATTCGCAGGAGCACAAAGTAGGAAGGCTGCTTCGAGAAAATGACAGTTGAGAGCAGCTGGGGGTGATCTGCTCGGACGGCCACAGAGACCTCTCTGATGGAGGCCACCAGATCACGAGTCCTTAACGGAGAGCACTGCCCGAGGCAACCCAGTCACGCCTGCACGCAGAAGAGCATTAACCTCTATCAGAGACAACACCGGGGATCGGGCCTGCGGCCTGGGCCGGCACGGGCTCGGGGACCAGCAGGAGCCCCCGAGTGGGCACCCCGTCAGCTCCCCGTGCCATCAGCTGGGCTGTCTGGCCGGCACTAAACCCCTCTGTCCCCCGAACTTGGGGAGGAGCCCGGGCAGCTGCTGGGATCGACCCCCTGCGGGAGGGTCCAGCTCCCCCTGGACCTCCCCATGCCCTGCAGCCCAGTCTGGCCACAGCCCACCCCCAAGGCCAGGCCAGGCCCCCCGCCGCCATCCCCAGAGGCAGCAATCACTCCGCCCTCACACGTGTGGGGATCCATTCTCCCTTCCCCACCTGCACCCCCCAACTGGCCACACGGGGGGTAAATTTGTGGGAAGCGAGGGCAGACACCAGAAGGTACCAGCGAGAGAGGGACAACCTCTCTCTCACGGCCTCAGCCCCAAGAGGTGTGTGCTTCAGAGGTGTCTCAGGCCATACGGAGAGAGCCAAGTGGGGCCACAAGGCCCGGCCAGAGCAGAAACGACTCATCACCCACGCCCGGCAGCCTTCAGGGGAGGCTGACGCGAGAGGCCCCTGCAGAGGGTGAAAGTCGATCTGTGGGCAGCCAGCTCTCTGATCTCCTTTCTGGGCCCACAGCCAGCAGGAACTCGGCCCGAAAGCTGCCAAGAGCCTGGACTGAGTGGCATCGTCTCTGTGACGGGCCTGGCAGGACCCCTCGCAGAGGCAGCAGAGAGGGAAGCACCGTGTTCCAGCTCGGGGCCTGTGCACACTGGTTGTGTGTGGACAGCTACAGAACACAAGAGATTTCTCTCTGCGGGACACGCGCGTGCCCCGCCGCCACAGGGTCCGCAACACCCCATCTGTGGCCGTTTGACGGGCCACCGGCCGATGACAAGGATGCTGCGGAAAACGGTCTCCCAAGGCCCGGCTATACACAGGACTCCAGAACCCGAGGCCCCAAGGGCCTCCTCTCACACGGGGTAGAGAGGCCCCCGGTCCGCAGGGACGGCCAGGCCCACACGTGCATCTCTCTGACAGAGAAAGACAAGCACAGTGGACACACCCTGGGGCCCGGGGCTCGCTCTGCCCGCGGCCGGAGAAACCAACGGAGTTGTCTCTGCACACTCGAACGAGGTGGTCCTCGGAAGGGCTGCAGGGGGCGACGGGGGTGGGGGGCTCTCACACCGCAGCCCACTGCTCGGCTGACAGCCACCCCCGGGGGTCCGGCCTGCAGCACCACCGTCAGAGGACCGACAGACAGGCGGGGGGGCGGCAGGCCCAGGGGCCTCACAGCGTCGTCCCGTCAGACGATCGGGGCCCGGCAGAGGAGTGGGCGAGCCTGGGCCCGGGAGACCGAGAGGCAGGTGCCCCGAGGGCAAAGGACACCGCCACCTCAGTGACCCCTCGGTCAAAGCAGCCCCACGCGTCAGCAGGTGGACCTCCACAGGCACCACACCCTCTGCCCGAGACCCAGCCCGACTCCCATCCCTGAGACCCCACAGCGTGCCCCCGGCCCACCCAACCAGACACGCCGGCCCCTCTCGACGCCTGCTGTCGCTGGGAGCTCTGAGCCTCTTCCACGAGCAGAACAAGGACACGTCAGCTCCGGCCAGGAGCTCCACAGGGCTGCCCGTGTCGAAGGCCTGCTGGCGTCCACACGGCCAGCAGAGGCCAGCACAAGAGGGGGCGTGGCGGACAGATCAAGGAGCATCGGGACCGCTGGCCGTGGCTGCCTCCGGCTCTCCCTCTGGGGGCCAGAAGACAACTTCCCACCACCGGCAGAGCCCGCGACAATCACAGAGGACACAGACCGCGCGAGGAGAAAACCAAACACACCTGGGGGCGTGACCTGCGGGGTGGCCTACACGCTGCGGTCCTGCCCCCAGGACCCCTGGTAACCACGGCACTCTCCTGGAGGACCGTACCTATTCACGAGAAACTAGTACCTAATTTTTGAAGGTGTTTGGTAATGAACACTAGAACATATGACAGAGCGAATTACACACAGTCACAGATGGATACAGAGCAGCTCTCCGGGGTGGACACCAGCTGGGGGAGCCGGGATGTCCCCTGCTCGGGGGCCCGGGCGGCCCCCAACTGACCACGCGGGCGGCATGCAGATGCTCCCCACACCGCAGCCGCTGCGCTCTGGGCCGGAGGACACTTGGGACCAACGGAGACAAGCCGCGATCCGGGCCACCTCCCCACCGCAGCACCTTGCTGCCTCCCAAGGGGCACCTGGGGCTAAGTGGCAATTCTCTGCATGTGGAGGGGCCGTCAGCAGCCAGGGAAGCCCATCACCTTGAGCCACAAGGCCTGACACGGAGCGCACCAGCCCTCCCCCGGAACTCCCCCTTTCCCCAAACCCAGGCTGCTAGAGGCGCGTCTGTCCTCTCCCGTGGCACCGCGAGCTTCCGAAAGGGAAGACAGGCCATCCGCTCGTGCTGGGGCCCCACAGCCGGCCAGGCGCGCACGACACGGCCCGTGGTGGGGCCGCAGGCGACGGCATTCCCGGAGGGCTCCACAGAGGCCCGGCCACAAATGCTTACCGATGGAAGGGACCGCCGTTCTGAGGGCTCGCAAGGCGCACACCCCCTCATTCCTCTGGCTTTTATGAGAGGCTATATTAGATACGGCTCAAACATGATAAAACCTGTTACATTTACAGCAAGAAAATATGCGAAGATAATAAAATTAGCAGAGCATAGAAATGAGGTAATACTAAAAACATTCTCAGCTCTCCAACAGAAGCAGACAAGGTACGGCAGAGACTGCCCAACTGAAAGGAATTTAGACCCATTTAAAATTCAAAGTTTCAGGTCTTCTCCGTCGAGCCCTGTCCCTGGGGACCCCGAGCACAGCACCCAGGTCTCCTGCTCACCCTCCCAAACAGTGGCCTGGAACATTCTGGCTGCTCTGGCTGGGGTGACCACAGAGCAGCCCGGATGCATCCCTCCCTCAAACCTCACTCCCCCAAGGCCTCCCTTCGCCTGGCCTGGCTCTCAGACCTGAGGTTACACCGTGACAGCCGTGCTCATCGCTCAAGAAACGGTAACTGGCGGTCACGAGAGCCCAGGATCCCCACCCGAAACCCCACTTGAGACAAGCACTCACAACACCAGAGGCGAGTCGGGTGTTTTTAAGAGGCTGCTGAAGGGACGCGCCTCCACTCCCGCAGAGCACAGACTCACACCTCCTGATTCCGCACGGCCCTCTGGGCTCCACACTGCGGAGAGCACGAGACGAGGCAGACAGGACATCCGTGTGCATTTGTCCCAGGAGTCTGACCGCTGGGACAGCTCTTTCTTTGGGCCCATCTTACTTGGTCTCCTTTTGTTTTAGATTAATAGACATTATATTTTAGGGCAGTTTTATTTTTGTTTTATTTGAGAGAGAGAGAGTGGGAGTGTAAACATTCAAGGGAGAGAAGCAAAGGGGGGGGGGGAGAGAGGAGAGAGAGGAGAGAGACAGAGAGAGACAGGGAGAGAGAGAGAGAGAGAGAGAGAGAGAGAGAAACCCAAGCAGGTTCCACGTTCAGCACAGAGCCGGACGTGGGGCTCGATCTCACCACCGGGAGATCAAGAGAAGGACGCTCGACTGAGCCACCCAGGTGCCCCAGGCAGTTGTAGATTTACAGAAAACTGAGCAGAGCTTACCAAGTTCCCACAGACCTCCCACCTGATTCCCAACACTGACACGGCGTTAACTAAAGTCCATAGTTGACATGAGAGCTCACTTTTCTACAGATCGGGGCAGATGTGCAACGTGACCTGTCCACCTGGGTCATAAAGAACCATTTCACTGCCCTGCAAATCCACCATACCCCACCTGTGCATCCCCCACCAACCCCCCCACGGCACCCACCCGTCCTCTACCGGCTCCCTGGCCCTGCCTTTCCCAGAAGGCCACTCGGCTGGGATCACCCAGGGTGTGGCCTCTCCAGACTGGCTTCCTTCACGCAGTAACCTGGATCGAAGGTGCCTCCGCGTCGTTCTTGGCTTCGCGGCTCCCTTCTTTCCGGGGCAGAGTAAAACCCCACCGCCCGGATGGAGCCCGGTTGTCCACCAGCCACTGAAGGGCGTCCGGTTGCTGCCCGGGTTCGGTAATCACGGATAAAGCCGCTGCAAACCTCCGCGTGCAGGTCTGCGAGCACGCATGTTCTCACATGTTGGGACGTGACTGCAGGACCGCACGGCGAGACCGTGCTCGGTTTCGTAAGACACCAGGGTCCCTCTCGGAGCGGCCGCGGCATTCTGCGTCCCCGCTGCTCCCCGTCCCGCCAGCACCCGGCGGTGACGTGCTGTGGGCCGTGGCCCTTCTGACAGGCGGTGGTGGCCTCTCCTTGCTGTCTTGCTCCCCGTTTCCCTGACGGCACACGACGTGGAGCATGTTCCCGTGCGCGCCTGCCCTCCCACACGCGTTCTCCCCCGGCTTCTGCTCAGATCTCCTGCCTGTTAACTGGGTTGTTTCCTTACTGTTGAGCTTTAAGAGTTCTCTGCATGTTTTGGATAACAGTCCCTTATCAGAGGTATTCCCTCCTAGTCTGTGGTTTATCTTTTTACTCCCTTAACAGTTCCTTCCACAGAACAAAAGTTGATAATTTCAATTGAATTCACCTTATCAAGCTCTCCTCTCACGGATTATGCTTTCAATTTCATATCTAAAAAGTCATCGCCAAAGCAAAGGTCAGCCAGATTTGCTCCTGGCAGATTCCGGGACTTCTGTAAAAGGTGTGCACTTTACTTTTAGGTCCGTGATCCACTTGGGCTCACTTCTGTCACAAAGTCTGTGTCTAGATTTATCTTCCACATGTGGACGCCCAGTTGCCCCTGCGCCACGCATTAAAGAGACCATCTTTGCTCCTCTGTCACAGGTCGTCTGACTGTGTCCCGGGGTCGGTTTCTGGGCTGTCTGCTCCCCTCCCCTGACCGGCTTGTTCTTTCCCCAACACCGCGCTGTCCCGGGCGCTAGTGCTTGGTGGGGGATGTTGGCATCGAGTGGCCGTCCCTCGGACTTGGTGCCTCTCCTTCGGCACCATGTCGGCTGCTCTAGGTCTCCAGCTTCTCGTGAACAATAGACTCGGCTGGCCCACATCCACAGAGGAACGTGCTGGGACTTTAACTGGGTTAGTCAAGTTAAAAGGAAGGGAGTGGTGACGACGCTGAGTCTTTCCATCCAAGAACACACAGTCTCTCTGCCTTTATTTAGATCATCTCTGATTTCTCCCGTCACAGTTTTGTCGTGTTTCTCATGTGCACCTTGCACGTATCTGCCAGACGTACACCTGCTCATGTAAATAGTGCGTCTTCGATTTCAAATTCTAATCACGCGCTGCTGGTTACAGGACAGTGCTTGACTCGTACACGTCAACCTCGTGTCCTACAAGCCTGCCGTGATGGCTCAGTAGTTCCGAGACTTCTCCGGTTGAGTCTCCGGAATTTTCTATGGAGACAATTGTGTCATCTGCAGTTTTATTTCTTCCTTCCCACCGTACACACTCCCTTTTCCTGTCTGACTGCATCAGTAGGACTTCCAGCATGAAGCTGGACAGCCTCGACTTGTTCCCAATCTTGGTGACAAAGCCACTAGTTTCTCATAGGGATGAAAGACAGGAACACATGAGCACGAGAAGTCAGCTCTCTGCCACGATAAACAGAAAAACCTGCCCATTCAAACGGCATCAGTCCCCAAAGAGCTCAAGTGAGTTCAGCAGTTGTAAATGTCTCTAAGGCCGCATCCTCTCACTGAGGGCCGTTCTTGACCCCCAGAGGCCTATGCTCCCCAGGCACTCGGCGGCTGCCAAGGTCTCAACTCCAGCAGAAACCCAGTGGGAGCCGCCGCGAGCCCGGCCGGCCTGCCACACTCATCCCCCACACAGGAACACCTGGAAGGAAGCCCCACTCTGCTCCAGAAAAGCAGACATCACCTCCTTCAGACACCACAACGGGCGGCAAAGCAGGCCTTTTCTCTGAGATGCGGAGGAACACCTCCCCGAGAAAAAGCGAACTGGGCAGGTCTTCCCAAACGTTTAATGACGGTGCTCCTGACTTCAAAGGGAGAAACGTTACAAAATGCCCTCGACACTCCAATGAGGAACTCAAAGAAACACCGTAGAGAAAAGACCAGCCCCGGGGGGTGTCCAACAGCAGCACGACCCGCCACGAGGAGCTCTGAGCACCAGCGGGGGGGGGGGGGGGGGGCACCTGGCGCCCAGTCAGGAAAGTCTGTGCAGATCTGCGAGGTCCTCCTCTTCCGACTACACATCTGTTTGAGGCTGGACTTTTTCATATACTTCAGCTAGGAAACCACAACAGACGGAATACGGAAGCAGATAGGAGAACCCAGCAACCTCCCATCTAAGCGACATTGAAAAGATGTGCACGAGTGTGAAATGTCATTCTTCTCACTAAATCTCACTATTTCAAAAAAAAAATGTGTTTTAAGAGGCTGTTTCTGTTAATGAAATTATAAATATATTATAAATAATCTCTGAAATTTAATTTCCAGGAATGGCGACTATCAAAAGACAAACCCTACCAACAATGGCTCTTTGTTTCTAATAATTTTTTAGCATAAAGGAGTCCTCAGACAGCAAAGGGAGGGCAATGTGGTGTGGGGGCGAGGGTCTCATCTGGGTGGGTGGGCAGGAGTCCAGCCTCTGCCAGAGAACACGCTGGATTCTCACCCACCAACTCACAGCCACAACGTGTGCGTGCCAGTCGTGAACACGAGGGAGCAGTGTGCTAATTGAGGCGTAACGCGTGGTTAGCAAAGAGTCCTAAATCTCAACTTCTCAGGGAACGTCCCAAGAATCTGCACCTTCAGGAATTTTCCCGCACAAAATTGTTAAGCAGCCAACTGGGAATCTGTGCAGTTCTGGCACCTGGGAAGCATGGCGGAGATCAGCACCACCTTCCAGTTCTCGGGTCAATTCGCTGCTGTCCTCCCTTCCCAGGCAGGAGCAAAGCTCCTCCCACGCAGGATTTACTTGATCCCGAAGGTCTGCAGCACCAGCCACAACGATTGGGCACCAACGGGTGCTGGGTGCTTGACAACACACTGACCACTACCGCCCGCCCGTAGTGAAAGCAAGGCTGTTCTCCCTACTGAGTCTGCTAAATGGAGTTTCTTCACATCAGTATCAGCCCCGGGTCAGTAAAAAGGGTCTCGTGACACGAAGGAGCGATCCACAGTTAACCCAGCGTGAAAAATCATTGCTTGACAAGAGACAAGATGATGAGAGAGCACGCAGGTTCTGGAGACAGACACAGCCGAGATCACACCCAGACTCCAACGTGAAGTGACCGCCTGACGGTGAAACCCGTGCCAGCGAGGAACGCGGCGGCATCTAGGGCGCAGGTCAGTGCAGGGAGCAGATATGATGATGGATGGGAAGCTTCTGGTTTCCTCAGGTGCTTCACAAGCGTACCCTTCTTTGCTCCCACTCTGTCTTATCCGCTTTTTACCAGGCTCAGAGGCACCAACCAACGCGCGTGCCGAACGATGCCTTCCGGCGGCCACTGTTCTCAAACAAGTTGACCTGAGCTAAACGCACTCAACGGACGCTGAGGCCCCCAGGCCGGGCCCTCTGTCCGCGAGCTCCTCTCCGTCCCAGTCTCCCTACGCTTCCTCTGGGCCGGCCTGTCGGGCTGAGTGGGTTTTAATGCTTTGCAAACAAGCTGAAAAGCCTACTGAGGCTGACTTACGACATCAGAGACTCGCTACCCGGCACTCGTACACGAGAATCAGCAGGTGTGTTCCCGGGCTGGCTCCTGAGAATGGGCCAGCGGCAGCTGGGCTCCCCGGCCAAGCCACAGAGCTTACCGATTCCACACAAAGTCATCAGGAAACTCGAGGGACTCGTCAACAAGAATCCCCGAGTCTTCCTCCCAAACAGAGGCCCTGGGCTCGGGAACCGCGAGCCCCCTTAAGCCCCCTCAAGCCCCCTCAGACCCCCTCTGCTCCAACCACCACGCCACGCCGCCTCCGAAAGCAGCTCCGTGGGACCAACGTCACCTAAGAGTCTCTGGGGGCGGGAGAGAGACATGCCACGACCCGTTAAGGAGCCGCGGCCGCAAAGCACGCGGGGAGGCCGAAGCCGGGCTCGGAGAGGACGGGCGCGGGACAGATCTCGTCGCCGGGGGAGCTCCCCATGCACACTATTCACGAGTTGTCCCGCCGGCCCCCCCGCTCGCTGCGCTCCCAGCGCACGCGGGGCAGAGACGGTCTCCCCGCGAGCCCACGGTTATCCCAGGACCGCAGACAGAAGCCCAAGTAGACTTGCTGACAAAGGTGAGGCAAAACTACACTGAGAGGTGAGGATCCGGGGCAGGAACGGCAAACTCGAGTTTCCTGCTTCTGAAGATAAAGTCCAGTTCAAGGCGAGGAGGCCGGTGGGGGCCGGCCTGCCGGAACCAGGGACTGAGTCAGGGCTGCAGGGACCACAACGGGCAAGACGTCCTCAGCGCCGGCCCTCAAGCCGGGAAGGCAGGAACCGAGGCTCTGCCGCAGGGGCCGAGCTGGCACGAGGCCAGCAACCACGGACTCCGCTCAGGACAGCGACGGCCGCCACCAAGCGCCTGCACGGTGTCGGTGACTTCCGCCGTGGTCGGTTCTCCAAGGAACCTGCGGAGCCTCTGTCCGGACAGAGGAGGGGCAGAGGCTCCGAGGACCCGAGGAAACGGAAGCACCTAGAACCTCGGCTCCAACGTTCAATAAGAGGCCCCGGGGAGACAGCCAGCCTCTCCTGTCACCCAGCCACCATCCCATCCCGGCGGCGTGAGCACAGACAGCCTGCCTCAGTCTCCTCTCACCACGTGCGCGGTCGGACCCCCGGAGACAGGGCGGGGGCCGTGGGTGAGGGCCGCTGTATGAACCCAGGCAGCGCCCCACACAGTGGCCGGCCGTGAGCCGAGCCCCAGTCGTGGAGAATGCACCACGATGGGCTCGTTCTGCCGCGGAGCCAGACTGAAAACAGCTCCCTGGTGTGACCTCCTAAAAAGGGAGTCTGTCGGCCACGAGCAGCCAGCCTCCAGCTCGGCCCTTCCCCTCCCCAGGTCAAGATCTGCAGACACGGTTGGCCAATGAAAGTGTGCCCAGGTGTCCCCTCTGCCTTCCACCTGGGCCCACAGCGTGTGCGGCCCTGGGCGTCTAACTGAGCCCCATCTCTGCACCTGCCCCTGGTCTCCAGAGGGACCGGTCACCGGGACAGAGCCCTGAGCAGATGGAAAACACAACAAAAGTGCCAGAAAAAACTGTCTTTCAAACACTTCTGGAGGCCGGCGGGACAAAGGACACACCCTGAGACGGCCCTCCAGCTACAGGAAGAAACCGGGGGAGGCCTTCAAGGCTGCGACGTGAAGGGGCGTCCAAGACCACCCCCCAAGGGTGACCAGCATGCACCCAGCACGAGGGTGTCCGTGTGGAGACCAGGCACCTGCAGCTCGGGGGCACACGCTCTGACACCGCATCTGTGAATCCGGGTGCGCGGGGACGGCCGGCCCGACGGAAGCGGACGCTGCCCGTCACGCAGCCGTGGGGCCAGGAGCAGGCGCTCACATGGAGGGCTGCCGTCACGGTCCGCGGCAGCCCATCCTCCACTCGGGCAGGGCAGTGAGGGTGACGCCCGGGGGTCTGCAGCCCAGAGCGCCCAGGTTCACGGTCAGAAACACTGCAGGACTAGTCCACACAGACTGTGAGAACTCATTTCTGGCTTTGCCGAGAGTGTGCTCTGCCCCATGCGTCCGACTGTATAAAAACGTTGAAAACTTGTCATTGTGTCTTCTAGGCCTCTGTGTGCTACGTACGAAGGCCCTGCCTGAGACGAGAAAAAAATACCGTGTGAAAACAAGAAGGAGCCCAGCGGCCAGGAAGCACTGCACTCCCGGCTGGCCCCGTCAGCGACCCAGGGCGGAGTCGAGCCAGGCTTCCCTCCTCAGCCTCAGTCGCCCTGGCTGCTCCAAGGACCTTCCAGAGCAGAGTTCTCTCGTTCGGGCTCTAAGGAGCCCTCGTTTGGCTACTCTGCACCACACTGACCACGGGGCAGGCCGCCGTGGCCACGACTCTGGGGGTTCAGAAGCCCGGACAGCCCGTGAGCTGTCTCCGTGAGCCAATCTCGGCGTCCACGCAAGACCCCAAGGCCGATGGACGTCCAGGGCACCCTGCTCCTCGCCGGTCCTCGGTGACTCCACTCAGCTCCCCACCACCCACACGTCCCAGAAGCTCGGCCAAGCTGACCGACGCCCGAACTCAGGGAAACAGGAGTACCAGCGGGTCTACGACCAGCCCCAGGCCAGCACCTCACACACCCCTAAAATCATGACCCCGAGGGAGTGGACAGGCGCCTGGCCCCTCCCCACAGACAGGAGGAGGGCGACCGGCTCTGTCCAAGTCCCGCGCCGTCGGCAAAGCGGGAACACCGCCGCCGCCTCACCCGAGGCTGGGTCTTCTGCCGCAGAGGCTCCCTCGGGTGCCCGTCCGCAGCCGGTGCGGCATGAAGCAAGGCGGACACTGCCCACACCGCAAGGGAGGGCGCGGGCCCGGGGGGCAGGGCTCTCTGGGAAGCAGCCTGGATCCGCCCAGAAGGCTCTCTGGTCTGCAGGAAAGGGCTCAGTCGCGTCTACCTGACGTTCCGCCCCCGCTCCCAGAGGAAGGCCAGGCCTGGCCAGGGAGAGCCGGAGGCGAGGCACGGCCCGGGCCTGGCAAGAGACGGGGACGCAGGCCACAGGCCCCGCCCAGTGTGGCCGAGGGCACGGCCACCCGAACCCCTGACACGCTGGCTTCCCGGGTGATTTTCCTACAGAACCGCTGCAGGACTAACCGCCCAGAAAGAGACTTCATCTTGGGGATGAAAATTCTTCCCAGGCCTTGAATAAAAGGGGGAGTTTCACATTTCATCCACTTGCATGTCCCTTAACAATAAAAACTTATTTAAAAGACCATGAATATGCAAATTCCGTTTTAAGTATGGAAATGCAAAACACGTAAGAAAACAGTCTGGGCGTGAAGCATTAATGGCATCTCCTCTGGCTGACAAGAGAAGACGCGAGCCGGCTGCTGCAGCAGGCTGACATCCCGTGGCCGGAGCTCGCGGCAGCTGGACAGCTCAGCCCAGAGCAGCTAGAGCCGCCCTGACCTCCCCGGCCCTCCCCTGCCCTCCCCTACCCACAGCCACACCCTGCCCTCCCCTGCCCTCCCCTACCCACACACCCACATCCCCAGCCATACCTGCCCTCTTCTGCCCATGGAGTGGGCCAGGCTGGCCTCTGCTACAGAGCCCAGATCTTCTGACCCACTGCTGTCCTACACCCTGCCCGCCATCACGTCTATGCAGCCCCTCCCTGCAGAACCACAGGGCCAAACCGCGTGTCCCTGCCAGCACAGCCCCAGGTGCACAAGCCCCAGGGCGCACAGAAGGGGCACCGGGCCTGAGTCTGGACAGTCCGATGAGGACAGGCTCTGTCCCCCAAGGGTACAGCGGTGACTCTCAGACTCTGGAGCACCAAGCACAGGGTAACCTCCTGGGTCACAAGCAGGACTCCAACAGAGGCCAACCAGGCGGCAACTCACCCAGCACAGTCCCATCGGGCAGCCTAGAACCCTCCTCGGGTCTGCACGTGGAGCGAAGGGCCTGGAGGCTGGCCCAAGGTGACACACGTGTACACGCACCCACGCGCCACCCCCACGGAGCAGCGCACCTTGAGTGCAGCCACCCCAGGTGAGGGCCCCGCCAGCGGGAGGCTGATGACTCCCGACAACACCGCCAGTCCCCCTACGGAAAATCCTGCCACCCTCCGTCCAGAGAGCTCAGGGAACTTCGGGGACCTTCTCCTGAGAAGCTCTCTGTGGACAGGTGGGAAACCGAGGCACAGACTGAGAGCACTTCTTGCCTCTCAGGCTGTGGTCCTGGGAGCTGGGTGGAGAAGTGGGGCCTGCTGTCCAGAACTTGCCTTGAAACGCTTGCTGACCTGAGGGCCATTCGGAGGCCACGCCACGGGTGCCACACGGCAGAGGAGCCGGCGAGGTCTCCAGCCCAAAAAGCTGCCACGGCCAGCACAGCTCCACACGCACGCCCTGATTTGCGCTCTGCGCAGCCCGTGAGAAGCACCGATCCCCACGACGACGCGCGGCTCCGTCGTCCGGCTTGTCGGAAGACTTAAATGACACGTCCCCAGACCCAGACCCAGGCCCTAGACTCGGCTGCCTGAGGCTGTCCCCCTACACCCGCCCCTGTGCCAGGCTGGCACCACCAGGAAACCCTCGGGACCTCAGATAGACTGGGCTCTCTCCCAGGGGTGAGGGGCCTCGGCCTCGGGACAGGAGCTGGACAGTCACGGTCTGGATGATGGGGGCAAGTCCTATGCTCCCTGGCCGAGCCGGAGAGGGTGTTAGTCGAAGGTCTGCGCCCCCCCCGGAGGCCTCGAGGCGCCCGCCCTGCGGGTCTCGCCAACACCGGTCAGGAGACGGCCGGAAGCACCGCAGCCCGCGGCTCCAGGAGAGGCATCAGGGAAGACGCCCGCCGCCCGCCACCTGCAGCGCCCCCCTCACGCTCCCCCCTCCTCCCTCCCCCTCTCTAATTGGCCACAGGATTTATAGGCTTGGGAGCAGCAGTCCTGCGGGGGGGGGGGGGGGGGGGGAGGCCGTGGAGGAGGCTCCAGGACCGGCGGGCGCAAGAGGCTTCCAGAGCAGCAGGCACCACCTCACGTCCAAACACGGGCACTGCAGGCAGGTGCTGGCACCCCTCGGCCAGACGGCGTGGAAGGGGAGGCCCAGCGTCCCTCCGTTCAGCCTCGACGGGCACAGAGGTTCCTGGGTTCTCTTTCTCCTGCTGACGGGCCCAAGAAGGGAGCGGGTTTGAGAACCAACGTGACGGGCGGCTGCAGGCCGACCCCGTGCAGGAAGGCAGCGGTCCGGCAGCAACCACACCTGCCCTGTCCCAACCGCCTCAAAGGCCCAGCTCGCGTCCCCTCAGGCGGCCGAGGGTTGGGGCGCCGCCACGGCTAAGGGGAGGAGAGAGGCCTGTGTGGACACGCGCGTACCGGACACGAGAGCTTCCGGAAGGGGCTGTAAACACAGACCGGGAACCTGCCTGGGCTCGTACACAGAGAAAGGCTGCCTCTCACTGGGCCCGGACGGCTGGCTGGTGCCGTGCTCGCTACAGGCGTGACACCCACCCCTGGGACGTAGGCACTGTCACGACCTCCACTCCGGAGAGGAAGAAAATGAAGTCCGTGTGGGCAGCCTCGACTCACGTGGGCTGACACACGTATCCCACCTCCCCGGCCACCAAGCTGGCTCGGGCAGCGGGGCGCCCCGCACCCTGGCGGACACACGTCTGCGGGGTCCAGCCTGCCGGGGGCCGGCCCGCGTGGGACTGCAGGGGTCGGGGACAGGAGCAGGACACAGAAATCCCGGGCAGGTTCCCCACAGCCAGGTGCTCCCGGAGGACGGCCCTTGGGGCCTCGCCAGCAGCCCTGACCCAGGGCCCTGCAGTCTGCGCCAGCGGACAGAAGAGACCCCGGCCGAGGGGGGGGAGGGGGGTGGCGCCGCGAAGCGTGTCCTTGAAGACAGACGCGTGGGGCCCGCGAGGCAGGCGGGACATCCCAGCTCTCATCCCTCACACTCCTCACGTATGCTGTTCTCTGGTTTGTTTTTGTTGTTTTTCACAGTCCCGGCCAGATCTAACTCAAAAGCTACTGGGCCCGCGGAACGTTCCCTGATTGACCTCGTGGTCAGAAACAGCTACGTCTCTCTGACCAAACACCCTTCTACCTCTCAGAGCCTCTGCACCAGTGTGAGCACACGTGTGCAAGGACACGTGCATACACACGCGTGCACACCGCCAGCCCCTCCCCACGGGGGTTACCCACACCGGCCCCGGCACAAGCCAGCACTCTATCGGGCCTTACATGGCCCGTGGTAAAGCACTCGATGCCCTTCAGGGCCACGATCTCAGTGACGACACCGGTCTGCTCGGAGGGACACATGTGTCACAGCCACACCGAGGACACCAGGCTGTCTCCACTTGGGCATCAGCCACAAACGGAGCAGGAAGAGCCTTTCCGGGAGCCGTTAAGGGGAATTACAAAACTCACCACTTAGAATAAAGCAAAGCAGCCAAGTTTACCCTCTAGTGGGACGTGTGGGAATGGCTTCAAGCCACTCAGGCGGCACAGCATGAGGGACAGCAGACCATGGTGAGAGCTGGCCGCACCACGGCCGGGACGAGGCGTCAGGAGTCAGGGGGCAGTGCCGGGCCCGCTGCGGGCCACACAGGTGCCCACGCACCCCCCCCCCCCCACCCCCGACTGCCGCTGCATCTGGCCGCCGGGCGGGGACGAGGACGCGAGGACACGGACACACGATGGTGACGGAAGGGGTGAGAGAAGCAGGACCCCGAGGGCGGCAACGGGCCACGGTCCCCCTGGCAGGGGAAACGGAATGTCCCAGAAGGTTTCGCACGGCAGAGGCCGCCCGAGGGTCGTGATCTGTCTGACACGTGTCTCCAGGGAACCCTCCTACACCGACCCCACGGGGCAGGGAGAGCGGCTGGGGACGTCCTCACGGTGCGGCGGTGACACGGCTAGTGCCGTCAGGGTCAGCGCTGCGATTCTGGATGCGCTTCGCAGGCGGAGCCGCGACAACCGCCTGTGGTTTCAGCGACTGAGAATGACCAGAGGGCCGGGGCCGGGCCGAGCCGAGGCCCGCGCACCTGCGGCGCTGGCGGCACCCGCCTCCGGCAGCGCATGCGCTCGCCGTGTGCCCGACGTCACTCTGACCAGAACCACAGCTGTGACTCCCATGACCTAGACACGTCCCCGCGCCAGGGTCAAGGTAAACAAGCACGCGATCAAAACACACTTCATACGTGACACACAATCTGACGGGAAGCCTAGCTGAGGCGGGCAACTGAAACGCAGCCGAGACCTGAGCAAAGCCTAGGGGCCAGCAGGGTCCCAGGCGGGACGACCTCTACCTCCTCACGGGCTCCTCAACATAAGCATGTCTGAAGCGACTTCCTGGTCACCCGCCGTGGACACACGAAGCAGGCTGCTGTTCCACGAGCTCCCACCAAAACCCCACCAGTCTGCTTCTCTCACCTGCCACCACTGTGCTTCCCACGGACCACGGGCCCAGCCCCTCCGCGTCCTCCCCCGACCACACACAGGAGACAACTCTCAGCGCCCTGCCCTCGGCCGCCCCAGAGGCCACCGCTGCCCCGTTCCCTCACCGGGCGACGGGCCACCCAACACTGACAGAAAGAACCTCCGACTTGGCTCTCGACAGCCCCGTGACAGTTACCGCCACCGTTGTCCCGACAGGTGAGGCAGAGAGGCGATTCTACTGCCTAAGACACACGGCAACTCGGTGGCGGGCCAGGACTCCAGCACAGGCAGCCTGAGCCTCGAGCCAGTGACCTGGCCGCTCTCCAGGCACAGGGCTCCCCGTGCACAGAGAGAACAGATCCTCAGTCATCGTGAATCTTCTGCGGCCGTCACCAGCCCTGCTGGCCTCGGGACAGCTTGAGAGCACCATAACTCACAGAGACACAGGGTGACAGAGGTGACAAGGCCTAATCATACTCCAGGCGGTTTGAGACGACAGCCCAAATGCTTCGCACGAACAGCAGGGAAAGAGCCACACAAAGAATTATGACCCTGATGCTGATCTTAACCGCCCCCCCCTCGGGGGTGACACAGAACCCATCGGCCGGCCGGCTGCCGGGAAAGCACACAGCCAAGGGCAGTGCCGCTCGCAGCCGGAGACGGGCAGCGTGCGCAAGGACCACCCACCCACCCGAGTCCCCTCACCACACAAGGCCCAGGCGTCCCCAGTCAAGGCCCAGCGCTCGTGGCAGTGGCGGGAATGACGTGCTGGCCGTGTGCGGCAGGACTGTGACCCTGGGTGCGCCAGGGCTCATGACCCCTGACAGCTTGCGACCGGGGGCTCTCGGGAGGCAGCTCTAACCCAGAGGAAAATGCCATGCTTCAAACCACCTACAGCGACGGGACGGCCCGGGGCTCGGATGTGCTTACGGAAGCGGCCCAGGGTCCCGGGACTCGTCCGCCCCAAGTGCCAGGACCCTCAGCATGAGCGCGCAGGGCAAGGGCTGCGGGGCTGGTTCTCGAGGGCCCGTGGCAGCTCCCCCTGCCTCCACATCTGTCACAGGTGCAGATGCTCCCCCCACCCCCGCACCCACACCAGTCACAGGCGCCGTGGTCTGGGCCCCAAAGGAAAACAACCTCCCAGCCATGGCCCGGCTCTAGAAGCCAACAGCGAGCGGTGCACAGGTTGTGTAGTGAGGCCCCGCGAGGGCGAGGCGGCTCACAACAGCATCCCGTGAGCTCTGGGCGGAGCACGGGGTCACAGGACACACCCAGATCCTCCACAGTCACCCTGTGTCCGCGGCACACAGCCTGGGGGGGGAAGACCGTGAGCCTTCAGCCTCCGAGAACCAAAACTAAATTTACGGCAGCAGCGGCAAAAAGGCAGGGTTCCCTGCGCTGTAATTAACCTCCTGTCTGAAGGCACTACCAAACCCCTTCGCGTCAGTGCCCGCTGGTGCCCTGCAGCAGTCCGAGAATGGCCACGGAAGGGGAAACCGCAGAGAGCCTGGCCTAAGGGTTCACAACACCCCTCAAAGGGCAGGGGTGCCCTAGCGCCAACCGGAAACCCTCCTGACTCCCGGCCCCACGCCACAGAGGGCCCCACGTCTCCGGGCGTTCCCGGGGCGCTAATGAACACTGGGGCCATTGTCACACCTCAAAACAGCCCTCAGGGTAGACACGGGCCCCACTTTGACATAAGGAAATCAGAGCTCAGAACTCAGGGAAACGTGCATGAAACCAGCAGCGAATTTCATCTCTACCACCGGAAGAAGAACACCTCTGCAACTTGGGAGGGCTCTGGAAGGTTCCTGCCTCTGAATGCCCCAGCCCACCGCTGGCCTTGCAGCCTCCAGGCCACGGGCATGAACATCGACGGAGGCACAAATCCCAGCGAAGCTGGCGGCAGTGCGGGACCAGGCCCGCCAGCAGTGATACAGGCACACTCCGCTCCACTCCGGGGTTGGCCAGCCGTGGCCCAGGGATGTGCCTTCCCTCACCTCCCCCAAGTGAGGCGAGCGCAGGACACTAGAGCACCAGATCCTTCCCTGAATGAACCACGGCGGGGCTGGTGCAGCCTGACTCGAAGCCGCCACGGAAGGACCTGGTGAGGGACAGACCAGAAGAAATGCCTGGGGCCCAAACTCACAGGGCCCGCCCTCCGGCCTGGGCACCACGGCCTCAAGTCGCTTGCTCCCCTGCTTGTGTGAGCGGGAAGGTCCTCTGAACACTCAGACCCTGCCCCCTGTGTGCCTGCACCTGCCGAGACCCCACATTCTCGGCCGCTGGCCAAGGTGCCTCTTCCCACGTGGCCTCAATTTCTGCTTCACTGGCCGCGAACGTGAGAAGTGAGGTCCGCCATCCTGACCAGGCCTCCCTGCCCTCCACGCAGAAGGCCACGACCAGCCCACGTCGCCTTCTTGCCCACGGGACCAGCAGCTGCCCGGCAGCCTACCAGCATGAAGGATGCCAGGCCACAAGACCTCTCTGTCCCGGTCAGGAAGGGCCACATGTCAAGGGCCCCCCACCATCTCTTCCCGGAGCCCACACACAGATCTATCATGAACAAGCACAGCGGGAGCCACCTGGCCTCCCCTATCACCTGAGCGCTCAGCTCCTCCTACGGGGCCGTGGCCCTGGACTGGCCAGCCGGTCCGCCCTGGTGGCCGTGTGCGGACTGAGTGCGACACCAAGGGCCTGCTCCCAGGGACGCCTGAGATGTGCCCTTGCTCTGAGGTGGCCACTCACTCTCAGAGGGGACCAGGAGGACAAGGTACCCGGAGGTCCCCGTGGGGGACTGCTGCCCGAGCCAGACTCCGGGGTGACTGCCTCGCTCTCAGAGGGGACCAGGAGAAGGACAAGGTGCCTGGGGGTCCCCGGGGAGGGGGGGGACCGCTGCCTGAGACAGACTCCGGGGTGGCTGCCTCACTCTCAGAGGGGACCGGGAGTAGGACAAGGTGCCTGGGGGTCCCCGGGGGGGGGACTGCTGCCGGAGGCAGAGGCCATGCCCAAGCCAATCCCGAAAGGGATCAATGCAAAGGTCACTCCGCGCTCACACCTGCAAGCCAGTGCACAGCGGGCCCCTGCGCCCTCGCGTCCCCGCACACGGAAGCCGGCCTTCCTGCCACCTCACAGCCGGGCCTGAGAAAAATGAAGACGACTTTTCTTCCCTCTGACAGTTCGTTCTGTCCCAAATTCAAAGTAAAATGAAGAAGATCGTCTAGAAAAATGTAAAATCTTCAAGTCACTTTTAACGCCCGTTTCATCTGACAGTTGCTTTGAAAGCAAAAGGCAATCTTTATCGTTTGAGGTTCTTAAGCTAAATTGACGTGATTATGTCCAACATAACCAGATGCTTCTAAAAGCCGATTTTCAAAGTGACATCAACCCCCAAAATAAGAAAACCTTCCCTCTGGCTCCTAATGAATCCTTAAGATGCCACGTCCACAGAGGGCTGAGGCTGCCTCGTCACAGACCCCCGCAGCTGTCCGCCCCTTGAGGGGTCCCCGCGGGACGTGGACAAGCCGCAGCGTCGGGGCAGCCCCGTCCCGCCGGAAGAGCTCTGGGGCAGGCCGAGGAGGCCGGAGGGGGACGCACCGGCAGTGGGGCGCAGGTCTCTCCTTCGTGCCTGCGGACGGGTCGCCAGAGAAGGGAGGAAGACAACCCTGAGAGAGCCTGGGAGCGGCCCAAGGACAAGCATTTGGTCTCTGTCCCCTCTCCCGGCACTGAGCTCCTAAGAGCCTGGGCTTCCAAGGTGAGAGGGGCATTTCGTCCCTCGTAACAAGCCCCTCGCGACCCCAGCCCCATCAGAGCTAACGAGGGGACCACAGGAGTGGCTACAGCGACCAATCACATGCTGGGGGGGGCTAGGACTTCCAGGTTGGGGACCACAGGGTGGGGGCTGAGCTCTTCACCAAGAGCCAATGACTTCAGCACGGAAACTCCATAAACACCCCAAAGCGGGGCTCTGACAGCTTCTGAGCTGGACAGCAGGCCCAGGTGCTGAGAGGGGCATGCCCAGAGAGGACACGGAAGCTGTGCAACCCCACCCCTCACCCCCGGTCCCCCCCCAGCTGGCTGCTCGGAACGCATTCTTTGTCACAAACCAGTGACTGCACGTGAAGCGATTTCCCGAATTCTGAGCTGTTCTAGCAAATCCTCAAACGAGGCTGGGGTGGCAAGGGAAACCCTGCGTTTGCAGGCAGCAAACCTGGGGACCCAGGACTGGAGACCGCGGTCTGGAGTGGGGGCAGAGTGTGGGACCGAGCCCTCCACCTGTGGGGTCGTGTCAGAACGGGACGGAATGACAGAGCGCCAGCTGGCCTCAAGTGGCATTCGGTGTCAGGAGGAAAAACCTAGCACAGGAGAAGTCATGCAGCGGCTGGCCGGCAGGCCTCCCTCCGGGAACGGGACTCCTTCCTTGCCGTGCCGCCGCAGGGGCGGGTTTTCCTGTTACTCGCCACCAGGGGCGCCCCGGCTTCCATTCCTCTCTGCGCACACAGGGCACAAACATGCAGACGCTTCCCCCCCGCCCCCATCCACCGCAGCCTGGGGTCCACACCATCAAGGGGTCGGTCGGAGCCCAGGCCACAAAGACAGGCCGGCAAAGACAAAGAGGTTCCCGATCCAGGCGCACATCCTTCTCATGGCCCCCCAGAGCACCAGGAAGGCGGCAGGCGGCCCGGCAGTCACACGCTGCCTCGACAGGGTCCCCACCGTGGGACAGACACGGGGGCACCCTTCACCCGCAAGACCGGCCCAGCCCCCGCTCACTCAGGCCGAGGGAACAGTGACGCACAGCTGTTCCCGAGCCAAGCCCAGGGGACGCACGCTCCCTGGCGCCCCCGCTGTCCGAAGCCAATGCCCCCCATGACCACCGGGGCCAGCAGGCCTACCTGCTGGTGATGACATTGTTCCGGTCCTGCAAGGCAAGTTCTCGCTGCTGCAGGTCAACGATGAACCTGGAAAGGTCTTCCGGGGTCCTGCGGGACCAACAACACACGTTAGCATCAGCCGTTGCCCGGAGGGGACCTCATTCTGTGAGTCCCAGACCTGGGACAGCTCAAGCCCCGCGCACCGTCCCCGGGCCAGTGTGGTGGGGGCACTGCACACGCACCCCAACCTGGGTTCAAACCACAGCCCGCCACTGGCCACGTAACATCAGGTGAATAACTTTTATTTGACAGGATTTTAGTTCACCCGTAAAAAGCGATCAATAGCCAGCCGACAGCGTCACCGTGCAGAGGAGGGGAGATGAGGTGCAGGGGTGCTCGGCATGGGTCAGCATGCCCTCCTCCCCTCCCTCCTCCCTCCAACCAGCAACAGTAAGAGACACCCACAGTCTGTGCTTTGTCACGTTCGAGCGGCTCAGCCTGGCCGTGTGGGTTCCCCTTCAGGACAGCCCTGCTGCTGCCCCGTCCCCCATGCAGACGAGGAAGCGGGTCCAGGGCATTAAAAGTGCCCCAGGGTGCAATGGTCTTTGAGCAGTGCTGGACCTCAATCTGGCTCCTGGTAACTCAACACCGTAACTCAGAACACGCGCCAACGTCTCCGAGAGAATGAAAACACCCAGCTCAGTGGGAACGTTCCAGACACAGCACAAAGCACGCAAGCTGGGGGCTCCCTGGCCTGCAGGTGGCGGGTGAGCTCAAGGCCGACGGACCGAGCACAAGGCCAGGCAGCACGTGCGAGACAGTACGGCCTCTTCTGTCACCAAAGGAGCCACGGGGACTGTGACCAAAGCTACACCCACAGGACTCGCCCTCCACAGAATCAGAGTCCATCACAAAGCTGTGGGAGCGGCTATTGGTCACCGTGGCGCCCGAAGGCCCTCTTCCTGGCCTCTCATGGCACCACAGTACCAGGCTCCCAGAAACACCCCACTACCGGGCCAGGCCCGGGGGCTCCGCCACCCACAGCCTTGCCTCTGGACACGAACCCGCCAACCCACTGCCCCCGGACTCCGCGGCAGGTCACCCTGGCTCACAGTGCTCCTCCTCAAGCCGTATCACGACAACCGGCACCTCCCGGAAGAGGGCCGCTCCCATCCCACCTGCCACGCTCGGCGCGCATGCGCGGGGCCTCTCGGGGTCCGCCGTGACGAGAACGTGAGCTCCCAGCACCGGCGCCCGGCAGCCGTCCACGCGGAAGCCCTGCGCAGCCCAGTCCTCACACCCCTGGGCCTCTGTAGGCCACACGCCTCCCACAGGTGCCCCCCGGCTCTCCCACCCTCAGTCACCCTCGCAGACGCCCCCCACCCCGAGATGAAGCCCCTCACTGGGCCTGGGGGAACCCCCGCGCTCCTCCCCACGAGAGGATTTAAGGGACCTCACGCAAGACCATCACCCCGGAGGGGGAGCCTGTGCCGGCCTTGGATGTCAGCTCCCACTCTTCTGGGAGCTTCTTCAAGCTCTACGACCTTGGGACTTAAAGACACTGGCGCAGAAAGAAGGAAACCTCTTCAAGCCAGGAGGGATTTCTTTCTGAAACATCCCACAGAGACGCTCAAGCGGTCGTTCCTCTGTGTTACTCCGCCGAGGGGGTGTGCGGACCGTTACCAGAGCCGCAGGCCAGGTTTACTGAAAACAAATCCACAGAAGACCCCGGCCCCCCGCCTGCTGCCGGCCTCGTCTTCCGCTCAGGCCCGTGCAGAGGACCGTCAGCAGAGGGCCACCCAGTCTCTCGGGGATCTCGGCGGCGGAGGCGGCAGCCCTCTCTCCCGGAGGGCGGGTGGCCTGCGGCTCCCTCCCGCCAGAGCCTTCCCGGAATCTGGAGCCCAGGCGGCAGAGTCGGGAGCACCTGACAACAATTTGGAAACCAGCTTTGGGCCCTGGGGCCGGAACCCGCCCCCGCAGAGCTGGCGGTAGAGCCGGCGGAGCGCCCAGACCCACTCTCACCGGGCTCTCCGGCCTCCTTCCAAGCGAAGGTAATGGAAACGAGCCAGTTTAATGATGAGGGGAACACCGCAACGGCTCAGTAGAGGAGGAAAGGGACCTTAACGAGCCGTCCCTCTGAGATGCTCCATCCCACTGACGGCGGGCACCCGCGTCCCCTGGGACCCAGGCCAGTGTGCACAGGCCGCCCACACACACGCGCGCACGTACGCACACCCAGCCGCGCCCAGGAGGCCGGGGTCTCTGCCCCCTCCGCTCAACACTCACACGGAGGCCATCAGGCGGCCAAGTACTGCCAGACTTCTGGGCGGCCATCCGGGTCCTGGCCCCACCAACGAAGCAAGCAGCAAACCTGCTTTCCCTCCCCTCCCCCAGAGAACACCGGGCCTGCCGACGTGGCCCCCTTCGCCGGAGGCGGGGGACGTGGGCGGCCGAGGTCGCCCGAGCCCTCACTGCCCCTCCCGGAGCAGGTGGGTTGTCCCCGCACAAACCACAGGCACGAGGATCTGGCTCACACGCCCGTGGCGGACTCTCCTCCGGGCTGGTCCTTGGCCACAGTCCCAGCCCCCGAATCCCAGGTGCCACCATTGAGCCACCCCCTCCTCGCAGAGCAGGGACATGGGCTGCAGAGCCTGCCTCCCCCACGTGCCCCACTGCACAAGCCTAGAATGCGTGCACAATGCCCACACCCGCCCCGGCCTCATGCCACCACCGGACAGCCTTTCCCTCAGTGGCCTGCGACTCTGGCTGCAACGAGACCCAGGGCCCTTCTGGTCACTCCCACCAGCACTAAAAACCCAAAGCACAGAAAACTCTTGGCTACGCTCCACAATCTCCCACCGACCTCAGCGACAGCGAGAAGCCAGGACGTCTTCGAGGAAAGAGAGCGGGTTCAGTCACGGTCCAGACAACCGCAGGCTGACGCGCCAGAGAGACAGGGCTCCTTGGGCCTATCTCCAAAGCCCCGAGCCCCAGGCATGGTGCAGTGCGAGCACCCGACAACCCTCACGCAGCCGTCAACCGCACGGGAGCAGGGAGAGACGGGAACCTGGACAACCGTCTCCTGAGGTGCACCAGCCAACCCACTTAACGCCGTGTGGGAACAAGGACAAGGCATGGGTGACAACGACGGTGAAGTTGTCACACCTTGTTACATAACTGAGGAACATAAAGTCCAACGTGAAATAAGTAATCGGTACGTTAAACCGCGTGGAGTCCTGCAGACCCTCAGGTCTGCAGCTGATCAAAAAGAAAACACGTTCTGCTGGAGGACCACCGTGTATGAGCTTTAGTTAGAAATGGTGCATGGAGGGCGATGGTTCCGGAATGTTCCGCACAAGAAAAAGGAGAGACGGAGAGGTGGGTTTTGCAACAAGTGGACGCTCTAAAGCCAGAAGGCTGAGCCAGGGGCAGGGGTCCTGGCTACAGGTGACCTCTCAGGAAGCTGCCCCAGCACTCGGCTTGCTGTGAAAACACGCCCTAGGAAAGGAGGTGGGTAGATCAGGCACCGAGGGACTTGAACTGACCAGGTCCCCTGGGGCACAGCTGAAGGCGTTCGGGAGGCACCTGGGGGCAGAAGAGACAACAGCAAGGGTGAACTCGCTCATCCCCAGGTCTCCGTCAACCGGGACAGCTTCCCTGTCTGGTGTGTGGCTCCCGTGACCTGGCCGTGCAGCCCCCACTACCCCAAGGAGGGTCGGGCCGTTGGACAAGGTAAGAAACGTAACCAAGAGGAGAGTCCCCGCCCGCCAACCCAGAAGCACTCTTCAGGGAATGCGTGTCAAGGAAGCAATGGTGCGTGCCTACGTAGGTGGGGTGGCAGTCTGTCCTCCTGTGGTAAAATACTCCTAACGCGACATTTACCCTCTTAAGCATCTTTAAGCATCCAGCGCGGGGCATCAAGGGCCTTCACCTGCAGAACTTTCTCATCTTCCCAAACTGAAACCGGGTCCTCGCCGAACGCCCCTCCACACCCGTCCCCAACCCCGGGCGCCCCCCGCCTACTGTGTCTGTGGACTGGACGTGAGGGGGGCCACACGGTCCTTCTGTGGCTGACGTCACTGAGCACCGCGTCGGAAAGGCTCACCCATCTTCTGGGTCAGAGTGTCCTTCCCCCCCTGAGGCTGCACAATACTCCAGCGTGTGGACAGACCCTGCCTTGTCTCTCCATCACCATCTCCCCATCAGCTGTCGCAGACGCGGCTGTGAACACAGGCGCACAGCTATGTGTATGAGTCTGTGCTTCTGACTCCTGGCTACATACACACAAGTGGGGTAGCTGGATCATTCCATCCTTGGTGTTCTGAGGAACTGCCATACTGCTTTCCACAGCAGCTGCCCGGCGCACATTCCCCACGTCACTGTCTTTCACGTTTAAAAAAAAAAAAGCTCAATAATGGACAGTAAGTAGGTTCTCACATGGGTGCGGTCTACTCATGAGACTTGCTGCTGGGCAAGGAGGGGGCAGGCGGTTGCCACAGCAGCACAGGGCACGGGGAGAACACGGGGGGCGCACTCACTGGACAGGACAACGGGACACGCGGGGTTCCGCAGGTGGGGGCACCATAACGGGGTGGGTCATCTGGAATGGGAACAACGGTCTACATCATCCAGAGTCACTCCAGCCCACACACATCCACCTCTCAATCCATGGAATCAAAACCCCTGGAGATGGGCCCAGGACCTACAGACGAGTTCCCGTGTTTCCTACGCACAACTCAGAAGCCTGGTCATTTGCAGAAAAATGGGGGCAATCCAAGCAGCAAAACTATCCCACGGACGCTGCAGGGCAAATCACCAAAAAGGTTATGCCCTCAAGAAAACCACCCACCGGACATGTGACAAAACATTCTCTGAGACTCTGTCCACTTGATAGACAACTACTAGACTGGGTAATTAGGTCCAAATCAAAAAGAAGAATCCCAGAAGACAAGGCCATGAACTACCACGGCCCTCGTTTTATGACGGGGGCGCAGAGGCACAAAGCAGTGAGGCTGCGTGCCCACGTCACACAACCCGCAACCGCCGGGGCTGGGGGCACACCTAGGCTGGTTTCGTACAACAGGGCACACTCAACGCCACGAAAACAGTAAGGAGAGGTGACAGGAACAAGATTCTGAAAAGCTAACACATGTGGATCTTTTGACACCAAAAAATACACACACTGAGAAAAGCAAAACCAGAAAGTAAGATCAACGAGATGAAAAACGCATCTGTGTGTGGGGTGCCCAGGTGGCTCAGTCAGTCGAGCGTCCGACTTCGGCCCAGGTCATGATCTCACGGTCCGTGAGTTCTAGCCCCGCAGCGGGCTCTGCTGACAGCTCGGAGCCTGGAGCCTGCTTCGGATCCTGTGTCTCCCCATCTCTCTGTCCCTCCCCAACTCATACTCTGTCTCTCTCTCCCTCTCAAATATAAATATTTTTACAAAAATTTTTTGACACATCTGTATGAAAAAAAGAACAGGGAAAAAATAGAAAATGTTCAAGAACAAGCAAGACCCCAAACACGGCAGCAGAACTCTGCTCTCTTCACTCTTGGAAAAGTTTCTATGCTGTGAGAATATGTTTCAACAAGTTTTTTTAGAGCTGTACGTCCAAGCTGTGGACACGGGGGCCACAGTGGCCAGCGCTGTCCAGGTGAGACCGCACAGGTGCCAAACGAGGGTCCTCAGCCCTCCCAGCCTGGCGGCCCAAGCAAGGAGACCGCTGCGGGGACACGGGGACCCACGCTCACCGCGGCGTCCTGACCGCTCAGAGAGGCAGGGCGCGGGAAGCTCCTCGGGCCTCCCCGGCTTCATAGTGCAGGTCAGCAGCCCCGAGGGCTGGCCCTGCACAGCGCGTGGGGGCCCAACCTGCCATTCAGAGGCCCAGGCCCCTCTCTCTAGCGGCCTGACCAATGGCAGCGGAGGAGGCAGACGCGTGCGCCTGAGCATACAGTGTGTCATAGATCGGGTCTGTGGGTGCTTGTCCGGCTAGGCTCTCCAAGTCACACGGGCCTGGGGAATGAGCACAGAGGAAAGAAGGCAGCCTGTGTGCCGTCAGGGAGAGGCAGCCGCAGGCGGTACACGCCAGGCGAGGACGAGGCCCGGAGGACGGCGATGCGGATCCCTGGGACTCGAGCAGGGCGCTTGTTTATTCAGACCTTAGGGACCCCCTGGCCCGAGGGCAGGGCCCAAGCCCCATCCTCCAGAAGCACCCCCTCTTCCACCCAAAGGGCAGATAAGTCCGGCAGGTGCTCGCGACACTCCAGGACAGGGTCCCTAAAACCACACCAACAACTTCACAAGTCCAGGCTCAGAAAATATGCCAACGACACGTGCGTGTACCTCCAGACCACGCCCTGCAAAGACTCACCCTGGCGGATAGCGGATGTCGGCAGGCACCGGAGGGCCAGGGCCGGGATCAGCGGTGGCAATCGAAGGGATCTTTAACTTCTGCACCTCATGTGAATTTCTTACAACAAGAATTCGGGTGTGATGCGTACGAGTACAAAAAGAACTGACATCACCCTGCCACACAGTGCACTACATGCAAAGAGCCGCTGGAAACGCCCAGCTGGAGAAACGGGGGGGTGACAGATGGGGCTCACCCACATACGCTCGACACAGCATGAGCCAGGGCGCCGGGACACAGGGAGAAGGGCATCTGGAGGAGGCGCAGGGGGACAAGGCAGGAGAAGCCCCGGGATCCGGGGATCCAAGAGCCACACCTGCACCACCAGCCACCTGTCACGAGCGGCCCGGCTGCTGAGGAGCCGTGGAATCGGCCAGAGCACCTCCATCCGGCAGAACAAGCATTTACCTTCCGGAAACCTCCTGGCCTGCTGTGTGGCCAGAGCTGCTCGGAGATGTTTGCCAAGGGTGTTCTGGGACTTAGCTGAACGCTCGTGGTGAGTGGGACTAGGCCCAGGGGTCAGCCCAGCCCAAGACTTCCTGTGCACACACCAAAAGGTGGACGGCCTTCAGAGGGTCAGAGGACCCTCCACTCAGAGAGGACAGTAAAGTGACAGTCTGCAGCCCGAGCCGTGACAGCTGCTGCTGACGGCCCTGACTGGTGGGCTTCCAGGGAGGAAGGCATCTCTTTGCTCACAGTGCAGCTGAACGTCGGCTCGCACTCAGCCGTGCGTGTGGCATGGCAGGGGCCGGGGGCGTGGGGGGTCACCGCACAGGTGGCGCTGGAGGAAAGGCGGTCCGGCCCGGCAGCAGCCGCTCCGAGGCTCGCGCCAACAGGTGCCAGGGCCCCTGCTGAAGCCCAAAGTGCCAGTTTCAACGGGTCTAAGAGTCGTGAGACGCAGAGGAGTCCGACTCCCAAAGTGAATGAAGCCTCCAGCTCTCTCCTAGGAAGCTACTCTCCCCAAGAACAAAGCCCCCAGGCTGGGGGTGGGCTTCGGCGGGGGCATGCTACAGCAAGGGGACGAGCCCCCCGTACAAAGTACACAAAACCGGGAATGGAAAATACTACACAGCAAAACTCGGCTTAAACCCAAAAGGAGGACAGACGCTGACGACTGCAAAGTCACAGGGGCAGTGGGATGTCCCATTAAATCAGGTTTTTCTTGATAACGTGGCACAGGAATGTGGGGAGGTGGTGCTGGGGTCGGGGGCATCAGGTCACCAAGCTCTGAGTTGGGACAAAAGCTGGTGTTCGTCCCAGGATGGGGAGAAGCAGCTACTGTTTTCCCGAAGAAAAGGATGAATTCTGTATCCTGGACGTGGACCAGGTTCTGAAAGGGTCACCATCAGTGCCTGTCCCTGCTGTACCCAGCCCTGTGGCCACTGAGCTGGAGGTCAGACGCTCCAGAGCCAGTGACCACTGAGGGTCCCGAGACCACAGGCACTCACAAAGGTCACCTCTCTTGCCCCTACATGACACGTTGGCCATGTGGCGGGCCATGGCCGTCGGTACAGCTTCTAAAGCTGCCCATTTCCGAGATAAACAGAGAAAAGTCACTCTTTCCCCCACGGACAGTGGGCCGGCCAGTGACCGAGACAGTCTGTGGCTCCAGCTGCCTGCCACTCTCCAGCCCCACGCAGGCACCCAAAGGCCCACAGGGCAGCCCGGAAGCCAGCAGATCCCCGAACCACTGCAGGCACCCCCAAAGTCAACGAAGCCCGCACGCTGTAACAGACCGACCTCCCCACCGCCACACCGCCCGAGCAACTACTGCCCCTCAGCGGCCCTCCGCGTGGGCCCCCACCGTCCATGCAGGTCTGCAGGCGGCTGCTCAGGTGCCCGTCCGTCCCCCCTCTGCTGGAGCCCCGGGCCCCCTTCCTCACCATTCTCCGCTCGGTGTCCAGCGCACGGTCCCTGGGTTCCGCACCGAGCGACACCCCCTCAGGGCTTCCCCGCACTCTCCCGGGACAGCCCAGTCCTCCTCAGGCTCCTTGCCAGCCCTTCCCCACTGGGCGCCTCCTGCCCCGGCCAGAAACCCACCTCTTACATTCCCTCCCTGCCTTGCCCCAGGCTGGACCCCCAACATGAGACTCTGGGTCCTGCATTCTGGGGTTGCCCACCTGCCTCCTGGACAGCTCCATGCCGGAGGGCACCTGCCTGCTCCTCCAACCACACTCCTCTTGTCTTCTCTGTTTCTGGAAACCGAACGGGCCGGGCCAGCCGCCAGGACAAGCCTGTAGTCCCTGGGGTCGCGTCCAGGCCACTTGCCCCCACTGCTACAGCGTCAGCACAGACCCAGACACGGCTGCTCACACGGGCTCTGCCGCGACCGTCGGGTGGCCTCCTGGTCCAGCCCCTGGATCCTTTACTGGCCTCTGAGCATCAGCTTGCAACTCAGCAACCACAGCCAGTCCTTTAGAGTGTGAGTCAGGTCCCACGCCTCTTGTCCAACTTGGCAGTGCCTCCACGACGCCAAGGAGACGCCAAAGTCGCCACCGGAGCTTACGAGGCCTGGCGCAGCCTGGCCTCCCAGGCGCCCACCTCAGGGCCTTTGCACGTCCAGAACTCTCTTCCCAAGTGTCTGCGCAGTACACCCCTCATCAGCTCTCTCGGGTCTCTGCTCAAACGTCCCCGAGGCCTCCTCCGGGTCCACCCCCACCACCCTGTTCTGAACTGTAGCGCCGGCCCGCCCCAGCCTCTGTCCCGTGGCCCCACACCCACTCCTTCACAGAGCACCTCAGTGAGATGTGCCAGGTCTCACCCACTTCCTTACTTGTCCTTCTGCTTCGACCGGAATGCAAGCCCAGGCGAGCCAGATGCTGTTTGCTTTCTCCCACTGGCCATGAACTAGAACAGCACCCGGCACGGAAGCAGGTTCGCAATACGGAGCGGTTAAATGAACACGAGACCACGCCACCTTTGCAGAACGGTAACTGTCCAACCAAAATGTGTCCAACCAGAGCCGGAACTCAGACCACTGGCTTACCAGTCAAACACGTCACGGCCCACCCGTACGCTGGAGTCCGTTCAAAATAAAGAGAAGAGCAGACTCCGTGTATGTGTTCACACAGGGAGGTCTGGAAAATGCAGGACTAGATAAAAATATGAGCGGCAGAACGTGAGTACTGTGCACCTTTTGTGGGAAAGAAATACACACGTGCACACAGAGCTGTGCTGGTCTGTATTCGCTGAAGAATGTCCAGAAGGACAAACAGGACAAAAGCAGCGGATTCCTGTAGGACAGGATGAAAACCGGGCAGGAGACCTAGCACTACCTACCTCTTTCATAAGTTTTAGTAATCACGCCCAGGAAATACAATACCTACTCAGAAAACAATTTTGAAAACTTAGCACTGTAAACGTACACTGCGGAATTCGATGTAACACAAACGTCTTCTCAAAAGGAAAGCGTTATCCCGTAAGTTAGTTAGTGCATAAAAATCTAACTGCAGCCGTTTATAATCGAACAACCATGCATCCTGCGTCGGGAGCGTTCGCCACGTACGATGGCATGATCTGCTCTCCAAGGGAGGCTCTCCGAGTGCTGGCGGAAGGCTTCCCAGCTGGGAGGCCAGGACGACGGACTGATCCCGATCGTTGGCTGACGTGAGGAGCCTAGTGCTTTCCTCTCACACATCCGAAACGTCCTCAAGGAAACCGTGACGCGTACGTGGTCGTCCCTACACAGCAAACTTCTTCCCCCGCGGCTGCGCTGACTGGAGTCTCACCTCATATTGTTTACATAAACCCCGGATCGGAATCCACGCTTCTGGCTTTGCGTCTTGCAAATGGACACATGCGATCTGCCTAAATTTTACCACCCTTCCTCTCAATCTTGCAGTCAGCTCACTATGTTCAACGACAAACGTTGGGCAGTTTTCCTCGGAGACTCTCCAAAGCCCTCAGCTTTGCGTTCACGGAGACACTGTTCCCTTACCACTCAGTTTTCATCAGTCTCCGTGACGCCGAAGAAGTTACGTGGCTATGGCAACACGTGCACGGGACGGAGACGGGCACTTCTCGGGCGGGGCCGCAGCACCTCGCGTGGGCAAGGCTCGGGACGGCCGGCAAGTTCCGCAAAGACGCAAGGCGTCAGGGCTGGCTCCGCGGCGGGGGTGGCGACGAGTCCTCAGAGGAACCGTTGTTCTTCGTGACTTCAGGGTAGAGACAGGGCCGCACATGCTCCTTAAAGACGTGCTTTTTTCTGTGTATAATACGTTTCGTGTGTTTAAACACCAGCCGGCGGCCCAAGCACCCGCCGTGCTGCAGGAGGGTTTCAGGATGTTTCAGGCACAGACAGGAGCAAGGCAAACCCGTTAGATGAGAGAATCCGAGTCCACAGAGCCACACGGAGGGCGGAGGAAGGAAGGGAAGGAATGAGGGGTGTGGGGAACCAGGTGCCCTGCTGGGTAGCGACCCCGCCCTCGAGGAGGGCAATGACACGCTGTGGGTCAGGTCAGGACCAGTGGGTAACAACAGGCCGTGGCTCGCTGACGGAACGTGAGTCCACGGGTCCATGTTTAAGGACAAGCCTGGGGCTGGAATTCCAGTCACTGCAGCCCACCTCCAATCGGCGAAGCCTGCAGCGTGAGACCTCCGAGTTTCCCCGCCTCGGTCAGGCCTGTCGGGGGAGCGAGGCCCCTCTTTAAGTGACTCTGGCACAACTACGGGCTCCCCGCGTGTGGACTCCCACACGTGGGCAGCCACAAGGCGAGCCAACTCCTGGCCGTGGTCAGCAGCGGGCACCACACACTGCGGTCCACTGGCCAAAACGGCATACCTGCTTCGGGAAAACGAGTTACACGGGTCCCCTGACATGTGTAAATAAAACGAAGAACTTTCAAACTTACACTTGCTGCCTTCAAATTCCTTCCCCCAGCTCAGGCAGGATTAAAAGGACTTCAAAGCAGCCCGGGTCCCAATTAAGCCGGTGTGACCACCCCAGGGATGCTAGAATATTCTTCACACTAACAAGAGGTACTCTTTGAACTGTCTGAGCTAAAAAAAAGCTCTCAGAAGCTTTCAAACAAATGCCACAATTTTCTCTCCCTGTTCCCTGGCTCTTGGGAAAAGTTGATCTTTTGAACGCTTTAAACATTCAAAAAGGCAGCTTCACAGGGCCCCAAAGACCACTTCAGCCAGGGGCTCGGAACAAGGGCAGCCAGTGGGGGGCTCGGCCCGGCTGGACACAAGCGGGCACGTCCACCCTGTAAGCGAGCACGGCCAGCAGATCCGCGGGCGGGGAGGACGGGCCTCATCTTGCACACCACACCCAAATGCTCCTCCCAGCACCAGGAAGGCCCACCTGGGAGGCCGGGATGGGGTCTGGGGGGGACCGCAGCTCACAGGCGAGGTCTGCTTCCACGGACAGGGGCACCCCGGCCCCACAAGCGGGAGGACACGGCAGGTGGGAACAGCGTGAGCCATCGGGGATGTCACATTCGCATCCACACGCACGCCGTCACTCAGACGCGCTGGGCCGCCACTTCCGACGATCTACTCCAGGGCCGTGGCCCTCCCTGTTCAAGCATTAGAAAACCCTGGACGATAAAATCAGCACCCCCCAACCCTCGGCCCAACCAGCCTGCCTGCGAGGATTCCTTTCAGCAGAGGCAGTGGGTGGACGGCAGGGCAAAGGACAGAGGGCAAGTCAGGTGGCTACTTGGGAACAACCAAAGGCAGCGCAGGAACAGAGGACATCGGAACAAGGACGCTGAGGCAACAGCCGGAATGAGGGAGACGCTGAGAACGTGCTGAGCAGCACCCGAGAGGGGGTGTCAGAACCAGGCAGAAGCCGCAGGCATGGTGGAGGCCCGGGCAGCGGGCTCACGGGGAGCTCCAGTGGGCTGTGCAGCCCCAGGCAGGTTACGGTCCCTTTGTGAACCGGGTCTACACTTCCTCCGGTGAGGAAGGGCCCCGGGGAACAGGATCTCTCCTCCTGATCTAGGATTCTGTTTGCAAAAATAACGGTGCCCAGCAGACCGGGTCGCTGTGATGACAGGAGCCACATGGGGGACAAGCCCGGCAAAGTGAGGTCGCCAGACCAAGGGTGCACACGAGCGCTGGGTCCCTGAGGCACAAACCCAGGAGGGGGCTCCGGAAGGGTCAGGGCACACCGCACATGCTCGGGGCTCAGGGTCCGGACGTGCGGCCCCGTGGCGAGTTACACGAGTTCCCCGAGACGCCGGGTTTTATTCTCAGTGTGATACAAGCCACTGGAGGCTCGGAGCAGGACAGCGACACGGTCCCGTTCGTCGGCGTGTAGAAAAAGCGGATCTTGCTGTCTGTAGCAAGGAGAACCAGCAACGGCCCAGCTCCCCCCACGGCAGGGAACTGACACCAGCACGACACGGGACGGCACTAGGCAGCCAGCACACGGGGCCGCGGGCAGATGCTTTGAGGACGGCACGTGAGGACCAGGGACTACCGCGAAGGCTGCAGCCCCCACCCACGGGACCACCTTCCTCCGTCTGTGCACCGACGCTGAGGGTCCAGGAAGATGAACGGGACCCCCAGGGAGTGGCTGCCGCCCAGGACTCGGGCGGGGAGGGGGTTTTCGGCCTGCACGTATCTCGCTATCTTGTAACGTACGTTCCGTGCGAGACACGATGAAGAACAAGGTCCCACAGCCACCTTGTTCTACTTTGTTGTCAAGGAAAACAAATATTTACGAACACGACTGGTCTCCCAACTGGTAACACCAAGAGCACGCGGCTGCAAGGGATGTGCACTTGGACGTCCCCACAGGCCGGGCACCGCGACCCACGAGAGGCCAGTCATCGCACCACAAGAACACAGAGAAATAAGCAGCTGGGGGGTGGGGGTACTGAGGGGCTCCTGGAAGGCTTCGTGGGAAGACAGGTTTCAGATAAAGCCTAAATACTGAGCAAGCATCCTCCCAGAGAAGAGGACATCATGGGCCCCGCACTGTGGGCCCCACGGACCCTGGGCCTAAGTCACAGACTCTGGCCACGACTCTCCGACCTCACGGGATCCACGAGGCAGCTCTCTCCAGCCATGCGGAGGGCCCGTGGAGGGACGCTAATGCCAACCTCCTAGGTGTCACCAAGGCGTCACAGGGTGAACAAAGCCAGCCTGGACGTCCCATTCTCAACAGAATCTGATGGACTGTGGCCACCAATTGCCCCGGCCACCTAAGGAATTGTGCAAGGCACTATCGCTGGCGCCAGGGACAGTCCGGGCAGGGCCACGGAGGCAGAGTCCAGGCCCAAGGGGCAGCTGTCAGCCATGCAAAGAAATGCGTCTTGGTCGCAAGAGCAACAGGCAGAGTGACTGCCCAGAGCTTCACTGACAGACAGCCCTTGGGAAGCCGCAGCGAAGAAGGATCTTAAGAGGTCACGGTGGAGACAGCTGGCCGCTGGTGACGTTTTAACCGCATGACAGCAGTGAGCACAGCCAAGGCTGGCGTGACCTGGAAAATGCTCTGGAGACAGATTGGGAGGCGGCGGCGATGCGCTGGCAGGGAGGGGGGCGAAGACGAGAACCGGGGGCTGGGCCGGGCGCAGAGTAGACACGGTGCCCTTCCCTGAGACGGGGAATGGGGCCAGGCGCCGGGCTGGCCGTCCCAGGGCGGGTTCCTCTCAACAATCCCCAGGCCTCAGCGGGAACAGGGAACTTGTCGTAAGAGGCAGAACTTAACGCCGACTCCAAAGGGCCGGGTTTCCGGGCCGTTGCACGCGGAGGCTGCGCTTGAGAGAGGGGGCCGGAAGGAAACGGGACAGAGCCCTGACAATCCCAACATTCAGCCGAGGGGCGGCGGCACAGAGCGCCGAGCTGACTGACCCTCCCAGGTCACCGGCAAGGTGACCGAGGAATCAACAAAGCCAAGATTAGTAATTTCTAAAAGCGGATAAACAGGGCGCCTGGATGGCTCAGTCAGTTAAGCGTCCGACTTCAGCTCAGGTCATGATCTCACGGCTCGTGGGTTGGAGCCCCGCGTCGGGCTCTGTGCTGACAGCTCAGAGCCTGGAGCCTGCTTCAGGTTCTGTGTCTCCCTCTCTCTCTGCCCCAAACCTGCTCGTGCTCTCTCAAAAATAAAATAAACATTAGAAAGGAAAAAAAGAAACCAGAATTACACCTTCTAGATCCATCCATGTCATTGCAAACGGCAAGCTCTCATCCTTTTCGATGGCTGAGGAACGTTCCACTGGGTACGTATGCACCACGTGTTTTTTGCCGGCTCATCAGTCGATGGACATCTGGGCCGCTTCCACAGTCTGCCTACTGTCCATAGTGCTGCTACAGACATCGGGGTGCACGTGCCCCTTTGAGTTAGTGGTTTTGTTTCCTTCGGGTAAACACCCAGTAGGCGATGAGAGACTCTTAATCTTAAATCAAGAGGGGAGGTGGGTGGGGGATGGGTGAAACAGACGACGGGGATTCAGAGCGCGCTCCTGGCGGCAAGCCCTGAGGGACGCATGGCAGCGTTGAATCACTACACCGTGCACCTGACACCCAGGACACGGTAGGTCAACTCTGCGGAGAAAATAACTACACGTATACACATGTGAGATGCTGGAAGGCTAAGCATGTAAATGACACTGGTGAGACCGGCCGTGGCTAGAAGGACAGGAAGCTGTCTTAAAAACAGGTATCTTCCTTCCGGGGTCACGCTTCCCGCCTGCACACGGGGCATTCTCGATGCGAAGGGGCACTGTGCACGCTGGAACCGCACGCCGCCTTTACCTTCTCCCATATCCTAAGAAACCTAGTCCCTCATTTAAACTTTCTACATTTAAAAAAATGAGCATCCCTTAAAAAGAACGTACGACTAAAATCACACTGAACAGTGAACTGTTAACGGCCTTCCCTGAAGACTGAACAAACGAGCTGCCGATGACCACAGCCGCTATTCCACGCCGGCGTCGCCCATTAACAGGCCAGGAGAAGTGGGCACCTGGGTGGCTCAGTCGGTTCTCGATTTAAGCTCAGGTTGTGATCCCAGGGTCAAAGGACCAAGCCCCGTGTCACGCTGGCCGCGCGGAGCTGCTTGGGATTTTCTCTCTCCCTCTCTCTCTGCCCGTCCCCCACTCGCGCATGGAAGCTCTCTTCCTCTCTCTCAAAATAAGTGAACTTTAAAAACAAAAATCCAAGAGAAGAAAGGCAAGATCAAAAGAGAGAAGTAACTGTCTTTATTTGCACACAGCACCATCATTCACATAGAAAACCTTAAAGAATCTAAAAAAAGCTCACCGATGCTAAAAGTAGACTGAGCAGAGTACACGGCACAAGGTCAATATACAAAATGTATATTTCTCATGTTCTGACTAGCAGCAAAATCTAGAAAGTGAAATTTTTCAAAATTCTACTCAAAAACAGCATAAAAACTATAAAAATACTTAGGATTCAATTTGTCCAAAGGTGTCCTCTTCACAGAAAGAAACACTAGAAATAACTGCGTGGTCAGTTTCGCGGCCAAGAGTTGTCAACCCAGAAGAGCTCCCCAGAATTCTTCCGTGTGAACCCGCGTGAGTCGCTGTTACTGGTGTGGACTTGGGGAACCAACCACGTGCTTCAGCGGAAGTCCTTGGAAACCCGTCAGGGCCCCGACGCTCCGAACGTTTTCACCTCAGGAGAAACACTCCTCAAGACCCCCATCCGAAGTCAGTCTCCCACGGCAGATCCCGCAGGCGCTGTGCCTGGCGGCAGGCGGTCACAGCTGTGACAGACCACGGTGCCAGCGCCGGTGACGACGTCAACCGCTGCTGACCACGACGGGCCTCTCCGCCCTGAGTCCAGCACCCTGCGGGCCAGTGGCTCCCAGACTTGCCCGAGGAGTCTGACGAAAATAAAGATGGCGAGGCCCTCCCGCGCCTTACGAGATCTCTACACGCGGTGGTCTTTCCTACGTTCCCAAATGTCTGGTGTCAGAAACACTCCAAATTACACCTCAAGGTGGTTATCTCCCCGTAAAAACCACGCTCATCCATTTCGATGAGTCAGATGTTAATACCCACTTACTTCTTTGAAAACAGGATTATTCATCATCCTTAACACACATCTCGCCTAACTTTTTAACGTTGTGTTTTCATCTCTGCCCCAGAAATCATCCAATTTCATCTGCTGCGTTATTCTTCTTTATAACAACCTCAGCAGACGGTTCACACTTGAAAATTATCAGGAATAAGTTAACCAAGGCCATTAAGCCTCTGTCATCTGTGGGGCCGGCCTGCAGCTGTACGAGCACCCAGACCCCAGCTAGTGTCTTCCCCGGAGGACGGTCTCAGAGGCTCGCGGAGGAGAAGTGAGCCAGGCATCCCCAACTTTCGGGCCCTCGGTGCACAGACTCAGGGTGCAGGCCCAGACGTGACGGCATTCAGACAGTGTTCTGACGCATCAGTAAACGGTCAGGATTTCCTGATTTTTAGTCAGGAAGAACATGATTTCAGACTTCGATGAACCCAAAATGTCACAGGGTGAGAATTACACAGAACAAATGAACTACAGAGGGACCCTTCATTGGGGTTCTCTGTGGATGTCGTTTGAAAGTTCCACTTTCTCGATACTTAAGGTACTTCCTTTGTAAGCTTTCTGTTTTCTTTATTTATTCTGAGAAACAGGGGAGGGGCAGAGAGAGAGAGGGAGAGAAGAATCCCAAGCAGGCTCGGCACAAAACCCAATGCAGGGCTCGATCCTACAAACCGTGAGATCGTGCCCTGAGCTGACACCACATCCAGAGACTCAACCGACGGAGCCCCCCCGGCACCCCTTTTGTAAGCTTTCTAACCAACAATTTAGTGACCTCGGCTCTGATGAAAGTAAAATTTGCAAACGATATCTGACCCTCACTGACACTCCGGAATTTGGAAATCTTTTCACAGCAATACAGTTATTTGTGTACGTTCTACAAGAACCTCTCTTTTTCAAGAGCCCAGAACTGGATGACGAGACAACCAAAGCCTCACCTGGACGGTGTGTGTTTGAGAATGACGCTCAGCGGATAGAGCACACCAAACCGCTTTTAAGGGTCAGACGACGACTGCCCTCCGGCAAGGCCAACAAACCCCCAGGAAAACAGCCTGGTCGTCAGGCCACTTCCAAGACACCAGGAAATTTAGGATACTCAGGGGGGTCTCAAGAAGAGAGGAGTTCACCGGAATTTATAGGCGTGGCAGGTGAGATCTGGTGGAGAGGATTTACAAGTCCTGTTTCTCAGCCTACACGCAGCAAACAGCCTGTAAACGTCCAGTCTGAGATTTCTTATCTGAGTCTCCACAGCAGCTAATGCCGTGCCTGGTTACCGCCGTACAGCTCCGGGCTTCTGCACAGCCAGAGAAGGCCCACGTGTCCCACGAATACAATCAGGGCACCCACAGCAACGGTCAGGTCGAACCCACTGACCCCAGCCGCAAAGAAGCAGCTTTCTCTGAGACTACGACTGTCATAGAGGGAGGCAAAGGGAAAAGCTTCGAGGGGCGGAGGAAAACGGTAAGCCGGTATCCAGTCTTGATAACCCTCAAGGCTCTTTCTCGCTCCGCCATCTCTGACCTATGCCACAGCCTGGTAAGTAGAAGAAAACGGACAGCAAGGCGAAAACTATCCACAGAACTACGCCTTCCACCTGCGAAACACGGCGGCTCCCTGCCCTCTGGACGCGGACCATCCTCCATCTGGCTTCCTCGCACAGACTCACCCCCGTTCACTAGAACTACGGCCACAAAGCACAAACAGGTGCGCGCCCACACGGATGGAGGACAGAGCCACCGCGTCCGCGGTGCCGGTCACCCGCGCTGCCCTCGCACCCGGCACTGCCAACTTTCTGCTGCTCTTGAACAGGCACCGGCACCAGAGGGGCGCGCATCTGTCGTCCAAATCTGCTCCTTCGGCAAGAAGAGACGACCTTACTGGTGCCGTCGTTAATATCTGATACGACCTACAAGAGCCCTCCTTCTATTAAGGCTACCAGAACATCACTGCAAAAAATGAAGAGACACACCGCGAATCAGAAGGGTCAACGCCGTCAGACGGCAATTCTGTCCAAACTGATCCATAAAACCAGGCAAACTCGATAAAAATGACATCAGGATTTTCGCAGATGCTGACGGCCATTTCTAAAACATACACGAGAAGTCAGGGAAGCTCTACCGCAAACAATCGGAGGAAAGGACAAAAATGTAGAAGGCCCGTGCTACTGATTTCAAGACTTATGGTAGAGCCACAGCATCAAGAAAGCAGCACGGGCACGAGCACATGGATTCCAGAAACAGACCGCCGCGTACACGCAACCTTCATCTGGTCACAGTCACAACGGTAAAGGAAAAAGAGCGGCTTTTCCAAAACCAGTGTTAAACTTGATCAGAGAAGGAGTTCAAACAGAGCCCTGGCTCCAGCCGCGGGCTGCCCGCAAGATGGATCACACAGCTGCGCGTAAGAGACGAGAACACAAAGCTTCTAGAAGAAAACACAGGACAATGAATTTGCAAGCACGAGATGGCAGAAAACTCCTTAAAGCATAAAAACCACCCACCATAAAAGAAAAATACCGATAAACTGAATTTCATCAAAACAAGCCACGCCATCGAGCAAATGCGAAGACATCAGACGCTTCGTGGTGGTGGTCGACCACGACTATCCGCAAACGAGAGGGGCCTGGCGGGGCTCTGTAATGAGAAGACCGCCACTGACCAGGCAGCCGGCCGTCGGTGTGACATCCCACAGCGGAAAGGCGAAGAAAAGACCAGAGAGAGGTCTCCAGGGGCAACCACGGCGGACACGGTTCAGAGCCAGCGGGAAGACATACAGTGACGTCTGAGATCCCGCTCTCGGGTCGGGTCTGCAAGTGCTGCACGCGGCCCTCAGCCCTAGCAGCTGCGTGCACACACACACACACACACACACACACACACACACACACTCGTGTGTGTGAGTTAGCGTTTTCTGCACATAAACCGTGGCACCTGTGCTGTTACGTCCACCTCTTCCCGTCCCATCCTCATGCCTTTGCCCTCCATCCTCATGTGACTGTCCCGGGCGAGGTGAGCCGGGCTCCTGTCTGCACTCCCCCGCCTCCCCCCTCCCCTCCTCCTCACAGTGGGCAGGCACCAGTGACCCGGCCTCCTGCGTGGACCCCCTACCCACTGCTCAAACCCGCTGCCGGCCTTATCCAGGGCATCTTATCTTCACGTCAGTCATTGCACGTTTCAACTGCACAATTTCTATTGTGTCCCTTTCTATAATTTCCGTGCATTAATATTCTCTACTTCTGTTGAGCGTTTTGCCTGCGTTTGAGTTGCCCTTTCCTGTTTCGCTGCGCGTCTCATACTTGTTGTCGGGAAGGGGGCATTTCGAATAGTCACGTGGCAGCTCGGGACACCAGGACCCCCCCCCCCCCACCTGGGAGGCCGCGTGCCGTGTGGATCCCGTGTCCCCAGCTTCTCCCCCTCTGTGTGCGGCACCGAAGGCTGCCCGGCCCGGCCGCAGGAAACACAGATCGCGGCCGTGAGCCAGCGTGGCACGCCCAGGCAGACAGCGGTGACAGAGACCGGCAACAACGTGGCGGGGGGGGGGGGGGGGGGGGGGGGCCGCGCTGGAGGGTGGCGTGGCACAGCCGCTGTGGAAAACACTTGGGCAATTCCTCGGAAAGTGAAATCAAGAATTACCCTCCGGCCCAGCAACCCCATCCTAGGTACTTACCCAAGATAAGTGAGGACACAACCACACAGAAGCCTGTTCATGAGGGCTCCCAGCACCACCAGTCACAGCCCAAACGGCTATCGGCTATGAGCGGATGAACAAAATGCGGTACGTCCATCCAAAAGGGTAGGATTCATGCACGAAAGTAACGAGGTACAGAGACATGCGACCACATGGAGGAACCCTGCAGAGGTTACGTTAAAGTCAAAGAAACCAGACGCAAGGGCCTCGTGTGGGATTTTACGAGAATCACCCGGAGGAGGCAGGTCCACACAGAGAGAAAACAGACCCGCGGTTGCAGAGGCCGGAGGAAAGAAGGCGGTGTGGCTGCTAAGAGGTGCAGGATTTCGTGTGAGGGTGGTGAAAATGTTCTGGAATCGGGGCTACAGCTGCACAGTCTTGGGAGTATCCTGACAACATACGCTTTGAAAGAGTCAACTTGATGGAACACGAATTACATTGCGGCAGTTAAATAAAACACACTAAGAAACGAGAAGCCGGGCCATCGACTCGGCGGGAATACTGGCAGGGCACACAGACAGTTGCCCTTGAAGCACACAGGCGCCAGCTGCTGGGCCCCCCCATGCACACTAACGGTACGGTGCTGTAAACGCACTCCCTCTTCTGCATGATTCTCTTAGGAACATTCTCTTTTCCCCAGTTTATTCTGAGAATACGGTACAGAATACAAGTAACATATAAAACACGCAATTGACTATGTTATCAGCAAGCTGGTCAACAGCAGACGGTAAGTTTTGGGGGAGTCAAAATTATGTGCAGATTTTTGACTATGGGGGGGAGGTCGGCACACTTAGCCCCCGCGTCTCTCAAGGGCCAACAGTCTGCATAAAACACCTCTGCCGTGTACCAGGCCGTGGCGGTTGTCTTGAGGAAAAGCACTTCTCTGTTTGACGAGCCGATTTTTGTGGAAAACCATTTTCCTTGAAAACATGACTGACAAACAACAGTTACTCAAACCTGAGTATCTGGTACACAATTCTCACAAGGGAGTTGAGTGAGTTTCTCACCTCCGACAAAACAACCAAGAGTATTTGCTGCCAATGACAATGTGAACTTTTCAAATACCAATTAGGATTTTTAAAAATTTCTGTCTGCCACCATAAGCTTCACAAGGTCATATTTCTAAAAGACTTTTCAGAATCTGTTGGCAATGTGATGTTTTAAGATGTGTAATAAAACACAGTAACATTTATAACATCTGCACAACTCAGTGAACTGGTATTTGTCAAATGGCCAACGTGTGGATAAAATATCCACTCCAAGAACAAGACAGACCAATGAATTTCAATGCAAGAGCTTGCACAGAACGAGGGGTTGGAGACACCGTGGACAGGGCTTCAGTTTCCACACGGCAGTGGGCCTCTGACAAATCATCACTTGCACAAGCCTTCACGCTAAGATGCCAATACGAATCAAAGCAATCCACAAATTCATGCCACCCCTGTCAACATTCCAATGACTTTTGCAGAAACAGAAAACTCAATCCTAGAATTCATATGAAATCTCAAGGGACCCAAAATAGCCAAAACAATACTGGGGGGGGGGGGGGGTGTGGGGGGGGTCATCATAGTGGGAGGGCACATGCTTTCTGATTTGACAACTTATTACAAAGCCACAGTAATCAAAACAAAGTGGCACTGGCATAAAAATCAGACATGCACGCTCGTGGAATACAGCCGGGAGCCCAGGGGCGCCCGTGGGGCTCAGTCGGTTGGGCGTCCGACTTTGGCTCAGATCGTGATCTCACCATTCATGAGTTCAAGCCCTGCACTGTGCTCTGCACTGACAGCTCAGAGCCTGGAGCCTGCTTTGGTTTCTGTGTCTGCCTCTCTCTCTCTCTCTCAAAAATAAACAAACATCAAAAAAAAAAAAAGAACAGAGAGCCCAGAAATAAATCCTCGCACACACGGGTCAAATGATTTTCAACAAGGGTGCCAAGACCATTCAGTGGGGAAGGTCAATAAACGGGGCTGGGGGCCCCGGACATCCACGTAAAAGGAAGGATTCTGGACCCCTACTCAAGATCATATACAAAATAAACTCAAAATGGATCAAAGGCCTACAAGTACGAGCTAAAACTGCAAGTAAGACTCAGAAGGAAACACGAGGGGAAAGCTTGTGGACCCTGGACTTGGCGATGACTCCAAAGCACAGGTAACAAAGGAAAGAGAGAAGCCGGACTCAGTCAAAATTGACCACTTTTGAAGAAGGACACCAGCAGCAGAGCGGACGGCAGATCACATGCTCTGACAAGCCCCAGCACCCAGAACGCAAAGGATTCCCGAAAGTGAGCATCCAGAGAACAAACAACGTGAGTGCGGGCTGGCAAAGGACGAACACATGCGTCCGCAAAGACACGCAGAGGCCAACGAGCACATGGCAACACGCTCCCCGTCCCTCGGCACTAGGAACGTGGAGACGGAAACCAGTCAGCTACCACCTCGCACTGGTGAGGGCGCTTCCCATGAAAACAAACCAAACAACAACAACAGCAAAGAGCAAGCAGACAACAGGTGTTGGCAAGAAGGCAGGGGGAACCCTCTGCCCTGCTGGCGGGAACGTAAAGTGGGGTAGCAACAGAGAACACGGCACGGTGATCTGTCGAAACAGCCAACACAGAACCACCACGGGAGCCAGCAGCTCCGAGTCTGGGTACAGACCCCCTGAACGGAAAGCGGAGTCTGGAAGAGACGCCTGCACCCGCGTTCAAAGCAGCAGTGTTCACGACGCTCCGAGGGGAGGAGGCAGCAGTCCGAGGGTCTGCAGCCGGAGGAATAAAGCAGCCGGGGTCTGTACGCGGCGGGTTACGCATCAGCCTCAGACAGGAAGGAGATGCTGACGCCCGTCAGCGCGCGGGTGAGCCGAGGACGTTCCGCTAAGTCAAACTCAAGAGCGGACTCTGAACGCGTTCACTTCTGCCAGGTCCCTGGAGTCCTCAAATTCACGGGGACAGAGAGGAGATGCGGCTGCCGGGCGCTGGGGGAGGGGAGGAACAGAGGGGCTGGGAAGAGGAGGAAGTCCTGGAGGCGGGCGGTGCGGACGGCTGCACGACCGCGTGCGTGCCAGAGAGGTGCAGGCCTGAAGATGCCCGAAATGCTACCTTGTACCCACGCATACTTTACCACAATAGAGAGAAAACCCGTAACCTGTTTGGCAACCGTGCCCAACGAGCCACAACCGTCTGAAAAGCCGATTAGGGTGCGTCTGCCCTGAGTGCGGGGAGTGGGCGCCTGAGCACAGCGGTGGGAGGAACGGAAAAGGGCACAGCCCCAGCCGGAGACCGTCCCGGAGCTAGAGGCGCGCTAGTGCTAAACGTAATTGTGTCAATTATGAAACATTTTAGGTACAAAATAAGTCTATAAAGTTAGAACGGAAAAATACGGAAAGCATCCTCACCTGCCACGGGACACGCGATCACACACCCTTCCACGCAGCTCGCGGTTCGCCTCGAGGAAACACCACCGCCGACACGTAGACGCACACAGGTTACCATATACGCACGGCATTGCTTGTAATTGCAAAACACCAGAAACCACCTGCGTACTAAGCCCGGGACACTGGCTGAAGAATTAGGATAACAGCACACATGACGGGGTACGAGGTCGCTATAAGAAGAAAGAGGAGGGGCGCCTAGGTGGCTCAGTCGTGAAGCATCTGACCTCGGCTCAGGTCACGATCAGAGCCCCGTGTCGGGTAAGCCCCGCTCCTCTCTCTCTGCCCCCCTGCTCACGTGTGCACGTGCTGGCTCGCTCGCTCTCTCCAAAAAAAAAAGAAAAGAAAAAGAGTATTGATAAAAACCAATCGTGCATTGATTTTCAAGAGATATCATTACATAAGACAAAGTGCCTAAGAGTATATACAGAATGCTGCCTTTCGTGGGGCAGAAGAGGGAAGAAAATATGCATATTCCTCTTAATTACAAACAGTAACACACGAGGGATACAGCAGGAAAAATAAACAAAATAGGTTATCTCCAAGGGAAGGGAAGGGAAGACTTGAACGGAAGGGGCCCGGGACGGAAGACACTTCTTTGGATTTGCCTCCATGTACAGGTGTGACAGTCTAAGATGTACTAAGGCTCCGTACGTTGAAAACAGTCGAATGAGAAAAATAACTCCAGGGGAAGAGCAAGCAGAGAAAGTATCCCACTTAATTCAAATGAGTATCATAAAGGCTCAAGAGTAAAAAGGAGGGAAGGAAAGAAAGGAGAGAAGAGGAAGGGTGTAGAGGGGAAGAGAGGAGGGCGGAAGGGGAGAGGGGAGGCAAAGGGATGGAGAGAGGAAGGGGGAGGAGGGGAGAGGGGAAGGGGGGAAGAGAAGAAGGAGGGGGAGAGGAGGAGGCAGAGGAGGGAAGGGAGGGCAGGGAAGGAGGGGAAAGGGAGGGGCAGGGGAGGAGGGGAGGAGGGGAGGAGGGAAGCTTACTCGAGAGGATTCCTGGGAACAGCCCAGCATCTACCAAGGAACCTGCATGTGTAGTAAACACGGGCCAGCGAGGAGGAAACGTACAGTGACAACACCAGACGCCCAGGACCTGTCACCCCAGACGAGGCAGCACTGCAGGGACAGGAAGCAGAGGGAGGCAGGAGTCCGCCAGGGAACTTCGGGGGCATGGAGGCTCTCCGCACTCTGACTTCAGGGTGCCGACTTGACCACTAACGGGTTTGTCGCGTAGAATCGAACCCATTTTGAAGGCTGGCTTCACTTTACATAAATCATACATCAACAAATTTGGCTTATGAAAACCAGCAGTTCTGTAAAAACGTCTGCAGAAGCACGTCTGTCTGCAGGCTCGTGTGCGTGGCTGTGTGTCATGCTGCAGGCGGTGATGATTTCAGGAAGGAAGGACAAGGGGACACGCGCGGGGAAGGAGTTCTGTAGCCTCAACGTTCTCTCCGGATTCTGTGGAGTCTGTACAACTTTTTGGGGGAACACAGCACAAAAAATGAATCACAAACCACACAATAACACTTATTTTCTGGACTTCAGAGTTAACACGTTAAATGCTGTAAGTCAGAATTTGGGGTTAAAAGATTTACGAAATGTGTTTCTACGACAAACAGGTTAATTTTTCTGCACTGTCACAACTAGAATTGTTCTCTTTAACCACAGGAGTAGTTACTTTTTGTTTCTAATTTTGTCTATCACATAAACAGAGCGGGGCGAGCATATCCCCACCGTGGCTCCCTTGTCCCTGCCTCCCAGAGTTGGTACTGTGCTCGCCCCTCCCCTGAGTCACAGAGCCCCTCCAGGCTGGACGGCCCCTCCTTGACCGTCACAGATCCCCTCCAGGCTGGACGGCTCTCCGTGATGGTCACAGACAGAGCTCCCATCTTGCTGGCACTGCTACTCTCCCCCCTCTGGCTCACAAACCCGGCAGGGCCAGGTGCACCACCAAATGATGCTTGCAGAGAGGCGCACGTGACAAGACACCAAGCGCTGCCCGCACACGCGTGAGCAGGGAAGCCGAGCCTTCTCGGTGCAGCCTTGAGAGGAACACCACCGCAGGTCAGTCTGCCCGGATTCATGACCCGCAGGGACTTAAGGGGAGAAATGCTGTTGTTGAAGCTGCTGAGTCCCAAAGGAATCTGGACCAGGACAATCGGGGACCAGTGCACGTATGTCCTCTCTAATCTCCAGAACCCGTCCCAAAGGCGGGGACCTCAGCTCAGCCAAGCCTTCATCACGGGCAGGAGCACTCCCCCATCAGGCCCACATGTCAGGCTCCCACCTCCTCTCTCTCCAGGACGGCCCAGAGTGCTTTCCAAGAGTTGGTCAAGCTCCAAACGGCCCAGCAAATGGGACCCTCACTGGTGCTTACGAGGCTGCGCCACAGCCCCTACAGACACCCCTCCACCCCATCCGTCAGCAAGACGCAGCACAAAGCCCCAGGGCTCTGCTCCTCCTGGAGCCATTCATAAAATGCACACGAGGCAAGTTCTCCCAGGGGCACCTGGGGGGCCTCAGGTCATGATCTCATGGTTCAAGAGATCCAGCCTCGCGTGAGCCTCACGGCTGACAGTGTGGAGCCTGCTCGGGATTCCCTCTCTTCCTCTCTCTCTGCCCCTCCCCTGCTTTCTCTCTCTCTCAAGATAAACAAACTTGAAACAAACCAACAAAAAAGTCCTCCCCATAGAAAACAAAGCAAAAATAGAAAAACCTGGGGGGTAGGGGGTGGGGGAAGCCTGGAGCCCAGCAGTTAGGTCCAGCTGAGAGCCCCCCTCAACTCTGAAATCTCAAGGAAGCATCTGGACACCTTGGTGGTGCCCTGTTACCTCAGACACAGGTAAAAGTGACAGGCACACCCAGGAGGAAAGGGCACAGGTAAGGGTCTGGGGACAGTACACACACAAGGCCCAGCGATGACCATAGCTACAAGGTGGCTTTATAGGAGGGGGGCAGGTGGGGTGGCTGGACGCAGGCTGTATCCAGGCCACCCACCCGAGCTGCACACTGGTGATGTCCCAAATCCAGCTAACTGAGCCCAGGCACTGCTTCCCAAATCGGGAAATGTCACACGAAGACTATTCCTAGCTTCTCGTGAAGATACGGAGTGTCTCCCAGCACCAGCCCTGACACACCGTTACAGGGCAAGCTCCAGGGGGGTCCAATCCCCCCGTTCCCACCCCCCACCCCCAGTGCCTGCCCCCAGCTTGGCCCTCTGTGCAGCTCAGGAAAGGGAACTCCGAAGGAAGGCCCCAGCCTGCGGGGATAGTCAGCAACAATGTCCCCGGCACATGGAGGCCCTGGATCAGGAGGGCCGGGGACTCAGGCCCTCGACCACCAGGAGGAGGTCGCGGCAGGCGTACGAATCCGGGGACACACAGCAAACGACCCTTTCTGAAACAGTGGTGTTTCTCAGAGAGGAAGGAGGTGGCCCTCTGAAAGCCTCTTGTGCTTTTTCCCCCGCGGTTATGAAATGTGTTCACTCTGTTTACGTACTTTTTAACAGCACACATGTAATGCAGAATGAGGACGGAGTAACTCGTCAATCATAAATCCATACTCGGGCCGAGAGGGGCGGCCACCGGAGGCCATGGTCCCCTCCCCGCCCGCCTCAGTGGTAAGAGCTGCGGGTGTGCCTAGAAGGCTGCAACACCCCCCCCCCCCCCCACACACACACACACACACAGACGGGCGACAGCACAGGACAGCATGAGGAGGTGAGGCCAACTCCCTGGGAACAGGTCCTCCACAGAAGAGAATTTACAACAATTTCTGACAACAAGCAGAGGATAGGGGACCTCTTCTCCCTCACCTGCCTCGCTCCTACGCGAGCACCGTGCCCCAAGGAGATGACAGAAAGGATGTCATTAAGAAATTATTGCAACTTTCTTTTCAATGGTGCTGAAAAGTATATGCAAATCCACCGTAATTACGTTTAAAAATTCCATTTCATGGGATAATCAGACTTCAAAAAACTCAATTTTAGTTTTAATCAGATTTTAACAAGGATATTAAGTCCATTTCGTTTAAAAAAGGGGGAAAAAATGTGAATTTAACACAAAATGTATTCAAGCTTAGCCCCGGGAGATAATTAAATAAAATTAATTTGGCAAGGGCTGTCAGTAAATGAAGGCACAGCAAACGGAGGCTCACACTTCTGACAGAAACAAGCAGCTTCCTGCCACAGAGACGGAGGAAGGGGCGGTGGCCATCCCAGAGCACAAGGAAGGGGACCGAAGCAGCCCTCGGAGGCAGAAGGCCAGGGCAGCCTGGGGGAGGGGGGTGGGACAGCTGCAGGGAGGGAGATTCCTGGAAACCAGGCTGGCGGGAGCAAGGGGTGGCCTCGGGGCGTCCGTCTGGGCTCTTCCACCGGCCCGCAGTCCGGCCATCAGTGGGGGAGCGGCGGGGCCCAGCCAACTCTGGCCGCCCTGAGAAGCCACCTTCCCCGCAGGAACGGGCGGGGCCTCCTGCTCTGGCCCTCCCACCCCGGCCTGCTGGGGGGGGGGGGGGGGAGGCCCTGTAACATGACCCCGCTTTGCTCAGTGGCAATGCAGGGCCCACACGTACCGTACCGTGTTCTCTGCCCGCCAGAGTTACTCAGCAAGCATCTGTGGCACGGAATAGATCTGACCACGGTCCCCGTCCCGGGAACGCTTAGCCCCGGAGAGAAGGCACAAGCGCTGCCCGTCCGTGGGAAATGACCTTCCCTCCCGACGGCTCCAGGCGCCCCGACAAGGCCTCCCGGCGTGACGTCCACACCACCCGAGTGGTGCTGAACCGCGACTGAGGCGCCCCAATCGGGCACCAGGCTCACCCCCGCTAACGACCTGTAAGCCAGCTCACATCCCACGACCAGATTATCCCAGAGTGGAGAAGAGGAAGGAAGGAAATCAGTGCCATCCTCTGCGAGTAGAAGTTTTGGGCAAAGGAGAGAGCAAAGTTCCGGGCCGGCAGGCCAGCCCCACACCCTGAAACGGGTCAGCACACCACGGCCTTCAGGGAGAGGGCCGCGCCCGCTCACTTACATCTTGTCCCGGGCAGCTATCCCACAGGATGACCCACAGTCCTGCTTGGGGCCGGGGTCCTCGAGTGTCATCACGAGAAGTCCCAGGTCCCGGGCCACGTTGCCCCCACGCTGGTCATCGCGATCTGTGCTGCAGAGGTGACGACCGGCATGCCGCTCGGGGCCTATGGGCCCCAGAGCCCCAAATATTTACTACCCGGCCCTTACAGGAAACACTTGTAGCCTCTGCCCTAAACCCAGCACTCCCAGGCACCCGTTGTTCAGTCACGAAAACTCAAAAAGAAAACTAGCCTAGCAAAGGGACAAACAAGAGAAAGCACGTTTTCCACCAGGAGAAGGCTGTCTCGGTGGGGGACGGGCACGAAGGGCGCAGAGCGGGGGCACCGAGTCCCAGGGATGGTGGGGACAGACAGCAGCCCGCCTGCTCCGAGCAGGGTCAGCACAGGCCTGTCGAGTCACTAAGCCGCACACCCAGTGCCACGTCACGTCGATGGAGCTCCAGTTAAAGGGGTGTGGCTCCAAAGGTCCAGGCCGAGCGGTGTGACCCCTTCTGGGACAGCTGAGCTCTAGGAAACAGTGAGAATGCCCCAACCAACCACTAGGCCGGGAAGAGCTCCTGGCGGCTCTTCTCAACCCTGACCTTCCCAGAGAGCCCGCGAAGAACCGCCCAGATTCAACGGCGCCTTCTCGAAGCCCAGCGTGCTGCAACGCACCTGCTCTCAGGGGTGAGCCTGTGGCCACGCGTGTAACTGCAGTCCTCACGAAAGGCAGCGCGCTCCCGACGCCTGAGCGCAGCAAACCGTAGCGACGCAGGAAGAGCGGAAGCCAGAGAACAGGGAACAGAAGCACGTGTGTCTAAGTGTCCTCCACGCAGACTCACACGCCACTCCCACCAGTGCACGAGCTGACACGCGGCAGCCCCCTGAAGCCTCACGCCAGGAGGGAGGAGGGAGCCTGCCCCGCCCCTAGCTGTGGGAGGACTGTTTGGCTCCACGGAACCGAGAGCAGTTTGCGCGTAATAAAAATTAATTGCTAATCTCCTCACTCAGCCGCCTCCGAGAACAGGAGAGTGTCGTGTCGCTGCCCCTAAAGTTCAATCTTCCTCTCCCAAGTAATTACTGTCTTCCCCTACCTCGCAGAGCCTCCCCCATCTGAAAAGCAAATGCCAGCAGTGCCAGAAGGTGCTCGGCCCTGAGCAAAGGCAGGGAGGCCAGCCCTCCAGCAGGCTGGCAGGCCTTCCTTGCCAAAGTTCGGCTGGGAGCCATCAGGCCTCAAAGAGCCGCTATCAGCCGACAGGCTGCACGCCCGCCTATGTGCTGACGCTCCACGGGCGAGCCGGTGGGCAGGGCCCCAACAGAAGCCTCAGATGCCAGCAGCGGGCTGCTCGGCTCACAAAGGCGCAGGACCCAGCTGCAAGGCACCACGCGGCCAGCCAGATGGATGGAGGTGACGGAGGGCAGCGCCCACCATGCACCGCGACCAGCCAAGCAATCCAACGCAGGCGGCACAGACTCGCCGCACGACCTCGGCCTGTGAGCCCCCAGAAGGTCCGGGGCCTCCTCTGCCGAGCGGGCGACAGCCGGGCCGCCTCGCCCACAGCCGGGAGGGACGGCAACGACACTCCACGCACGCGCTGGCCTTGCAGGCTCTCGGGGTGGCCCCTCCAGGGCGGCCCCAGCTCCGACAGAGCCATCCTCGGGGCCAAGTAAGGTCCTCTTCAGAGCAGGGCCCGTCTTGAAACAAACACGCTCTGGAACCTCGTCAGCCACCAATCTCCAGACCACAAATAACACGTGGCCCTCTGCCCACTGACACTATTCAAATCCGGCAAAGACGGAACCGATGGTCGACTCCAGCTCCGCGAGACACTTCAGCAAAATCCGGCTGCACACGCTCACCTTTCTGAGCATCAAGAGACTCCCCGGCTATCCTCACTGCTCAGAACGCTCGGTCCTCCCACCGTGAGGGCCGAGGCTGGGTCGTGGCTCTATCCCCAGAGCCGGCCTACTGTCCGCCAAGTGGCAGGCCTCAAACCTGCAAAGGATGACTACGGGATCGACGTTCGCCAAAATCTCAGTTCTATCACCAGGTGACAAGGCCAGCAGGAAACAGGCAGGCGTCACTCGCCTGTAGAGGAAACAGAGGCCACGATGGAGGGGACCTGGCCTGGGACACGAGACACCTTCGGGGTACCTGCCACCACCTTGACTCTCGAGATGTGCCCACTACCCACCCTCGCTGCCGACCCCCGCTCACAGGCAGCCTGTCCCACCACCCCCAAGGGGGCACCCTGCCCCCGGCACAAGGCTTCCGCACCTGTTCTGAGCCACCCAGCCACACGGATGCCTACCAGGCAGGGTCTAGTTGAAGACAAGGCCGTGTCTCAGGTCTCAGGGAACAGGCCGCAGAAAGACATGGAAAGGAAGTGCTTGCTGCCACACAGTGGGTATTCGCCACCCCACCCTCCCACCCCCTGCAGGCCAAGGTCCACTCTCCACAGCAAGACCCAAACACCTCCAAGAACCGATCCCCGCCGTCCTGTCGGCCTCCACCACACGCCCACACACTGGCCGAACCACTTGGAACTGTGGTACGCCAGGTCGCTCTGGGTGGGTGGGTTCGAGCAAGCCCCTTCCCCACCAGGAACGAGGTCCCAGCCTCTCAGCTCAAGATCAAGGGCCACCTCTCCCAGGAGCCGTGCCTGACGGACCCAGCACCGGCCTGAGATACTGTAAATGCTCGCGCCACGCCCACACGGGTGCAACAACGGCAACGGGTGCCTCTGGCAGAGGCAGCATGAGGAAAGGGGCAGAGACGGGCCTTGGTGTCAGAGGAGAGACCCAGCCTCCGACACACAGAGCCGGCAGGGCTCTGCCCGTCCCTCCTCCCGTCTCTCACGGTATGGCTCAGGTCTCCGGTTAAACCACGTACATCAATCCCCATCTCGCCAGCTGCCACGTGAAACGGTAAATGTTTAGGAAGGACTGGCTCCCTGAGCCCTTCGGAGCCGGCAGCGAACACTCATCTCTACTGTCACCTGCCCCTGATTAAACCAGGCCACTACCCGAGCCACTCGGACACCCTGCTTAGCACAGCTCCCAGATCACGGAGGACAAAACCTGAAGAGCCATGAACGTGTCTTCTGTATGTGGTTCGGTTGGGTCAGGGCCCCAGAGCCTCACAGAAAAGGCAAGTCTTCAAAGCCGCCCTCCTCAGGGCCCTACAGGTCAGCAGCGAGCTTCCCGCTCAGGGCACGGTCCCCTCGGTCGGAGGCCCTCCACTCACTCGTGGCAGGAGGGGAGAGGCAAAGAGAGGCCCCTATCAGACAATCCTGCAACTCCCTAGGAGACACGTGTGCCCCAGAAGGGCCCTGCCTCCCCTCCTGGGCGGAACTGGCCAGGCTGCCCTGGGGCTCCCAGACACACACACAAACGCACACACGCCTGTCCCTGGGACACCCCCTCGCTTGAGAGCCACGGGAGCTGCATGCCAAGAGCCGAGGTCGGCGCTCTCAACGTTACCGTAGGACGTTGGCAGGTGCCAGGTGTCTGCTAGAATCAAAGAACTGCACCAGGGTCCCATCACCTCCTCTCCCACATGTGCAAGCCACAGGCTTCACCAATGTCACTGCCACAGCCCCACAGCGGTGCGGTGACCCACTCGCTCTGTGACCCATCCTGACCTCCCTGGTGCCACCAACCTTCTAAGACACAGGTAGGCGGCCAAACAGGTGAGGTTCCCATGCAGACCAGGGAAGACTGGCGTCCCATCTCCCAGGACATCCGGGGCCCAGCGCGGTCCCGAGGTGTCTCGGGCCAAGGGCGTGCTCCCCCCACCAGGGGACGGGGACTGACTGACCAGCGCTGCCAGCTACCACATGCCAATCGCTCTGCCAGCCGACGGCTAGACGCCATCACGGACGTGTAGACGAGGAAGCTCAGACTCAGGCAAGCCCGCAAGTGGCCCCCTCTGTGCAGCCTTCCTGCCAGGGAGAGGCCCTGGACCCCAGGCCTCCGCTGTTCCCCATCCGCGTTGCTCCCTAGGCCGGCCAGGCCACCCCTGCTAGTGGTCATGCGAAGATGACCCAGAGGGAGCCCTCAAATCCAGACCTGCACACCCGTGACAACTCCCTCTGGCTATTTCTGTGACCCTTCAAACGCACATGTGCTACATAGAGTCCACAGCTCTCCCTTCCTAAGAGCCAAAACCTGTCCCCGTGTCTGCCCCATCTGCCTGCACCCTCCCAGCCCCCCAACTGGGCCAGGTCACCTCCTGTCTCGCGTGCTGAGGACGTCTCTCAGCCTCTGCTCTGTCCCTGTGGCACACCTGCTCCAAACTGGAGCCAGTCACTGTCACAGCCGGCTGCCCGCCCCATCCCTCGGCCTGCTCAGCAGCCTGTGGCCTCTGTCCTGGGCTGCACACTCACCCTCCCCTTCACACTTCATCCCCGACCTGCCCTGCCACCGCCTACCCCACCCCTCCCCTGGGCCAGGGCCCCCCAAAGGCTCCCCGAGTACAGAAAGTGCCGTCCTAGGCCCGGCTATCCCTTCCGCCACCTGGGTGGTGCTTTCAAGAACGTGTACCTCCCACGAGGCGGGGAGCATGCACTTGGGCGGCCGTGCCCGGTGCACAAACTCGCCCACCATACATTCTACCCACGGGCTCTCCACGACAAGTGGGACAGGAAGGACACTGGGGAATCCTTGGCAGGGACAGCCTGTGGCCTCCGTGCCCCACCGACCGACCGATTCAGGAAGGTAACTTGCAACCAAAGCTTCGATGGTCCTTCCCCAGGCAAGACATCGATAAGGGACGTGGAATCACTGGCCAATAAAAACAGACTTCCTGAGTATAGGCCTCATTAAGTCGGTTAATGAAAGTCATTAAAGCAAGCCGGCTGGAACAGGTTCCTTTCCTCAGGGGTGAAGGGACTCAGATTAAGGGTGGAGACAGGCCACTGGTCGGTGACCCGGCGGTGTGCCGCTCCCAGCCCTACAGCCCCACAGCTGTGAGACACAGCTTCCTGGAGCCCGCAGCCCTTCCGGCCATCACTGAAACGGAGACCGGCCTCGGGGACCCCCAAACTCTGCAGAGGGAACGGTCTCCCGCCCCGTCCCCTAACTATACCACGTGCAGGAAGAAGCATCGCGTGCCTTTCAGAAACTGGGCTCTCTGGGCGTGACACAGAGTGAGAGAGCTTGGACCAGCGCCTCCAACACGGTGAGCGGGGGCTCAACCAGGCGCGTGCCGGCAGACGCGTCAGTTGCACGTGCATCGAGCGCTTGCGCAAAGACGTACCAGAGCCAGCCGTGCCAGCGGCCGGCAAGAAGGGAGGCCCGTGGCCGGGAGAGCAAGAGGAGAACTGTCCCCATCGCCCCGACACATCTTCCCAACGCCGAGCCACGTGAACGCAGCGCGTGTTCAGACAAGGGTCTCCAGCCCCCTGTGATCTGAAATGACCCCGGTCGCTCCACAATGGCTTCCCACAGGCCACAGAAAACACCCGGTCAACTTCCCGAAGCCCTGAGGCCTCAGCGTCCATGCCCGGAGATGCCCGGGGTCCCCACCACGTCACCGCCTGTCACCACAAACGCGTGCCCTCAAGTAAAGACAGGAACCTCACTCAAGATGAGCACACCTTCGGAAGCGAAACGAAAGAGTGACAGCAGACACGGGAACAATTAACGCCGCGCCTCCTCGCCAAAGACAAACCCACCGTGGCCTCCACGGAACTAAGACTTCGAGGAGACGTGAGGGCAGGAGGAACCGCCGAGCAGGGCCCCCGCTCCAGGCCAAGGGTCTCCACTCCCACCCGTCCAGGGTGCACTCACGGCCGGCAGCCCGAGTGAGAAAGACCCAGGCCTCCTGGTCCCACCTGTGCCACACGAAGACCGGGTACGGCAGTACCAGCACCTGGGGGGTGGCCGCCGCCACTCCCTGGCGCCTACCCAGCTGGTCCTCGCCTCTCCCTTCACCTGCACACCTTCTTCCTACGTGCCCTGCCTCCTCCTCGTCCTCAGGACGGCCATCCTCTGTAGGGCACGTTTCCCAGGAGACAAGAGCCCACCTGTGGCCACGGCCAGAGCCTGCGGTACACAGCAGGTCTGAGGAGCGCCCACCCAGCTGGCCCAGACGCCATCCCCACCACCACCGGGGCCTGAAGCCCGCGCGGCGCACCAGAGCCGCGGGGGATGCGGTGCGGTGCAGAGGCGTCAACGCGTGCCCCAGCGTTCTGTCCCTGAGACGCAGACGACGACAGGGAGGTCCGGGCTTCGTACCCGGGAACAGTGGGAACGACACAGAAGCAACAGTGCAGCAAAGCCACGTCACACGGCCCATCGCGGCCACCCCGCAGTCCCGTGCCGATTGGCAGCCACCATCTAACGGATAATCCTGCTTGGCTTCTAAGAACACAAATCTGTGCTCGTGCCGTGAGCCTGCTTCACGGACACGTGGGCTCCCACTCGGTGCTCACAAAGGCCAGCCACCCTCCAAGCCGCGACCCCCAGCTCGTGTCCACAGAACCAGAGCCCATGTTTCCAGGCAGCTCCCAGCCCCCTCCCCCTCTGCCTGGGGGTGGGGGACCTGGGCAGGGACGAGGGAGGACCCCCCCCCCCCCAGGAGGACTTCAAAAAGGCCTCTCCAAGTTTGCAGCAACCGAACAGGGAGGTGCCTCCTCCCTCTCCAACCCAATCCCGGGGTAACCCAGCATAGCCTGTTTTGTCTAAATCCTTTCACTACCTGGCTTTAGACTTTTTCCAATCGATTTAACACGATGTACAGAGGTAGAAGGGCCATGTCTATAAAGCTGGGAGTGAAGCCCTCCAAAGCGCTTCGAGGGCCACACCGCAAGTGCTGAACCACCAGGCACGTCCATCTGGGACAGGGCACCTGCCTCACCATCTGCGCGGCCAGGGTGACCACACACAGGGCGGAGCCCCTCCAGGAAAGCGCTGCCCTTCTTGTATTGCCCACAGTGCGGTAAGCACGGCCTGCTGTGCGCACGGGGGCAGAGGGGACAGGCCTGTGCCGCAGACTGTGGTCCCCGTCACAGCCCCCTGGGCAGCCCAGCCCCATCCGGGACTGCCGCAGCGGGGCCCGGTGTGGGGAGCCGGTCCGTCGGGGATGCTGCTCCGTCCAGCCTCGCCACGCACGCCCGCTTCTGCCCGCTTCTGGCGAGCAGAGGCCAGACTCACATCTGAAACCTCAATGGGGAGCAAGGGATGGGCCGGGGCTGCTCCCCCGGACCCAGGATGGGCTGTAGCAGCTGAAGAAAGTCGGTTGTCAGGAAGCTCTCTGCCACACCTGTCGTCTGATTCCCACCGGATCACAACAGAGTGAACAACACGGGAGCCTTGTCGTCGCAGCCAAGCCAGCCGACAGGGCCCCGTCCCAAGTCACAGCTAAGCACACACACGGATGCACAAAAGCAGAGCGGTCCTATCACGACTCACTCCGCAAACGTCTACCACATGCGCTGGCTGCCAGGCTCGGAGCCTCTGAACACAAGCCCCGCCCTTCCTTCACGAGACCGAAGACTGAGGATGCCCAGCAGAGGGACAAACACGTGGCCGAGAGTCAATCACGACAACGCCTGCTTCTGTCGCTGGCCTCCACGGGGACCTGCAGAGCTGGGATGGGCTCACAAGTCTCCGGGCCCTGCCGGCACAGCTCTGGGGCCGCCGGGGCCCAGCCCGCCCCAGGTGCGCAGGCCGACAGAGAGAGAGCCCAGGGTGGGTGAAGGCGCCCCTCCAGGGCCGGGGCTCCCAGAGAACAGCTTCCGGTAGACAAAGGAGCCAGTGAAGGAACAATGCCACGTTCACGGCTGAGGCCACAAGAAAGAGCCACGCTTGCAAGCGCCCAGAAGGTGAGACTCTTGCCCAACCTCCTCCTCCTCGTCTGGAGCCGCAAAAGAAACCAAACCGAGACCAAGGGAAATGGTGAAAAAAGCTTGACAGCACGCCCCCCTCCCCCCCCAGCGCCAGGAGCGCCTCGCGTCCCAAGTGACCCCAGACCCAGGGCATTAGAAATGGCGACCAGAGGACGGGCGGCCACAAAGGTGTCAGGGGTGGCCAATAAGAAGGAATCGTGCTCCGCCTCACTGTCATCCTGACTGGCCTCACACATCACACATCGGGGGCGACCGGTCACCTGGCCAGCCAACAAAGGCTGCTGGGAAGGAAGCACGCAGGTCGGTGCCGGGTTCCCGTGTCCGTTGCGGGTGACAGGTCAGCAGTTTCAGGGGCACGGCCGCCAGGCCTCAGAGCCGGCGAGACCCGCCAGCCTCTCGGCCTCCCTAGTGCCAACAGCCTCCGAGACCCGTCACTCCGTCGAACCTGCGGGCTTCCTGACAGGCACTACGCCCTCCCAGCCGGACTGAAACCAGGCCAGATCCGGGGACAAAAGGACGGGGGAAGGAGCCAAATCGCAGAGGCTCACACGCCACCAGCAAGTCATTTCCTCTACAAAATTAGGGGCTTGACTACAGAGGGACTCAACGTGCAATCCTCGCCCGCTGATAAGGCTTCCTACAGTGGGAACCGCCAAATGAGCTTTTCAAAAGCCGCCCGCTGGAGAGTCCTGCCTCCTCGCGGCACCGCAGCCCCACACCGCATCTCTGCCGAGACCTCGGAGAGCGTGCCGCCCAAACTAAGCGGTGCCACTCGTACGCCGGGACGGCGTTTCTGGAGGGCGGTCCGGCACCATCTGCCGATCTCAAGCACGTCCGTCTTTGAGGCAAAACACCTGCATGAGAATCTGTCCGGCCACTCAGGCGCCGCTCACACCGCGCACCGAAGTGTCCGCCAACGGGCCTGAGGCAACACAGAGCTCGTCCACTTCGCGGAGCGACGTGCGGCTCTTCGGTTCAGCAGCGCCGCGTGCCGGTGCGGAAGTACCGCTGGAAATCCACCGGGAACGTGCAGGACACGGACCGAGCGCCGTGTGACGGAGGGCACCAAAGGGCTCGCGTGCTCGTACGACTTCCAGAAAGCCACACGAGAACAGAGGCAGTGGACGGTGCCTGGACACACCGGGGATGAGCACGGGGACCCCAGGCCCCCTCCTCTGAGAAGAGCACCCCAGGCACGAGAGCACTGCACGATGGGGACCGGGCGGCGGTGACAGAGAGCCAGCCTGGCTGAGGGCGATGCGAGGTGGGAGGGCAGCAGTCAGGGGAGGGCGGGAGGAAGGAAGGCGACTTTCACTTTCTGTCCTCCCCCCAACCCCCCCACCCGACCCAACCCCCCCCCCCCCCCCGCGGGCGGTGAATTTAAGCAGTCATGCCCACGGCACCTGCCCCGAGGCCCCAAGACGCAGGCCGGCAGACAGAGCCCGGGTCAGTCCCACTGCCCATGGGCCCGACCGGCTCAGGGGATGGGCTCCACCCAAAATGGAAGCTTCAGCACCCCCCACCACAGCCTCCCATCGCCCACAGATCAGCTCCACAGAGGCGGGACGCACGTACGAGCACGCACACACGAGCGGCCGCCACAGCAGCCGAGGGCAGGCGACTTCCGGCACGCTGCCAGGGCCCCTCACGCCCCCATCGCATCCCAACCCGAGACGTGCATGGCCTCCTAGCACCCGGCGTCAGCAGGTCTCCCCCACGTCCGAGCACCGTAGTAGGGCTCGTCGCTCGTGGCTGCGGAGCACCCCCTGAGGTCGCGTTGACCCACTCCCCGCGGCCAGGCAAGCCCGCCATCCACACGCGCAGGCTGGTGGGAATAGGCCGCTGTGAAGACTCCGGGACTCATCTTTGTGAGGCCGCGTTTCCACCTCTCTTGGGTGAGAACCAGGACGGAAGAGCCAGGTCACGTCGTAAACCTGCAGGAAGCCACCAAACGGTTTCCCAAGTGCCACGTGGCTCTCCACTCACCTTGCCCCTGCGGCGGGCTGCTCGCACCGTCACGGCCCCTGGTGTGACCAGCCTGTGGTCCCAGCCATCCCACGGGGCCAGCTGCAGCGTCCCAGCGCCCCCCAAATGACAAATGATGCCGAGCATCAGTCCCCTCCTTATTCACGTCTGTGGACCCTCTTCCGTGAAGTTATCTGTTTGTCTTCTGCCCAGCTTTTAAGCAAGATCTGGCTGTGGTCTCCCGTCAACCTACCTAGACGCATCACAAAGATTTTCTCCTGGCCCAGGGTTTGCCTCTTGCCTTCACTGCATCTTTCTGAGAGCAAAGGTGTTTCTCGTCTTGGGGAACTCTAAGTGAACGATTTTTTTCATCT